>NC_133972.1:31640876-32360251 GCF_047716275.1 Strix uralensis
AATAAATTAAGACAACAACTCAATAGCAAAAAAACCTTTTCTATATTTTTGCACCGCTTGAAAATCAGCTTCATACCAAAGTAATAGTGAACAGTTTATATACATCCTCAACCATCAGAGCCATACAGGAATCTTCTTCAATATATGCTCTAATTTTTTAAAAAGTATAATCCTATACTTGAAGCTGAATTTAAATAGTCACAGCTGATGTAAAATGTCCCTCACTGGTATGTGGCAGCCATTTTAGGTGTTCAGGTTGTTTTGTTGTTTTGTACTAGTATTTATATAGTAGAAATACAAATACTTGAAGTATGGTGAATCCCATCAGCATATCATAAATACAGTGCAGCATTTCAGGATAACAGGTGAATTTCTGATTTTCCTTTGAAAAGAATATATTCAGGTTTTCTGAACAAGATTAGAAAAAATAAATTAAGAAGAAAATCAAGCATAGAAATACTGGACCAATATCCAAACTTTCCTTAAGAATGTTTTGCTTTTTCATCACACTGAGGCACTTGAAGCTTTTTGAAACATTAGTTAATTAATTTCTCAATGTCTGTAAGAAAAGTATGAAAAGGGTATATAATCCCCATTTCACAGATGAAGAAATTGATATTCAGTGATCTGTTCAGGACCACTCAGGAAGTCTGTGGAAGATCTGAGTATGAACACCTTGCCTTACAGCTCCTCATGTTGCTCCTTTCTTCCCAAAACACATCCCATCTCCCTGGGACTCCACAGGGCAAATCCACATAATTAGAGTTTATAAGGGCAAAGATGATGCAAGTCTGTCTAATGACAGCATAGAGCTTTTTTTTTTATAACATCAGCTTGGGAAGATATTTCTTAAACTAGATCTGACTACTGATTGTGTAGGCAGTGCTATGGTTTCTAGCTCTGTAGTAGCTGAACTCACAAATGTGATAGTTTTCAGACTTTATCCTCTTGAGCCAAAGCTGTAACCTCTAACACTTGTGATTTTAGCTACCTATTTGGGAGGTAAGCAAGCAGAACAGGAAAAACATAGGAGTCTGAAGAATTAAATGCAATTTCCATTTTAATTCCAAGTTACTTGGAATTGCGTTGTGTGAATCCTAACCAGATAATGAATGGGTGAGATTTAGAGGTTCAGCTTGAATACCTTCTCACAGCTGCTTACACAGCCCAAGCTGCAACACAGTCGTGTGTTTCCCAGTTCCTGGGGTTTTTTTGATCTGAATCAAGATCATTTGCCCCATTTGTCCTCAGCTCCATTTTAAAACCAGACAAAACACACTACTAGCTTCTGGCTCTTAATTCAAGTGCATTCCTGCCTTTCTTCATCCCATCATTAACTGCCCCTTTTCTACCACAGCAAACTCAAACTATTACATTTTTAAGGCTCTTCATGGCTATGGATCCCCCACAGATCATTTCTTCTGCATCAACTCATACATTCTCACCTGGGGACTGCCAGTGATGACAGCCCTCATCCCTCACCAACCAAAGTTTCCTGGAAGTATTCTTGGGCTTTTTAGCAGACTGCCCCTTATGCTTCAGAGGAGTTTCACATGAAGTCTGCACAGCCATTGCTTCATATTCCTTCAGCTCTTGCCTTGAAACTCACCTATGCTGTGATGCTGATAAAGCACTCAACAGTAGTTTTTGTGTTGTGACTTGTCCCTATTATGCTAATGACAATAATTTCCCTGTTATCTGATGTACCTCAATTGTGTGGCATTCACCTGTTGTTCCTTGTTATGTTCATAGAGCCTCCTTGAAAACTCATTTAGCTCAGTGTAAAGGCTTTCAAAGGCTTTGAATCAGTCTTCTGGAAGCTAAGTCTCTTCCATTTTGTGGGCACAGTTAAGAGCACAGTGGGGGCCCTGACCAAGTAAATTATACACCTGACAACACTTACCCTTCCTCCAGCCTGCATCTCCATGATAGCTAGCTTCCTTTTGGTCCTGGGTGAAGGGTGAAGATCTGTCACTGAACACTTTTTTTTTTTTTTCAGTTAAAATTAAATTTAAAGTAAAAAACGTTGTTCTTTAGACTTTGTTTTGAGGACTCTTAAGCTTTGTTCCATGGCAGATCTCTTTTTATCCTAATCCATTTATCCATTTCTACTTTAAAAATTCACTTAGGTAGCCACTCAACTATTTCGACTAACACTGAATTAGAATAGCCCCATCCCATCAGCATTTGAAATCCAAAGGCCCTACTGGACTTAGATATTTTTTAAAGACCTACCCCAAAACACAAACACAAAAGCTTCTCAAACCTGGGGCAGAATGGACCCATTTCTGTCAGTGACCTCATTAAGCACAGATGTGTAGGACTGTGCAGACTCACACACATATTTCTATTTAAGTTACAACACTGACTCCATATTCCTGCACCAAGTAGTTCAAAGAAAATGTGTACTTCAGATGTTGGTGGGAAAATGGGATGCCCCTGTGCAAAGACACACAGAGGACCCACTTCTACCACCTCCCTGCTCCAGGCAGAGGTAACCCAGAAAGGTCTTCCTTATCTCTCTGTCAACCATCAGAGAAAGAATAGCAAATTTTAAAATCAATTCTGGAAGAGCTTGCAAGTTGGCACAAGAGCCTGTAATGGCTCTAAACCTTTAACATTATTTTAAGGCTATATTTAAATATATATGTGTCATTTAAAATAACTCCCATGCCCTCCTCCCATTTGCTATTATTCATTTCAGCACCGAAGCAACAGCCAAATGGTTTACCAGCCTGTGTCGCTAACACTTGCATAATAACTTGAGATCTCACAACCCCTCTATTTATCAAGCAACAATGTTACCAAAAATAACTATATGCATAGCTATAAGGGGAGTTGGGGAGGGGGAGAGGGGGGAAAGGGGATGGGGAGATTTGTCAATACAATTTGAAACCTGCAATAAAGAGCTAGCGTCAAAGCTTTTACAGTGTGTAAGTCACTTTTCCCTGATGGGGCACTTATCACAAGGTGGAGCCAGAAAAAGAAGGGCTGTGCAGGCCCTTGGGTGCACTTGGAGAGACGCCAGGACTGCCAGGTCAATGTGGAGCCCCAGAGCGATGTCACTGCACATGTCACTGCAAACCAGCAGCAAGTAAAATGGGGGAGACTTCTCAGGCAAGATTTGCAACAAACCCGCAGAAGCCCCTTCCCCACCACATCTTCACAACCTGGCAGTAATCATTATTTCCCTTGCTATATACCTATTCTTAATGCCATTATTCACAGCAGATTGACTGGGGTTTAATGCAAAATGCGGTAGGTTAATCAAGAAGGAATGTCACTGTTGTGTCCCTTGTCCACTTACTGTAAAGTGTTTCTGGTGTGTGTGGCTGTGTGTGTGTCTGGTTTTTCTTTTCAAAGCCTGAGCATTCCTGGGGGTGGGAGGGAAGGAGAAAGGGAGGCAGCAGCTCTTTAGAAAGGCTGCTTCATCTGTGAAGTTTACAAAATACCATCAGCATTGCTGAACTAATGAATAACAAGAATGTGTTGTCTCTAGCTTTTATGCAGACTGTTCTGAAAAGATTCAAAACTGTGTGGGACCTGCAGTGTTGATCTGCCTATTCCAGGTACAGCTTCAATGATTTTTATCTCAGCTTGGAACACAGAGTGTGTTCTGATACTAATACTGATAAAAGCATAAAGGCTGATGCCATCTGCCATGGCAACTATCAAGATGGCAGCTGCTTTTCATCAGCTTTATCTGAACTTTGCATTAATGGGAATTCAGACACTGTGGGTGCGTTTTCAAAAAGGACATAAAAATGATAGCACTCCTCTGAATAAAACCAATTCGTCAAATATCAACCTACTCTCATCTCCTTTATCTTTCTGGTAAGAAAAACGAAAAGGGGGGAAAAATTCCATGTGTGCTCTCTTTAGATCACCTTGTCTCTTTATCAGCCCTAGTCTCTGATGTCTCTGTGGTATTAGATGCTTCCACTCACACAGAAGCAGCAGCAGGGCTGTAACCCTAAGAGGCTCTGACTTTGAATCCCAGCACTGGCATCGCTGCTACAAATGGGATTCAAATGTGCAGTGTCTGAGGGCAGTGCAATCAACAAAATAGCATGCTAGTGTTCAGAGCCTACCGCAGGTAATAATAGAGGCTTTTCCCAAAGAAAGAAAAAATAAAATAAAATAAAATAAAATAAAAAATAAAGGAGGGGGTGAGAAATAAGGAGAGGAAAAAATGTTCTAGTAGTAATTCTAAGGGGCTTTTTTTTGCCTTGGCAATGGTTTACAGCAGGTACACCTTCTTCACATTCATTAACAGTGCTAGAACATGACAATTCACTACAGAAAAGATGTTAATTGCAGCACACAAGCTTTGTGTTGCTGGCTATAAAAGTATATACAAAATATAAATATAAGATGGTAGTATACTAACACATTAGATGCTGTTACACTTCTACTGATTTTGCTGTTTTCCAGAAGGTTATTTTCCCTGAATTTTTTTCTTTGCTAATTAAATCTTTATTTGATTTATATTTTTGGTTTAACTTAGCATCTGGCTCTCTCCTTCTCGGAATAAATTTTATTGAATTTTAAGTAGATATAGATATATAATGGATGTATCTAAACAAAAAAAAAAACAAAAGAAGAAAACAATGATGCTAAACTATACATACACTGCAATCCGAAAATTTACAAAACATGTTCTCAAAAGAGTGTTTGTTGCTACTACAGATTGCTTTGGCAAGTAAGACTGAAATGCTTGAATGTTACTGAAAGAAAGCCTAATTAGAAAGCAGAGTTAGACATAGAAAGCCAGTTAGACGTAGAGAGGACAAGGACCAGAGTCTGAATTGTGCAAAATACTGAGTGACTTCAGCTTTCCAAGAAGTCAGTGGCAGTTGAGGGAACTCTCTGGCATTGAAAGTCAAGGCCCAAGGGACCAAGTTTACTTGAAGCAAGAACAGCAGACCAAATCATCAGCTACTGTAAATCAGTTTAGAGCCACAGCAGTCAAAGCTAGGGCCTGAGCTGGGCCAAAGGCAGTGGCAGGTTGCAGACTATTTAGACCAGAAGCTCTCAGGGTCGATAGGAATCCACAGATCCACATCTAAATTAAAATTATTAACTATATTAGTAATAATGCTGTCCATTATAAAATATTTTCATTCCTTCTCAGTATTTGCACCTGGAAAAAATACTAAATACCTGATTCTGCCACAACATGGTTGTTGGAAGCCAGGGAGGAGAGAAAAGTCTGAGACTTAGAAAAGAGTTTATTATGTTTTCCCTCTGCAATCCACCATTTCAAATATGCACTCATTTTCTCTTTCTGTTGTTGTGTTATATAGTAAATGAGGTTGGTATGCAGAGTAAGACAACCTTCATTTTCAACAATGCAAAAAGAAAGAGAAAAAAATGTCTACTAAATTTCAGTAAAGTAACAAAATAGTATACAAAAACCAAGCTTTCTCCAGATTTTATTTTCCAGTGCTTCCAGTCCAACTTAGATCCTCAATTACTGCTGGGATGCTATTGGGGCACTTAAATTAAGGGAGTTCTGTAAATTCAAATTAGTTTCATTTCAGCAAAATGCCCCTCCCTAAAACAAAAACATAAAAAATATTGACTGATATCTTTGCTTAAGTTCTTATAGAATGATGAAAAGCTGCAAGCCCAAGGAGACCACGTAGAGGTCTTATTGTCCTCCAGTAGCTCCCTCCAAATTATGTTTAAGATACCTTGATATACCTAGAAGGAATATGAAGAACTTAAGGAACCTGAGAAATGAGGATAACTTTTGTTATCCTCACTACAGGGACAGGAGACTTTTTGTCTCAGAGCCATCAGTCCCATGGTATTTTTAGGCACTAAAAACATTTATCTAAAGAAAGTGAAATAATTACCTTGCACTAGAAAGTAACAGCAATAAAACAAAAGCATAGAAAAAAATACAGATAGGAAAACAGTAGCAGAGCTGACACCATGCAGAATTTTAGGACAAAACTCTGTGTGTGAAAAAGTCGATTCACCTCTCCCCCTTGCAAGAACGTATTATTAATGTTTAATGCCTACAGCAAAAGACAAACACTTTCTGGAATGGGGTGAATGAAAGTGTACACAGAGCCAGCACATTGCTGTGTGCTGGCTACTCTTCTTGGAAGCTACAAGGGCATTGATTTTTCAATAAAGAAAGCAACAGGGAGAATTTTAAGTCTTACCAAAAGAGGGACAATTCCATTCTCTAATAAACCCACCTTCATAATCCTTCTCATTCTTTATGACTCTGTGGCTTTACTGTTGCCATCCATTGCTTTTATCATTTGAAGTCAACCAGAGTTTTGCCATCAATTTCCAGGCAAGCAGGAGTGGTGAAAAAAGTCATAGCTTTTGAAACTTTTTTCCCAACACAAAGACAAGAGAGGTGGTTCTCAGATTAAAGTGTTCAGAAAAGACCTCCATCCACCTCCTCCAGCATCCAGAAAAATGATCTAAAAGTTGTGCCAGGTAAAGCGTTAAATCAGCAGTTGAAGAAGGAAATGAAATTGTTAGTTGTACAAATGGATTGTAAGAAGCTGATCTTTTGTTCTGCAGAGAGATCTGGACAGGCTGGAGCAATGGGCTAAGGCCAACTGCATGTGTTTCAATAAGGCCAAATGCCGGGTGCTGCACTTTGGCCACAACAACCCCCAGCAGTGCTACAGGCTTGGGGAGGAGTGGCTGGAGAGCTGCCAGTCAGAGAGGGACCTGGGGGTGATGATTGACAGCCAGCTGAACATGAGCCAGCAGTGTGCCCAGGTGGCCAAGAAAGCCAATGGTATCCCGGCTTGTGTCAGAAATAGCGTGGCCAGCAGGGACAGGGAAGTGATCTTACCCCTGTACTCGGCACTGGTGAGGCTGCACCTCGATTACTGGGTTCAGATTTGGGCCCCTCACTACAAAAAGGACATTGAATTACTCGAGCGTGTCCAGAGAAGGGCAACGAAGCTGGTGAAGGGTCTGGAGCACATGTCGTACGAGGAGCAGCTGAGGGAACTGGGGTTGTTTAGTCTGGAGAAGAGGCGGCTGAGGGGAGACCTCATCGCCCTCTACAACTACCTGAAAGGAGGTTGCAGAGAGCTGGGGATGAGTCTCTTTAACCAAGTAACAAGCGATAGGACAAGAGGGAATGGCCTCAAGTTGCGCCAGGGAAGGTTTAGACTGGATATTAGGAAGCATTTCTTTTCAGAATGGGTTGTTAGGTGTTGGAATGGGCTGCCCAGGGCAGTGGTGGAGTCCCCATCCCTGGAGGTGTTTAAGAGTAGGGTCGACATAGCGCTGAGGGATATGGTGTAGTTGGGAACTGTTAATGTTGGGTTGATGGTTGGACTGGATGATCTTCAAGGTCTTTTCCAACCTAGACAATTCTGTGATTCTGTGAAGGCCACATTTGGAATAATGGGTACAGCACTGAAAAGGGTGATACAGAAACTGAAAAGGTACAGCTGAGATTGACCAAAATTATGTGAGAACTCAAGGACCTGAATTATTTGAAACTTTTGAAACAGTTGCTCCATGTCTTCAGTGAGGAAAAGTGACAAAATAAATACAGATGAAAGCAAAGCAGAATGGAGAACTCCATTACCTAAACAAAATGACTGTCAAGTTAGAAAAATAAAGTCAGTGAGAAGCAGGCTATTAAAAGTGATATGACTAAACCCTGTTAAAACCCCTACGGAAGTCAGTGGAGTTTGCCACCAACTCACTAGATTTACAGGGTTGTTCCTGAAGTGGGATTTCTTCAAAAGACGGAAGAACAGATATATAGGATATGTACATTAAATATTACACATGGCACGGTCTTTATAAATTGTAAAGCTGTTAGTTAAATATTTGGAAAAATACTTATGAGAATAGTATTACTAACAAAATTATTCTGAAATCATTGAAGGTACCTTCGTTTAGAACAGTAGAGGAACTAGATCTGCATGATAAAACTAAATACGGACGGACTTTTCCATTCAAAAATAACAAGACTCTGGTAGATGCATTGTCACCTAGTACTCACTATGCCCTATCACCAGAGCACAAGCTGCTTTTTTCATTCAGCTTCAATGGACCAAATCTTAAGTGGGATATATGTAACCACCTGCATTCTTTTGTACCTAAATGGCTTTAAAAATACGGTGCAACTGGCCTAGGTCACTCTCCTGATATACAAGCTACCTTGACAGCACGCTCCTTAGCAAAGATATAAAGTGTGGTAATACATGGACACACAGGACTGAGCTTTAAATTAAGGCAGATTTGTAGACTCTTGTGCTTAAAGTTTGAGATTTTGCAATGCATCACTGTGCTGTTCTCATTAAGACACTGATAAATTATAGTTATGCTTATTTTTTTCTCATTTAAATTTTAAAATTGTAAGATTTAGTGCAATATGTAGGCTCGGAGAGGAATCAGCCTGCAGATCTCTGCAGTATCTTATCCTTTCACGTAAAGTGGCCTTTGACCTCTGCACCTCTGCCCACAGCCTTAATCAATGTCAGGTCTGTTTGCCTGCAGCAAGGAGTCTCATTCCAGTTCAGTGGGACTACGTGCACAAGGAAGTACAAAATATTGCTGTCTGTTATTAATAATGGCAAAAAAATCTGATGCCTGGCATTGAAATTATTTCGACATATTAATATTGCATTGTAACTGTGTCACCAAAGCAGGGGTTCTGCATGTTCCTGCTCTTCAACTAGTCTGCAGGTGTAATGGTTGGGTAATGGGTTCTCCATAGAGTTATGCTGAAATTGCTTTCCCCATCCTCATCTTATATTGTAATGGCATTGGATCAGGGTCTTCAAAGACATGCCTTGCAGTCATCATTCATCATTGTGAAACTGGTATTCTGCTAAATAAACTTTCTGGGACTTTTAAAAATTTGATATGAACTCATCATTCAAGCAAACTGAAAGTTGGTTTGACCTGGAAAAACATGAAGAGAAGGAAGTTGGGTAGCTCTTTTACAATTGCAAATATTGTGGCTGCTATGAAACCTTCATAGTTCTCAGGACCTAGGTCCTCTTAAAGGATTAAAAACTTTAACCTGAAGTCTTTTTGCAGGGGAGATATGCAAGTGGCACACATATTATATGTGATTTCAAATAAAATATTCCACATCTCATTTTGAGGTATGGAAAAGAAGGTGAAAACATAAATGTGCTTACTGGTCATCAAATATATTACTGAGCAGACTCCTCTTCACATATAGACTCATTGTGAGGCCATGACTGCAATGGCTCTGAAGTTGGACAGGCTTCCACTTTGGGTTTCATTTAGAGGAAGCAACTTGTTTCAGTGCTTCTATGAATCAGATTTCAAAGATCTCTAACAAAATGTTCCGAGGTTCAAGTCACTTAGTTTCCTTAGAAAGCTGTACTTCATCTGCATCTTGTCCATATGTGTGCACTACTGAAAAATAAACGAGAGGGTATGTAGAAAAAGATCAACAGTTATTCTGTATTTATCTGATATGAACACTTTTCTGCACAAAGCTGCCCTTATGCAGTCTAGAACACATACAAAACAGACCAAATTTAATTTATCAACAGGTGCTCTGCACTGAGACAAGAGCACCTATCTAGGACCTTGCAGATAAGCTGTTCTAGCATGTTTCCCTCAATACTTGGTCTGTTCCATCATGAAAGACTGTCAGTGGATTTTGGCTTATATATCTCTTACACTTCTTATATGCAGTGTTTTCTAAGGAACAGGTCTCTGATTTTTTTACTCAGGTGCATTTGATAGGAGAAACAGATACCACAACTGAGATTTAAAACTGTTACTACAAACAGATCTGAAAATCTTAGTGCAACTACACAAAAACTCAGAATATAGCCTCTATCAGACAAGAATGAGATGTAACAGGAATGACAGCAATGATGTAACTCAGTAGAAATGGTGGGTAAGAGCCAGTGTTAATTGCTGTTCCACATCAAGGTCAGGGACCGTGCTCCAGGGACCATGCACAGTCTCTTTCCATGGGAGAACGTGGAAAGCTCATCCTTGGTCCTACAGCACAGAAAATCATAGCCTGGACTTGTTTTTCTCATGTGTTTGACAGGTGATGGATGATCATAGATGATCATAAGAGGGAAAGGGAGGAGAGCTAGAAGAGGATTTTAGTTATGCATGGGGGACTGGATTTCCTTCACCTTCAGCATTTACCACAATGAACTGTGTCTCTGCAGCCTGTGCTCGGGCTGGGTTGGATCTTTCTGACTCAATGGCAGCATGCACTCATTTCACATGTTTAAATGAATGGCACAGCATACTAAACCATGAAGAATAAAAGTAGCAACTTTTGACAGTTTTTGAAGAAAAGGTGCTGTTGGTAGCAAAGCAGGCTAGCAGCAACAGGAGAAAGAAAAAAAAATGAGGGCAGAATGCACTATTTCCACAGGTAATTTGATCACAGCCCCAGGAGCACAGAGTACTTGATGTTACCCCAGGCTTTGACAGGGTTTTTTTGGCATTCCTGGAAGAGACGGCGTAGTGAGCCATGACTCACACCACCTGCCTACCATGACAACTGCCACAGCCTGCCGCAAGGTTTAAAATCAATAAGTGCTTGTGTCTTTAGGTCACAAACGTTTTCTGTATCATTTACATAAAGAGTCTGCAACAGAAGAAAAAAGAAAGATGCCTATTTTCTCAAGTTATTGCAAAAATAATTGAACAATCAAGAGGTCTTTCACCTGTTACAATGCGCAGACGAAGTAGAAAATTTTTTTTTACTGGTAGAGATCATGCTGGGCCTAGAATTTAAGATACAGATTGATTGATCTCTTTAATCTAATATTTGTTCATGGGGAGGCTGTTATCTTTATTGTGGTGACACCTGCTAGTGTCGTTATAGTTAAAGGCTTACTGTATTTCTATTATAAATGCTGGTTTGGGGTTTAATATATCAGCAGGTTTGCATTGCATTGGGCTAAACACTGGCCTAGGAGTTGTCGATCCTAAGGCACACAGGCAATTTTTTTAAACCCCAGACTGATTCTGTTCAGGGCTTTTTTCTTTAATAGAATTGCTAAAATACTGAGGGAGGAGGAAACATTTAAAGTAGCATGGATTTCCATAAGCAGCTGATACAAAGTCTCACTCTCAAAGCTTTATATTCAATACAAATTAAAATCAAGGTGTGAAGATGCTGTCACCTGACTTGACAAACAGGCTGATAAACCACACAGAGATGTAGTTTCAAGTGATGTGACATATCTTGTGGTCTACCAATGCCAGTTTGAGCCACCCTGTTAATATAAAATGGTCCGAATGCCAGCAGAGCTAGCTGCTTTAGGAGTGCTCTGCATAAGGGTATGCTCCAGTGACACAGACGGCTGCCTCATATGCACTAACTGCTGGTAGAGGGGTAAGCAACAGTAAGAAAAAAAATGAGTAAATGTTCCTGTTTGTTGAAGTGGGTAAGCTGTTTGCTGTGCAGTTTAGTTTACTCTGAATGGTACCGCTGGGGGTAATGCTGTGTCGCTCAGAGCACAGAGTCATGTCAGTCAGGGCATTTCTGGGCATAGGCAGAGAGTGTAAATGGGGGTGGACCTGGGGCTGCTCTAGCCTCTGTGAGAAACTACAGCAGCGGTTAATTTCATGTCACAAGAGGGTAACAAAGGCACCCAGAGGCTAATTTAGAGCATCTTTCTAAGAAGTGGAATAAATGATTCTAGGCAAATCACCATGCTGACATGGAAAATACTACTTCCAGGACAAGATCTAGCTTTCTCAGTCTTCTCCGTTTTTCTCTTTAACTTAAATTTTCTAAGTTCCCTTCCACTCCCATGTCAGTTTTCACAGCTCCACTACGTGCGTTTCCACCGTCTCACTCCATTTCTGCACAGCCCACTATCCTCTGTCTTTTTACAGAGATGAGCAGGTCTCGAATATGATAATATGCCACATGGTAAGAAATTCTCTCTAAAAAAGCTGGCACCTACATTCTAAGTACAAATCACGTGTGCTTATCTCACTTTCATACACAGTGTGGGTGCTGGTGTGCATGTACCCACACAGATTCGGTGGGCTAATATCCAAAACTTACCCTCTCCCTAGGCTCTTCCTCTATTTTTAACTCAGACACACCAAATACAGACTTGAGCCTGAGCTTTCCCTAAACTGGCTACTTCTAAGGATCACTCCCCAAACTCCTCTCCATAGCACTTCCGTGGCCTTGCACCTGAATTGGAGCTCAGGAGACCTGCCTCATGTGCTGCCAGGATGAGTCAGACAGGGGACTGTATCATCACGCAGGTCCTAGCACACCATTTGCTTTTGCACATGTATCTGCAATTAATTACCTCCATTTTACATTCAAAACACACAAAACTGGGGAACAGAACAATACCAGCTCTGCAGAAAATGTCATCTTCCTTCATCACCCCTACAACACAACTCAATCGTTTATCTGTAAAGGGTGGATGAAATGGGAAAATATCCTACTCTAGACTACCTATTCTCTTGTTCTACCTCTAAATGAAATATTCTTCCCCATCGTTTTTATGTTTTTATATATACGTACACACACATTGGTGCACATGCCTGCGTTTTTTATATTCCAACTGACAACCTAGATTTTTACATGCTTTTTATCTTGTTCTCTATCTTCAGATTCTTCATGTAGTTTCTACTTCTCCAGGAATTTCACCAATTCATCACGGTGAACATGGTTATTTTTTAATTGCTATCCATACTGTAGTAAATATAAATGACAAAAATCATCAAACATATGTTGCCTAAGTTGTATAAATATGCATGTATGTTAAAGATGTGGTAGCAGGCAGGTGCACAGGAAATCTTCATAAAGTTAACAGCTACTGCAGCAATAATAAACTGATGTTACCCTTTCAAATGCTAGTCAGGATTTTGCAAGCATTAGCCACCATCGTGTGATTTGAGCAGTGCCACTAATACAGATATAGTCAAGCTGGCAACTTCTCCCCCCTCGTCTCCCCCATCTCCCCCTTTTCTCTCACAAAGAAATAGAATGAGTTTATTAAAGTATAGATGCCATTTTCATCTTGCAACGTTAACTGTGTTGTCTGTATCCCAAAGGTACTGAGCCAGTCAACGCAAACAGCTGTGCCACCTACTTGCAACAGTTGTACACCCACCACAAAGCACGGGTAGGAGGAGCAGGTTAAAGCAAACCGTAAAGCTGCTAGTGTACCTCACTTTGCAGTTTACCCATTAGCTCGAGGGAAATTTCATCCCTTTGGAGAATATGCATTGTATGTAGAGCTCGTAGCACAGAGTATTCTTTTGCTCTCATCTCCTATAAACCACCTACTGCATTTTTATGTTCTACAATCACATACACCAAAACAGTGTTTAGCAAATTAACATCAAGCTAAATAAAAGGCATATCAACCAACTTAGCAGGCAGCTTTTAGATGCTTCTGTACTGAGGATGTTGGGTGATCTGTAGGCTAAGATAGCTGTATTTCCCTCATATCCTCATTATTTGCTTTTAGTATAATGGGATGAGTTTAACAGGAAAATTAATTCATTTTCACAGGTTTTATCAGTAGCCCTGATTACTGCAACATGAAGGAATAAGGCAAGCTGATGGAGGAAGGCACTGATTCAGCACATCTCCAAGGGCAGCCTACACAGACGGGATTTCTGTAGAAACCTCACAATGTGACAAAACTGCCCTTCCACTCCATCCCTTCGTGAGGCGAATCCCCAGCTGCAGAAACTCTCTGTGCCCAACCACAGACAAGTGCATTGCATGTTTGTGTGTGGGGAGGGGAGGACACACGTCTGGTTGCTTGTGTGCAAGTGCAGTGGATTTTCAACTTCCACTGCAGATGAAGTTTGTTTGCTTTGTTTGCTTTCTGTGAGAGTGCATGATAAAACATCTCTCCTCTGTCTCAGGACTAAAGTCTTTCCCGTCGTAGGCCAGCTATGATGTAATTGTTCAGCAAATGCTTTGTCTCACAGATGAGATGTGATAGGATGTAAAGAAATAAGAGAAGTAGCACACGTACATGCATGCATTAATACAGTCATGCAGCTGATCATTACTTCCAGGTCCTGCTACCTCTAACACCAACAGTGTCTCACAAAGCAGTATAGCAAACCAAGACTCCCCTACTACCATTAACATCCACAGCACAAACACACCTGTAGTTTTCCAAAGGAATGTTTATTTGAGGACAGATCTACATATCAGTGAATGTCTAGACCTTGTAATCCTGATCCTCTGCTACAATAACAGGAACACAATAAGTACTAAGTGTTAATTTAGAAAAAGAAATACTTTTAACTACAGCACAATTAGTTGTGAGTTTCATCCTGCCTCTTCAATATAATTAACTAGGGCTTTATCTTACCATTATCCTTGTATGCATTAGGGACTCAATCTAGGAACTTCTTCCTCACAGGACTCTAATATACTCTTATCTTTTTGTATTAATTGAGTTATCTCATACTGTCACAGAGGCAGTAGCTGAAATAGAGATGCAGAAACTGCAGTCACTCCTGAATGTTACTTGAACTCAGAGAACTTCAGCTATGGAAGTGTTTTGTCACCCAGTGCAGCCCTTCCAGGGGTCTGGTTTCCCTCTCCCTGGAGTGTGGGCAGGGAAATCCCACTGTTCAGGACAGCTCCATTATCCCGCACAAATCACATTAGAGTTACTCAAAAGCCAGTTGTCTCACTTTTTCTCAAGAGCACTGATGACCACCTCTGATCTTCTGGGAAGTAATTACCAGCAAACTCCACCGGCATACGACAATGTACGACATTGCTGTATCAGCAATCTCTGTATAGGTAACAAGTGAGACTAAAAACACATATAGCACATAACAAGAAACGAACGTGCTATAATTCTGTCTTGTCTGCATCATGCTATGTACTGCTGTCGGTGTATGTTTTCCTGAAGCTGTACTGTATTCTGATTTCTCATTTTCAAGGAAATTATTGTTGCTAAAATCCACTCCCCACACACCTCAAAAATGACTGCTTAGTACATTTATAGCCATGCACATGACAATAATCTTTGAAGCCATATTATTTAATGCAATGATGGGAAAGCATAAAAAGTTGAGAAGCAGGAAAAATGAGAGTTGCAGCATTCAGGTCTGCAGTGCTACACACCCTTAACAAGACCAAAAGAACAATGCTACTAACTAAAGCAACAGGCCTGACCAAATGGTTATCTTCAATTCAGAAACACCTGCTGTGCTTATTCTTACCATGGCCTTCTGAGGTGATCTCATCAAAGTGTCAGTCTTCCTAGACTGATGTGTAATCACTACAATACTATGTAATGACCATATGAGGGATTGTTTAAATTGGCAAAAGCCAAGAAATTCAAGAGAACCAGATCCCAGGATCTGACCTTTAATTTATAAACAAACAAGGAAACAAAATTCTAGCCCTGGCATCTGCAGAAGTGAAGCTACTAAATAAGAGCTGGGTTTTCATACACCAACTTGCAATAGCAGACCTGTGAAACAAATCTCTCTCTTTGAGGACACATGAGTCCCCCAGACAACTAATCTGATGGGTCTGTAATGAGCAGGTACAACTGCTCACCACTTAGCTCCCAGACAGTTACCTATACAGTAGCATGTAAGGATGGTGGTTTATGAGCAGATCACAGAAAGTTAGAGCAAAAATAGTAATTTCGAAGAGTGGCTGCCAGAAACGTTTGTTTTTTCAGTACTACAGACCCCTGAAGTGGTCTTGTGGACTCCAAAGGTAGCAGCTCCCTAAAGCCTGGATCAGATTAGGTGAAAATCACATCCAGCATAGCTCTGTATATCCCTCAGTATTCACTGCAGTAATAACTGAAGAAACAAATGGAGGCATATAAAGTGTAAGCCCCCTGACCTTCCTCTGTCCTCAGGGGAAATATAGATGAGTCTACTCCATGAAGTCAGGAGTATTTACACATCCAGTCTTTTAACTCTAGAATGAGTATATAAAATAAGTCCATCACAGCTCTAGATATCTTCATCATAGGTATCTAACCTCAGGAGAGATGACTCCCTGATGCCCAGAGAGTGATGTTGAAGAAAGGGACTCAGAGTTTAAGAGTCCCAAGGTATCTCAAGGTACCTCTACTTCAAACTTGAGGACTGGAGCATATGGTCCTTCTGCCATACTGAACCCCATAGTGACTGCTCCAAAACCCAGTTGTGATTCCCAACTCATCCCACATGCCAGAAGCTCCATTGGTTCCCAGTCCAAGTCCTAGCCCCTCTTGCCTTTGCAGATGTGTGAAACTCTAATACAAATCAACATAGCAGGGCAGATTTTTATCTGATAAGAATACTAGCATAGTCCCATTTAAACTGGTGGACTGTTGTGTCTCACACAAGCCAAAGAGGAGATTTATAGGAGGAGTGGTAAACAGAGGGATAGTGTCAACTATGAACACTCCATAACTGAGATCAGGGTGGAGTGAATACCCATAAAATAAAATTTTTTGTAGCATTCATTTTAATACTGAGGACCTCATCATGAGGTCCATTCAGTTCAAGTCCCTGGGCAAAGTTTATTTCGGTTTCAGATGCAGTTTACAGAGACTTTTTTTTTCTCCTTGATGTGGGTAGACTCAGTTACCAACTCATATATTCACATATCAGCAAGTGAGGTTTCTGCTGTAGGAGGGAAATGTGCAGGGAGTTGCTGGGAACCCCTCAACCTCAGCATTTCTCTTTCAGGATACTTCCCTGTGCTCTCCCTATATAACTCCATATTTCTCCTTATTAAGAGCATGTCTTGACTCCAAAACAAATCACATAAATTAGAAGTTCAATTAACAAGACCAAGTAGTCACAATTAATTCATTTGGATATGATCTAGAAACAAACAAACAAACAAGGCATTGTCTTAAAGATAAAGAAAGGCTTATTTTCCTACATGGGTATGCTTGAAAGGAATACGAGAGGGACTTAGACAAATGGACTAGCTCCAAATAATAAAGTACCAGTTTAAGAAAAATGCACAGGCCAAGATTACAGCAAATTATACACTCCTGTACCCAAGCAGTATTCACACCCTTGAATTAGAAATATGCACACTTAACTCCAAGGATCAGCACAGAGCCCTTAGCCTATAATGATATTTCCTTAGCAAAGAAAACCATATTTTTCACTTCTTTTATCTGCAAATGGCTTTACCATTTCTTATTAAACTTTCAGTAAAAAAACTGGTCTGTGACTGACAGTGAAAGGAGTTTCTGCTCAAAAGGGAGAAGTTTAAGAAAATGATAACAATCAAAAATGACCTGTTCTCTGGAAGCAATTAAGGAAGTTGAAGTATAGATACCATGATGCACTCAGCCTGTAGTCCCCCGAAACAAAGCATTTCTGGGCCATGCTAGACTGAGAACATTAGTATATAAACCTTATGAAGGCCTGAACAGAGGCCCTCCCCACATCCTTTTGGATGAAGCAGGGACAGGAAAGCGCATAGCTGTACATCTATTTTCACTCATTAATCTGTTTGCCCACTTCATGGGTGTTAAGGAAATAACGTTAAGCCTGAGGGCCAAATTCTGGTTTCACTTACTGCTACACTCTGTCATCTGTCATTGGTCAATGCTTTACTGATGTGACCAAAGCAGTTCACAGCATTTTTAATTTCTACTCTTTCAAGATGCCAGGAATTTTTTCTTGACAGTGGTTAGAGTCAGTCTTTATTTTTTATTAAAACCTGAGATTTACCCAAAGAAAAGGACTTCAGGAAAACCCCTTACAGGCCAGGGCTTCTTCATAGCCTTAGAAGCCCCTCCGGAGAGTGGCTAGCCTCTCAGAAAAGGAATATAACCAGCTGACTCCAAGTGCCACTTGATCAATAATGAGATATTCAGAAGGAGTCTTAATTTTATCTAACCAGAGGGATGAGACTATCATCTTCCCTGACAACCAAAAACTCAGCAGAGACCTCTTAAAGGGAATCATCTCCATTAAGTTGTTGCCTGCTTGCAAGCAGTAGCAGTAATGGCACTCACCAGCTTTCAGCTGGAAGTGATTGGAGGAGGATGCAGCAGGTAAATTAATGCTTTGTGGGGGCATTGCACACTATCTGTGGCATTATGTCATTGTGGCACTCATCCATAGAGTCTGCAGGGATTTGCAATACTTCCAAGACTATGCTCAAGGTGTTAGGATGCCCCAGACGGTAAAGCATATCTGTCCTGCAACAATGTGTGTGTTTGTGTGCATGTGAACATGCACATCCTTTCCACAAATGGTGTTTCATGGGTGCATCATAATGCCAGCATAGCATCTTTTAAATTAAAAAAATAAATTAAAATGTAATGCTTAAAAAGACCATTTGCAGTTCATGACACTGCAAAAACTTACTCTGACTTTTTTAAAATTTACACTATGATAAGATTGTTATTACTGCCGAATAATCTTTTTGGTGAAGAGCAAATATTTAAAATGTCAGGTTGGTGACCTAAATACATAAATCTTTTTAAAAAAGCTTGGGTTTTTGGGGACTGACACATGTTATCATTAGTAAATTTCAATATTTAGTCAATAACATAAACAACTCATAATTTCTTTAGACAGTTTATTTCCAACAGTACAGTTTATAGATTAAGGAAAATGAAATTCTTCTCAGGCAGACAGTATGATCTTCCCATGACTTAGAGAGGAAAAAAAGCAAGAAAAATTTATTTCCAAAGCTTTAAGCTTGTGCTTGCCATTGCTGAGTTGGGTAATTGGTCTGACAAAGACAGAGGAAAACAAAAAAAAAAGAAGAAAAAGAAAAAAAGAAAGAAGTTCCAGTAAAAAGAACAATCTTTGATGTAATAGAACAAGAATCACACCAGTAGCCAAAGACAAGGAGTTTTAGGAATAAGAAAAGTGGAAACAGTCTGAGTTGCTAATAAAGTCAGAGGTTCTGAGGTGCACAAGACATAAAAAAGAACACCTCATATAGGTAATAGCTGAAGACATTTTATGTACCAAGCAGATGATAATTTATCTTCTCTGTGATGTAACCCAACACTTTAGTCCCTTCTTAACAACCCTTCAATCAAGTCTCATTTCATTTAAATCTAAATAACACTTCAGCCACCTCCTACAGGGAAGGACTTGCAGATTTCCCTCTGGAAATACATTTCTATAACCTCAGAGTGTCCAAAAACCCCAAAATTTTATTTTAACTTCTACAATGAGAAAGTATTTAAGTAAAACAGAATTATGAAACTGAGGTTGCAAAACATTGTCACTTCTTCTCAAAAAAATTAATCCCATAGTGTTTGCAGTCATGTACTTGTTGTGTACCTTGCATTAGGTCTCACCTTATGTTGCATCTATATTTGAGCTGTAGCAGGTTTTCATGTAACTTAAGTAAACTTTAGTTATAAAACAATTATTAGCATAAATATGAATAACGTTTTTGAGACAGATTCTATCATCCTGACTGCAGAAAAACTCAGTGGTATGACGCTGAAATTAATACTTGCTACATATTGTCTCTCACTTTCACCAACTCCATGACTTCTTAGCTCAGGTATACATCTCTATGTTTTAGATCAAGGTCGTATGACAAGTATGTCCAGAGCAGATAAGCTAAATCTCTTCCCCAGTTGAAATGATGAGTCTTGTTCCCCCAAAAGCCTGTCATGTATTCAACATTGTCTAGTTTTACCAACCTCTAACCTCCTATTTTCTGTAGGTGTTAGTCAATCTTTTCAGAGGATTTTTAGATACATAGCTGCATTGCACAAGTCAATAATTCTTTACAAAAGGTCTTCAGGCAAAATACATAACTAGTCTGAAATGAGTTTTGGTTTAGTAGCTTGCAAGTTATGTCAGGCAAAACCAGGAAACAGCCATATTTTCAGAGCAAATATGATTCACAGTGGCCTAAAAAGTTTGCCAAAGACTATAGAAACATTTGGAGACTGTGGAGATGCAATCTCCCTCATATTCTACCGTGATGTCAACATAAATTTCTTGCCTAAATTCAGTTCCACCATGATGAATAGCATGTGGCTTCATTGCATTATGAGACTTGAAACCTGTTGGTCTCAATTTAAATTGAGATGATAGCTAAGCACATCTACTTTCAACATGAACCAATCAAAAAAAGATGTGATTTTCCATAGAAACATCTCTACCAATAGTTTATATATGCTGAAGTAGCCAATTACATCTTGGCACACTCAAAAATACATAGCAACAGCAATGACAGCATGGCAACAGCAGCTGCTGCACAACGGAAAAATTAGAAAATTACTCTTTAGAAAAAAATATATTCTGTTAATTCACTTTGTTTACATTTTCTTTTATGAAACAGTTTTAGAAAACACTGTAGGTGTAGCTAACTCTTCTTGTGTACCTTGTTACTGGATGGGTGAATTAAGATTATTAACGAAAAAATTCCTGTAGTTAGAAGTTGCGTTCCACCATGAGTATAATTCTGCACATGGCAAATCATTCAGAAAGTATGGGAATTTCATTTTACTTCCTCCCAAATGAAGGCATACCAGTGTGCATCAGTTGAGTACACTTTTCATAGCCAACGTGTTGACTTTGGTGTGACAGGACAACTGCCCTAACAAGTGGGACATTACCTGACAACCCACAAATGGCCTGGCCGCAGTGGAAAGGCTGATTCTTCCCTCAGGCAAAGTCGTCATATGTTCTCACACGGTATGACATTTGCCATATGATCGGATGTATTTACATGAGTATGCACTTAAAAATACATAAACGGAGGGAGTGGGTTTTAAATAGCCATGGTGGAAATACTGTTTTTTTAAAATGTTAAGGTCCAGCTCCTGCCTCCGCAAGCATATGTTTTGCTTCCACTCTCCCCTTCCCAGAGGAATGTCCTACTTTTATTATGGGCCAGCACCCACAAGAGTGGTTATACTGTGCTTGATTTATACTGTGTCAATGATGATATAGCAGTGAACAAGCAAAGGGTTGTCAGTACTTTCTTGGAGGGGTGTGAACGTGTATGTTGCCATTGAAGTGCCACCTGCATGTAAAACAGAGCTGCAGAACATGGCAGTACACAACACGCATTTTTTTCAGGGAGGTGACGTGAAGGCAAAAACCTGTGCAAGAAATCTAGTAATTATATTCACAGTGGCTGTGTCATGTGTCTAAATAATATTTTTTGTGTTTTATCTGTTTGTAAATTTGTACCATATTCCCCTGGGATATGAAGTAACTCATTTGTGCCTCTTTAGTTAAGGATTAGGCAGTTTCCCTAGTCTAAATCCTGCCATTCTGTAGCTATTAGCATCTGCAAAGTTAATCTACTCTGTGGTAAGGCGCAAATAGATTTTAACATACCAAGAGTGACTATATTTGAGTTGATCAGATATAGTTACATAAATAGTATGTAATTACAGATTCTAGCAATGTCAGATAAAGAATTTCAGCTTTACCTTGTTCCTTCTAGTATTTAGGGCTTGGTGTTGAGGCTTAATGTTTGTTTGACAGTTGTTTTGTTTTGTTTCATTTCTCTGCAAGCCCACATCCAGGAGAGACACGTGAGCCCATGTCCACTTCACATGATGTGCGAAGCCTCCACTAAGGTTGGATATTATGTCTTTCCCTCTGTGTAACCAGAGATTTTCAGGGCCCTCAGTGCAGCCACCTCTGCACCTAAGCTCAGGTCCCTCCTCCTGGTCCCGTCAGGCCAGCTCTGTAGACATGCCTGTGCCCAGTGTCACATCTCGCTCATCTATCCTGATCTGGAGTGCTCCAAGGCACCTGTGAGGCCTCTAGGCCAAATTTTGCAAGGTACTGCTCCATCTGAACCAGACAAGACTGCCCTGGAGATCCCAGAGTGTCTGCCTGAAGGTGAGAGAAGATCAGTGCTTGAAAGGAAAAGATATCTTCTTTCACTTATAGTAAAGCATCATTAGATACAGCAATGTTTTTTTCAGATTTTCTCTTCTACTTCCTAGCTCTGCTTGGCCCAGAAAGTGGACTCCAGATGAGATGAAGGTTAATCTGTCCAGGGCAGCCTTTTGACTGTCCTCTTGTCCCTGCTCAATAGGTGGTTTGGAGAGTTTTGAATGCTATTTTTGAACCCACCCACATAAAAAGCTGCTCTCTAAAATGACCTTTGAACATGACTGAGGGAAGACACTATTCTCTGAAGTGCTGCTTATTGTCCTGCTTTTACACATGTTATTTATATGCTTCATCTTCCACTTGTCCTGCTCTTATCCCATTGACCAGGTTCATAGCGGTCATGGCTATGATAAAAATCATTATTATCAGTTATAGTTGCTCTACTTCATTTTAGATAACACTTCTCTTGGCCGAGAATGGAGGGGTATGTACTGCTGCTAGTAGCTCTTATCGTTTCTCAAACTGTCAGTGAACAGTCATTATTGTCCTTCCACTTCTCCTTCTATTGCAAAAACAGTTAGTTATCCTACTTCTCATAAGGCTTGCTGGTTTGTAAATTAGCTTCCTTTGTAATACTCTTTCATTTAAATCTGGAAACTCTCTTCAGCTTTCTTTCCCTAGATGCATATGGAGAAAATTATTCACCCAATGGAAATATGACTGAGACCTGAATATAAAATCTATACATTTTAGAAGAAAAAAAGTTCTCTCCACCTCTCTGAGTAGGATTCAGAGCTGGCATTTTTTCAATTTCAGCATAACAGGTACTTTCTCATCACTTTTCTCTTTTAGTTCTTGGCTGAAATCTTCAAGCATTAGAGTGCAGCTTTCTATTCAGTATGGTGAATATGACCTCATGTAGCCTTGTCATCCCAGGAGCAAAGTAAGAAACTTTCTGGCAAAATAGATAATTCCTTCTGTGATCTTTGAGTTTTAGGGGACAAAGACTGGTGTAACAGCAGCATCTGATGGAAAGGATGTAAGAATAAGATTGAGCCACTGTCTCCAGCCTAACTTCTTCCATATGCTTTGTGTAAATTCCCAGAGCTTTCTACATGCTATGTTCCTCAAGCCAATGCCTCACAGGTGAGAGGGGCACACTTATTCTTTAAATGCTGTTCACGATACAGCATAGAAAGGGTACAGCATACTAAGTAAGTTTGCTCTGTATTCTAGGTAGAGAATGTGAACTCCACAGACAAATTTCATCACTGCTTCTCTATAAGTATTAGCACATATAAGTATTAATTCCTGGTAAGATGTGAAACTTAGTATTTTTGTTTTTTTATTCAAAGTTGGCCCTGTCATGTCACTGGGAGCCTTACCTATGTGTGGTGGAGACATAATACCTGCAAGCACAGCATCACAACAAAAACACAGAGTGGAATGAAATAACTCCTCAGTTATTCATTATCCCATTGACCTACTAACAAAAGTGTTGTAGTGGAAAGAGTTACTGCAGCTGATCCACTGCTGCTCCATAGCAGCCATCCCCAAACTCTGCTCCACGATATCAGAGTAAATGACAGCAAAACTATATCGAATGGATGATGCTCTGGTTTAGAAATCTAAATACACGTGATGATGCACAAGGGATGTGGAGGTGTAAAAACAGTTCTACACTCTGTGAAACATGAGTTTTTGGGAAACTCTAAGAGCCAGGTTTGGTTGGGAGAAGAGCAGGGGGCATTATCTACAGATGTAGCTACTGGTGGCAGCTAAACCACTCAGTTGGTGAGGTATCATTTATATCAAATATCAAATATCATTTGATGCAATTAAGAATACAAGAATCCTCCCCTATGGTAGTTGTAGCTTCAGCCATACTATCTTTTAAATCTTTCTAAGACTGCCACGTCAAGCTGACCCATCTTATACTTCCCCTCAAGCCCTTCTATGGCTTTATTCCTCTCTTGTCTTGCTTGCCACAGCCACCAGGCCAGCAACGTGGGCATTGATGCTCTTGTCCTTTCTCCCCTGTGCCATACCCCCTTGTGTAGCTGCACGTGCAATGCAGCACCAAGGTTACTTCTCCAGGCAGCTCTTTTTCTTCACTTCCTTCTCCTCTGAAGTGACACTTGTCTCCAACTACTCTTTAAGGTGCTGCCCGTTCACAGAAACTGACACACTTTTCCACTCTGTCACTGGGAGAACATTTTTGAGTGCCAGTACTGGCCACCCACTTGATGAAAATGGTCATGATACTAAAATTAACAAGGGCCAACTGTCTTGTCCTCCTCTTCATTCACATAACAATACTTTAACATGCAAGATCCTAGTGGTGTTTAACAAATCGGAAATGGTGAACAACAGTGCCATATCTAAGCAGAAGAGAGGGGAATAAGGCAGTGGTACAAGATCAAACGGAAAATATGAGTACTGAAAGTGGTCTAAAGAGCGACTCTGGGATGAAGGAAAAGAAAGGATGTGATGGGAGCAGTTGAAGTGACACAGGACATTCTCATATAGGACACATTACATAAAATTAATGTGCTTTAATCTAAACTATTCTGAAAAAGCAGATAGCACCTGTGTGCCAGATACATAAAGATGTATGTAATCTGCTCATGATCTATTTGCAGACTGTACTGTCAGTTGCTTGATGTGCACGGGCTTAGTGGGGGGAGAAAGGAAAAAAAGGAAGAGTAGCTAACTAACTAACTGTAGCACAAACATGGAAAGCTTTCTTTAATTGTCTCAGTTCTTATTTTTCTTTCCTTCACTGAATGGCAGTTTTGACCCCACAGAATCATTTTTTTAGATCAGGCTTCAAATACTGAATGTTTAATGCACACTTTTTTAAACCAACAAGCTGAATTATCCATCTGGTTGCCTAATATATTTTCATGGTAGCTTTAGGTCCTAGCAAATTGGGTATTTCAGTACCTGAACATCTCCAGTATATCAGAACATAATGACAATGAACACGTACATCGGTGAAAAAAGGGATTTTTTGTGTTTCTATATAAGCATGATAATACATTCTGACACTGTAAGAGCAGTATTTTCTGTCAATCAGCTTGAATTCTCTGTAAGCCTCAGACATATAAGTCACATTGAGAGGGTTATGCATTTCACAAGTGGATTTATATATAAATACTTTCTCTGGCTCCAGTTCAACACAACAAAAGAAGTCAAACATTAGTCTGTATTTGTATTTCTTCACTGAAATGTTTTGACATAAACTGCACACAATCCTAGCTGAAAAGTGCCATACAGTTTGGAAGAAACTGCTGTGAACACCTCTATTGTTCACAAAATGCCAAAGTTTTTGCTTCTTAGAAACTTAGAGGCCTCATTTCCACAGCTCCATCGACAGTTTGTCTTCTGAAGAGCACACAGTTCTGTGTACAGCCTACTCCTTCCTTTCCTAGTCTTTCCCTTCTAAGCAGACTCAGAAACCTACTAACACCATTGAGAGCTACAAAAATGACATCTGACCTTTGCCAAAACAATGAAGCATCTACAACAAAATGGTGGCTATTTTCTATCCAATTGTGAGGCAAATATCTGGTTTTGCATGGTATTAAACAAATTACTGTCCCTTTACAGTACATTTCTTTACAGTGGATGGCAACTTCTTGAGTTGAACTGATCGGTTACACTGCTTAATTCTAGAATAACTCAATGAAAGTTGAGTTATTCTGGATTTGCCCCAGAATTCCTCTGTTCCCCCCCATGTGTAATGGAAGTGGTCACAGCCACTGCCTGAACCCTGCAAGGTTTGGGTGCAGCTCTGCAAAGTGGTAACAGATGATTGCTGGGGGTCCTGCAGTATGATAGCCAACTTCATCATATCCAGAACGACCTACAGGCTTTCCTAAAATGTATCAGGTAGCAGACTCCCAAGGGGCTGCTAAACTGTCAAGCATCGCTGCAGCACATTGGTCATCTGGCTACTCTCTTTTCCTCTAAGGATGGTCTAATACTCAGTGCACATCCACCCACCACTCCTCCATTCACCCCAGCTCCTCCTTATCCTCCTTGTAGCCTGTTTAGCTAACACAGAACAGCAAAATCCTCCAAAAAGGCAGAAAACCTTAAGGTCTCAAACTCAACTTATGGAAAAATACAGGAGCAGAGTCCTGAGACAGATTGTCTATAAAAGCATGTTCCATTTCACAGTGTTCATTTTATTAATTTACTCTGAGAAGCATAGTGTATTCATTGGCTTAAACTCACTCTAAGTATCCCTATGAAAATGTGTTGGTTTCATTAGACATCCAATACTGTGTTTAGTTCAATGGGTTTAATTATGAGAAAGGAAAAAAAAAAATCAAGTAAGATGTATATGAGTCTGAACTGAAATATGCTGGTTTTGGAAAACAAAGCATTGGTTTCAATGAAAAGCTACTGGTGTAAGTGAAAATATTATGCCTTGAAAGGAAATCTATTTATTTCCATAAAAATTTAGTGACTTGAGTATGCATGGATTGGTTCCACTACGGATGTATTGGATTCAATGACACTGTATTAGTTTCAAAGCATATTTATCCATGCAGTAAAAATGTATAGGTTAGGAGAATTAAAGAGGCGTGATGATGGCTGCCCTGAAGACTCTAATCTGAAATACAATTCCTATTAAAATTGATTAAATTGGACTTAACAATGATACATTCAAAAACCCTAAATAAAGCCTATGGTAATATATCCCTTTGGACACAACAGTACTTTTCTGTCACTCTGGTATAAACCGATTCTTCCAGGATTCTAGGGGCTGCACCCCTTTCTCTTTTCCCCAGAATGCAACTGTAGGCAATTTAGGTTCATTCTCCTTAAGCAAACTAACTTTTCTCTTCCATCTGTAAGGGTGAAAATGCAGCTTGTCCGGTAGGCCAGGCACACAGGAGTATAGTCTTGACTCTCCTTTTTCAGATTGTAAGTGGAGACTTATGGGTGCACAAACTACCTGGGGGCAGGAGCCGTCCTGTCCACCAAAGTGCTGAGGACAGTAACCCTCAGATTAAAGTCCAGCAGCATCTCCATGCCTGTGTTTCTCTCTGGCTGGATCCAGGTGCCTCCTTAGGGCATTATTCAGGCTGCCTGACTCAGCCTTCCATGATCACCTAACTTCCTCCCGTGAATAGATACAGAAAGAGAGGAGGAGTTCTGGCTGTTTGAACAGGTCCTCAAATCAGAAAAAGTACCATACCCATGAAGCCATGCTTTGCTAAGGTCTGTACATTTATTTTCTGTTTAAAAATTATATGCCATGCTAAAATGCTCGCAGGCTCTTGTTGAAGCATAAGAACTTAGGTATGAGCCCCCCCATGAACTACACTTTTTTTGTAAATCATAGTGTTTAATAAATGCACAATTAATTGCGAGGGGTTTCAGCTTCATCAACTGTTGCACAATAGGACTCTGGCTACACTGCTGTTATAAGTAATATTCTGTAGACACAACATTTGGAACTGCTCAGGCTTCTGTGGCTGCTTCTATTGTAAAGAGGCATCCTGAGTGATTTTGAAAGCCCAGGTATTTGTTTTGATTTGTCTATAAAAAAGTATCAGTAACTTTATTATTTAGTTTGTCCTGCTGACTAACACAGCTACCCACTCATGCTAAAGAATGTACATAATACAAAGGCTGTTAAGTGCCTGTACTATTTTTATAAGCAAAAACATCAATAAGCACTTGACTTTGAAGTTTTTACCATCCATTTTCCAGTATGGCTCTGAATGATAAAAGAAAACAGTCTTCAACTTCCCTCTTTGTGGTACACAATAAAGCTCTATTTACTGTGAGATTTCTTCATGATGGAACCCTAGCTTTTCCCTACACTCTCTCATTTCCTCTAACAACACAGTGAATTTTTTTTTTTCATAAGTCCTGCTTAGTCTGTTCCAGTCTAATACATGTGGTACCCAATATTTTCAAGTTAGAGTGTAATAAATATTCTGGGTTCAATCCCAAATCTAGTCTTTCTGAGTAAATTAATGATAAATCCAATTGCAGGATACGTATCCTCAATAGTCTGATGAGCCAGTTTCATCTTGTCACAGGAAAGAATGTTCTTATGTTGACACAACCTATTTTTTACTGTCATGTTATAAATTAAAAGTTTGTTGCAACTCCTAAGCAACATAACCCATTGATTTCATCAGAACTCCAAACTAAAATGTATCCTAAAAGTTTAAGACTTTATTTAAAGCCTGAAAAGTAGAAAATTGGGTGACAGAGGAAGAATATGGTCCCATTAGAGAAAAAACTGCAGTTATAAAATATACAATTTAAAGACAGTTACCATTCTGTGGTATAAGACTTCCTGCATCAGTTACACTCTCCCAGAATAACTTTTTTTAAGTGCTATTTCCAGTATCACCAAGCAGGCCTTGTAATCACAACTGTCATACATATAGGACTCCAAGATAATAAGAATTTTCCTCAATTATAGTTTGCACAATATGGTTGGTTATGCTTTATTTCTAAGTTCTTCCTAAAATCTTCATCTACTTCTTTCTTGCACCAATATAAAGATAGTTGGCTTGGCATATAGCAGAACTCCTCTGATTCCTTCTATATTTTAGCCAACTTTTACTATCTTCTTTTGATTATTTCATACTGTTATATTATCAAAGTTAAAACACCCCATATGCTAGCTAAAGTACAAGACTGTCTTTGCTCAAAGGAAATTAGAATCTATGGTCCTGATTGGGCAAATATTTACATACAAGAGTAATGACATAACTTAAATAGTTCAACTAACGCACCAGATTTCTCACACACATGTCGATATTTTGAGAATAAGTGTGAACAACAAACACTCTCCTAAACGCATAATCTGAACCAGGTGGTAGGAAGGTCTGTTAAGGACTCTGTGTGAGGAAAGCCCCCTATTCCTTCTTCCCCAGGTGAATCTGATTCTACAGGAATAGATGCAAGATGCAGGAGCTGAAGGACAATCAAGTTTGACGGTACAAGTTCTGTTTCCATTTGGCTGAAGTCCTGTGCAGGTACTCTCATTTGTACTCCCATGGCTGTTTCCACAATCATATTCAGTCTTCAATAGTTGCTTTATGCATTTATTACATATATTTTACAATTCAGTCTGTTTTGTGGATGCACTTTTATGTCTCCTGACTATTGCCTTTTAACTGTATAGCCATTCCATGCAGTAGACAGGCAAATATTTAAAAATTATACCTGACGTTTTCTAACTTCTTCAGCATACTTAGTTATATTTATTCAAATCATGAGCAAGGAATCTCAGTCTAACACAGGGGAGCTCACCTGACTGAATAACCCCTAGGCAGTCCTAAGGCAGCAGATAAGAGGCAAGACAAATTGCTTCAGAGCCTGTCCCAGGCCCCCCTCCATCACTGGGATTCATCTTCTATACAACCACCAGAGAAGCAAGTCCTGCCTTAAAAGAGGAAAAGGATCAGAGGAGTATGGCCCTTCAGGGCCTCCAACAGAGGCTATGTGCTGTCCCAGGCTGAAAGGCTTCTCACCCTGGTTTTTAAAAATGGACTTGATAGCATGTAGAATGGCAGCCTTAAGTACAGGATGAGGAATGCATAAAACAAGGGGATCTCATGGGAGAGCTACTATTAGTTTGCTCTTAATGTAGGGCAAAGTTCCACTCTCAGTTACAAGTGCATGCACTGGGAATAACACTATCACCTGTCATTTGGTAAATCCAGATTTACAGAGGTGTAAATAGGAGTAGATTTTTTTCCAGAATCTCTAGGCAAGCTCAGAAAAAGCCCTCCCAGAACATATATTTCAATATCATGCCTTAGGTAACAGCAAAATCACAGTCTTTATGTTTCTTTCATGCAGTATCAAGCTTCCACGTGTCATACATCTTTATGTTTCCTTAGCTATTTCATAGCCTTAAAAGAACACTGGGTTGGGTAGTTGGGGTTTTTTTCCCATTTTACAAGAATATACATTTTTCAAGTCTAAATAAACAAAATGTATTCACTCCTTAATTGGCTTTTGTCAGGAGACATTCTTCTTTTCAGCTAAGAAAGATGTATTCTTTGATGTCTTCATTAAAAGATCTCAGAATTTTTTTTCTGAGAAATATATATCTATATTAATGGTATGGTAAGCTTTTGTCTTCCCTTTGATTATTCCATAATGCCAAGAATGCCATTTCAAACGTGTGTTATTTTAACAGGGTTTATGTTAAGCAACAAGGTGGATATTATTCTTTAAATCTAAGTTTAAACGGTATGAAGAGTGGAGCCAATTGAAGTAAATCATAATTGCTAAACAGGATTAAGTTTGCAACAGCTTCCTAAAAGTCTGCAAGAAAAAGATACAAGAACAGATCCCTGCAGCAGAAATACATTTTATTCGTAGCTTCTACCCCAGACCTGCACTCTCCAAAGTGTCATTGTCATGAATCATTGTTAGCAAAACAATAACCTTAGTGGTCTTACATTTTCTCTCTGTGCAAATTATGTATGTTTCATGTGACATTACTTACTTCCTCAACTAGCAAGTCTTTTCCGTCTGTTGGAAAGCCACCAGTGGTGATGTGCTATCAAAGTGAATTACCTTCTTACATGCCAGGAAATTAGGGCAATCCAGTGCCTTTCATCTAGCTCCTCTACACTGCCATCCCGCTCCCGCAGGGTCTCCCACTCACTCTTCTCCTACTGACTTGTATGGGAGCCATCGCATAGAAAGTAATTTCTCTGTGGCTTGAAAAAGGCATTTCAGGCTTGAAAAGAATCTGCATGACTGTATGTATGATTTGTTCCTATACAGCCACTGAGCACCAGCAAGAGGATTCCCATGCAAGTTCTGTGTAAGTGGGTAAAAAAACCCAAACATTATGAGGAAAACAAAGAAGGGAAAGGATGGGATATCAGGTCTAAGCACACATGGCTGTGGGGGCCTTTACTCCCTGTAAATGTCAGGGAGCATGTCTATCCAGTGGTTCTTCTGCTCAGGACAGAAGATTCAGGTGTCAGACAATGATGGGCTTTTTAATTTTCTTTGCAATTCTCACGATTCCAAACACTTGGACTATTATGGATGTAATAGATCTGCACAGGGGGACACTTTGGTGTCTGAGCACTGTTAACCAAACGATTGGCTAGAAGGAGTTAGGCTGAAAGTACTGTTTGAATGGAAACCAGCTAACATTCTTTCCTCCCCTACTATAAATTATACTTTGGCTATAAAATAGATATCTTCAAAACGTGACAAGTGCTAAAAGCCCTGTGAATGAACAGTTAGGAGAATGCTCCAGTTCCCCATTGCCATATCATCTTCCTTCTCTTCCTCTCACTTCTATTTCTCTCCTGCCTACGCCAGCACTCTTCATTCCTCTCCCATAATCTGGTCACACCATGCACCCCTCTCACATATGCCCACGTCCATGCCTATCTTTCCCTTTCGTAGCTACTCACCTTCATGCCTCCCATTTCCCTCCTCCTTTTGAGTCTCTCCATGGGTGCACTTTGATATTGCTGCCCATTCTTCTCCTCTCTCCAGACTTCTCTGTGTCTCTGAGTGACTTCCATTCCTCCCATAACCCCCTTTCTTGCTTGGGGGTTCACCTGACCTCCCAAACATTGTATTCCCTTTCCTAGACATTCCTACAAATTTTGCCCTTTTCCCCATTTATAGGTCCAAGTTTGCCTCCCTCTGTACACATCCGAGTTCCCTAGTTCCCCAGATTCCTCCTTTTAGCCTCTTCATGCCCAGTCACTGTAGACAGAATTAAGGGGGTTTGCTTTCAATTACAATATGTCTGAAAAACATCTCAATCCTGGGAAAGACAGGGAGGGAAAGTTCAGGAGGACTGATTTCCTTGAGGCATAGTTAATTAGATCAGGTTGAAAAACAAGGTTATAACGAAGAGCTAGATTCTATCATCTTAACTGATGAGTTGCTATTGTTACTCCATAACACACAGGTGAAAGAGATGCAAGCAGGTGTTCTGTCATTTCATACCAACCAATGATCACTCATCCACTAGATATCTCCAGGAGTACATTTATGCTTGCAAAAAGTTCCTTTGAACACTCTCACCTATATTTGATGCACATATCTGTGGTATACCTAAGTAAATCTAAATGCTATTGTCTCTGTTTCTGTGTGCTGACACAGCTTCTCAGGAAGAAGTATGGCATTCTCTTTACTAGAAGATTAGCTCTTGCCTCTATTTAAGAGAGTGGCCCTACTGAATCTGAAATGGCCCTACTGACATCTAGGAACCATTAGATGAGGCTAGTGATACCTATGCTCTCCAGAAAAATCAGGGTTGTGATCCCTCCATGACCCCAAAACAGAAAGGATGAAACAGTAAATTATGCTAATCCAATCTACTATTCACTGTCAGGTCCCCATCTGCTTTTTCCTTTCATACAGGGCTCCATCCTCTCCAGAGCTAGCCCCGCATGAACATCTTCAGCAAACACCTGGAGACAAACCCGCCACAATGACTTTGTACCCCCATCTCCAGAGTGAATATAGCTGAGGCAGGAACGGCAGGGTTCTCTGCAGCTCATCCTCCCCAGGATGTAGAAGAACATCTAGCAACACAATGCATTTAATGGCATTCGATTGTATACAAAATTCAGTAATTTGCAAAGGGTCTCCCAGTCATTAGTGAGAATTAATGAGGTTCTACTGTAATAAAATCTTACTTCAAAATACAGAGTTTTACCGGAACATATGGGATTATAAAAGTAAATGTGCATCACACATAATCTTATGCCACATTATATAGCACATTTTTAAAAAGGAAACACCCACAGGTCTGAACAACTTTTATTTTTATGCAAATGCAGTATGCACAGAGACGTGCTTACTTGTCACTTTTTTGTTGTATCACCGCAGTGCCAAAGGGAAGTATCATGTCTCACTTTGCCTAGCCTTTATCAATCTACCTTTGCAAACACTCTTTACCATTCATAGGCTAAAGGACTTTTGGCATTGCAAAACTGTTTCCTATTCACATCCATCTTCTGTGACATGCAGAAGGAAGCCCCTGCAAGAGCTTTGTAACTCAATCTTCCTTGGGAATTCAATATGCTGTACAACTTACACCCAACCCTGCATGCTTTTTATAATCATAGCCATCATCTTTTTATTATGTCTTGGACTTGAAGAGTCCTGAAAGCAGATGTAACTCATGATGACCTGACTTCAATGGGAGAATGAACCAGGTGGCTAATTGTCTCTAAAACAAATACACTGATAATTAGCAAGAGAGCACAATGCAACAGAAGCCTAACCACCAACCTTTATTTAAGTTAAGCAAATGGGTGAGCAAATGATGCAGCTGCATCGTACTTTGACAAGTTAATAAGGGAGCCATACTTCATCTAGTCAGCTACAGTAGCCAAAACATGCCCTCAGGACCTGGTATCAATGATTCTGAAATGATAAACTTACACAAAATAGAAAAAAATATCAGCACTAGTGCAGAAAAGTTCTACCACAGCTTCCCTTTCCCAGCAGGTTACTGCACTAGCACTTCACCCTGAGTTCCTGGGTTCAAACCTTGCGTTACATCCCAAATGGAAATAACCATGGTGGCCTCATCTTGCTTTCCACTTGCCCATGTCATAAAAACAAGCACATTGGCATCCTCTGCTGAGGAGCAGTCTAGGAACAAATAGCAAAGGAGCTGCCAGTTAGGCTGTATTGCATTGGCAATGATGCACAGAGGAGCTTACTCACTAATGGTTCACAGAGTAGCTGGCTTTAGCTACCATTGCCAGTCCCCCATCTTTACAAGCACTAAACTTCAGCCCATTGATTCCATAAAAAGCAAACAAAGAAAATGAGTGGAGCTTGCTTTAAAGGTATTAGCAACTCAGAGACTTTAACATTCTCTATGTTAAAATACAGATTGCTTTGTAAATGGTGTCAAACAGCAGCCAAAAAAAAGCACCATGTAAAGTACCCTGTGCAAATAACTCCAAGGGTGTTGACAGAGAGGTGGAAAGACAAACATTTCTAAGTAATTCCCATGATCCTTGTTACATTTGTGACAGTGATCAGATAATTCAGACTCTTGTGGGGTAGGAGGTAATATTCTCACCTTTGTTGTCTTGATTCAACATTTACCATTGGTTATGCTCAAAAGAGGAATAGAAACAACAGTGGTTATCTGATCATCTGAAAATGTTCTGAAGTGCTAGAAAGAACGAAAATCAAAAGGACCATTTACCCAGTACTCATACTTCCAGGTCAGATTGAAAACTAGTTTAAGCACATCCCTTTAGGGGAACCTAACAGGAGGGCTTTTGTTTTAAAAGAGAGCTAGAAAGCAGAAGTAGAAATAAAGCAAGGGCCCAATACATCCATGCTGCGCCAGTCTTACCTGCTCCTTACTTTTTCCCTATACTGCAAGCAGCAATACAGAAGAATACTACTAGTCACACCCACCCCACCTCACCAAAGGTACTTGGCCCTAAAGTAGGTTTTGTCAAAGCCTATCAATCACACATCACTAACCTCTTCACAAATGAGTCTCAACAGGTTTACACTGGCATAACACCGGGGTAAGAAAGTGGTGAGACTAGTCTCTTCTCAGGGTCCAAAATGAGCAAATCATAAAAATTAAACAGACAGCATAAATGGTGAAAAGTAGAATTTTCCACTAACATGTTTCTGGCTTCCAGTTTTAATAGTCTAAGGAATTGTTATTAGAGTGATCAAAGGGAGAAGTCACAAATGCGAGAAATATGACAACTAAGCATCAAGCTAGTGTGGCAAAGTAGATTGCTTTCTTTCCATTTCTTGTTAAATACAGCTTTGGAACTTTATTTTGATGTAGATTTGATGAAACTCATTGCATTTCAGTTTCTGGTGCATAGGTCTACTGAAAGAAAAAGAATAAAGGGAAAATGAAAAGACTGTCAGAACAATAGCTGCTTTAAAAAAAAAAAAAACAAAAAACAAAAAACAACAAGAAATCTGCTGAGGCTTTAGATTTACGGAGTTTACTTTAACAAATAAAAAAAAAAAATTGTTGGGGAAAATAACCTCTCGTCTACTCTTGCAGTCCCTTAAGACATTTGACTGTTCACTAAGCTTCAGGTACTTCTCTCTGAACTTATAAATAATTAGCTGTGCTTTACCAGTTAAAGTAAAGAGTAAATTAGATGTTGTACCTTTCAGTTCTTCTGTCAAATAAGGTTAATGCAGGTAAGTTTTCTTTTTTTTCCCCTTCCACTAAATCATCTATCATTTCATTGTCACATTAAAAGATAGAAATCTAGACCCCTGCCAAGTTCAAAATAAGTTTAGCTTTCATTATTTCCTCATTTAGCTTTCTGGGAATACTAATAAATACATGGAAGAATATCAGCTGTTCACCAGCTTTAAATATACCACTGTGAGATGAAGACATTTCCAGTTCCCTCAATACTTTTTACTTTACCATGGTAAGAATTAGACTATCACAATGTTCTTGGAACACAAGTTTACTATGATTTGCCCAGAAAACTGTCGCTCAGTATTGTCTGGCTGCAACTTAGCATGTGTCCTTTGCACTAATTGTTTTGCTGAATAACTGGCAAAGGGCCAGCAGTTTAGCCTCTTGGGATTTTTCTTCCATATAAGTTTTGAACTTCCTACTTATAAATTCTGTTCCCGTAGTTCTTTCCTGAGAGTCCAGGACATTTTTCTATAAGAGGCATTTCAGGACCAGGCTTCATGAATAAGGTGTGAAATGTGACCCTGTCTCTCAATTCAGTTGCTTGAGCTCCAGCAGGCATTGAAAAACTCCCCACATGGAGCCTTTTCCCTTTTGGTACAGGCAGGTAGCATATATCACCAAGCACATGCTTCTGACTACTGCAACAATACGTTCAGAGTAAGTTTTGTTCCCATCCCTGATTATTCAATTTGTGACACTAGACAATAAAAAACTGATGTTCAGAGCCAACAGATCCATATATTCTCTCTAAGGACCACCTCTCAGAAAATACTTGCAGGAAAGACAGCAACACTGAAGAACGTTTCCTTTAAAAAATATAATTTCCTTGCAAAATAAATATTTAGTTGCCAGGGAAAACCATACATAGATTTAATTAAAATCTTAACATTTCCTTTTAAGCTGCATGTTGATAACATTTCCTATACCAAAATGCACTATAGTCTTTTGCACACTAGTTGTACACTTCCTCCTACAAGTCAGAATCAAAGTAAATACCTTTTACTGAATGTTCCTTCCTCTTTTTCCCTTAGACCTCTTCCTTATTTTGTAAGAAACCCAGCATATTCTCAAACTAAACCTGGACACATATTTTCTTTCTTTTCTAGTCATCTTCAGAATTGCACTGAATGAAATGTTGTGCTGCAAGTACTGCAGTCCCTAGTCACCTGCTCCTGTTGTCCAGATTATTTGGGTCTGTGGAGAACGTCATACTCTTGGAGCAGGAAATGCCATTTGCATTTGTATGCTTACCGTGTAGAAACCATTGTGATACATTTCAGCTTCATTTCTCTTGTTCTAATGACTTAAAACCAAAAATCAGGAGGGACAGGAAGTTCTGAGTGGGGCTACATATCAGTACCAAGTAAGCTATTTCCCCAGAATAAACCTATGGGTATGAGGCCTGTCCTTTCTTCTCTTGGATGTTGAAAATGGGAAATACACACAAATAAATTTTCTTCTTAGGTACAACAGAATCAAGTATTAGTAAATTCAACAGGCCTCTATATTCATATTTGTACAACTTTGGAATGAGATCTGTGGTCATGTTACTGATTCATGCAGCAGGGTCTGTTACTCTGTGGAACTCATTTTCACAAGATAATTTACTGAAAACTTGATGTAGATTGTAAAAAGAATAACATATTTCCTGAAGTAAGAAGACTTTTCACTTCCATACATAATTCTAGGAATTACAAAAAACAACTTCTAAAAATTGACAGCAAGAAAACATTTTTCCATTTGAACTGATTATTTTATAGACTTACTATATACTTTCACCCACAGACAACAGATAAGGCACTAGAGGAAACAGTACGATCTGATTCAGAATGCTTGTTCCTGAATTTCATGAAACATGCTGATATTTGTGCCCTTGACATTCCACACATAGTTCTAGAAATTTTCAGCTTTGTTTGCTTTTCCATGGCAGTGCATGCATACACAACTGTCCACAAGTGTTCCCCCTCACCAGCTGAGTGCACATCCATAAATAAAACATTCCTTAGAGAGGTTATAGATTTAGCCACATGGAGAATCAACAAGGTCCTCAGGAACATGTGGCATTGGGACTGAAAGTCTCCAGGGAAACTAGAAGCCTGGCTTCTGACATGACTTAAAATCTTAAAGGTGATGATGTGCCAGTTGATAAATGGAAAGAGTAAGTGATTGAGCGAGTCAATGAATGAGATGAAAGGGCATAGTAGTTATATAGAATACTCATTCATGGTTGTCTCATGTTTACTAGTTTGTTTCTTAGCACCTCTTTCTGGGCTTCTGCCTTTTGAACAAAGTTATGACAGCAACTAGAAGATGCAGAAGGCTACATTCACCAGTCTAGGTAAATACACAAGGAGAAAGTAAAGGACACAAAAAACTTCCTGTCTTTGTAAGAGCGAAAGAACCATATAGCCAGCACCTTGTGACTTCTGAAAGGTGGACCCTGTCCCATCTTGCTCACCAGTCACCAGGTTTAATCAGGGCTCTTCCTCAAATGCTTCTCTTGCTTCCTACACATTTCTTTTCTCTTCTCCTTTATCTTCAGCACTGACAATGGCTTTAGAGCCACAGCAGGCTTTATGTGAATGCTCTAAGTAGTCGGGAACTGCAAACCAAATGAAAGCAACCAAATATTTTGTGTCCACTGGAAGTTTTGCAAAAACTTTTGAAATGGGCTTAGAGGAGGCAGGTTGTGGGGACAGGGAGAAGAGGATGTGATCCTGTGAGATCAGGTTTAAGAGCAAGATACTTGCCAGAGACTTCCCTAAAGGAGCAGGTCACTTTTCTTAGATCTGCTCACTAGAGAACCAAATGTAAAGACAGAAAAGACCAGAAATTAGAGCACAGGCATTCTGCTTCCTACCATAAAAAATAAGGTGTATTTACACTTATCCATATCTTTGAAGTGCTACAAAAGAAGGTGTCTTGTTTAGTTCTTTAACTAGTACTGGTTGTTGCCAAGGTGGAATCTTCTTACTTAGACCATACTCTTCCTTACTGTATTGTATTAAATGACTAAAGGTATAAAATATATGGGAAAAATCAGAGCAGGTTTTTTTATCCCTTGCCTAATTTAACCAGCCTTTTCCCACAAAGCGCTGGGCCATTCTTTACTTTTCCTCCCATATCTACTGAGGAGATTCCTATTAGGGGAATAATTCATTTAATTGTTTAAAAAACAAAAAAAATCCTTTTTTTGGAGTCTTTTAAACATACTGATTCTCAATCACCCAGCCCAAAGTCTTTGGTGAAGCGATAATTAGGTGTTAAGAGCTAACCAGATAATCACAGAGGTTATCTATCTCCAGGCAGCCATTAAACACCTACGCAAGAATAAAAGTACAAAAATATGAGGTTTTCAGGAGCATTCAGCCCTAATAAATTTTGAAACATTTGGAGTTACTGGCCTGTCTTTATGGACTCATGCTGCTGTGACACAGCCTGGTGTGCTTTAGAGGACTCACCCACTTAGAAGACTCAGTGCTCATAACAAAAACATGATGCGTTTAAGCCCATAAACCTTACTGTATCCCCTTCTTTGTAGCAAGGATAACATACCAAGAAAATCCCTCTCCCTGATCAGTGTAAATAACACAACTTCATTACATTCAGGGGAGAGTTTTTAAAATGTGCTTGACTTATTGCCTGGGAATCCTTGTGTTTTCAGAGGCGAAGATTTCGTGTAAATTATTCCCTCAGTTGACTTGGAGTTCTTCATACATCCTTCTTCCATTTGCTAAATTCACAGAAATATAAGACTTGCCATTACGGTCACTGTTAGGTTAATGGTTGGACTAGATGATCTTCAAGGTCTTTTCCAACCTAGATGATTCTGTGATTCTGTGAAGATCCATATAATGTTCAAAACAAAGAGAATTTGTAATGTAATAAATAGATTTTTCATTCTTTTCATTTCTGATGTCATTTTCACATTGATACTTTTTTTGCAAAGATTCTAAGCTTTACCTACCTGAGACCTGAGTGATATTCAAGAAGACAAATAATTTGTATAGTATGTAAGGTGATATGCCCCTAATTTCAAAAAGTTTTTTTCTTTGTCAGGATGCTAAAAAGTACCTGATAAATCATGATAAGCTCTATCATTAAATTAGAGTCACCTTATAAATCATTTGACATAAAGCCTACTAGATGCTGTTGTGATGAGAATGCTCTGACGAAATGGGTCATTGCAAAACAGTATTTGAGTGTATTCCACTGCTGTGATAAGTATACAAACCTATTACAGAATTTTGTTCTCAATGGTGAGCCCCATTCATCCTAAAGTAACTCAGCTAGCATAACAAGAATGACACCAGTAATTAATATGACTTTCCCCTTTTTTTTTTTTTTTCCATCTCCTATCCCCTCAGTTGAAATTGCAGTTGATGCTAAGAACTGCACAGATGTGAAGCATTGCCCAGTATATAACAGTATCACAGACTTTGAAAAAAAGCCTGGGAATCAACCTGTGTAAGATGACAGGAAGTCTAAATAACTCTTTCTCTTTGTGGCTTCCTAATAATTTGACTTATGTTGATAGCACAGTCCTGAAAGCCATCTCAAGTGACAAGGTCAACTCAAATTATGGAAAGGAACTGTTTCTAGTACCTGGGGCTTGCCAGCATGCAGGTAGGAGATGGGGCATGTTGCTTCCTCCTGGATCATGGTCCCACATCCATGAGGAGGCCATATAACCGTGGTTCTGTACACTGTAGCAATTCCCTGATGTGCCGCAAGCAGGGGTGATCAGGATCACATTTTTTGCCATTCAAAACCACACTTTTTATCTGAACTAAGATACTGGTGTAGATGTGCCCTTCCAGTACTTCACATTTCAATAATATTCATGAGTTTCAGATAATTTCAGGGGGTGTTAGGCACAGGTGCTATTCCAGTGGCTACATTAAAAAGCACCAAATCAGAGCCTCGCTGAAGTGAAAATCAAAACTCTCATTCACTTCAGGGGACAATACTTGGCCGCCTTCTAACTTTGCCACCTCAGAGCTCGTAACACTAAGTAATAAGTGGATTATTTTGGTGGCCAAAGATTTCCCTAGTATCATTTCAAGGAACTGGCTTTTTAATGAGAAAAAATGAGAAAGCATTGCAATACCTTCTCAGAGAACGCTTAATTGAATGGCACACTAAGAATAAAACCATCTGTGAATATAGGGCTTACAAGCTGGTTTTGTTTCCTTATTGTGTCTTATATTTGTAGGTCAGACTCTGTCCCCTCTTCTAGAAACCACAATGTTCCCTTCTGTCAGCCTGCAAAATATTTTCCTCCAAGAGTTTGAGAATTATTCTCCTCAGATGTCTTTTCATAAATGTTCTCAATAAACTGAATCAAATGTGGCTTGCCAGGACAAGTTACAGACAGCTTTGCCTAGGTTGTCTCAATTCAGACTTAAAATTGCCCCAGAGTTTCCCTAAAAAAGGTATGTGAAATCAACAGGCATGTTAACCATTAAGCACACAATTCAATATTTTACATTCCCAAAGTGATTAGCAGCAAGACAACTAATAATTACTTTAAGAGACACTCAGAAAACATACTATACACATTTATGTAGAAATTACCATAATAATATTATCACTAACACAAATATGCACATATGAAAACATCTCAAAGTAAACATAACATTTGCACATAGTAAATATCCATATGTCTCAATAAACACAATTTTAAACTTTAATATGGCAAGTGTGTGGTTACTTTAATTGAGGATGAAAAATTAAGAACAAGCCATTTACGGGGTGAATCCTGCCATTTTCAAAGTATGTGTAAAGCTGGTAGTGGGTAGAAAAGCATGACACACCCTGCACCTTTAGGTGGCATCAGGGGAGAGTCTATAGTTAGTGCCCAGGGACTGAACACCAAATTAAAGTGCCATCAGAACTACATCACCAAAAAAGATGTTGTGGTCTGTACTCTTGATGCTGTGACTATAATCCTAGTTTTGGTTACCAGAAGGAACGTATGCCCTTCTTTGGCCTAATGGCAAATGTCTCCCATGTCATGTCCCCTCTTTCATGTTTTCTTTGCAGTAGTCACTAATGCAAAATTACATTCTCTTTTTCTGCATCCACTGGTAGTTACGGATAGCTTTGGTTGCAATACTAGCAAAGGAGTAACGGAAGAGAATAAAGTTGGGAACCTATTCTGAAAAGGAGTCTATCATTTGCTGTAATTTCCAAATACTGTTCTTTTTTCAGGTCACTTGGTTGTTTCGCTGAAGAATAGACTTATAAAACTTTTAAATATTAAACACAGTTCAACAGGACCAAATTCTGCCTGTGGCTATAAATTTTAGAAATTCTGACTTTAACAAAGTGTTGGAAATAAGGACATTGCCAACCTCACAATTACCTTGCCTGGCCTCCTTCGGATATATGCACTCTGCCATTCTAACATCAACATCTGTAAAACAGAAAACTGTTCTTCCTGGTCCTTGTTTCTGGCAATTCACCTATCTGTCTTCTTTTTCTTCCTTTACACTATTTTCAAGCATAACCATTGTCTCAGACATTTCAGAGAGCTGTAGTTTCACCACTGAAGTCTTCAGCAAAGACTTAGGGCTTTTACAGTTTGATTTTGAGACTGTATTTCCATTGCCAACTATTGAGCAAAATGAAAATACCACTTAAATTCTCAACTGAACCAGTGTGTTATGGACATACTGATGGAGCATAAATATCGAAAAACTAAGATGACATAGAGTTGCTTTTCTGATTGAAATAGTACTGTATGAAACAGAGACAAGATGGCATATGTTTCTAGCTGTTCCCTCTCCCTTTAACACATAACATTGATGGCATTACACAATTTGTTAACATTAGGGTGAATTTAGTCAGGAGTCCCGAATACCCCAAAACAGCTTTTACAGATTCTAAAACGGGTCTGGTGCCTGGGTTTTTCTTCAAATCCCTCCGTGCAGAATGGAGACTGGGCAGCAAACTTTCTAACTGCGCCCATACACTCGTAAACATCTGTAGTGAGCCATAATTCTGCTGAATGCAGGAGCCACATTGCCATGACATTTTGGTTATGAACGTTAGAGGAGCGTGTGGCTCTGAATCTCAATGTTATGGATTTTAGGGATCTCCAGCGGAAGCCAGCTCTCTGACTCATGCAAGGGTTTGACATGTCCTGAAAAACTCTTGCAAAACAAAAGACGTGCGATGCAAAGGCCTTGCAACTGGGTGGCAAAAGGAGGGTCAAGGTGAGGACGGAGGGCAGCACCCCTTGGGAAGGGAATGGTTAACTGGCCAGAATAACACAAGCAGACAGGCAGCTCCACCACTGCAACAAACAACAAATTATTAACACTAAGCAATTTAGCAGCTCAACTTAGAATAAGCAGCACATTGGGCACTGAGTACACAGTGGCAGACTGTCTATGACTCTCTGCTACCAGCCAGCCAGCAAATTTTATTTTTTGCCCTAAAAAGAGTTCTTTCAAAACTCCACTATAATAGTCCATTCTGTGCCCAGGAATAATTTTAGAAGGGCTGAGTCCCAGACTTCCTTTTCGCAGGTGCGAGGCAGCGCAGTCGCACCTCCAGCTACAGCTGCCATTTCCAGGGGCTGAGCTACCCAGGCCAGCACCCTGGCTTCAGCAGAGATGTAATACTGAATTTCACCATTTTCCTTACTGATTTGCACCACCATGATCAGGTCTGCCCCATCCAAACCCAGAGGTGTGTAATTGCAGCAGTGTAGAGTCAATAAAAAGCACAATCTAGATCCCAGGTTTTGAATATTTGGCCCCTTCAAGAACAGCTAATTGTACCAATGCAGCGCTATTTTTAAAAAGGGCACATTTCTTGATCATACCTCACACTGCAAGGCTTCTGTTCAACTAACTACACGACAGTCTGTTAACACTGAAGGAAATCCCTTAAAAGCTGTGTTTGTTTGACCAACACTGACTAAAATTAGAAAAATATTAAATGAAAGCAGCTGGTCAGCTACCAGCCACAATATTATCTCAACTTCCTTCACAGGAAATATTATAATAAAATTTTATTTGTTTTTTCCCCTGCTTGCTGCCACTGGGGTGTAATATTTCTTTCATGTTGCTGATAGATCAAGAGCACTTCTGTTGGATTCAGGCTGTACTGCGTGCTGATACAATACGCCCAGCACGGCTCTTCATTCAGGATCCAGCCAGTGTCTAGGGGTGTACAAGAGCAGGAAGGAGAAGAAAAGGAAGGACTATTGACTGTCCTATCAAAGATCATCTACAGCTTTGTTCTTTGTCTAGCTTCAATATTTTGACCGTAGCTCTGTAAATGAATGAACAACTGAAAATAAGCTGCTTCTCAGCAGATCTTTGCCTATGACCTCTCCAGGTTCGCAGATCCGGAACCATGGGAAATTGAAAGTGCTTTGTGAAAGCTACCTCTGATGCTTGGGCCATGTGTGTGTCTCTGTGTGTTTGCTTGTCCTCCCTCTGTGAAGGAGAGCAGGGAGCGCCCGCACATGGACTTTGCACCTCTCTCCCAACACTTCGGCTGTCCCACTACCTCAGCCTTTTGGCTTCAGGCTGAAGTCCCATAAAAACCAGCCAGGGGCCCAAAACAGGTCTTGAACTCAGTGGCATGATCCACCCCTGCAGCCAAATCTCCCAGATGTCCCCAGACTTTGTCCAATGCCTCAGCTCAGAGGGGTTCATGGCCTTGCTGTGGCTTAACTGAAACTGATTTTGCCTGCTTGCTCTTTCATCCAGATCCTCACTGAGGAGGACCACAGGCCGTAAACTCTTGGACTGTCCCCAGCCAGTTTTGCATATTCCTTCCCCCTCAAGGAAGGGTCTTTGTTTCTCTGCTGTCATGAAGGTTTTAACACTCCATTTACATAATACCTTTTGAAATGGACCCTGAGGCCTGGTCTACACTAGAAAGTGTTTGTCAGTGGAACTCTTATCAGCAACCTGCCCTAATGTGGCTGTACTAGCAAAAGGACGCTTCTAGCATGGCTTTTGCCATCTCCTTTCATAAAATAAGCTGCATCAGCAAAAACATTTCCTTTCCAGAATAAATATCTTTATAATGTATACTTCTGCCAGTAACAGAAATTTCTTTTAAAAAAATATATCATGCTTTTAACTGCCCTTTGTATCCTAGCAAAACTTTCTGATATAGGCATATCTTTATGCAACTATAGTTATGCTTTAACATCAGTTTAAGTATACCAGGTATAATCAGTTCACAGGTTAGTGATAGCTCTTTTTCCTCAACACATACATTAAAAAACAATATGGCTTTCATCCATCTTCAGTAACCAAGGGTTTGTGCATATGGAAGCCATATGGAGTATAAGAGCTTGCCTATATCAGAAATTATAACAATATATAGTAATGTGGGAATTTAAACCACTGTAGTTGGACAATATAACCGTCTTTTTCCTCCATAAGGATGTGAATGTGTGTGTGCATGTGAGTAAAATGAGGTTTTTTTATCCATTTTAGCTTCTGTTGCTTTGAAAGCAGTTTACCTAAACTGGAAAAAAAAGTGTTTACTTCTGAGTAAGAGTGTCCACATGGAGAGTCATGGTGAAATAAATACAGCATTTTAACTATATGAGTATCATTTGTCATTCCCACAGACACAATTGGTTCTATATCAAAGTCCTATATCATATTTTTGAATATAGTTTCTTGTCACTACTAGCATTTGCATTTTGGCAATTTGCATTTCTTCTTGCAAATTAAAAAAAAAAAAAAGTGTTCAATTGAGATTTGCAAATGAGCAAAGGCAGCCAGGTGAAGGCAAGCAGGAGAGAAGGGGGAGGGTTGAAGGTGAAGGCGAAAGCGAGATGAACAACAACAAAATGTCAGGCTTGCTTGGAAGGGTTTGGTTTTTCCTCCAACCAAACTTGGTACATCCAAGTTTGCACCAAGAGTCTAGGTGAGGTGATTTCACTCAAGTGGCATCAATAACTCACTTTTAAAAGCACACACTTATTGATTTCAGGGTATAACATAATTAGGTTTCATATTACTCACATAGACTGAGCAGTTCTCACTGTAAACCTAGATATTATTCAGAAAATCAAAGTAATCTCTTGTGGGTATTAAAATAACAATACGTTTGAGAAATGATTGCTACCATTTTTGAAACTGCATTAATGTTCATTATTTATGTAATATACAAGTTTAGAAGGGGCTGATTTTTTTTTTAACTTCATTGCTAGTATAAAAAAATCTTTCGAGTTCTTGGAATCAAATGAATGTAAGTTTCCTTTTTTGCATAGGGTGATGAAGACAAATGTATCACTGCACATTAAAAATACATCTCACATTTTATACATTTACGTATGTGGTGCTCTTCATGTTAAAAAAACACCAGAAAAAAAATTTCAGAGCACTTCAGAGAATGTATCCAGAGACAGAGCTATTGTTCACGAAAAGCCAGATTAAACAAACATGCCTGTAGTCTTGACTTGAAGGCATTTATGGAATTAACATTCTGAGTCTCAGCTGGCACCATGTTCCAAAGCTGGGGGCAGAACATGCAAAGCCTTTGGCACCTATGAGTTTCCACTGATATTCCTGTTACAGACAAAACCCCAGGATTTTACACAACTCCGAGTCATTCCTGAACATGTGCATTAATGGAACCAAAAGTTTTAATTAGCCTTCATGGCCTTAAACTATATGGTGCTTTAAAGACTGTTGGAACTGCCCTGACATCACCAGGCAGGCAGTGAGTGACATGACCTTAACACAGAATTGATCTGGCTAGTCTTGGTTATTAATATTCAAGGGCAGCTTAGTTCTCTGTACAGTGCAATTTGTAAAGATATCCATGATCAGGGTTTTATGGAAACCTAGACTAAATGTGACTAAACAGTGGAATATTTCTGCTTTTATCTGGGATTGCAATGCTCCCGGTCCTTTGGAAGAAAGCCCTAGGATTTGTTCCTTTTTTCATGCAAAGTAACAGGTACAGGGGCCCATTCTGATCTTTAGCCGTGACTGGGTTCACCACTATCTTTCGTGCTACATGCTAACACCACCTTTCACAATCACTTTAGTTCCTGAGACAGCCCTGTGTCTGGTGTCATAGCTGCTACAGCACACACATAATTCAAGAAAAAAAGGAGCAAAGCACAGAGAGAGACTTCAGTCCTTGACATGACCCATTGTCACAAGAATGAGTCCATCTCCACCATCAGGAGATGGTGCTACTCACAGCTGGTTAGCTGGTACCACGTAATATCTGTGAAATACTGACATTGCTTATTCTGGTACCACCTGAGATCCTTCTCTAGCTATGTTAACATGGCTCCTAAGTCAACAAAACAAAATCCAATACAGAGAGGTAGAAAGGACTGGATCTGCAGAGAAAAAAAATTCAAACACACCAATACAGTGGTGCTTAATTAGACAGGAGCTAGAGGCATAGACAAGGACCTGGTGTCATGGAAAACGGCAGAGTAACTAATTCTCAGCCAATGGTGTAATGTTGTTAAAAAAAAAAAAAAAAAAAAGAAAGACAGATCTCATTCTGACATGTGTTAACCAGAACATCCTGTGTAAGACATGGGAAGAAATTGTCTCACTCTCCTCATTGCTAGCAAGCTCAGCGGTACTTCTGTGTCAGCTCTCAGTGTCATACTTTGCAAAAGATGTAGACAAATTGAAGAGACTGAAAAGAAGAGCAGCAGGAACAGTAAGATGTTTAGAAAAAGGGATATAACAGGAATAACTGAATTAGAAAGAAATCTATGATAAACCGTAACTATCACACGCTGGTATGATAATGAAGGAACCATTAAAGGCATGAGAAGAAACAATTGGCAATTGGTTTGTTTTTCAGCAGAGAATTCATATACACACACACACACACATATATATATATATATATTATCCAGCTCTGGAAACTGGGAACTATGTGGAGCCTTTAGCAAGAGAAGGAGGTTTTTAAAAATATATTAGACGTAACTGGCAATGGTCTAGATATACTTCTTCCACCTTAAGCAAAAGGAGAAACTAGATCACTTCTATGGTCCAATCAATTTTCAAGACTTCTGCAGCATTGTGCCCTCCCAGTTTTCCTATTATGTTCTGTTGTGTTGCAGTCCATCTCAGTCAATTAATGTGTCACTTGTTTTACCATTGTTAGTCTTCAGCACAGCCCCTTTCCACTGTCATGTTATTTCTCAGACACATTGCACCAAGTGTGCTTTCTGGGCCATTACCATGCTGAGGCACTCAGTATTGGAATAAACATTACTTTGGCTAAGCAGACATCATAATTTCCAAAAACTCCAGTGTAATCTGTAGCTTTTTTGACTGTGTTGTAGAGAAATAGAGCCGAGGAAATATCTTAATTTATATAGAGTGCCAGAGCCATCCAAGGAACTCCATAAATAAGCCTTAATAATAATGATACACAAGAAAGTATAACATTTATGTTTATTAATCAAGACATCTACGTGTTGCACTTTAGGAAGCCTTAGAACTAAGTGTTTACTATCCTCTGCGGACTGCATGGCCAATGCATGGTTGACTAGGAAAAGCTGCTTCTATACGAGACTGCTCTAAACTGAAAACAGCACTGCAGGTGTGAATTTCCTACACAGAACCGGAAAACCCTACGCCTCAGTGCCTTAGCTTTCTCTCTAGCTATGTATCATCACCAAACTCTACGAATGATATATCAGTACTTCATGGAAGACACTTTCCAGAACTTTCATCATTTTCACATCCCTTCTCTGAACTGTTTCTGTATGATCCAGCTCTTATTTGGAAGTCTCAAAAAATGGACCTAGCAATTCATCTAGGTTTTACTACTTCTGACCAGAGTACAAGGATTACTTCTGCATGACAGACTGCCTTCCTGCTTATAAATCCCATCATGAAGCTTGTCTCTCCCACAACAACATGATTTGTGTTCAGCATGTAATCCACACTAACCCCTAAACTAATTCTAAAAAACTGATCCTAACCAACTTTCCTGTCCTGTATTTGGTCACCTGATATACCTGCTTTCTTGTAGCATTTGATTTTTCATCCCTTTTTTCCAGGCCATATCTCCAATTTGTCAAAATAATTTTGAATACTAATCCTGTCTTTCAGCACCCTTGCAGTCTCTCCAGCTTCATATCACCTGAAAATATTACAAGCATACATTTCCCATAAGGTTCATAACAAATCACATTGAACTAGACCAAAAAAGGTAGCCTACGTCTCTGCAAAATCCTGATCAACATAAATTTGCATTTTGACAGGAAATCCTTCTCTCGATGACTTGCACGTGGTCATCCAGCCAGCTTATGTACTGCTGTATAGATTCTTCAACCAAACCATGTTTCCATGGCATTCTTATGAAATGTCCTATGAGATGGTGTCAAAAATCCCTATTAACTATTTATCATTATTCCTAAATAGCAAGTAAGCTCCCAGGGTTACCCTAGAAATTATACATCTAAGCTATAAACAGTCTTTGTAGAGTATCTCTAATTTCATGGAAGTCTAAAAATACAGGACTACAGAAGTTATCTTTCCTATTGACTTCACCATTCATCCTCTCAAAGATTTTATACAGATTCCCGTAATGGCCTCAAAAGAATCTCTCTGGGGGATTCTCTATGAAAATCCAAAGATGTTCCTAAGCCATATAGTGTAGTTTAAGAAGTCTGTATTGTATTTGCTACTCATGTTCTGGAGGGTTAGCATGCCCTACTTCACAAATACTTTCTGGAATATGGTGGGCTTAGTATCTTCATGTTACCTGTAGACCAGTGCCTGACCTGTTTCAGAGATGCTCAGGCTCCATCAACATCAGAGAAGCATCTTACTGACAGTAACAAATAGCAATGGTGAATTCAGCCTTTGCTTTAACTTTGCCTAGAGTCTAAGAAACAGACTCACTTGCCATTTGTCTTCATTGTAGGTGACTCCAACAGGTAATGACAGCTGGTAAATAGCAAATAGCAATAAAGCCAAAATAATGTTCCGAAATGGGAATCATATCATCACCTGACACTGCCAAAATTGTGCTTCACTCTAAAGACACACAATTCTCGGAGTTTACCTCAGCATGCAACAGACGGTGTAAGAAAGACCTCTTAATCCCTCTGCATCTTCCACAAAAAAATCCCACCAAACAAACCTGTTCTGCCTTCCCAAAAGAAAAGAGCGTATTTCCTAAAAATGTTCTCCAGACATGCAAAAAGAAGGTAAGGAATGAGGATCTGCCAAATGTGATTGAATTCTTCTAGAAAGACAAGTTGCTAGTGGGAAGGACGTGGGCTTACCAGAATTCATGCCAAGTTATGGGAGCCTACATATTCATAGCTCCCCACCAAACACGAACCTAACATTAATCAAGGTGAGAGAAAGATATATTGCCTCTATAACTGGGGGGTACGAGAAATACTCCATCCTACAGTTCAGTCTTCATGGGTTTCAGCAAAGCCATGGCACAAGGGTATGGGAAAATTATGAGGTTTAAAAATATTAGGAGTATCTGGACTTTTATGTTTTTTCCAATCTGTAGATTAGTTTTCACTCCTGCATATTTCTACATTTTGATCAGATGTTTTAGTGTCAGGTTTAGCAAGCATACAGTGTCTCTTAGAGTTTTAAACAAGCTGTTTTAATGAAAACATAACCTGAAATCAGGCAGTATTGGGGGAAAAAAAAGCTGTTGGTTGGAATTCTGTTTCCTTACTGACATTAAAAACAGTCAACATAAGTCTGTGATGATGCAGAAATTTAACTTTTGTACATTTTTATTATATCCAGAATACCAAAGATAACTGGATTTATTCACAGAACGGCTGTCATTGAATTCAGTTTCGTGGTACAATTTCCTTCCCATATAAACCCATAAAAAATATGATGGGTGAAACATTAGGACTGCTTAAAGTAGAAACTGATGTATATCCATACAGAAAGAACAGATAGATTGCAAAATGTTTATGTCTTTTACATTTTTTACTGTATTAATAAGGAAACACTGTGATTACCAATCAAAAAAGACTCAGGAGTGCTGCTTGTAAAGTGCACTATTATAAAGATTTATATCTGTATCTGGGGAGTAATATAGAGCATTGATATTTTAAGGAGCTCAGTTCAAAATCTCTTTATTCAATGAAAGCCCATGAGAGTGAAATATATTTTTCCTGGGGCAGCAGTGTGAGCATCATTGTTTGTTTATGACAGGAGCTGTAGAAAAAAATACTTTTCCAAAAATTATATGTATGTCCAAAGTATTTCAGAATTAATTATGAGAGAATTTTCCTGTATTTGACTGAAATCTTTTACAACATGGCATTAGGCAGTTGGTGCATGTATTTGGTTAACTCTGAACAAGAAGATATCTGTATTTAGCATATATTTTGTGAACCAAAAGGTACACCTCAAAATATTTGGAGAAGATGACTGCTTTACATATATTTAAAAACACAGACCACCAAGAGAAGAGTACAAACCCAGCCTCCCACCAGGGCTCGCCAGGAGACTACAGGGAATTCACCTTTCTTAAGATACCTTGTTTTGCTGGTTTCATTTGTACATACTTTTGGCTGCATTCTGCTAATCTTTTGCAGGACCAGAACTTGCTCTTTTTGAATCAAGAGCTGGTTCCTAATGCTTACTTACCATAGGATAGAGATGTATCTGTTAGAATAATTCTCAGAACCAGGAGTTAGAACACAATAGAGTAACTTACAGCAATCTTTGCTAGTACTTATTTAACAGATGCCTTCCAACAGGTTGTGCATAATCTAATATAAATTATCACTTTGTTTTTTTCTATAATGAACTGTAAATTCATGTGCATGCTCCTTACAGCACAGTGTACTGTGGCAGTGATGTGTTTATAAAATGTTTGTGTTAAATACTATTGTACTTAGTCTGTTAATATAACAAAAGTGATAGCCGTTTGTCTTTGTGCCTGGCTTGACTGCAACACACTCTTTTCTTTAAGAAACACAGCCTTCTTTAAGAATCAAACAAATTATATTTAGAAAACACTGTTCTAAATCCTTTTTCATTCTTTCAGTGTTGTTTTTCCCTTCTTCTGGACAGCAATGTGTCTGCTCTCTCCCTGCTTCAAAGATCTTCAATGGATGTTGAACCAGTTCCACGATTCTCTTTGCTTTAGATCAGATTTTGCAACCTGGGGAACACAAGACCACACCTTTTCAAAACTGTTTTGGCACAAATACATACTTGTCATACTTTGTAAGAGCATTATTTAACCAAAATGTAAACTTCATCAAAAGAAAAATTAAAATGTGGTAATAGTTTTATTCCTTTCTTCCTTCCTTCTAATTGTTAAAATTTAATCTCTTGGCTAGATTGTGGTCCTTAGGATATGACATATATATCAAATCCATGTGTGTGTAAGTGGATTTTTTTAAATGTACTGTGAAAAGTAGCAATGCACTGAGATCAGAATCTAAGCAAGTATAAAAATAAGAGGCATAGGAACTGACGGCATAAATCCAAAGTTTATCATATAATTCCCAGATCCATGTAGCTGGTCCCTAGGAACATAAAAAACCCAACAGTACAAAGGAAAACATTTTCAGATGTGCTTCTTTTTTTTTCTAAAGATCCTGCTGCAGAGGTTATATCTGGCAGTGGGGAGCTTTTTCTCTTATCTTCAGTTCCCACAAGAACTAAGCTTGAACATCAGAGCTCCCTAAGCCTAATAAATGAGAGTATTCTTGTCTGCTTTATCTTTTCTTTTTTTTTTCCCCCAGTCATATGATGAGGAAATAAATATATGATCTTGTTTTCAAAGAAGCTATTGTATTAAACAGAGGGTATGAGCCTATCCCATCCCTCGGGCTCTCACCTAGACCTGGGTAGCAACGTGCAGTCACAGGAATGCACAAAGGGCAGCAATTGCTCTCCTCAGAGCAATTGTTCCTGGTCCTTGCTTTGCAGCTGGAAGGCAAGTGGCCTCTCTGCAACCCACTGTTAATGCCTCCACACAGGGATGAGGACAAGCTGCCTTACATTAAAAAAGTCAATCTTGTGCTGATTAGTCCAACAGAATGGGGTGCATATCACAAACAATTTCCATAAATATTCACTTACGCCTGTTTTGCCTTCATTTTCTGCAAACATTCAAGTACTTGACTCCTATTCACATGAACGCTCCTAGAAAGAGAGTTTTAAGCTTACATGCTTGAGTACTTGCATATAGTAAATTTTAAAATGAGTGAGTATGTAAGTCATAAGTTGGGAAATAGAGTGCCTTTGCCCGTGCCTGGCAGAGAGGCATTTAAATAAACCAGGCAAGTACCTGCTTATGTCCTTCTCATCTACAGTTTTGTGTGTAACATGCAGTTTTATTTGGAACAGTGGACTCGCAATTTGTTCTTCCACCATAGTTCAATAGATGTGGCACAGAACAAGAAACATACAGCACTGAGTCTCTGTCTGCCCTAGAATAGGAATTATACTGTTCAGTTACCTGTGCCATATACTTTGAGATTTTTAGACAAAAATGTCATATAAGAGTTATATAATAATATTACTGAATATTGCTTATCATGTTTTGCGGGTAAAAGATCATGGCACTAGGGGAAAAAAGAGTCTTCCATACTCTTCTGTAAATAGGCATGGACCAGGAAGAAAATCAGATAGTCAAAAAAGAAAAATTTTTTCAATGCTAGCAGTATTTTCTGGGTGTCATAGTCCCCAAGTGCTCAACCCGAAACACTGAAAGTAAAAGTCCATTCAACCAGCCTCAGTTTTTCTACCTCCTTCAGTGGGGCCAGCATCTCATTTCTGGCTGATATACATTTCATCTTTATTTCCTAAAGTTTAGAAAAGTTAGACAGATGAGATTTGGATATGGGAGGTGGAATTCCAGATGGAAGAAGAGAGGTTTATCAAATGAAAGAGAAAGAAGCCAACAGAAAAACTGAGAAATAAAATATTCAAAAGAGCCAACAGCTCCAACATGGACACATGGGGCCAAATTTGTATTCAACATTACTCTGGTCTTTCAGACCGGATGGATTAAGCCTGCTATTTGGTTGCTGAACAATCTCTACTAGCAGGAGAACCACTAGAAATGGAGCATAAACAATTTACTGAGAAGTGGCTGTATTTGCTCTGAACTGTAACTGGTTCCACAGACTGCATAAAGGAAACCCACATCAGTATGTGGCAGTTTACTTCACACTGAGCCAGCCAACATACTTTCTCTCCGAACCGCATACGTGTCCGTTGCAAGGAGGAAGGACACCTGGGGGTTCTGACCTTAAAATTAGAGCTGTTGCACTTGCAAAAACCCACCCTCATAGCGAGACCTTTCTTATTTGCTGTCCAAATGTTGCTGTATCTCTGAGCTTTACAGACTGCTCAGGCCTCAAGAGACCTCAGGCCTCAAGTGAGCAAAATTTGACCCAATGTGAATTTGCAATAACTCACTCTGCAGTGCCTGATTCCCCTGCCTCCTTCAAAATGTCTCCAAGGACTCAGACACAGCCACCATGCAGATCAATAACTTTACAGTACGAACAGACGGAAACTTTCCCATTTGGGAACAGAATAAGGCAAAGTCAATTAATTTACAACAGAGAGATGAGTAATTGAGCCAGGAGTATTTTAATAGGATATACCAGTCCAGCATTTGCATTTTCAAACTGGTATGTATCTCCTGATCCAGAATCTATTGAAGTCAATTTAAAGACTCCCTCAGAGTTTGACAGCAGTCATTCCCACTTTTTAGGTCTTGTGGAATGCTGTTTCAAATCTCCAATACAAAATTTAAACATAGGACCATAGGACTCCTCCCACTACTTTTTTTTTTTTTTTTTTTACATGCAGACTTGCAGTGGAATAGCCCAAACTTCCCAGGCATACATACTCTGCTCTTGGATTATACTTTAAAAATCATAGCAGGGCTTCTGTGCCAGAGTTTGACTCTTCAGTGACCAATTCACAAAACCTGAGAATTAAATAAGCAAATTGGTAGCAATCACCATCAGAAGTCATGATGAAACCATCACAGTTTCTGAGATGCCATGGGATTTTCCTCTACTGAGAAAATGAGACAGTATCTGAGGCGTGGCTGTACAAGGGAGGTAGATGCTTTTTGAGGCCTTGCTCTGCATTGCAGGATATCTGGATTCTGTGAGACATCTGCTTGTCCTAAAGAAGCAGACATTTGACTTCAAGTGGCCCCAGTAGCCATGGTGAACCCAGCAGTGGCACTTCAGACACTTGGAGTTTGGTATGCTTCAGGAAGGAAGGGGAGTTTCTATGTCAATATATATAATTAATAATATCAGCACTCATTTTCCGAATGCTGTGGGAGGATGTGTGTTTAAGTTATGATCACTTTTGGACAACTACAGAGAATATTTCATTTTTTAAAGGGGGACCATGCAGACTGTGAGAGAGCAGTGCTATGGAGGAAAGCAAAACCCATTCCCTGGTCTTTGACCACTCTGGGTGTGAGAATTCCTGCTCCACTTCCACCTTCAGCTTTTATTTGTTTGCAGCTTTTTCCTTGCTCACCAACATTTTCAGCAGCTGTCTGTGATTCCAGCTATAGTTTGATGCTAAATACAGTAAGTATCTGGGAATAGTCAACATTTGCCAGTAAGACAGGAAAAACAAAAAGATTTAGCAAAGAACCCTTAATGAGAACCATGGGACATGTTACAACTCTGCCGAGGATGAATGTGCTTTACAAAGGCATTTGCATATTGTCACTCCTCCCAGTGTGGCTATTTCCTTAACCTCTTTTTAGATTGCAAACATGATAGGGCTGTGCAAAATTTCATCAAGGCTCATCCCAAATTGAGGATAAAATGATCAATGACTAAAACATGACTCAGGCAAAGGAGACTTAGGGCCTAATTTTCTTCTAACTTTTAGTAAATTTATGCCTGTATAATAGTTCTACTAGCTTCTGTGGTGGTTGCTACAGTAATGTAAGGAAAACAGAAGCATGCTACGACAGCTTCAAACTCATCCCATGTAAGAAGTCAAAGTGAAGGAGCTTGTGTTTGTTTAGTCAATAGCTGAATTTGATCCTTAGGTTTGCTAATAAGCTATATAAACCTATATAAACTATATGTCTCTATTAACTTTATGCGAAGCACTTTGAAGTCACTAGACATGATTCAATTGCTTTTTGTGGTGTTAGTAGAATGAAGGGGACCAGAACTGGCAACCCGTTATATTCAATATGCCTAATAATCACCAAAACCACACCTCGATCCCTCTTGTTTGTGACTCATAAACCATACAAGTATGAAAAAAAGACTATGCCCTTTAGAGGAACAGAGGAAAATTTGAAGGCAGTACATATAAATAGTGACATCGCTTATTCTGCTAATGCAATTTACAGAATTTACTTGGCAAGAGATATTAGGGTTCCACAAATGCAAGATGATTTGTGTTTGAGGACACTGTATGAAAAACTTCTGAAGTGGTACCATGTTATGGATAAGTGGAAAGGTATCACTCCACATTAATCAGTCACTGATCAAAGGTTTTGAGAGTTTTTTAAAAAAGCTGCCTTTAGCTAAGGAAGCCAAATCTGTTTAGTTTCCCCAATGAGTCAATGAGGAGAGGAAGATTTTAGAGACTGAGTCAGGGCAGGGAGTTTTAAAGCTTGTAGGGCTCTGAAGTGTTCATGGGAGGCAGTGGCAACAGGAAGAGCCTACGGAGGCTAGTCTCTCTAAAGTTGGTGTTTGTGAAAAGGCCACATTGACAAACCTTTAAGGGTTAACTAGAAAGAGGTTATATGTATGCCACTTTACATAAATCTATCAGCAGTACAATGTGTACTGGCTCCAGGGAAGTCCAAGGAAAAACTTCTACAAGTTTCAGCAAGTCACTTATTTCCTGCTATATATTCCAAGTTGTACTGTTAAATATACCTTAAAATGTACAAATGCTGCTCCTACACCACATCCTCTTACACATTAGCAGAGGAAATCTACTCTTGTTCCTTTGTTATTAGAGATCCTGGAAGCACAATCCAACTTCATGAGTTTTCTGATGATTGTTTGAGATTCTTAGCTTCTAGGCTCTGGGACTGATGACATTCTTCCATACTTCTTAAAAACTCCTATTATTGTCAAATGAAATGCAACAAGTCACTGCTAAAAATTACCTTCATGTCCATCACAAGTATTGTTATTTTTCTGCACATTTTTGAGTAGTCTGGGAAATCAATTGGTAATTAGGGAAATATGTCTCTTAATATACCTATAATGTAATTACTGCAATGCACTGAATAAAACTGAAAAGCAATCCTTGTAAATTTCTGCACACATCTACTTTCTCAATCTTCTTTTTATTGGAAAGTCCTTTCATCGATAATCCTAAGTATTTGTTTTAGGCTCCTCCCGCTCCCAGATACGTAGTTTGGTTGTGAAGTGGCTGCTATATTTTGTGTTAAAGCTTCTTGCAGTCTGGCTTTTGGTATGTCTCCTTGAGTAGGTAAACATGACAGAACAAAAGTGCCTGGAAATGCAAACAGTCCCTGAATTATTATGCCTATTACTTTTTATTAGTAGTAAAAACAAAAAGAAGCAAGGAATGGTTCTATTTATGCAGAGCAGTTAGAACATAAATAATAATAAAATGTTAAAACTATAAAACTACTTATGCCATATTAATTATTTCTAATAAAAAGTAGGTTTAGGTCTTGCCTCCATGACAGCAAACGTGGTGCAGCTTTGCTTTCATCCAATATTTATACTCAAAAACATTTTGGTTTAGGAAATAAACTAGTGATAAAAAATTACAGTCTCAGAATATTGGGCTTTGACTAGTCCCCTGCTGCCCTTTATATTATGTTTCAGTAAAATACAGTACATCTTACTGTTTTATTTCATTGTTTGTGGCCCATGCAAAATCCTATTGTCCAGCTGCCCAACGTAAATGAACAACAAATCAGAACAACCAGAAAAGCACAGTGACTGATTAAACTAGGTCAGAATTTTTGCCTGTGCTGTTAGAAATATGACTTTATTCAGATTTTTGGTACATGTTTACATCACCTTGAATGGCACTGAGGAAGCCTGCTGATGGAGCGTTTCATTTTTAAGTGCTACAGACAAGCAAATCATGCCAGCTCTCCTTAGCACATATTATCAAGTTGTTTGGTTCTGTTGATTTTTTTTTAATTATTCCAAATTAGCAGAGTGATCCTGCATGGGATTAAGCAGCATGTAAGTGAGCGAGGAGAACAGAGCAGACATTTGAGCTAGATGAGCTCACCTGGTCAATACTGACTGCCACCACCCTCACTGCAGCTCAGGGGCACCCCAAAACAAAGGGTCCCTCTCAACCGATACCCTACTGCTGCATGGAAGTCTAATTCCCCTCTACACTGCAGTATTTTGCTATCAGGCTCAGCTTGAGCCTTCCTTGCCTGTCTCAGCATCCATGAGGTGGAAATGGCCAGCAACTGGACAAGCAAACCTTGGGGCTATACACAGAGATAACCACATGGACAGCTGCTGTTTCTCATGCACCCCCTCAGAGTGCAGCAGTGCAGAGTCTGAAAGACTGGATGTCTTTGGACTAGGTTTCTAAAGCTGTTTTACTGTAGGGGGTAAAGAACTAGCTGCCTCACCCAATGAAGTATGTAGGGAGTCACAGCAGGTGGACTTTTAGTCTTCCCTCTTTACAGAATATTCTTGGAGAGAGCCATAATTTAGACCTACATCTTAATCATGTTGCAACTCAAGCCTTTAAAAAATTGACTTCACAAGCTGAAGAACTAATGAAACCAGATTTTATACGTGCCTGTGCCTTCCTTCTCTCAAAACTTCTCCCCAGCACCAGAATAATCTTAGATTCTCTTATGTCCTCTGTGACACTTTCTATCAGGGAAGAGCCAGCATTTGCTCTGGTTCTGACTATATATCCACCTGCTGACAAACAGAATAATGCCTGAGTTTTACTTTTTTGACTTTCAGCTCAGGGCAGTCATTCAGCTGAGGTCTCTGGTACACAGACAATTTCCATGAAACTTTAGAAATGCAATAATATTTCAGATCTAAACTTCTATCAAATTTGTTTGAAACTGCCAGCAAGCTCATAGGTCATTAAGAGGCTACCAATACAGACAGAGCAATTTCATTATTCCATTAGCTGGAACCCTGTAATCAAACCCTCTGCACAATCATGAGACTTGTTTACAGATCATAAGACTTCAGAAAATAATAGACTGTGAGTTCTTTCCAGTTGCAATATGGGATGCAAATAAAGACAAAGCTTACATTGAAAAAAAATTAAAAGGAGCAGCTAAAATGGCAAAATATTTCAGGTCCTATGGCACTAGCTTTAGAAAATACGTGACTTACCTATTAAAAGAGACTTTAAAAATACAAGAAAGCTGATTTGGCTTAAGCAGTAAAGTATAAGAGAAGTTTGGAAGAAAACCAAAAATAAAATCTATATCCTTCAAACAGAAGGAATTAAGGAAAATAGAAAATGGGCTAAACTCTGTCAAGTTTCATAAAGTCTCAGTTCTAAAGGAAGTTTCTAAAACTATAGGTAACTCATTCCTGATATCAGGCAATGAAAAATGACAACTCTGGTGGATTTTTAAGAAGTTTCCCAGGGGAAGCTTCAGAGAACTCAGCTTCATAAGTCTGATGTTGTTAGGGTCAAAAATGGTACAATCAATAATAAGGAATATGGGCAGCAGAGGTGTAAATAAATATGATACATTAGGATAGCTTCTGCAGAGGGAAATCATACCTCACAAATCCATTAAAATGTTGTGAAAGTGTTAACAATCACTGTGTGAGTGATCCAGCTGAGAAAGTATTTTTTGATTGAAAGAAAAAGGTTTGGCAAGCTCCTTCACAGAAAGCTTTAAAAGACATTAGATCAATGTGGAATAAGACTTAAAGTCCTCTAATGACTTAATTAGTTAAAAGACACGAAACAAAGAGTTAAAATGAAGTGGAGTTTTTCTATTAGAGGAAGGTAACCAGATCTGTGGGGAACCATGTGCAGACCTGTGTGTTATTATAAATATAAAAAGATGTTATAAGTAATGTGGAACCGGAATGGTGAGGCTGAGAAAGTTTGCTGATGACACAAAGTTTTTCAGGATCCTTAGAACTAAAACTGGCCAAAGAGTTACAGAAGAATCTTACAATACTGAGGGACTGCACAGCACAGCAGCAGTGAAATTAAGCACTGATTCACACAAAGGCAAGCAGAAAAAAACATCTTAACTATGCAGACAGAAGCATAGGCTCTTCACTAGTATTAATACTAGGAAAGATTTCTTGGAGCCATTTTGAATAATACTTTAAAAATATCTGTTCAACATTCAGCAACACTCAAAAAGGCCAGTAAAATATTAGAAACTATTAGGAAAGAACTAGAGAAGAAAATGGGAACATTATTCTGCTGCTGCCTGGTTTGCCTATAATTTTGAATACTGCATGTATTGAATATTTTAATCAGACACCTCGAAAAGGTTACAATAGATTCAGAAAAGGCATTGTGGATAGTGACAAAGCCGATCAGAAGTGTGGAGTGAGTGCCGTATGAGGCGCGATTAGACAGAGTAGGAGTTTTCAGCTTGGAAAAAGCAATGACTGAGAGGAAGAGCAATAGACAATCAGGAGAAGTGTAGGAAAGGTGAATAGGGAAAGGTCATTCACTGTATTTCATACCATCTGAACTAGAAGCCACTGAATGACTCTATCAAGCAGAGGCTGTAAAGCAGAAAAGGGGATGTACTTTCCCATGCTTAATTACACTATAGAATGTAATGAGGAAAACATAAATGAGTTCAAAAAAATAGCTGGAAAATTAATTGAAGAAAAGTCCATCATGGAGATGCAATCTTATTCTCAAAAAGTCCCTAAACCTGAGACCAAGTTTCCATTCTCTGCTTTCCTTCATTATGCTTCCACTGACCTATATGGTATCGCCTTTATGCTAAACACCAGAAAGTACATACTCACCTGAGTCCCCTGAGTCTCTCAAGACACCCTCTCATTTTCTCATTTCTAGCAGACTGCCCCACTGCCATTGTCTTTTCCTCTCCCTTTGCTTTGTACCTAGAGAAGCAGCAGCATTTCTGACCTAGATGGAGAGAGCACTGTGCTAGGGAGCAGATGGATAGATCAAGGATCATGTTAGCAAATAAATAACAGCAGCCTTACCAAGTCAGTCTAAATAAATGGTGGATCTACAGAAAGTAAATTAACTTAGACTTCTGCATGGCTTTAAACAGTAGAGCATGATCCACCCCATTTAAAATTCTGCTTCTGATCCTGGGCAGAAATCTCCTCCTTGTTCACAAGAATCCAGCCCAAAGCCCCTTTTTCCACACAGATATTTTCCCTCCATTCATTTCAGTTTACTACCTGGTGAACTGTGCAAGGGTTTTGGTCTGCATCCATGTAATTTGGTACACTCATAATCTGCCATCTTTCTAATGGCAGGAGTTTGCGCACTTGCTCACATTACCAAAAATGAGCAAGGTGCTCAGTCAGAAACACAAATGTACAGCCCACTCACCTGGCACGTGTTGCCTACTCTTTAGGCAGTCACAGAGAGGATGAGGCTTCTTGTCTTTCTTGCACTGTTTGCTCAGCATCTGAGTCCTGGTTAGGCAGCGTATAACATGAGCACCTATCAACTATTTCATCTCAGATGAGACTTTATGTCTCAGATCTCTTAAAAAATACAGATCTTCCTTTCTCCATTAGATGTGACAATAACAACAATGAATAAATCAACATAATGCAGAACTTGATTTCTAAAGTCAATTTTTCAAGGATATAAGAATGTAAGAAATGATGCACCAGATTGTACCAGTGGCCCTATGCTGTTCTGCAGATCCGTAGGTAATGTGCAGGTAACTGCATCAGCAGTATTGCTGACAGACAGCACTAAGCCCATTAGCTATCAATTCATCCCTCCTATATATTCCTCAGGGATGCAAAACTAAAAAAGCATGTAAGATCTGCAACCCTGAGGCTTCGTTTTGTGACACCACTGCTAGTTCTGCCTCTTCTTTTTGTGTTGTAGCTACACATAGCATCATTTTCATGACATGGTGGAAATTCCCAGGTTCCAAGTAATCCTATTTTGCTTTATCTGTCCTTTTTATTTCTGCAAGTCCTTGGGGATTCTGACATTACTTTCTAACAATGTAGGTATCCTGGTTTTCAGTTTTCAGCTGAACAAAATGGTAGCAGTTGATAATCCATGTTTGATTTGTTAGTGCTGCTCTGTAATTTAAGAGTGCTAAAAAGAAATAAGATTGACTACAGCCTTCATGAATTGAGACTTTTTAGTATTTTAGTTGTGGTTTTCTATCAATGTGCTGGATAATGGGATCAATAGTGATGCATCTACAACCTTATTTCAAACCTTGAGCAGTGTAAATTCCTGTCAACTGTCTTGTATCCAGCATCAGGCATTTATGAACTGTGTTTGAAGTATATAGATTTGATATGCAGTCACCTTTCTCGCTGTAGTAGAATATCCCAGGGAAGTATTAAGAATAAAAGTAACAGTTGAGGACAAGTACAAGGATTTTTTCCAGCCAATATAAACCAATTAATGCTAATTTTCCCTGTGACATCAGTATTTTTTTTTCCTTTTGACTTGGACTATATTTTTGGCATAAGAAGAACTTTCATAGCTTTATCAGTTTATTATAAGGCCATTATACAAGGTCTTATCAAAGGTCCATCTTTCCCAATACCCTGTCTCCAACAGTGACTAGCAGTGGATGTTAAAAGAAAGAGGATGAGAGATGGCATGAACGGACTGATTCCCTGCTATACCTTGCTGGGTCCCATCAGAAACTGGTTTAGGGGCTTCTTGAACCAGAGGTTGTAGCTGATGACTGATCGGTAACACAATCCCTTTTTTAAACCATTTACACTTTTGGTTTCTGTTCCATACTGTAAGGACACAAGCCCAGTGTAAAATGCTCTAGTCATCTTTTGAGATTTTTCCAATCTGTAAATGACATTCGTGTATTCTATCTAATATATATTTCTGAAATACCTTGGGAATCATCTTATTGATTATTTGGAAAAAACCCATATCCATTGTGTGAGATGTGCTGAGAATTATTTCTTAAAGTGGGAACTAGAATATTTCTAGCAGCTTTCTCCTCCCTGTCCCCATTCCCATTGCTTTCTGAGGTAGCATTTTACATTCTGTGCCACATCCAATACCTCACAGCACCAATCACCTCCCATAAACTCCTCCTAATCTATTAGGATTGGGTGGCTTCCCATGCTTGACGAGTCTGAATGGCTTTGTTAAGGGTTAATTTTAGGATTTCCCATAACATCTCTCAAAATGTCTTCTCCCAGATTGCAGGCACAATCTGGTTTCTTATCAGAGAGACTGAGTGCCTTGAGAATTGAAATGGAGTCTTCAGATTTAGTCAAGTCCAAAACTCTTCACTGTTTCCACCTTCTTTTTTATATTCTCTGTTAAACAAATGCTTTTCCATTACATTTTTAATTGCAGTGCAGAAATCCTCATATTTCTGCAGTACTATTTCATAGCTTAGCATCCTCTGCCTGAGCTAGCAATGTACTGACAATATCAACTACTGCAGAATGAGCGACTGTTGGAATAAGTCTGTCTCCCGACTGCCTTCTTTCCTGCTGGTCCCAATTGCTCGCAGCTATAGATTGAAGAACTGTTTAAACCTTCCCTAGTTATCCTCCACTTCTGAAAAGAGTTTAAACTTTAATGGGGTTTTAATTGTTCCATTCTTCCACTCTGGCTGTTTCCTCAAATTGCTTAACTCTAGGTATAAGGGTATTTCAAGACTGACAAAAACCTGCTGCGTTCTGCTTCTGAGTTTTAAGTGATCAGCAATATGTAACATAAGCTGCTTTTATAACAAAAAGATCTGTTCCACCTGGCTTGTGACAGACTCTGCTCCATGTATGGTACCATCCCCTTTGGAAACAGTTTCCTCGACCAGAGCATCTCCCACAGGCTCCTAAATACAGAACATGGTATGGGTCCATTTTCTTTGCATGGGGAGCATGACTAGGAAAAGGGCTTGTATTCTTCCTTCCCCTGTCTCCCTACACTAACATTGAGTCCAAAATAGAAAATAAATATACATGGGTGCCGATCTTGAGCTGCCAGAATATAGGGCATGTCTCTAGATTTACTGACAATCTTACCACAGCCAACACACACATTCCCACAGGCACACACAGAGATGACTATCTACGTTTTTGCCATATCCAGGTTACTGTGGAGAGATGGATTAAAAAGTGATTTTAAAGTGCCTGTGCACTGGTCTCTATAAGTGCCTGCACTCATAGTAAGAAACACAAACCACTTCTTGTAGTTAAAATATGACAATGGACACTTATGAACAACTGGGAATGCCTACAAGACATAAAATACCCATTAGAAATCTGAATATGATTTTGCAGGCTTTATTGACTGCTGTTGCAAAATAAGTTCATACAAAATAGGCTCCAGACCTCCAAAACTGAAACTAAAACTAAAGTTTTTAACAACCGTTCCAACTGAGATAATCCATGGAGGATGACATGCCTATGCTTTTCCCATTTTTCACTGGAGGATTTTCGTATATAGTAAGCACTCCTGACCCCTCGTTCATTTGAAAACCACACATAAATGCTCAGGACACCTACTATGAATATGTCACCGTGGGGTACAAGACCTGGCTGGTAAAAGCAAGTATCTTTCTCACAGACATTTTGGACACTGCTGGTTTTCATCTCAGGCCAGTGGATTGTTAGAAGACACCAGCTTTTGTCAACATTACTTGAACTCAGATTCTTACATATACACTCCTCTGTGTCTGAAGAATGAAATTCTGGAAACTACAGCAAATACAAATCAGAGTTCAGATTTTAGGAGCAGATTCATTGCCAGGAGTCAAAGACTCCTAGGAAAGAACTTTGGGTCCGCTCACCCAGATTGTTCTCTTGCCCACTGTTGGAGGCAAGCAGCATGAGATTCATAGGGGACACATCCTCAGCAGCCTGGAAAATAAACCTTCACTGTAATTCATTACTTGTTTTAAGAGTTATCCTAATGGATGCTAATTCTGTGACCTTTCCTTCTGTGTGAGGGTGACTGTGGTCTTGGATCAAAGACAAAGCCTTTGCAAAAATACAGTGGTAAGGCTCTTACATTGTTGTAATTCACTCTGGTGCCATGAGTAGATTTAAGGCAAATGGAGCTCTATAAACAAAATAGAAAGATGGCATTTCAGCAGAAATATGTAAAAAAGATACTGGGTAGAAATACTTCAGAGAAGCAGCCTGCTTAGTTGTAAAATGAGTTTAAATTAGGCTTTAAAAAGGATTGCTAAATCTTGACACATATATGAGCAGCTTATTATCATGCAATTGTGCAGTAGTTGCTTGATCTTGTTACTGATGTGCCACATATGAATAAGTGATTAATTACCACAAAGGCTAAAACAGAGCAGAGTGAGAGTACTGTAGCTCACCCTGAAAGAGGGGCTTAAACACGTTTATTGCCCTTTAAGTGCATTTCATTAAGGCCAATTAAGGACTTTCATGTCTTATTAGAAAAATGAAGTAGATTTATGAGGTTTTCGTAGGCTGTAAATGCTGGGGCTAGCAGATACAAAACTGTGCAGAAATATAGTAGTTAGAAGCTAAGAAAATAATGTAAAGATACACACAGGAATAATTTCACTAAGGAACCAGATCACATGAAGGTGACCTCTGTATAGAAGGGGGAAAAAAAACCAAAACAACAGTGGTTAAAATTCATAACATCTTCTCTCAGACTCGCTCCCTATAATTTTATGGACAATTTTGCTATCCAGCTTCTTTGGGGTTTCATTTTCATCTGCACCACATGAAATTCAGGATGACTTGAAGTGCTGCCATTCAGGTTGGGCAGAATTTTCTCCCAGTGGGAACAACTTATTGCATACCTGTGAATAAATATGCAAAGAAGGAGGGCGCAGATTTGTTGACCACCACATAGCACAACTCCCAGCAGGTCTACATATCTTAATAACATTTAATGTTGCTGATAGAGATTCAGTCAAGGCTCCTTTATGGGTGTAACTTTAGGCACTGACTCAGAAAAACGTATAAACATATGCTCTAGTTAAAGTAGATCGGAGGATGTGCTTAAGTTTTTTGCTGAATAGGGGTGAGTATAAGCACACACTTAAAGTTAAGTGTGTGCTTCAGCATTTTGTTGTATAAAGGCCTACAAAAGTGAAAGCCCTGACCTATTCGTCTATACTTCTTCCTTAAAGACACATGATTCTGCATTTCCTACATCAATCCACGCGTTTCTGGCTGCTTGAGATTACTCCTATATTCCTTTAAATAAGAAATAAATTCTTAAAAAAACCCAACCCCCAGAAAACTAATGAATAGATATAAAACACTTCTATCTGAATAATCCATGTGTATTCAAACTCACAGGGCTCAAGAAATGAAACATGAATGCTGACCTTCTTTTCTTAAATCATGCCATTCTTAAAGTAGCAAGAAGGAAAAGAAAGGAATAGAGTGAAAAACCTCAGCAGCATGCTCTGAGGACAAAAGCAAACTTTACTTTGACTCTGAAGAGTCGTGGAGGTTTGCATCACAGCCTGCATCTTATTTGAGTGCAATTTGGTCTATAGAATTTCCTTGCTTTCTTTATTATGAAAGAATACTTTCATGGGAGGTTATAGAGTATGTATCATTATCCTTGGGGACTGTGTGTGTTTCAGCATCATCCAAGTTTCTAGGTCCCACACATACAGTATCTGGGCAGCTTTTTTACATATTATATGTATTTATGAATTTTTAAAAATATGCATTATTTACTCAGTGGACTGGAATAGCACTGTCAAGTGAGGGAATATGTATTTATAAATGTTTTTAAAAAGCACATTATTTACCCCACAGACCAAACAGTTCCAGTCTACCATGTATAGTCTTAGCCACCTAATTAAAAATCTTATGAAACTTCTTTGAAAAGCACTTGCAGTACATAAGCAGCAGCAACTTTTGGAGCTTTATTATCTCAGCTCTTTTTTTCCCCAAAAATACACAAAGCATTTAGACATATTATGGTCTAATCACTTGCCAAATTTCATCTTAAATAGAAGCTGTATAGGAGTTCTGCAAGCACAAAAAAAGCATCAAAACCAGCAGATCAGCTATATTTTGGGGGAGGAGGTATGGGACTTTTTTTGCTGCACTGATATAATTTTAAAACAAACAAACCGATATTTTTTAATTTGGTGAAAAAGAATTAATTCCCACACTGAGATTTGTTTGTGCCAAACCTTAGCTGCTCCTTTTAATGAGGTTTTAAATAATTTTTTTTTCTGCCAACTTATTCTTAAAGGGGTTTGAATCAAAAAAAATTACTACTTACTATCAACATGGGCCAACCACTATTGATTAAATCCTTCAGGGATGAGAGACAAAAATTATGTGTTTTATAAAATGATGTGATTAAAGAAAACAGGTAAATGTAACACCAACATACATCTGTCATTTGTTGACCAAATATATTTTCAAATAATTATGTTTGCATGTTTTGTTCCCTAGGTTGGATTTTCAAAATAAATGCTGACTTAATGACTAATATATATTTTCAGTCTTTGAGAAGGGATTTATTGATGTAAAAAGTGGTGATCATCTGCCTCCAGTGATTTATATCAGAGTATGAAAGGGCTATAAAAAAAGTGCAGTGCATGTCATGGGTAAAATGAAAGTTATCTCTCAATTCTGCCCCCAACCACAGTGCGGAGCACTTCACAGAGCATCCTGGAACCTTGCTATGGCATCACCCTGTTTTGGGGGCAGGAGGGGACTTCTAGACAACTCGTCACAACCTTCTTTAACATGAACATCAGCTCCACACGACCAGCACAGACAGCACAACTACGTATGTTCTTCGACTCTGGTCATTTGCACAGGCTACAGGCATGAAACACCTTAAGAACAGATTTAAAGGCCATCACTAGGTTAGAAGCTTTGAACAAAAAGCCTTAGCAGTCCAGACTACACAAGAGGCTTATGACTAGTTAGTTTATAGGGGTTTATGCACTGTGAGTTTCAAAGTGGGAAATGCTTCTGCTCACTTACCTGTGCATACTGCTGCCAGAATTCATACTTGCTGTCAAATTTGGAAGTAAAATTCAAACTAGATCTACAAAATTAACTTCTTTTTTCAAAATTTTATGATTACTTCATATTCCAACTGAAAGCAAATTACACATTAGAAATTACCAACAGGTTCCTGTGATGAAGCTTATTAAAACAAATTGATAATTTTGGGAGGCTGAAATTTTTCTATTTCCTCATGATAGCAAAAATGTATTCTATAAACAAAAAGAACTGGTTTTAATAATATTAAAATTGGTACTAACTAGAAAATAAATTAATAGGGTTCTTGTTCACTGGGAATGACTCATGAGACATGCCATTATATTTCTGACGTTTATAGAAGATCTTAATTCTTAAAAGACTGGGAAAGACATTGTTCAATACTATTCAGAGTATGCAATTTCTGTTTAAATTATCTTCTGACATCTTACTGAAAGCTGGCATTGTAGCTTGGCACAATACCACAGTAAAGTTCTGTGGTCCAAACAGAATTTGATGAATTGTTGAAAAGCCACTTTTCCTTTGCCTCTGGTCAGAAGGGATAACACGGACACTGGCCTTTCTCACACTGTTCCAGCTCCAAACAGAAATGGTTTTTTGAAAGTAACTGGTAGTGGAAAAACTGGAGATGGACTGAATATGTAGTAGCTCTGGATCTGATGGAACTGACTGGGTAGCCGACACAATGCTCATGGCAGGCTTTGATAGATGGTGTGACAATCTCTCTCCCGATGTGGTGAGCACATGCTGCCGGCTGCGCCCCTGGGGCATCAGTCACACAGCTGCAGTGTGTTGCAACCCTCCTGCACTTCTGCACTTCTAGATGTATGAAATATGAGTAGGTATGAGACACTTGACATATGAGCTAGTACGAGAGGGAAAAGAAGGAACTCAGGCAGTGTAGTATTGCCTCCATTCCTAGCTACCATTGCAGCCATGCTGGTGTTCAGTGGCATGAGAAGATAAGAAATGCCCAGCTGGGCCAAGCCAATGGTTCCTCTAGCCCAGCATTCTCTTCCCAGGGGTCTCAATAAGAGATACTATTTACAAAAAGTATATGAGCCCTCATGTTGTCCATTATCCTCAGACCGGCCAAGCATCTATAACTGTTGCATTAGCCACATCCTTCTTGTACCTGTTATGGATTTGCTTACCAGCAAATGGATTGATAAACAATCAATTTCTCTATTTTCTCACTACAAAAACTTTCTTTTAGAAAAATTATGACACAACATCTATAAAAACAACTTTATAATACTAAAGGGTTCAAAAGAGGTTTCACATCAAGGTCTTTTAGCCAGCTTTTCCTGCCTTTCTCAACATACAAACATGTGCATGCAAGGACCTGGAGCTATACCAATTCATAGATAAGGTAGAGGAGACTCTAGAGTAAAGAAATATGCTTTGAAAATCAGGCTTTGGATGAGTGTCGTGTCAGCATGGTGAGAGCCTGATCACAATATAGGAAACCTTTCCCTTGCTCCCCCCAGTAGTAGGCAGATGCAGCGACAAAAATATTTGATCCAGAGGGAGATAGGTTCTGGCCAGCTGGTATTCTTTAAGTCCAAGAGAAGAAAAGCAGGAGAATATATATTAAAAATTAAGGATCATTGTCAAGAGATATAACAACTTTACATTAACAAACTACAAGAAAAGACAGTTTTCCCCTTCAGGCACACACTAGCAGGGGTTCTATTGTCCTGGAAGTTTCCCTGCTTAAATCACCCGCTAAATTTTCTGGATGTCAAAACTAAATACCTCAAAGGAGAAACAACCACCTCACATTGTTCAGCTGTGATGCTTATAGTGGATTAAAAATCAGCCAGAGACCAAACAGGATCTTGCAGGCATGTGGGCTTATACAAACCAGAGATGGCAGTCTTCAGGTCTTCACTGGGACCTGGGGGGCTCATCCTCATAAAAGACATACAAGTGTGTTATCACATTCAACTTGAAAATTTTCCTGACTGAGAGGAGATGGTTGGGTTTATGTGGCTCAAATTAACTGCACTCTGATCTCAAGCAGAAAGCATACTGTGCTGATGAAGGGGAGCACCCCCTTTTCAGCCATCAGACAGCACTACACAAGCACACACATCTTGGGTGGAGTGTGCATGAGAGAAACACATTCCTCATAATCAAGGGTAATTCGAAAGGCAAACAGTGACCAGAAGAGCATGCTATCCAGCAGAAGACTAATCCTGAACCCAACTCCACAGACGGTTACACAGCCTGCTGCAATGCCAGGGCAGATGCCAGGGAAGAGACCAGCCACAAACCGAACAGACATACAATCCAGAGCTTGGCATCTGGGTTCTTCAGCTGCCAGCCTTGCCTCATGAGTAGCCACAATGGTTGGCTCTTGTGCAGAAAACAACAGAGGAAGAGGCTAAAGAGGTCTATGTGCCACACTGCCAGCATTGGGAACAAGCAGTGCCAAGCGAGTATTGCAGTTTTCATGCACGTGCCAATGTGCTTTGGAACCGCTTTTACATTTTCAAAAGTAACAACAGAATTCCTGCATAAAGCAAGACAAGCTCTAACATCAAGGACAGTTTCCCTTCCTTTTTCAGAATTTTTTTGTGTGCAAATTTCTTTTTTACTTCATTTTGTTCAGCTTACATATACACTTTAGACAGCTGTGGCAGAGGAATGGCCTTCATGCCTTGCATTCCGTACTGATAAAATATTTGAATCTACAGGAGTACGTGCACAAATCAGTTAATTTCATTACAAAATTACAAAGCCCCAGCTTGTAAGCCTCTGTTTTACAATGTGAGCAATTGCTCCAAAAAGTAGCTGCATGAACCCCTGTGTCACTGCATGCTGAGGAACAGCACGGCACTGTAAGTAAGGGGTTCACCTTCTTCTCGTTAAAAGCCCTGTTCTGCCCTGTTTACACCAAATTGACACTTTAATCAGAAGGAAATGTTTTTTATACAAATCTCCACTTGCATGTTTATTTTGTTTTGGGAGTCTTTACGTTATTAATTTGCCAAATGAGCATTTCTAAAAGTGTGTATTTGTACACATGTGTATGTGCTTTCCCGCATTTGCAATCCAGCAGAGTTGTTTAATTCAGATGTTGTTATTTCCTGAAAATGCCTGAATAAGTGCATTACTTTGGGAAGCCTTTGTGTCACATCAGGATAGTGTGTTCTATTGTTTGTATGTGAGCAAACAGCCAAAAGGGATTGGGATGAGCAAGAAGCCTGAAAAAGGGCTGGCCGAGCCAATTATCCAGTGAAGGTTGCTTTTCGTTTCTGGAATGTCTTAAAACAGGAGCCCCACTCAGTTATGGGGACATCTCTAGATGCTGATTATCACGAAAAGTGATTACTGTGAGACCTTATGGTAAACAGAAAAAGGTATTCTAAATACTGCTATGTTGCTTTAGTGCTACTGGGAAGGAATTTAATGGTGAAACAGAAAGACTGCATCCAGGGGTTGTGATGAGGGATTTTTGGTGTGACTAAAATGTTAGGTAGAATAAAATGCCAATGAAGGCAAGGTAAAAAATGGCTGAAACCCTTCTTTTTTCAATTCATGCTACTAGGATAGGAATCAGCCTTTCTCCTGGGAGCTTCTAGAAGATACATCTTCACCTATAAATCACACCACCTAAGGGTATCTACACCACCTCCCTCCCCAGACATTCATTAGCCTGCTTAATCACATTTTCTCTTTGCCACCTTTAAACTCTTCTCTTCTTCCTCTCTTAGCCCATTCTCTTACCTACTCCTTATTTTCAGACATATATTGAAGCATTCTATCAAATTACAGCAATATATCTAATTTTCTGAGGATATCCTAGCCATGTTTCATTAATTGTACCTGCAGGTTTACAAGTGTAAATAACCATAAGGTAACCATCAAGCAATTGCATGTCATGTTTTTAGTGTTTCTAATTGCTCAAAATTGGCCTCTTTTCCCATTGTGCCAATGCTGTAAATTCCACTAATATCTCTCAGTGAAGAGTTAAGAATATGAATCTCAGCTTTGAATGGAAATAGAATTAATCAAACTTGGACATAACTTGAAAATCCTACCTCTGACTGACTCTAGATAAGTCCCAATATATTCTGAGCAAAAAGATGGTGTGAAGGATTTTAAAAATTTGACCCATAATGTTTAAAAGAATAAAATGCTGTATATGCTGGCTTACTGACAATATGTACAACATTCTTTATCCATACAAGATATGAACTGGTTGGCATTTGCTTTCTATCCCTGAATGTAGCCATTTTTCATTGTCCAACTTTTTATAGCTGTTCCTGTTTCGTTAATTTTTCCTTACATGTTTTTTATATAATACAGGAAAAAGAAGGTGCCCTCCATCAGCCCATAGTGGAAGAATTTGATTTACCAGGTTTTAGTACCATACTTAAGAGCAGCCACAGTGAATTAATGTAAAACCTAAAACAAGATTATTAGACGTATTTCCTTATCAACTCTCACCTCTTCTTCCACTTGTTGTAAGACTGAATTTAGCGCTGTGATGAGTAAAGCCCTTATCCTGCTGTCACTCATATCAAAGGTATCAGCAGTGCTGGTACAAGCAAGATCAAGTTCTGCTGATCTGCTTTTGAAGTTAAAAAATCAGTGGATTTCTATTTACATGTATGGGCTTGACTTGTCCGGCTTTAGAAACCAATCGCATGAGATTCATCAGACTAATTGTCTCCTGCTTTTGTTGGTTTATTTTACTTTTCTCCCTCTGATACATCAGATACAGGTCACCGTTGCAGGTAAAACGTAGAACTATCTAAGACAGAGTTTTGCTGTAATATTGTTTAATCAAATGTTCCTAAAAATCTAGGTCCAAGTCCTCAGCTGGTGTAAATTGCTATAACTCAGTTTATCGCAGTGGCGCAGCGCCATTTTACAACAGCTGATGTTCTGACCCCTGTTTTCCAAACACAAATAGCTAGCTGCAATACTGCCACAAGTGTGGCCCACAATGTTTTCTCTTTCATTACGTGCATAAGTGGTAAAAGTGAGGCAGGTCAGAAAGAAACACTTTACATCATTATTGACACACAGAACAGCTTTGAATATTCAAAACTTCCTCATGCCCAATACCAGAATCATGTTCCTCAATGTGTCTTCATTACATATTACATTGCAATTTAACAAACTTACCATGATGATAAAAAAAGCACCTATCGCAGCAGCTAAGATGGCTGCTCTTAAGCTAACACGCAGCCTTGCAGTCCTTGGGATATGGAGATTATTTTGGATTTGAACTGCTCTGGGTAACTTAAATTTGACTGCAGTGGTACTGAGGTCGTAAGCCCTAAGACGGAGAGACACGGTGAACTATTCAGCCCTCTATTTTCCCCAGGGAGGCTGCCTCTACCTGCATTATTTCCACAACCACCTCACTCCACCCCAGCTGACATGCAGCTCTTCTTTATGGGTAGAAGCTGTTGAAGTAAAGAACATATCTTGAGAATATTTGTCCCTTGCAGGTGACATGCCCTCATTTTGCCATTACTAGAGTGGCGCCTGCCAGGAAGCCTTCAAGATCAGGCAGACTCAAGGGCTAAAAACACACCGCTGTCTGGGCCAGGTGCTGCTGCTGCCCACACTTCACACAACACTGCCTATGTGGTCAGTGCTCGGCAAATTCACCCTGAGTCTTCAGCTGCTGTTCCCATCTATTTCCCTGGGTGGGACCAGCTTTACAGTGTGAGCAAAGTGACATTTTGTTAATTCACAGTCTGAATTTAGCAAAGATTTTTGGTCACGTCTCTTACTAAGGTAATAGATGTTATAAGCGTGAACTTTGTGATTAATGTGAGATCTTCTAAACTATCTTCTAGTGTGCCTCAGACACGTTTTTTACAACAATCTGAAAATGTCAAACTTATGGTGAGACAAAGAGACAAAGAATTACATTGAATTTGGCACATTAAGTAGAGATAATAATATTGGCCTAAATGGCAGTTTCACTAGGTAAAATCTGCCCCATTGTAGTGAACAGGAATTTTCCCACTGATTTCTAGGATGTCATTCTTGATTTTTCATGGAAATGTTTTACTATTTATAATTTTATATGCACAATCAAATATATCTCCATTATTATAAAAAAGAGATATTATTAGATCTATAAATTGGCCCTGAACTGGGTTACATTTCTTATTACGTCCCTTGAAATTGTGCTTTAGTGCAGAATTACATTTCATAATTTGATGAATTGATATAAATGTGTTGCTATTGAAGCAAGGTTTCCTCTGTGTGTGTGCAATCCTGCATTTCTGTATGCAAAGTCCAGCCTGCCTCCCAGGCTGTTAAATACTATCGTTTGTTTAGATAGGTGGTGGCAAAGGAAAAGGTGGTGGCAAATGAAAAGGACATGCTATATTTATGAAGGACCCATTTTTAAAATCTCTAAAGTTCACATTTATGTCCAGGTCATCTGCACCACATCTTCACATCTCTATTGAGCTGGTTCAGTATCTTTGCCACTTTTATTTTTGATACATGAACTTCAGCCAGTCTGAGAAAACCATAGCTTCCTACTTTGGCTTTGTCAGGGTAAAGGAATCTACTTCCCATCAGTAGATAAACTTTGTTAAGGTGAGCATTAAGTTAATACTTTACAAAATCTATAGAGCTATAAATACTTTATTGAAAAAAATTACATTAAACCAATAGCAAAGTAAATTTTAAATTCACAATGGTAAGATGCTCAATGTAAGATACTAAGGTAAGAAAATCATGTTGGAGATGTTTGTCATTGTAGCTCCTGAGCCAAATGTTGCTTTCTGTTACACCCACAGAATGCCCATTAAATTCAGTGAGCTGAATTTAGACCAGGAAATGCAGAAAATAATTTTGACTTAGCAATTTTGAGCTAATGTTACAGAAGACTAGTAGGCACCATAAGTAACTTAATTTGGAGAGGCTCTTCTCTTGTTTCTACTCCTACCTGAAAATATTGTCAGGAGATTCACACTTAGTGAGCCACTGGATTCACATCTAAAATACATTGAATAAGGCAGCAATATCCTAAAAAGCAGAACTGCAACAACATACTCCATTCTGAATTATAATCACCCAGTGCATTTATTTGTCTAGTTTTAGAACTTCTCTGTGCAAAATCAAAGCCTAAATATTTAGATGCACTACTTTCCATGGCTCTTTACTTATGATTCCTTTCTGTTCTCACTTGTATAGCCATAAATATCTTTTCTTTCCCTTTTCCAAGTGAGCAATATAAATATTTACGATATCTTTCACCTCATAGTTTCAGCACTTGTATAGTCCTTACATATTCAATCAAATCCTCTCATTCATATTTGTTCACTAGTATTTATTCCTTTCATCCTAAGCTTTGGTTCTCTGCTTGCAGGGACATGGCAATGTTCTCCTTAATGTACACGTTTCTAGACCTTTCTGTTTGGACACCATCCAAGACTGGAATTTGTAAAATGTTAATATTTGTTTCATACATAGGAGAAATACTTTTAACATTGCTCTAAAATTTGGAGCACTTTGATCACTTGATAAAAACATGTTGAGGAGGCCCAGTGACTCGCTTGCCCCATTTGTGTTTACTGTTTGGGATGCTTGAGCTCTTGCGTTGTCATTTCTCTTGGTTGGTTTGTTGCCTCCTTTGCTGACAGGCTCCGTGTGGCAAGCTGTCATGTTTCAGCTGCAGGTATCTGATAGAGCTCACAAGCACATTGACTGAAAGACTGTTCCAGCCCTCGTATTTTCAGGCATGCTACCATTTCCAACCTCCTTTCAGTTAATAATGATGCTGTTAAAAATAAAGCATGAGCTTTGTCTGAAACCTGTTTCCAAGTCCAGCAGGGTAAGTTAAGATCCACGATGAAAGATGCTGACTGTAACCATGCATTTTTTCTAAGTGCAGCCGTTTTCCTTAAGTTCACGCACTATAGAGCTGGTTTTCAGCTAACAAGTGCTGAAGGCATGTCAGCAATCATCCCACGGTCCTTTCAAGCTCGGGTGGAAGCTCAAGCAGAAGCTATGTTCCTCGCTAGGGCACTAAGCGCAGGTGACTCCCTCTACACACAGGGCTGGCAGAAGGACACACACCCACATGGCCCTTTCACCAGCCCCACCTCAACCAGGGATGCTTTCTCAGAGAACACTTTCCATTCACTTTATAGCCTTTTTCTCTCCCATACAGGAAGAAGAGCATTCATGTACCTGATAATCAGTCCCATTAGCTCATGCACAGCATCCTTCCTTAAAAAGGAAACCTATCCCTACCACCTTGTAAATCGCTGTGCAGAGCAGCACCCTACAATTCAGGTATGACTGAGCTACTTTCAGTATCAGCCTTGATTGTTATCTCCGTGAGGAATGATTCCATTTCCACATGAAATAAAAATTACCCTAACCTTCAGCCATAGCATTAGGGAATCAGTCATATATTTTCCCCTTCACATTTCTGAGAACACATAGAGGAAGAAATAAAAAATTAAAAATATTAGATACTGCCTTTTGACTTGACTGCTAACACAATAAAGCAGCATCGTAAACTGAATCATGGAAGTCTGCAGTCTTCATTGCTCCCTTTGCTGGTATTACTTCATGGATATTGGAGCCCTTAGGGAAACTGGAATATGAATAAAGATTTTTTTTTAAATCAGGCGTTTTTTCTTGGTTCTGTTTCTAAAAATAATGCAGTTTGCAAAAAACAGAAGGTTTGGTTTATAACACAAACAAAATTGTTACATTCTGAATGGGTTGTAAGTACCTGATTCTTTGCCTTTTTACTCATCCCTGCTAAAAAAAAAAAAAAAATCTGCAAATCCATTTGCTAACCAGCTGCACCTCTGTACTGAACAGATAACAACCTGTGCAAGCCAGGCTTTGCTGTGAATCGGTGCTGATAGGCCTGAATCTCATAGCTTTTTTTAAATGCTAATGACAAGAAACATTTCCTAAGCCAAAACGCTCTTGTAGATCTGTCTACTTCTATTATGACTGATATTTGCTTGTAAGTACATAGAACACTTGTTCACTGTGCCTTATCTGCTATGGTGCAGCATGCTGACCTACATACCATTCAGCACAATATGATGCACAAACATCTTCTATATAATTTTTCATTTTCGACTTAAAAACAGTAGAGGCAAAATAGGATTGCTGCAAATCTAACAAAGAGATGGCATTATTTCCAAATAAAAATGTGCATTTTTCCAAAGAATTTATTTGTCTAGCAGCATGAAGTTCATACATAGCAATGCCTAAAAAGGGTGTTGAATTGCGATTAGGAAGGAAGGACTTAGGAAGAAGAACAAACCACATCTTTTCTACTTACATAGAATAATTAAGCTAACTTCTTTATCATCACAATTAAAAGTTCAGCCTTTCTGAACCATGTTTTCGCAATGTCACTAAATGCTGCTGAATGATAAATAATGCTGAAATAAGTATGATAATAACAATAAAGAATGATGGATAGAAAAGGATACAGTAGCTAAGGGAACAGAAATGATAGTCTATTACCTGCCATTGTCAAGCGAAACAGAACTACAGTATTTATGATTTTTGCTATGATGCCTGCAATGTTGTATAAGCCCAGCCTTTATGATGATACTTGTCTACTGAATGAAATAATTAATACGTCAGGTTTTATTGTAAATAAATATATGTCTATCCAGTGGCCAGACATTATTTATATTGAGTAACAGAAATGCAGCCACAAATACATCAAAAGCTTGTAAAGGAAAATGTACTTTAAGAGCTAAATTTTAAGAGCAAAACAGAAAGTCTCCATCAATTCAGAACACTCCTGATCAACTTATATTCTGAAATGTTAAAGAAGGGCAGAATAAAAAGTCTACTCAAACAATAGAAAAAAAAATAAAAATGCTTTGCCTTAGCAGGATACAGTAGTCCTAATTCTAAAATGTGCATAAGTATAAATTTCTTCTACATAGTAAAATTGTGTAAATAAACCTAAATTAAAGACATTTTTATAACAATCTGGTTTATATATGCACTGAATTGAGATATATTTATTGCCCTGTTATTACCTCTAGATGAAAAAAAGCAAACAGTATACAAATTAGAGGAAGCATGAATGTTTAATCCTAAAAGAATTTTAAATGAATGACACAACATGTATGTACTATTTATTAGTTTTCTAAGAAAATACTAATTTTCATATCCACAAACAGTACAATTTTTTTGTTTCTGGTGAAACATGTGGTACAGGAATCAGCATGAGGTTTTAAACAGAAACAATAAAATAATTTGGGGACCAATTCAAGCACTGGTGAGGTCAATAGAAGTGTTTCCACTGATGTTTGGAAGACCTCAGTCAGCCTGTTAGCTGTATTATCCCAGGTTGTTTCTTTGTTGCTGTATTTTAGAACCAGTGAAAGAAAAGACAAAGTAAAATGTTTGGTACCTTTAGCTATTAAGCTTTGGTTTTATTTTAAAAATGTTAGGCTATCTGTAAAACGATAATGTCTGGACTGGTCAGAACTGACTGATATTTTTTGTATTTCACTACCTTCTTGTACACACTCTGAAGACTCCACATCCTTCAGACCAGCCACTGACTTCTCTTCTACTAAAGTGACAAGCAATCTCTTGATTCACGTTACTTATACATCATTAATGAGAATAACATCTTTTAAATCCACAAGTAGCTTTATGAGTCTAACATACAAATGGTTTGCAGTGATGTGGCTTCCAGAAATAGATTGTTACAGACACTGATAAATATTCTGGTATTACCCTGCAATCAATGCCACTTTTGGTAGATTTAATTCTACAAGTAAAAAGGTGGATTTTCCATTCATGTACCAATCAGAAGTGTTTTCTGGGTTACTTTTGTAATTTTGCAATGTCTTTCAGAAAAAAATTGGGCCAGATCTGCACCTATTATTCACTTAAATAGTGGGTACAGAACTGCTATCATGCTCAGCAATTATGAGTCTGTGATGTTAATAGAACCACAGACCAGAGATCAGATTTAACCATGCCAGATCCATGACCCACATGTTCTACACTGAAATCACTGACTTCTAGCCTAGTTATAACTAAAGTTTGAATCATGCACCATGCTCAGGAAAAGTCAAGCTTGGAAGATCTCTTGATGAATTGGGCTCCAACATATTAAACTTGTTTGTGCCCAACCCAAATGTACAAAGACAGCATGAGCCTAATCTGAGATTAAGTGCTTAGTGCAATATTCAGGCTGGAGTGTTTCCACTCACATGTGTTTCCGACCTTAGCCTGTGGTGGCATGTCAGTGCACACTTGCATGTAAGCAGCATGAGCAGTAGGCAAATACTGTCTGTGAATGCCTGAATGACCTTGTAGCCACTGAGACAACTTTCATGATCAAGAACTATATTAGTCATGAAGATCCCTGACAGTATCTTACTATGTTATCTAAGATGGATATGTCGTGGTACATTGCACCTGAAATTGTCTTCCGAGCTCAATATGCTTGTGCGAATTTTTTTTTGTTTCCAAAGGGATAACAAAGATGAAGTCTCTAAGATATACGTTGCTATAGTTCTTTGTCACTGAATTCCCCAGTGCCTTTGAAACACACACATATCTGAAATAGGGGTTACTGTGATGCACCTTTTACAGAAAAGCATGGCTCACAAGGGTTACATGCCTTATTCAAAGTCCAATGGGAAATCTGTAAAGGAATGATGGAATAAATTTCAAATCTTCTCTTTCTTAATCTTTGTTTAGACCAGTACATAATATGGATTCAGCTCTTTCAGCTGTAGCTCTTGTAAAAAATTTGCATTATCCTAAAATGTATACAGGACACAGTCCTCACCCTCTAACACAAGTACATGCAAGTAAATATTGCCATTCTGAAGGCTGAATCTTTTCCATCACATTGCACTTGTCATTGACCAAATAAACCGTCTTCTAACACAACACTGGAAACATAGCTAGTGTCTGCATATTAATTAGCCTTCCTGACCTGAATAGACTATTACCTAGGGCCCTGGCCTTCATTTCCTGAGCACCCTAAACTCCACTGCAATGAACAAAATGAAAGGCAAGGCCCTTATTTTGGAATTATATCATATGAAAATATTGCTATTGCCTAAGAGATGGGATTTCTGAAAATGCCATGGAGAGCTTCTGTCACTGCATAAAAGAACGGCATTGTTTTGTTCTAGATGAGGTCCTGTGCCCCCCTAAACATCCATCACCTAAAACTTAGACCATCCTTTGTGCCTTAGGAAAAATACTGAAAGTACGGTTAGGCTTCCTATCATTTTGACCAAATATGTGTATAACTTAAAGCTGTTCTCTATTTTAATAAAAGAAAATGAGGTAATACTATAAAAATAGTTTCCTTTGATCCTAGAAGCACTTTATTACAAGGTTCGCAAGCCAAGTGGAATGAAAAACTTTTAAATAAAAAATTAATGCAGAAAAGCAAAGCTGGGAGATAGCTAGATTTAAGAAATATTGCCTTTTTTTACTCAGAGCTCCTGCAAAAAATATTTTTGTTTTAAAAAAATATGATTCCCCTTTCAACTCATTCCAGACAAAATTTTACAGGTAGGCTCTGTGACTCATTAAATCCAGCTTTGAAGACACATCATAACATAAAGTATTACAATTATCATATACTCTAAAAGCCTGTTTGGAATCTAACTCAGTAAACTTTATTAATGATCTGAAAAAGGAGGTAAATTCACACATGATGTTTAATTGGGACGTACAGGGAGTGGAGATATTCATAGTGAGTGAACAGAAAAGCAATATCTCACACTTTAATTTAGAAAAAAGAAAAGAAAGTTACTAAATCTGGCTAATAATGACTTGAAACTTTGTTTCTCAGAATTGTGCTTTTTCTGTTATGCACTGTTTCCCCACATACATTTCTATGTAAGTAAAATGGACACCTGGAAAGGATTCAGTCCTTTTAAAAGTACAGATATGTCTTCTTAAGCTTTGCATCAGGCATTAAATAATAAGTATCACCCCCAGGAATGTGTTGAACATAACTCTGGGTGCAGAGGCAACAGGTTAGGCAGTGATTGATTGAGCTGAGTTTAATAGTAGAAGAGAAAAAAAGTATTTTAAAACTAAAAACCATCTAATTTGACAGAAGGAATTAATAGAAAAGAATAGTGGCAGAAAGGAGGGAGATTTGGAAAGGCCTGTAAACGTTCTTAGGCAGGGAGACAATAGATTGTAAATTAAAGTTAAAATGAAATGCATGTATGCATCATACTGACTTAAATAAAAAATAAGTGAGGAAGAAGAGGACATGTAAATATTTGAAAAGTGACTGAAGCCATACAGGCTATGAATTCACCTGAAAGAAGCCGTGCAAACCCCATCATTTGTGACATTTAAAATTGGACTGTCCATGCATTTAGAAAATGCACTCTGGAGAATAGTCTAATATTACAGGAAGGTAAATTAACAGACCAGCAAGGTCTCTTCCATTTCTTATTTATGTGATAAATCCATTGTAAAAACACTTACACTATAAAAATTTATATCTTTCCACAATGTACACAGAGCAGCCCTGTTGTGGAAGATGCTGAGCAGCTGCTTGCAGGGAACAGGTACCCTGTGCTTCCAGTAGAGTCATGCCAAGTCAACGGTTAGCTTCGAATTACAAAAAGAAATAAAAACAAAAATCAAAGTAAAGACAGTATCTGCCATTATTCCATGAACAGAAGCTCATTAAAACTAAGAGGACATTTGCCTTTAAATGGATGGATATCATTATGCATGCAAAAGTGCCCAAAAATAAAAAGGCAGAGTGACTGCATTTTGAGGAAACAGTTGAGCGGCAGCAACCATTACCTTAGCAATTGCAGCACACGGGCTCTCTGCTCTGCAGTCTAAAATGAGGACATTCCCTTTGCTGTGTGATTTACTTTGAGTATGCCATAATCTTCTTTTTCCTCAGGTAAAATGTCAACGAGCAGTGTCCCAAATGTTTTCACTGATCTTGTCAGGAGCCACTTTGTTTCCACAAGAAAAAAACCTTGTGTTATGTTAACACTGCACAAAAACTAGCCCAAAAGGAGCTGGTATGACATGAGAAGCTCATGCCAGGCAAGGATCGCACAGGACTGCCGCAGTGCAAAGAATGGATCCAAATCAGCCTTTCCACAGTCTGAGCAATAATGTGTTCTAGCTTAGGGCCAGCATGCAATCTGCACTGCATCTCTATTGGATTGTGAAGGTACCATAGAGAGGGAGATCGTCTGAGTGAAACTGAGTGAAGACAATAGGATTTGGCCCTTAGTTTAGATGGCAGAGAGATATTCTGCAGAATTTAAAGACCTTGTACTATGTAAATAACCTTGATGTTGGATGGACATATGGATGGATAGACAGAGAGACAGCTAGATGATTTTGTTTAAGATATTGCATAATATTCAGGCTTTAACAAATATGTACATCTCAATGCTTATTTATTACCCCTAAGTACTTGACCTTACCCCTGTGTATTTATTGCACTACTGGACTGTGAAAAGCAGAAAGTTTTGTACTCTGTCACGGCAAAAGAGTACAAAACATTGAAGACTGAGTTCTTTCATTTGTCGGCAAAAGGAATGAAAGAATAGATCTGAACTGAAATCAAAGAAAAGGGAAAATGCTGCCTTTACATTGTTAAGAGCCTTTTTCCCCATTTGTGCATTAAGCCTCATTGCAATAAAAGGGAGAAAAATGCGAACTGGCCCCTTTGCTGAAGCATGGTTGGCATGGGTTCCAGGCAAGTCTGCAGTGAGGACTGCAGTCAACCACCAACATGTACCTCTGCCTCCCAGCATTACCATGAAGGCCTCCTGTCCCTTGGGCCACAGTGTGGTGGCACCACCTGCTTATTCAATATCTGTACCCTCATTTTACATCATTCACTGGTAGAAGTAAACGAGTTACTTTTCCCTTTTTTATGCTCTAAGTAAGGCTTCTGGTATGCGGAACAAATGGAACATCCTTAGCAAATAGGTTATTTATGTTGAGATGTAGTGTTAGTTCTTGTTTTCAGGGACGTGGGGAACTGTACTTTTCAAAGGCTCTCAGAATTGCTTTGAACTGGATTTTGTGATGTGTTTTACTTTCACAGAGCTGCCGAGCTAGAAGTCTAGCGTGAACAAGTGGGTATTCCAATAACCATTGGTGACAGACACATTCCCAGATCAGAGTTTTTGTGTGGCTCAAAATCCCCATCCAGTTTGCAGGAATAGGCTTTGTCATGGAAATAATAATAAGAAAAGTCCAGGAAGACAAATCAGTGGGATTTAACAGTCTATGTGTGGAGGTCAGAGGTATATTTGTAGATCAGTAAATTGAAAGCTGTATTTTAAATATCCATCTTGATGCTCAGTTCCTGAATAGAATGAAAATAGAAAGACAAAGAGAATCTAAAGGGGACTGTAAGCTGATCTATTGATGCAACAGCATGATAGCAATTTATATGTGTGTCTGTTTAGTGCAGATTTACAGTAGGACCTACAATCTCAGCAGTAAAATCCCTGCAATTTTGGGCACTCTCTGAAAGTTACAATACATGCACAGGACCAAAAAGAAGTAAAATTCTCACCAGTTCCATCCAGGACATTTTCACATCTGTGATTTTCCATCAGTCGGCAAAGAGGAAGGTCATTTGGGGAAAGTCAAATGAATTGTGGTGTACCTCCACAGTTCAGTGTATGCTATTAGCACTTTCTAGTTCGTATCACCAGTTTTATAGTTAACAATATAAGCATAAAAGTCATGTTAGCACATTATCAGTAGCTTGCCAGTGCTAGTGAGTATTTAATTTTTAGGTACGTAGGTGCTTATCACCACACAAACCAAGAGCGCTTTTCTGTGTTCAAGAATAGTTTTCTCTTGATTGCCGTTCACAGGAATGTAGACAGCTATCTTTTCACAGGCTTGCCCTGCTTCCTCTAAAACCCCATATACCGCATTTTTCATTCTTTCCACCCTCCTAATGTAGGTGGCCAACGTAGCAGCCATCACCTGATGCCTGAATGAGATGGAGCAAGCACAGGCCATTTGCTCTGGCACACGCATCCAAGCTTTCACCCACACAGTGGGAAAATCCTTTCCACAGGGCAGCGCTGCCATCCCAGGCTGCGGAGGTCTGTCCACAGCTGGGGACGCTTGCAGCCCCTCTGCCATGAGGGACGTCAGCCTGGAGGGACATCAGCCATGAGCAGCGCCAGCGTCCCGCTCATTGGAGAGCCTTCCAGGGCCACACAAGGGACACCTGCAGTCAGGGAACAGAGTTGGAGGGCTGTGGAAGTTTCCTGCCACTGTGAGATCCTCTGGTGTCATCACTGCAGCAGCAAGAAGGAGTTGGGGTCGAGCCAGGGGGCCTCCAGTCCCAGGACCCACTGGAGCAGCATTTTTATCACTCAACAGTGCCACAGAGAAATTCTTTCCCTGTAGACTAAAATACTCATCTAAGTCACCAGAGCTAGATTTGTGGTAAATATACAGTATCTGTATAGGCACAAAGGTAATTGAAGTCATGCGAGAATGCCTTTTTTAAGGGTACACTACAAATCTGAAAGGGTTCATAAAAGCCGAACTTAAGCATCAGCAAGCTTTATCACCGGCAGGCACAAGCTTTATGTTATCAAAAGTGTTAAATAAGAATTGTGTTTCCATAAAGTGTGCAGCCAAGCAGCCGGCACCACAGAAAGTGTACATGCAGATGCTGGGCAGAACTCTATCTGCAGCCTCACTGATACTATGGGGTCTTTTGCTTTATAAGGGCATCTTTTGTTTCTGTGTGCAGTTTGGAGCTGGTTGCCGGGAAAAGGAAAGGTTTGTGAAGGAAACAATTGAATCAAAGCAAGCATAAATTTAGACCCCACTTTACATTTACCAGGAAACCAGACAGTACAGGCTGAAACCAACTAGTCTATTTGGTTATGTCCTTGCAAACACTATAAATCTGCCCCCTGACACGATAACGAGGAGCATCAGTGGAGGAGACCAAATTCCATGCTGAAGCCCAGCAGGGACAGAGGCAGAGTCTGTGACTAACTTACAACGCAGCTCCCCATCTGAAGAAAGCAAGATTTCGTTTTTCCCTCTATTTTGAAGCTGGGGCAGGGGCAAAGAATAGTATTTGGCAATAAACTCTAGTTGTGAGAATGGTGTTTGCCATGCCTCAAGCTGCTGCTGGACAGGCAGGTATGAAAACTGGCTTCCTACCTGCAGAGCTCCTAATCCCGTACCAGCAATGTACAAGAAACAGAAGGGGGGAAAGTACTGACACATGTTTATGGATGGGTGGAAGTATGCACATGAAACATTTCTTGTGAACTGAGGGGAGCAACACTGGCAGGGCTTACACAAACACATAGGGCAGGCAGTCCAGACTTGGTGCATTGGTTCAAACTGAACATTGCTACTTCTCATGTTTAATTTGATGAGGAGGCTGGGGAGGGAACAGGGTCTACATTTCATTTTTGACTCCTGCTCTAAAAACTGCAAAGTGAGAAATGAGGAACTTCTTTGTTCTTTCATTCTCTTTGTTCCTTGCTCCTCGATATACCTGCAGCGCTTTCCCCTCCCCAACCATTCCTAATCCCTCCCCCTCACAAACAATTGCGCAGCTGAGTGATTACATTTTGATAGTAATCCTACTTTCTAAATTTGAGATCAGTCTAGAAAAGAACAACATTCCCTTATTATAACAGTATATCACATCTCATCCCCCACTTTCAACACAGCATCCCAGCGAGTTCCCACTACCCATCTGATGAGGAAAAGAGGTAGGTAACTTTCCGCCGAAGACAACATCTCTCTTGCCTGTTTGTGCAGGAACTCAAGGCAAACTTTTTCCAGCAAGCTTCTCAGAGAAGAAGGCCAGAGACGTGGCATTGTACAGCTCTCTCCTCACACTGGAACTGTCAGCTCAATCAAAGCATCCATGTATGGTATTTCCAGTGGAAAAAAAAAAAAAAGTACACAGATGTATAGTTTGCATTTATGTACTGTAGGGACACCCTTGAATCGTGTTAAAAAATGTCAGTCAAGACATCTGGTCAGCTGTCCTAATCCATATTGGGGTTTTTAGACTACTGTTATGCCCCAATATGCTTTGAACATTGCCAATATGCTTTCTCTGCAGTAGCAGCAGTGTGTCCCCTTTGGTTTCACAGCCCATCCCCGGCATTGTTTTTTATAGTGTCACGTACCAAGCAAAATGAAAAACCACATACTGTATCTCGTGTGTCTGGCTAATGAAACTGGTAGGACAAACCTTGTGTGATTAGGAACAGGGACGGATTGGCTTAGGTCTAGTTCATCTTACGGACTGCAAAAAGAATCAGCTGTCACTTGTGCCATGCAGCAGATGGACAGTTTGCATCCGATTTACATGCAGGCGCCAAAGCCTTTAGAAGCTTTGGCAGCCCACTTGCCATCAGGCAGCAGACTTTGATGTCCTGCAGATGGTTACAGCAGCCATCTTGCGCTCGCGTTGCGTGGCGCTGTTGTGCCTCCTTGCAGGCGCTGGCCGGTTCGCTCCCAGTGCCTTCGGAGCTGCCGCAGTGCGTGGTGCCTACCCAAGGCTCAGGACCCTTTGGCCACTGCCTAGACACAGTGCATTTTCATTTCAATACAAAGCTCTGCTGTGCTTTGCTTTTACGGCAACCGCATGCTTGCACCCACATTAAAAATCCTAATGATGCCTACCGCAAGCTGTCCCCGCACTCCCTCCACCGAGCTTTGTTGTGTTTCACATTCCCTACCTAGAACCCCAACAAATCCTTTGCCCCCACTCCCTTCGACCATAATAGCATAATTCCTGAATAACTGCTGATCCAACTGCTGTATGAATTTAGCTCACCAATGCAGCTTTGCCTTAGTATGGTTCAACCCGTCCTAGGTAATGACATGGAACAAAGAGTTTTCTTCATGGTGGTCAGGCTAATCTTGCTCCATGAATAGCCCAGAGTAATCTATCAGCAGTGGAAAGCTGTGGCTGGAGGTCTTCCAAAATCAGCTCTTTCGCATTTGGTAGGAGCAGTTAGGAATTCTGACTGGCACTATTAGTCAGGAGCCATGTCATTGCATTACAGAAGGGACCGCAGTTGTCCCCACTAGGTAGGATCAGCCCAGCATATTCCACCACGCTCTTCCACCCTTGAGTGTTACTGGAAGTTCAGCAAAAAGTCTCTGATGAGGCTTTAAGAACTGACCTAGACGAGGCAAACTCAATAATGCATCGTTTCCAGGCAGTCGGAAGTAATAGAAAATTTGGGGGGGGGGGGGCGGGGGGCAGGAGGTGAGGAATATACATCTATACCTATATACACACGCATACAAATTGTCAATTAATGCAGACTGGTTACAGCCAGCAAACAAGAAGAAAAAAAATAAACAGTTAATTAGGGCTTTTTGAATCATTGTTATATATACAGTGCATCATTTGCAGGTGCTACAAAAGTGAAAAATAACCATTATAATTACTAGTATTCAAAGATTCATATTTTTCCCCATGTAATTGATTTAGGATTATCAGTTTTCTTGTAGTTATACAAAAGGCCTGTCAAGGTGTTTCCACACGTGTTTGGCTCATGCACATTCCAAAAACAAGTCAAAATGTCATTGTATTTTACACAACACAGTTAAAGTGGCTCTGAAAAATAGGCCAGGTTTTACCTGGATCGTTATCTCAGTTAAATTATCTTACATATGTTTTAATTTTTTTCTTGTTCATCCTTTCTTTATCTTTTTTTCCTCTCTCTTTCTTTTTGTTAAAATACATCTGTGTTTGTTGACTGCCCCAGATTATATCTAAGTGAGGAGTGGGAGTACTTGCACCTGGTACAGTATATGTAGCTTAACAATACATATCATTACATTATTTACAGCTCATTTTATGTTATTCAATAGTAAACTGCATATTAACCCTTTGAGAACCTGGCTGGTGCTGCTCAGCGAGGCAGAGGAGCTCTGTGTTTTTCAGGGCTGTGGGAGTACGTCTATAACTGTATTCATAAAGATGGCAGCGTGCTCATTACAATGGAGATCGCCACCAGAGCCAGCTAATTCCTCTCTCAGGAAATCTCGTCCATAATCACATTCCTCACCACTCCACACTTGTACTTCTGCTGATAACACAGGTTATAAAAGGGACTCACTCAGTACTGGAGTCAATTAATGAACCAGCTTTTTAACCTCCTTTATTGGAGTACATTCGGCACCAAAGGGACCTGATGTTGTGCTGCTAGCAGGAGAAGGGCCCAAGTGATGCAATTTCAAGCCGTTTCAGCCTGGTCTCCAGTTCCAGGAAACAGGCATCACAACTGACCTCATTCGGCACTGACTCAGCAGACTCAGCACCCAGAGGAAAAGAGGTAAAGCTCAGGCGAAGCCTGGAAGAAACACTCTCCCCCTGCCCAAGGAGGAAACATTTCTTCTGACCAAAGGACTGATGGATTCAGGCATCACCTACATTTCCCCTACAGCTGAAGAAGACCATAAGCCATGATCTCTTATTACGTTTGTATTTGTGGATTGTTTTTCTTTTTTCCAGGGGAGAGAGGGAGAAAGGCAGGGAAGTTGCACAAAGGCAGGCAATATAGAAGAGGAAATGAAAATGTCAGGAGCCAGGGTGACATGTCTCAGGACTGGGGAACTTGAATACGCAGTGCCATGCAAAACCTTTCCCTCTGTTTTAGCAATATTCAGTGTGGTCACACCAGGCAGAGAAATGCACAAACTGGCCTTTCCTTTCTCCAGCAATTTGTTTGGCATACAGCACACGTATCTGTCAAAATGTTGTGTATGCCATGCAGTGCTGAGATAATTCTTCTTCTGTGGTAAGCACCAAAGTAGGAAGGGGATCCTGCATCATAACACTCCTATTCCTAACCTTTAAATACTCATCAATATCTCTGTTGCTGAATTAATCAGTCTCAAGATTATCAGCAATTTACTTGCATTTTGTTGGTAATTAGCTTGATAAATTAGCATCTGCAATATAAAACTTGACATCTTATTGTTCCCTCAGTTTTATGGTACTTCTGAAAAAATTGCAGCTTATTTTAAAAATGATCATTTCTATTACAATAAAGGCAGATACCAAAACTAAAGTTTGACAAGCTTAGTAGCCGACAGAAATAAGCTCCACTGATATCCACTGGGCAAAATATCAAAGATGAATAGCTCATAATGTAAACTTCAAAAGTATGGTTTAAAAAATAAAATTTGAATCAGTTCACTGTGGGCAGCTGCTTCTTGTAAAATAAAATAAATGTTCAGTGAATTCATTTTCCACATTTTCTGTAGAAAGGCTAACAAACTTTGAAACGTGAGGGAATTGAGAATTAATAGGAAATAAATGTATTTATTCCAGCAGGTCCCTCAGAGCTATCTGAATTTTCTCATATCAGGTAAAAAATTCGAGCTTTTCTTCTAACTCTGCTTTTCCCTTCCAGGCCATATTGCTACGTCTTGTGGAGACCCCCCTGTGCAGGACACTAATGTCTCTTTTTCTTTTAGGGGCAGTTTTCCAAAGGACTGGTGAAGCTTTTTCCCAAACAGCATCCAAAGGCGAGCCTGTACTCCTATTTTCTCCTTTTCATAATGAAAGGAAAGAGTGGGTAAGTATCCTTCTCAGGAAAAAATGTTTAAAATATAGCAATTTTGCAGTACAGATGTGGTATTATAAACTGAAAATTCCTCAGCATTTTGTTTTAGCCATTATTTCTATTGTAGAAAACTGTACTAATAGAAACATTCCTATTAATCTGAATTTGAGATATTTCATACAATGTATATTACCTTTCTGCTGCCTGCAACCTTCTGCCAGGTTTTTTTTTCCCTCTTTTTTTAGGAGGTGCTTTGAGAGGAATATACCATGAGAACAATACACAGCTGCTGCTGTATAGAGATATCTAATTGTCAATATTGTGGAATTTCTACAGCTTATTACTTGCATTCAGTCTAATTCTGGGCAAATTGCCAGTCACTTCAGGGACATTCAAGTGAGCCATATTACACGTGGTACGGCATCACAGCTTTAAGATACCCGGCTGTTTTGCCTCTGGCCAGGGAATGTTTGTACCAATGCTACTGAGTGAAGGGGGGTAACTACAAATAAAATAAAATTTGTATTTTTTCAAGTGGGCTGCATTTCAAGCCCAGATGTTAGTAATGAAAGATTCAATTTAAGGATTTAAATTACAAATAAATAAAGTATGAAACAGATGTGATTTTTAAGGAAGTTCAAATTATCCAGGAAGAAAAATATCTCTGTGCATGACAAAGTAATAGGGATTGTCTTGAGAGTCTGTTGAAAACAATCTGCTGTGCTAGATACACCCTTAGGACAGGATTGGTTTGGAATGGGAAGGACTGGTGGAGCTTGTCATTAAACAAAAATTGTGTTTAATAAAACTTTATAACCGTGATTAATCCTATGAGGCCCTAAAGGAGTTTGCAGTTTCTGATAAACACATTTTCCTTGTTTGCAATGGTAATGATATTTTGAAGTGAATGGAATCCGAACAAAAAACTCTAAGGGTAAAAAAGGACTTGTCAGGTACCACCTATGAAGAAATTACAATGGCACAAAAGAAAGAAGGGCCACCCACAAGGGAAACCTTACATTATATGTTTGAAAGAAGGGGGAAAAAATGATAGGTCAACACAGGTCTCTCTTTACAGTAGTTTGATCACCACGGAATTGCCTATAAAAAACACAGAAATTATTCGAGGCCATCTAGCATGTGAAGATTAGAATCCCACATGTTCGATGCAGGTGCTCACTAGCAAATGCATAAAGGACTGGAGCTACAGCAGTGATTTTAAGTAATGTGTATGCAGAGAGCAGGGAACATTGCTCAGTGTGGATGTTTTGCTGACCAGCGCAAAGTCCCAGGGCTGCACGTTTAAAAAGTCACATTTTGCAAGGAGAGCAGGTAAGCAGTAGCTATTGATGGTGGTGATGATTAAGGATCTAATTCTGCAAGGTGTTGAAGAACATGCCTGGCTTTAAGCAGTGAGGGACATACATCTCCTCATGTGCTGCACGGACTCAGCCTAAGAAGCCCATGCGTTCTTCACCACCAGGAAAATAATTTTTAAGGATTCTGAAAGATATTAAGAAATCTGTGTGCCCAAAGGGAAGGCAGAAGGATTGCACAGCACATTATAGAAATTACTAACATTTGCTATTCCCCCAAAACAGTGTGGGACAGAATGTTTACGCAACAGGGTGGAAGTAAACCAGGTCAGAATAGCTGCAGTAATGATGTACTCAACATTACTCACCTTCTACCTGATTTTATCTTGAGAAACCACCTGTAGTAAGTAAGAGGACTTCTTTTTATTATGCACGTTACTTATAAATTCTATATATGCTACTTACTAGTCCTAAAATGAGCGATTCCACTCCCCTTGCAGGGAAAAAACCAAAACCAAACCAAAAATCCAACAAAAAAACCAAACAGCTTTTGCTGGTGTGAATACTCTAGCAATTCCCATATCTGTCAGAAGCCCTTTTGGGTTGTCTTGATTTGGGACAAAGCCACATTTAGAAGTGCTGCATTCAGCTGGGAAGTGTTTTGTTTTGTTTTGTTTTGTTTTAATGGGAGGGAATGAACATTTTCAAGATAAGCTAAACCTAAAGTTTTTAAATTAGTCTTTTTATTTTTCTCAGTTTTATTCTTAAGGCTTTATTTTTGCTTGAGACCTTTTGAGTCCAGTTTCCTTTCCTGGCTATATCTGACTTTAATATCAAAAGGTAGAGTGCAGCACAGCTCAGCTACCTCCTAGCTCTTTGTGATGAATTTTTCATTTCCTACATCATTCACAACTTCTTGCTGTAATTTCATATGGCCTGTATGGTGCTGTAAATATCTGGACCATAAATGGAGACAAAATCAGGTTGAGCCTTTATGAAAATGTGTCCTATTAAAGTGCAAATTTCCTTGCACCACCATATCACAATCAGCTTTCACAGGAAAAGAAAAGCGTGTCAATCTGGCATCGGCATGTGGGTGGCTCCAATGACCCAAAAGGCCTTTACAATCTCCAGCTTCTACGATTCCATAAAGATACAGTGCTTCAAGGCATAGCAAGGCAGACTTTTTTCAGTTAATCTCCAAATATTTCAGGTACTTCTATTATCCAGCATAACATAAACAACATGAAAAGCAAAACAGTGTTGTAAGGTGAAAAGAAAACATAGAGCACTGAAGTTGTAGCACACTGTTATTTTCCAGATTAGCAAGAAAACGTCTGTTTGAGGTGATGCTGGGGCACATTGTATAGATATGTTGGTCTCTTCACTCTCTGTGGAGAAAAAGCTTTTGTTTGTAAAGCACAGAAGTACACACACAGAGGAAAAAAACCCACAACAGATTTGTATTCCTTTCTGGCAGCGTCCTCATTAACTAGGAATGAAGGACCCTCAGTACTTTCCAAAGACGCACATGATCTTGCAGGGTTCATCTCCATGAACCATGTGCATCCTTAGCTAGCTTGCACAAGAAAGCCTAACACATAAAATAATCTGGTAGCATCTGCCTTATCAAAACCTATTAGTTAATGCTTCCATTTCAGAAGAGCACTGTTAGGAAGAAATTACAGTCCTGAAGCAGTCACAGTTTTAAGGTGGCATTTATGTCCTTCTGGGACTGACTGGAACCATGGTCCAGAGGAGACCTTGGGGTGTGCTCAAAGATAAGTATATTTTTGTACATCTTGTATTTATTTGCCCTCCAATATTTTTGTTTGCTTCTTTAAGTTACATTAGCTTAAATTCTAATTTTCTTGTAGTGGCTAGTGCTGAATTGTATTTTTTTTCCCTTCAGATTCTAAGGTAATCATTTGAGGATTTATCTTCCAGTTAGATAAATTCCATACTGACAGCATTACTTTACAATAGGAAAACAAGTAGAATAACAATTCATCATTTTTGATATGGCTGCGTACAGAACAGTGGCTCTGTTTTTTGTATTATTACAGCAGCAATTAAAAGTGCCAGGCAGGGACCAGTCCCCACTGCATTATGTGCTATTTAAACATAAAGTTCAGCCTCCGTAATAAGTTTACTGGTCTCTCTTGCACAGTGCCAGACTTTTTTGCCGTTACAAACACAGTGGCTTCTTGCTGTATCATCTTCAAAGGGTGGCCTGAGGATGCCCTCTATACCAGGCTTGCCTGCCATGAAGATCCAAGTTCAGTAAACATCAACCTGTGCTTGGGCTCCAGGGCAGGCAGAAACCCCCTGGCCTCACCGTGCTTGACAGCAGAGACACACAGCCCACAGTCTGTGAGGCAGACAGATGGATGGGAGTAGGTGAAGGTGGACTGCAGCATCATCTGCAGCCGTAACTCTGGAGACCCCCCTCCATAGCCCATAGTTTCAGCAGAGGATTGTCTACCTCTAGTTATAACTCCGCCATGGGGAAAGATGGTGCTCCTTCCAGTATTTTATAATCCTTACCCAAGGACCTCGTCACGCAGCTTAACATATCATTTTCTATGGTCTTTTAAGTACAAGTGCACATCTGCAGAAATATTTCTAAAGCTATATGTAAAGTTTAATGTATAGTGCATAAATAACAGATGCACAAGTGCATCTTGAGATGAACAAATTCTGTGAACATATTCATAATTAGAGATTATAACACATTGCAGACTTCAGGAAAGATATTTTCTATGAGGAATTATAGGCATCAATGCATTGCAGAGTGAGGGGCTGGATTTAGATCATGAATCTCTTTTTCCAATTTATAAAGCTGCCAAAGTTGACACAAGAGTAGGTAAATTAATTGATAGGTCTTGTGCTATAAAGGTGTAGGCTTAAAATGTAAGCCTCAATATGCCACATATCCTGCTGAGCCCGAGCAGTGTGAGGCTCCCTATGGGTTAGCCTAACACAGAGATAAGAGGAGTCCTCTGAGTCAGACCATTTTGCCCATGGGCTTTATAGATTTCCCTGTTCTGGGTTTATTCCTCCCCACAGTACAGTGCCTGCCTGATGCTGAGAGCTTGTGTGAAGCCATCAGCACCGCTCCTGGGGAGCTCACCATGCCCAGGCAAGGAGCCCAGCTTTGGGACCCCAGCTAATGCCTCTGTACCCACCGCCACGGCATGTGGAGGTATCAGCCCTCTCAGAGCTAGTTTTGGATTAGTTGTACTAAACTTCATTGCACCACCTGGACCTGCCCTTCTACTCCCTTCATATGGACTGGCTAAAGCACAAATCCAGGTGCTGCAGGTCAGAACAGCATGGGGGGAGCTTGCATGTTTCTTGCCAATACCACACCTGATCTATGGGTTAAAAGACCGCTTTGGTTTCCAACGACCTCAACCTGACAGTTTTCATGAGCACTGAATCTGCTTTTAAAAAATGGAACCCCTCAATGGAATTGAAGCCCAGTAATACAGTTGTCTGTTATTTATTCTATATTTAATAATCCCTCTCTATGGCACACATTGGAGATATAGGAGATGGTCTCATAAACTTTTTAAGCTAAACCCATTTCTTTCCCAGGAGGTTCCACCTGACACAAGCCATTACTGAAGATTGACAGGAAAGTGTACTGGTAGCCAAGACATGCTATAAGACAAGCAGAAGATACTTAAATGATTTATTTGTGGTAAGGCATTTGAGGAGCTGTTTGGTCTCTGCAGAAAGGAGTTATGGGAGTACTGTACTTCCCAACTGAGGTAGTATTTTGGGGAATAAATTGAAATACAAAATTTGCCAATTTATTACATATATTAGTTATCAAAACATTGTTGGCTTTTCCACACTTACTAGCCAGATATCATTGGTTTCAAACTAGTAAGCAGGAAAAGATAAGGAATGTGAAGTGCCCTTGGGAACCCTACTCTCCCAGGAAGGGGAAGGGAGGTATTTTGATCACCCAGTGAGCAGCAGGAGGCTGACAGCAGATCATGTTGAATCAGTTTCAAAGTTCAATGCAAACTCAATAGAATTACAATGGCAAGAAGTAGGGGAATCCTCCCAGGAGTCTAGATTGCAAGAAATACAAACCTAAGTCAATGCACCCCTGCAAAGCAACATTGCCTACGTGGGAAACCACTAAGAAACACCAAGCTCTCTTCTACAGCCAAAGAAAAATAGTGTGTGTTACCTCTCCTAAACAGAGGAACAGTTTGTCTCCCAGAGCTGCTTATTTCGCTGGGGGAGGTATTTGGTTCTAGGTCCTTACCTGACTAGATCATAAAGCATGAAGTAAAAGATCCCCCAAGCAACCTCCCAGAACGGGGAAGAACTAGCTGAGGGCACAGAAAACTCTTCCCACCATATGTGCAAAGATGGAATGGTTGATACCATGATTTTTTTCTGAATTTAAAGTGCTTAAGTAAACATGAAACAGCAATAGACAAAAATTAACACTTAAAATAATGTTGATTTTTCAATGGCTGTAAACAATTAAACTTTCCCTCAAGTATTCAAAAAACAGTCTTTACTGAGAGAATAAATGTGTCATTTTTCAGATCAAACAATTTCTCCAAGCTATAGTTATGGAAGGGGAAGAGAGGGAATGCGGAAAGGTGTGTGATCCAGGCAGTGCAACACAGGCTGCTAGCAGATTTAATTGTGCTGAACCGCTGCCTCTCTTTATATCTGCTAGATTTAAACCTCCTTACACCATCAACAGATCCAAGTCCAGCAAAGCACATCAACATGTGCTGAGCTCTAACTCATTCAGATTACACGCTTAAAGAAAATCATGTGTTTTGCTGGGCTTCTCACCACAGAACCAGAGCAATTCAGAAATGTTTTCTCTCTTGAATGAAATTAAGAATTTGGGAGCAGTCAGCAGAGGCTTTTTCTACAAAACCTGCATTTCTTTGTGTCTCTGCAACTTGACATTCTGCTGTTTCTGCCATTTACATCTTGTTAATGCTGGGCAGGTGTTTTCCAGTGCAGGATTTTCCATTAACAGGATGTCAGAGGGACACACACAGGACAGTGGGATTCTTGGAAGCTGCGAGGGACTGGCAGCCTCTCTGAAGCTGCGTGAGAAACAGCACAACATCAAAATTTACTCTTCAAAATGTTTTAAGTTTCAGATGTTGCATCACGTATTTGGCTAAATTAAATTTCCCGGCAACTGTTTCCTTAAGCAAACATTTGTTTTCAAACCAATCCCAGTTTGTTTGTTTTTTTTTATTTTCCCCCTCAATGTAATATCTGAATCAGCAGATTTTAAATACTCAATATATCTTTAAATGCCAATGCACAACAAGTATAGCAGGTGTTTAATTGTGGTTTAAAGATCCACATTTTTCACATTTTACAATCACAATTAAAATTAAGCAATAACACCAAAGGAGTTCCGGTATGCAGCAATAATACTTACCCATATAGTGAAATTGATAAGGATCCAGATATAATGATGCCCATTGTAGTAACCCTGTGGTGACTGATTGCTATTCTGCTGTTAGCAAACAACCAAGAAATACTTTATTTTTTTCAGAATTATCAATTTGTTTCTAGGGTATGAGAACAATGAAAACCTTGAGGGAGAAAGCAATAGTTAGTGAGGTATTAAAACAGTTCTATAACTAATAAAAACACTAAATCAAGTTAGATATGCAGCAGTGTGTCATTTCTGTTTTAATAAAAAAGTACATTATTCTCTCCTCAAAATTACAAAATTTTATTTTTTTAGTCATTGCCAACATAATCGGAAAGTTAAAAAAAAGTCATAAATCTACAATTTCTGGAACTGTCATTTATGTGATTTTCTGCTCTTTAAAAAGACAGAGTATAGCACATGTATTCATAAAACTATCTTCTTGAAAACTTATTTGCATCATTGCTTAGAATTTTTTTAAGGGGAGAGCTGGGGGAATTTCAGATAAAAAAAATGTTTGAGTTTCATAACGTTTCCATACATGAGTGAGCTGTGAAACACGTTCTTAGGAGCTACAGCTCCTACACATATTGTACTAGGCAGCAAAATAAATCTAATGGTTTGATACTGCACCACAGAACTTGTGATATGGAAAAAACAACAGACAAACAGAGCTCTTCTAATGTGGAGACTTAAGTAATAAAGATCACTGCTCAAAGAATGACTGATGGTATCATCACAAATTAATGTGCAAGAAATCATACTCCTCAGCTTCCAAAAAAGCAGAGCAAGAGAGAGGTGATAGTCACATGGCTGGGAATAGTATTTCTATAATTTGGGTGATCTGAAATTCATTGCTTATTAATATTTAACAACTCTACAACTCAATCCCATAGTTCTCACTTAAGCAAATTTCCCACAGAGGTTCATAACATGTATAGATGTGTAGAAAAAAACCCTCAAAATATAATTAGGAACAATGGTAAATAACACTTGGTGTTGGTACTGTTCTGGTGAGAAGGGCTAGAGGGAAGCGGCACCTGTAGTGAGACATGGTCACTTACTCGAGAAGAGGAAAATTTGAGATTTCTTGAGAATGGCACTCCTTCCAGACATGCTGAAACAAGCACATTACAACACTTCAAGCTTAATTTTCCGCTCTGTCAGCTGTACCGTCAATAATATTAACTCTTTTGTGCACCTAGAGAAACTGAAACATTATGAGAAATTAAACCTTTATGGAACTATAGTGCCCAATCTTCCCTTTCTTCCTGAAATCAGAGGGGAAATCTGAGAATTTATGGGACAAGGTGAGCAGAACTGTGAGCAGCACACGGCTGCATTCCCTTGCTTCATGTCCCACCTCAAGTCTCCTGAACATATAGGGATAGTGCTAAGAAACAGCATATAAAAGCACAAGAGGATCTGGACCTGTTCAGCCAAAACACGGATCCTCAGACAACTTCGTCTTCCTTCTTCAAGATGGTTCCAATGAATCTGTTTCACTTTATAAAAAAATAAATTAATCTGGGGTGTAGAAACTAAATGTGTTTCACTTTATAAAAAAATAAGTGAATTTATCAGGGCAGAAGCATTCTGGCACTTTTAAAAGCATGTTTTCATTGACTTAATTCAAGTCCAGCCTGCCCTCCACTGTTCTCAACTGTCCTTGGGTTTGGGCTTTGTGAACATTCCTGAGATGTCAACATTTCATCCAAATCAAGAAAATGTTTACATTTCCAAAGCTTCTCGTTGAATAGAAACATGCTTTCTTGCCCAGGTCTAGCAGATTAGCCTGCTCCCAAATTAAAGCATTGGCGAGAAGCTAATGCAGCTTAATTCCCATTCAAAGAAAACCAGCCATTTCTAAATCTGTTCCTTTTCCTGTAGATGTACCATCTGGAGAAGGTCATGTAGGAGGAGAGAGAAAGAATGGCAAGGAACAGGATGCAGAAAGGCTGCCATGTAGAGGGCTCTGCATTTAGGTGAGAATATAAACTAAGGAAGTGGTGAGATACAAGAGAAATGAGTGGGTGGGGAAGAATTCTGTACTGATGGCTGGCTGATGGATGGCCACTGTATAAATACATTGTAATTAAGAGGCAGTTCCCATCATAAAAAGTTTACAGTCTAAATAATTCAAGCACACAAAGGACCAAAGAAAGAAAAATGCATTTTATGGATGGGAAACCAAGGCACTTTGCTAACACTGTACTCTGTGTCCTTCTTATCTGACCCGATGAGCCTTTTCTAACAAATGCATTTTTGATGTGCTTAACAAAATGCATTCACTTCATGCAGTTGGCAGACTTAGTTGTTGCATCAAAAATAGTTAATGGCAAGTATCAGCATTTTTATATTTCTTTCCTTGTGCAAGTATTTAATAACAGGGAAATAGCAAACAACAGCTGTGTAAAAGGAAAGAGCAGTATAAATGAATGCTCATCCTGCATCACAGGGAATGATATAAGCCTAAGATTCAGTCTGGGAACTTCCCCCAGATTGCAACCAGATGCTTTGCAAACAGTTGGTTTGCCACACACAAAGTGGGTCAGGAGAAACCTGAGGGGTATAGTTCTTTGCAGGTATATTGGGCATATATGGTATCGTGTAAGGAAATCATGAGTCTACCTGTAAGTAGCAAAGACCAGAAAGACCTCCAAAATTGAGGGATCTAAGCAAAACAAGGAAACCAAAAAGATCCCATCAGGATAAGCAGAAGGCCTGCATGCCGGAGAGGATGTGGAGCATGACTCCAGCTCAACTGGAATCAAACTGCCCCTGACATCTGCAAAGCCAAGGGCTTTTGCCCTGCTGGGAAGGTCTGACTTGCATTGCCTTTGCCTTTGATGGCAATATTAAGCCTCATTTTAGGAGAGTTGCGGATAAAGAGGGTTCTTTTTTTTTTTTTTTTTTTTCTCTCTAGGCTTCCTTGATCTGATCATGACGCAAAAAAACTAATTACAGCAATTAATACAGAATTAGAATAGTTTCATGCTAACTCTGTGAGTAGCTTTCTAGCAGCAGATTGCCTAGAGATACAGGGATTGAAGCAAACTCTAAAGCTCTTATTTTCCTGATTACAGCTGTTGAAAAACTAACATGTTGGTCCTCAGAATGAAGAGGGAAAGCTGACTATGAAGCCCTTATGAGTATATTATTCTGCAAAGTGCAGCAATACATTAATATAGACAGAGGCTTACAAAGGAACTAAGAAATGTGCTCAGAAGTCAAATCCCATTGCATTCTCAGGCTCCTCACTGCTTTTCTGTGCTGGAAAATTATGCCTACCTGGTTATTTCCCTTTAATGTCACCAGAAAGATAGATGAATCGAAATGGCAAAACAAAACAGGGAGATGTAAAGAGAAGGAATCAGCTGCAAATGTTCTTCATTGACTTTAAACAATGTTAGGCAAAATCTAACAAATTAGTGCAGAGAACGTAGCACATGGTAATAGCATGACCTCAAACGACTTGCTCTCCTTTTAAACTTTAACATCTAGGTCTATACAGGAATTAGCATATACACTCTGGACACACATTACTCATGTTTACTTTTATATAGCAACAACCAAAAAAAAAAAAAAAAGCAAGAGAAAGAAAGTGTAAACACTTGCCAGCATATTGGTTGCTGGCAATAGCAAACAAACTGAATACTGAACAGTCATGCTTCATCCAACAAGCATAGCTGCTAGCCAAATGCAGGCTTACAATTGTTTGGATGAAAAAGAGACTACCATCCATTCACCTCTGTATTAAGGATTTGATGAACTGTGCTGCAGCAAGCTAGGAATCAATCTTTTGGAAAGAACTGATATGAACACTTACTACAGGACATGGCAAAGTGTATGAACTTCTTACATCCAGTTTCCAAGAGCAAGTAACTATAAACACTACAGACTGCATGGTTCATACCAACAGGAAAAAAAAGAAATTCCAAACAGCTTCATCAGTGGGAACCATATGTGATCCCTGAAAGACACCAGCTTCAGTTCTCTTTTCCTTTCACATTTCTTTAAGAGACTGAAGAGACAGTAACTGGAATTACCTCCCTGGCAGCTTGACCCCTTCCTCTGCCCACTCAGCACAGAGGCATTTCCTCATACATCCACTCCCCAACCTCTGCATGAAGAGAGGCAGGTTGGTGTGGGTCATGATTCACAGCTGGGGAATGTCTCCCAGGCCATCAGGGAATCTGTGATGGGAATCCTCCTCTGCTCCATCAAGGGATGTGCAGGGAATTGAATGGATTTGCACCCTCTCCCTCCATTAGTGCAGTTTTAAAATACTATGCCAAACACCTTTTCCCTGGCGGTACGCAGATTGTCTCAGCTCGGATGTCCATCCAGGAAGGACTGCAGTAATAGAAAGTAGCTACTCTAAAAGGGGTAGTCAGTGCAGCACAAAAGATATGGATCAAGCTGGACAGAGAAGGCTCAAAAAAGCCTCTGCTTCTGTAGCCAATCTAAGAGGCAGAGGGTGACATGAAGCTCTTTGCTTGTTGGGAGGTAAAGAGGGAGAAGGAGAAGCCATAGCTGCAATACTCATCCTCTGTTGTGGCAATGTAACTTTTGGGAAGAAAAAGTGAATCTGGACCATGAGCTATACTGAACTATTACGCAAGCTTGGATTTGGTGTGAAATTCCAATACATATTTAAAGCACTCTATGTGTATAGTTTGGAAGAAAATCCTCAGTATAATGTGAAAAACCCTGTAGCTTACAGTAACACAACCTATCAAAGAAACAGATGTGTCCACAGAAAAAAAAAAATTCTGAGTGTGCAGCCAGAAAATGTATGATATTAAGAAGCCCTCTTAAACAAATAACCATTAATGGAACAAACCTGTTAAAATAATTCCTTTTCCATGCACAAAGGTTATGGGTTTAATAGATTTTTACTGTATTAGCACAGAAATGCCCTTTCACTTTCTGTAGCTAATCTTGAAGGAACACACATTAACATACTGTATTTTTCTGCTGTATTAATGAACATTACGACTAAGACAGTATTATACTCATTATGAACCTAATAACTAACACATGATCACAAAGCATTACTATGTTAACACTTTCCTGAAGAGATGTGAAATGAATAGCACCTCTGTTTGGATGATCATTAAAAAGAATCTTGCTTGCTAAGAAAAGAGAACCCTGTATAATCTTTTCGTTTTGTCTCACATTGCTTAGAATATACCTGATGTCCAATATCCATAGTGTTAGCCAGCTCTGCATGTGAATTACCTGCAGAATCAGGGATTGGGTATTAAGATGAGAAGATTATCAACATATTTTCCATTAGAAAAATAATAATCTGTAACAGAACTACTGAAGTCCATGAAATGACTCCAGGATTGAATTTAGTTCCATAGACTCATTATGAGCACTAATGGAATCAATGAGTGTTTGCTGGATTTGAAGAACCAGATCTACATGCTTTCTGGTAATTTAAATGTTAAAACACTGAAAGAACATCTTAGAGGTTAACTGGCCAACACATGTGTTCTCAGAGGCCACATTTACTCACAGTCAACAGTCTGGGGACTAGATCAATATGATCATGGCTGCCTAGAGCTTGCTCTGTACTTTATCCGCTAAGGCTTGACACACCCAACTTGAGTCTGCACCTCCACTCTCTTCACAACACACACAGAGTAATATCTTCAGGTGGGCTGACCTGCTGACCAGTCAGCTACATCATCACTGGTCAGATGAAATGCTTTGCAGTCCCCATGCTCCACTTAAATGTCCCATTTTGCATGTCTCCAGTCCTCATGGCACTTGTTAACCACCCCTATCTTAAATAGCTGTTGTCTTCTCCTTCCTACTTCTGGTATCTCCTTGTCATCTCTATTTTTTCTTTTTGCTCCTCCCTCTCTTTTTCTATGAACATACATAACCATATCCAGACTCTAAATAGCATCAGGGCTGTTGGTGACCTTGTGTTGACAGTAACATTCACAGTTTTGCTCTTTTTCCCACCTGGCAGCAGGAATCAGAGGAAATACTCTTTCCTCACCCCAAATGTTTATCTTTACAGGCTCCATTATCATCTTGGAACAAGAGAATGCACATGGCTCCTGATGCACCCGCCTGACTTTTCCGCTTACAAACCAGTGTTGGTGCTACTCTTTTGCCCTACTTTTTATACATGTTAGATCCTTCCCCTTTATACTCTCCAAATCCAATCAGTGGGTTTCAGAGTCGGTGAGCCTCCACTCAACTGCTTTCCAGCTAGCTTTAAAGAAGCAGGCAACAAAGGAAGAGAAAACCAGAAACAGTGTAATGCATGCAAAATTACTTCCTTTCAAAGCGTCCACACGCGCCTTCCTGTATTTGGATGACTTAGGTATGTTTCCCCAGCTAAATCATTGAAAGTGCTATTCAGGAAAATGTCAAGATGGCAGAAATGGAAGACCACTTGCACAACATCTCTGGGAATTATTAGACTGGTGCAAGAATTAACATCAGGGCAGCACAGGGAATACCATCATATCTTACCTCAGGCCTACACATGGCAGACATATGACGCAGATGATATCCTACTAATAATGACCCATCAAAGAAAGATCTCAAAAGTTATCTATAGCTACCTGTTAATATCACAACAAGCATGCTAAGGCACAGTTTTAAAGGCATTTCTAGGCAGTGAAACAACTTTTATTTTTGTCAGTGACAGCAGCTCTAGGTAGGTCAGGCTGAATTGGAAGCCAAGGTGAATTAGGTCCCAGCGCTTTGAAAACTTTGATCTTTCCTTGGTGGTATAAGATGTACTGTATGATACAGGATTGTCATCAATGCACAGAAGCCTGGTTTTCTGACATTATTATTACAAGCATATGATGACATCCCAAGTAATCCTGAAGAGTATTCCTATATCTGTCACACTAGAAGAAGCTTGTCAGCCATAGCTGTTCACAGATTCAAGGTCCTTTCTCTTTCTAGTTTACTTTTTTCCAAGTGTTTCTTATTGCTACTATAAGGCATCGATGCCACAGCGAGTGATGCTATTGGGCAAAAAGAGCTAACAGAAGATTTTTCCTGAAGAAAATACAACAATCTTTGTGGTAATATGCAAGCTACTCATCCTCGCCTGGCATCTCTGCCCTAGTCAAACAGCCTGCCCAATTTATGAGTGGGCATGACACCGTCCAAATACGCGGTGAGTGGTGTAAGGAGCCAACAAAGAGGTTCCAGTGCTGAGCACTGAAATCCCAGCTGGGAATGGCCAAACGGCTGTCTGCTTTCAAGTTACACATGAACGGTTAATGGAACATGCCACTGTTAATCTACAGCAGGTCATGACTGGAGTCAGCTCAAAAAGTTTAAAAGCTTCCACAATTGTGTCAGTTGTATTTGCCTGATAGAAGGGAGAGGGAGAAAGGAGATGGGAGCAGGGGAGAGAGGAAATTGCACTTACGCCACTTCTCTTTTGAACCTCCTCACAAAGAAGTACACCTGCCCCAACTATGTTCTGACACTCAGAGATATGGGCGCAAGAGCACTGAAGCAAAAGGTGTAATTGAGATAGCTACATTTTTGAACTGCCTATAAATGTTTTTTAAATTTTATGCTTTATTCTTGTATTTTACTTCCCTTAAAAAAAAAATCACTGCTGGTTTTTTTTTTCAAGACATAGATGATAAGGAGTCTTAAAAAGCTTTTTCTCTGCTACTTAATATCTAGATGTCCCTGTCCTGCACCCTCTCCAACATACTGCTCTCCACTATGCCCAGCCTGTAGAAGAAATAAATCTGAAATAAAACCAACCTTCAAAACCTGGATTTTTCCCTTCAGCTGTAGAATAATGTTTCCGAAGTATCTTTCCTGAGGAATACAGATCCTTTAAATACCATAGGGGTATATTGATGGACATGAATCAGCTGGTGCAGCTGCAATGTCTTGAGTCTTTGCTGAGGGGCTGAAGTCAGCAATGCCAACATCTGCCAGGGCTGGATTGCTGATCCAGCTGTAGTCCCACCCATAATACCACTATCCATATCACTATATCTTACTACTCCTATCAGTATGATGTAGTTCCACAATGCTGTTCATGAAAGGAGAAGACAAGAAAGTACAGGTGAGTTAATTTAACTGCAGAAAAACCTCAGAATTAATAATCAACCAAGCTATCTGGAAAGTAAAAAGGAAATAACTAACAGCCAGCATAGATTTATTAAGAATAAATCATGTCAGGCCAGTCTAATTTCCTTCTGTGAAAGGGAAACAGTGGATGTGGATAGGGAAAAGTAGTCAGTGCTCTGTGTATTGACTTTAATAAAGATTTGACAAACTTTAATAGGGCTTCCTCATAGGCAAACTAAACAAAGACACCCTGTGAAATTACTGTAAAGTGGTTACAAAACTGTCCTAAAAACCTCACTCAGGAGAATCATAACCAATGCTGCTTTATTTCCATAGTGGAGGAATGGGGCCTTGCAGGGAGCTGTTCTGGACCCAATATTATTTCATACTTCCAGTAATGTTTTGGACCCTGAATACTTTTGTGACCTGCCAGTCACACCAACCTTACAGCTGTTGCAAGAACATTAAAAGACAGCACTGGAATTCAAAAATTTGCTTAGAAACTGGAGAAATTTCATGAAAGAAATCAAGATGAAGTCACATGAGAAGACAAATCATCTGCACCCAGAAGAGGGAGAAGAGACAGCTGATAGTAGCTTTTCAGAAAAGGGTTCATAGGTTGTAGCATGTCACAAGGTAAACACAAGTCAAAAATTCTGTGCTGTTGTGAAAAAGTCAAGAAATATACTGTCATGTACAAATGGAAACAGATTCTACATATCAATGCAAGGGGCTTGACACAGTCCTGCTTTACTGACACCTGGTAAGACTGCAGTTAGAGGTCAGCTATGGTACCAGTGAGACGTCAGTTTTGCGGAGCATACTTCAAAAAAGACGTGGGCAATACAAGAGTCCCTGGGACAGCAATAACAACGATGTGAGATTTGAAAACTTTTTCTATTAAGAGAGACTGCAAGAACTGGGAACATTTATTTATGGAAGAAAATAAGCAGATGAGAGCCAGAATAAGAATTTCAGGTATATTAAAGGCTACTGTAATGAGGAATAAAATAAGGTGTACATGATATAAAATAATAGGATTAAAATGCAACAAGGGAGACTCAAGCCAGATATTAAGAAAAACTCTATGATGGTAAAGATGGCTAATGACTGAAATAAAGGGCTGGGGAGACAGTGGAGTCTCCACCATCACAAGTCTTTATGAAAAGGTTAGACAAATGTCTGTCAAGAATTGTATATTGGCAGACTTCTTGATGGTCCTGTCTACCCACTTCTTATTTCTATATTTCAAAATGAGCTATCACTACACTCAAGCCAGCTCTTGCCAGTGACACTGTTTGGGAAAGAGTGCTGCAGAGGCATAGATGTGACACAGGAAGAAGTTACACTATTAGAGTCCATGAAGGTATGGACCCCAGGGATGGGGTGGGATGGACCTGGACAGCTTAGCTGTGCTTCATCCCTGTTGACTGAAAACCACAGGTCTGCTTCTCAAATGCAGAAAAGCTGTTCACAAAAGCTAAGGCCTGAGAAGGTGCAACTGGTCATACAGAAGGAGGCCCTGAGAATTATTCTGGGTCTCCTGCTGCCAAGTCAATGGGATTTCTGTTAATAAATAAATCCAATACATGTGAAATTCTACCCAAAACATCAAGCACTAAGACATGAAACATTTTCTAGGCCATGCACTTGTACAGTATGTGAATTATTGCAGATTTATCCACTCCATACTGGAATACACTGTGCTATTCAGTGTGGGCACTTTGACAGTAAAAAAAATGTATTTGGTGTACAATTTCATTCCTAGGTGTGCCAATTTTCTGGACTGCACGCCCCCAGACTAGCTGAAATATACTTGTGTGGAATTCAGTTCAGTTCTGTTTATGTTGAATGGTGCTTTACTATGCATGCTGTCCCATTACAGATTCCTTCACAGAGCAAGATAACGGGATTATGTTCAGGTCTGGTACAGAAATTTTTGACATTAATAGATTTTTTTTTCCTAAAAGTGCATAGACTATGGAAGAGATCACCATAAGAAAACTACTTTTTATGGTAGCAAACCCTCAGCAAGCTAACAGTATAGCCCTTATAACTGCCACTGTAATTCTACAAGTAAAAGAAAATATTAAAAAATCCACAGTGGAAGCTTTGATTTGAAGATCCACCTCATTGACTATCTAATTCATTCCTAATGACATAATCATTGGTGAACAGTAAGTGCAATTCAGAAGGTCAGAATTCTAATATTAGTCACTACATTTTATAACCAAAGTGCTGCTTTGCTACCAGTTTCTGTTCTTTATTGTCAAAAAAAAAGAAGAAAACATGACCTGTTTTAAACATGGTGACAGAAGGCATTTGTACAAACTGAACATTCATAATTCAGTTCTGGCTATGAATTAGCCCTAAATGAAAATATTTTTATGTCCCTGTCCTAAAAACACATAAACAGAAATAAAGCCAAGCCATAGAAAGATTAATTACTGCATTGTCTTCCTCATGGAAAATAAGGTCTGGATAGTCTACTGCATTATTTGTGCTAAATAATCAATATTTTATGGTCTTACCATATTTAACTTTACAAGTACATTTAAATACCCTTTTTGAGAAATTCTAGTGGAATACTGTGAGCATAACTCATGGTCATATTCAGGTGAATTAATGATTCCCTGAAATACACCATGTATAGGAAGTCATATTTCATCTGCATCTATTTCTCTTATTCATTACCTAATCTTTCAAATCCCAAATCTATCTGCAGCTACTTCTGAATTTAAACAAAACATGTTCTAGTGGTCTCATTCATAGCAAGGGCATAAATCTGTACATTTACCTTATCACAGACCATTGAGGAAAGCCAGCATTAAAATTTTAAAAAAGTTTGCCATCTTTAGACTCAATGCCTTAATAAGCAGTTGAATACCTATCTATACCAGAATGGTTGCTGAAAGGTTTATAAAACTAATTACTAAACTGCCACTGACTTGTACCATGAATGGTGCAAGGTCCTGCATTACAAGACATAGTTGCATAATACACAGCCCCTTTCTCTCCCTTCATACCACTATGTAGGGACTGTGTCCATACCAACTCCAGTTGCACTGAAGGTTTCCTTTGCATTCAACTAGAGGTCTGGTGAGGGAGTAATGCAATGCAACATAGCAGAATGTACCCACATTTTAGTAGTTTTAGAAGAAATTTTGATCAAACTTTAATCTTTTTTTTTTTTTCATATTGATTTAATCAAAGTTTGCAAACGTCTCTTCACAGCTATTTAAATTCAGAGTTGCCAACGGTGTACCTTTAAATGGCTGTTCACCACAGATACACTTTTTGTACCAATGATGACAGGGAAAAAAAGGTACAAATTAAAGACAAGAGCAAGCTTCTTTGGAAGACCCCAGTATTTTCCTACCAATATATCTCCTTTGGACTTACCAACTACAAAGAGCCCTTCAATGCAATCTTAAGATCCTAGTTCAGAAGCTTAGCTGTAAACAGGTGACCAAGTTTCATTAAAGTCATCAGGATGTAACAACCCACTCAAGTCAGTGATCTGCCAAGTGTTTTTCTCAGTCATGCTGTCTTGATGAATCAGCTTTCAGCACCAGCAGCCCGAGTCCAGGTCGATCTCTTTGAAACCTGGTAAAAGTTCTATCACCCTGAAAGGAATAAAAAGCATCACCTTATGTTATCCTTTGCCTCTGATGAAGTTAAGCTGAGTATACTTCAGACTTTTTTTCCTGTAAATATATTGCTTATTTTTGCACTATGTTCAACTGGAGAATAAGTAGCCTCATTTTGCAAATGTCACTGTAATTTTCCCCAAAGTATCATCCATTAGTTATAAAAGGTGCAAATGAAAAGGATTTTAAAATTGGCATAGAGGTAGAGGAATAAGGAATAATGCACTAATAGCTTAGGTGATGGTTGGATTTTTTGGCAAGCTTTCAAGAGAGGAGAGACAGAAAGGGGTGATCACCTGAACTTCTTGTACATTTTTGTACATGAAGATGAAAAGGACGAAAGTATCAGGAGGTATGATAGCATTTCTAAGGCAGGAATTACAAACAAAGACCCAGTGTAGTGCATAAATGTGCATATATATTTATATATATACATATACATAAAAATTCACATCTATATGTACTTAAATGAAAAATGAGAATGAGACATCTTTGCAGTTAAGACTTCATGTATCTCATCACCTCCAGTGGTGTTTTATAGTACTGGGACCAGTCATTGACCAAAGTTATGGATTACTTCTGGTCTGTAAGACCTAACATGACTGAACTGTATGTACAAACCACATCTTGACTAGGAAACCAGAAGAAGTTTCAGCAATATTAGGTTTGCAACTGAACTTTTCCATTACCTGATTAGGTTTTGGATTTTTTTCATAACTTCTTAATTTTTCATGAAAAAACTGGACAGCATTTTTTTATCCACTTTTATCAATCAATTCAATGCTGAAAAGAATTTTGACCAGCATTAGTCACAGTTACATGCATCACTGTTGCCACCTATTCAGAACATTAAATTTAAAAAGTTTTAGATGTCATTTATGAAAATAGAGTCTTTAAATTCTTGTTGCCAATACACCGATTTTAAATTTTTAAGTGAATTTTCTTATTTTGACATCTGAATATCTGTCATTCACTCATTCTCTGTTTTCATTCCTGTGGTGTGCACATACATTTATACAAATAGCATTCAGTTAAAAACAGAGCTAAAGACATTTCCTCTGCTTCCTCCTCACACTCTGACCCTTGACCACAAAATTGTGAAAAATTATAAAGCAATGGAAAAAAATGTCACCAAACAGCAAATAAACTCATGTAGGAGACCTTCTATTTTAGCTTACTGTTGCATTGGTTCAAACCATTGACTTCTACCTATGACTTGCATCACCTTTTAGCTCAATACCTTAATAACCAGGTTATTAGCCATTCTGGTTATTGTCTCTTAAAACTAAATGATTTGGGCCTCATTTGGTAGCCAAGCTCAATACTTTAATAAGCAGGTTATTAGCTATTCCGGTTATTACATCTCTTAAAACTCTGAATGATTTTGGCCTCATCTGGTAGCCAAGCAGTGGGGAATTAGATCTCAAGAAGTTTCACAGGACAGAAAAAAACCACGTCCCATCCCACTCTACTTTAGGATCCAATACTCAGAATATGTAAGACACTTATCCAGTACTTTCTCACATCCTGTATTCTTCTAAACATCAGTATGGGTTTGCCTCAAGTTTAACTCTGCAGTGTAATATAACTCCACTGCTATAGAGGATGAAGAAAATACACATACTTAATGATTAAGAGAGAGCAGAGAGACCATGTTTTCTCTCAACTGTTCTGGGAAAGAAGATGATAATAAGAATGCCCCAGGACCTTTTATTTTGTTGAAAAAATCTTTTGGTAATCTATGTAGATCTTACTATCTTCCATGTATTTTAAATATTCTAACATGAAGTATAAATAGTTCATGGTTAAGCAAGTTTGTAGAGTCTATAAAGTATGAGGTGAGCATGACAAAATGCAGTCGTTGGATTCACTTCTCACTTTGTAGTCACTGCCCAAAGATAATTTCTCATTTAACTACAGGGTTTTTTACAAAAGAGACTTCAAAATTTGAGGGTACAGTTAATTTGAACTTGCCTTACTGAATAGCCATGATTTTACATACTCCCAGTTTTCAACTATGCAAAATTAGGCACGCAGGTTTGCACAAAACAGTTTAAGCAGTGGTTCCTTCTATATTTAAGCATCTTCTTGCCCATCCTTAACCTGTATAAAAAAGTGAATACATCTTTTTATAATGGGTGATGTTTATACATATAGAATGATATATGGTATATACTACATACATTTCTATTCAGCTGGAACTTGACACAGTCAAGTCTAACAAAACTATGCTCTTCTGACACCTGTGCTGTAACAAAAGATTTTGTTGCTGCTGTTTTATTTAGGTAGTTGGATTTTTGTTTGTAGGTTTGGGGAGTTTGAACCCAGGATTGACTGTGAGGGGATTGGTTTGTCTTTTGCTTCATCAGTCAAATGTTTCAACTTTCAGAAGCAACCTGTGGATGCTGAAGCTCTTATAGCTGTTTTAACAAGTAACGCATCTGCATTTGAGTGAAAGGCAATGTAAGAAGTAACCTACTTTTAATCACCATAACACACATCAAAGACAGTAAGAAAAACAGGGTTCAACCTATTTAGGATGTTGTAGTATCTCTTCCCTTTCATAGTTTTAAACATGAAAATAACTTAATTAAAAATTCTCTCTTGGCTATCTCTAATATACCTGGGATTAATTTCCCTCTGGAAATGTATGTTTGTCTCCATCAACTACAGATGAAACTTAGACATCTAACTTTTAGATCACTAAAGATAATTAAGACAAATACTACAATACAGGGGCAGGGAAAAAGTGTGGGTCAGGGAATGATAGAAAAAAAAGCTCTCCATATTTGAAGTTAGCTTGGTAGAAGCAGACATCTCTTTAGGGAGTGTAGGTAGAAGACTCTGGCAGAGCGGTGCAATTTATCTTGAAACATCATATTACTATCCTAAGATGCCATATGATACAGCCAGGGTTCACAGAACAGTAACACAATGCATTTTCTTTCTTCTTGAAGCTGTTTGTCATTTTCCACACTGTTTCAGATAGAATTATTCTTCCAAAAAACATTACATTCTAAAATCTTTCTCAGCTAAAAGCATCATCAAGTCTCTCACAACTTGTTAATGGAATGAAAACCAGTTAGAAACTGTGTTCTAGGTACTGTAATGGGTGCTTACTCCTGCATTCACTGAATCCATCAGTGGCACTTCACAGACATCTAGCAAGCCTATTTGCTTCATAAATCATTGAAATGCGTGAAGACCTTTTGCATAACCCCGAAATATTCTTTAAGTGTTTAACATCAATAATAATGAAAACTGGCACCACAACAACTTAAGCGATGTAAAATATGGCATCGTAAGGTTCAGCTTGACTTTCATTGAAGGATTTCTAAAAATAAGAGTACATCATCAACAGTGACAGCTTGCTTAGTGACTCAACACAGTGGGAAACCTATTGCTCTAGAGGACTATGTTCTGCCTCATTATTTAATACAGACATCACAACCATGCTGTTCTGTTTTCAGTTCTTAAATGCATGATGCAAAGGAACCCACACCTCAGTGTGTCTGCCTTAAAGAGTGAGAATAATTCAGAGTTGTTAGATCTGCACTACTGATAGCATACTATCAGCATATTAGTGCCAAGTTACATAATTTATTGTGAGAGTTAGAAACATTTGATAGTCTTTCTAAAATCTCAGTTGCTGGAATCAAGAGATTGTATGAGAACATCTGTTTCCATTTTCTAAGTGTGTACACTTCTAGCACTCAGTATGTGAAGAAAAGCTCTAGCCCATGAACAAAATACACTGTAGAGGCTATGAACCCAGAGACACACAGAAATAACTGGAAATACATTTTAAAAAAAAAACCAAACCAACTTTTAGTCACATTTTTGAAAGCTCAAAGTTCACATTACTGCAGTACTAGTATTTTATACTGTGAGTAAATCATCAAGGAGCCTATCACAACAGGAGGAAAAATGAAATGGAAGAGAATGGGAGACAGTGGGGAAATGGGAGGAAGGAGAGATGGGATGGGGACAGACACCAGACTACAATCTGGGTCGAGTGTTAGGGCTAAAAAGAGGCAGAAAAGACCTTGTGGAGGAAGAGTCAGGACTAGCAGTATATGTGGAGAGATACTCATGCAAAGAGAGTTAGGCAAAAAGATGATAGGCAAAAAGTGAAACAACACGGATATGGAAAAACTGGTACTGGTTACCAATGGATACAGGCAAGGTAAAGAGAAGCTAAGGCAGGAGACAGTCAGGAAAGGGGAGGGAAGCTGGAATTGTCAAAGCAGATGACTAGGACTGTGAGAAGAACTGGGAGACAGCAAGGCATGAACCAGGACAAGAAGCTGGAGAAGCAGAGGCTGAGGCTTAAGAAGACTAGACACATGATACAAAGACAGGTACATGTAAAATAATAGCCAGAAGTAGAAACAAGGTTGTGTAGACTCCTGCTTTTTCCTATGCAGCCCCCCCAACCCATATACAGAACTTCCTATGTGACATGAACATTAGTAACATTGCAAAATAAACACAAGTCCTATGGTGAATTCTTTGATTATGTTATTATACACATTTTTTTCAGTTGTACTGGAAGAAGAGATCTACCCAGTGTCATCTCCAGTCATGGGTCCATCTACCCCTGGCACACATCCCAACTGAAAACTCTACCCAGCAGCTGAGTAAACATACATCCTCCTGTTGATTGTAAAGGCTGCATGGAGACTGCTGCCCATGAAGTACCCAAGGAGCTATATGACTCTTAAGGTAGCCCCATACTTGCTCTGGAAAAGTATTAGGAAGCTCAGAAGAAAACAGCTTGCTGTAGCTACTGCTGTAGCTACTGCTTCATTTGTCACAGAGGCTGTAAGATCTGCAGCAAATGAGGCAGTGGGTTGCAAAAATGTAAAGAACGGTCTCATGCTTAAGGTAGTAAATGACCATATCACTACTTTGACTGCAAAATTCCTGTGGTCAGTGTGGTGCTGGGGATCCCTTTCCTTTTCAATGTATCTGCCTGAGAGTCTGGGTTCCTCTACAGAAATTCTGAATACCTCTAAGCAACTTTTTCAAATAGTACATTCATGAGGTATTGGAGCCTGGGGAAGGAGAAGGGACCAAAAACTTGTTCCTAACTTTGCATGTAAATAGGAGAGACAAGGAAGATAACTGTGAAAATACTTTTGGTTTAGAAAGATCAGAATATTTTCTTTGGTCACTCTAACTTCTTTCTCCAAAATCGTATTCTTCATTTAAAAAGATGGCTGAGCAAATGGATTAAATAATAGCAAAATGAAAGCCAGTGCATTCTGGCCAAACAGAAGGGAGCTGTTGTAGTGAAAAAAAAAAAAAAAAAAAAAAAAAAAATTGGTTCTATCCAAAACAATTTTTCTCCTGTCTGTTCATTTGTTTATTTTTCTTATTCAGTCACCTAATGAAAATTCCCTTATTTGCTGAGCTGTTTTTCTGAGTGCTCAAAATGGCCAACTGGAGGCAGTGGAAGACATACCTTGAACATAATAAAGTGGCAGGCAGTTCCAAGTACTAGCCCAAACTACCTGTTGTAGACTAAGCACTCAAAATTAGTAGGTACTTTTGACATCTTTTTTTTCTGTGTCAGAGTTCTTGTCTGCAAAGTGAGAGTCTCAGGACTGACTTTTTCCATGGAAAAATAATTTCCATGGAAAGATAATTTAATTAATGTTTGTACAGTACTCATACTAGGATGAGAGGCATGATATAAATTCTGTGTCTTGAGAAAGATGCTCAAAGAGTGCCGTGAATCAAGCATGAGCTATACACAGAGGAATGGAGAGAAAACTTGATCCTGAATATCTACTCATTAGATAAGCAGTAAGTGCACTGAGTAATACCGAAATCCTGAGGGGTATGGGGAAGTCACACATGCCTATGCGTTAGAGATTATTATAGTGGAAACACATACTGGGGCCATATTAAATATGCTAAGGCAGCCATACAGTCAGGACCATTTATGTTCCTATCTTTTTATGCTTAACTTTAAAATCTCAGTGATATCTTTGTAATATATTTTTAATTACTATGTAATTTAAAGAAAATAAATACTGCTTGATAGCAGTGATATGTACGACAAAGGACAAATTACATTGTCTTTTTTCACAAGGATGTAACCATTAGAAAACTCTTAGCTATAGATTTAATCCTCTAGGTTACTTCTGAAAGGAAGACCGAAATGCACTGAGCTAAGCTATCCATCTCAAATATCAAAAACATCCAGATACTTGGAAGAAGGCTCCATGTATCTGAAATCAGGACAGAATGCAAGGTGTAGCATAAAGCTAAAGCTGTGATTTTGAGTATCCTGAAAGAAAATGCTAAAGATAAACATAAAGAATGGAAAAATATGAAAAGGTGAAACTTCAAAAGTAAGAGGCTGTAGTGAATGCAGCACAGTTTCTTTTCTTTATAAAACACTGACAGCATCTCTCCACTTAAGGTTATTTTAGCAAAGCTGTACTCACCCCACTGCAATTACTGTACATTGATGGTAAAGATGCTTATGCTGTGGCTAAAGCTGAATAAATAACTGGAAATTGCTATGCAGCATACGCAACTGACAGCAAAAATGAGGAAGGGGTGATATATGGGACCTTTGCTTAAAAATGTAGTAAAACAGAACCTGGCAATCTCTTCAGGGTGCAAAGTACATTCCCATAAGGTAACCATAGAAAGTTTCCAATTTTTAATTACTCAATATTTACTATTATGCTAGTTATTTCCATGGGACGCATGTAAATTGGCAGCATTTATAAGGTTACTTCAAGCTTTTTGCAGCATCCTAGTAAGAGATAAGGGTAAGAGTCTGAATAATGGGATGTGTGTAAGGAGGTAAAAATGAAAAGAAACTTCCAGTAAGTATTTTATGTGTAACCAACTCTAAAAGCTTTAGAGGTGAGTAGACTATACCGCCCAGTGATCCCACTTCACACAACATTATATTTTCCCCTGAACAACAGAGGAGAGATACAAACACAAGTGCTGCCAGAATTATTTATGTTGATTGCCTTGTAGTGCCTCCATCCACTTTCACACCCTTCCCTCTCAATTTCCCTACTTTGTTCTAGATTTTTGGTCTCCTCTCAGTTATCTATCCCTAGTGTATCATCTTTGCAACCTTACCAATCCTCTTCTCTCTTTATTTTGTCAGTTATTTGAAAATAACAGCCACCCTCCCCAGCCTCTGTGAGAGGCAATGAAGTGGTACTTCCCCAAAGATGGGCTGCAGAAGATGGCAGCATACTTGTTCACAGCACCAGCAACATGCAGATGAACAGCTCCACTGATGCTGCATTGGAGGGCAAGACTCCCCCCCTGGCTCCTGCTGAGCCTCCGCAGCCTGCTGAACCATAAACGCTATGGCCTCCAAAACCTAAGAGTAGTCCATGGTATGTTTTTGCTTGACAAAGGTGTAACTCTGCTCCAGTCCTACTTCAATTAACTAGCAGAAACTGAAGCAGGACCAAAAACAAAGAAGTTCGCTTATGGCAGTTTCATTTCACTTTTAAACTTACTTCATTGCTTTTCTTATTTGCCCAGAAAAAGAACAGGATGCATGCTAAACCACAAGAACATTTGACCACAAAATAAAATAAGTTATACTTAGCTAATGCCAGGCTAATGATGAACATGAGCAAAATATTTGTGATTGGCTGATAAAAATAAGATTGCATTGATGTTAATGTTGCATTAACCTTATAAAATAGCTGATTTGGGGAAGTTAGAGTTTTTGAGTGATGAGTGCTTACACTCTCACTTGAAATCAAATTTCATGCTAGGAGGTACTTGCTGAACTTAGTATTCTGTTTAATTTTTTAAAATTAAGGTCCTTCAACAAAGGATCTTAAGTAAAAGATCCTCTCAGGTATAAAAGGATAAAAGAATAACTCAGGAGGAGAAAATGCTGGATGGAATAAATAGACGCACTTTTAGGGCAGAGGGCCGTTGCCAGCAGAGCATCACAGAGCTACATATTCCTAAGGGATATGGAACAGGAAGGAAGAAGTAAGGTGACAATGTCTGATGATGATATTAAGCCAGTCAGAGAACTGACAGCAGCACTGCAAAAATCAACAACTGGGTATTGAAATGGCAGACGAAATTCAACAAAGAGCCACAGAAATGTGGGGAGAAGTGGAATTTTATACATAAAACAGTTATTGCTATTGAGCAACAAGATCTTGGGATTCTAACAGGTCTATAAAGACATAATTTTAATGGCCATTAGTAGTCAAAAATAAATTGAATATTAGGACATATAAGAAAAGGAATAGAGAACAAAAGGAGAAAACATCACTGTACCACATTATAACTCTAAGAGTGTGTAACATCTTAATTACTGTGTACTGATCTGGCCCTCCACTATATCAAAAAGGATATAGGATCAACAAATGCTCAAAGAAACAGAACAACAATAATTGCAGGTTTGGAATGGTTTCATTGGGAGGTGTGCTAAGTAGATTAGGACTCTTCAGAAAAGAGACAACTAAAGAAAGGTGTTGTGGAGGTCTCTAGTATTCTGAGTTGCTGGGAGTAGTAGCAGAGCAACAGGGAATTCTGAATCTGTCACCTTACCCATACTATAGAAAAGATTATCTGTACAAGCTCTTCAGTTCACGTGGGAGATGGTTCAAAGTGCCAATGAGCAAAATATCCAGCAGGAGGAAGAGGACTGCAACCCTTCACACTTGTCATCACTGAATCCGTTGAAATAATAATAATTATAACAATAATAATAATAACAACAACAACTTAAAGGGGACTTTGGCAGTTAACAAGATGTGAAAACTTAACAATTCTGCTTTGTTTATTTCAAATTCTGAGTGTGAGTCTTCCCTCAAGATACATATACAGAAATACATATATGTATTTCACATAAATATTAAAGAATATTAACAGACATAAGTGTTCAGAATTCAGATGTTCTTCCAGTACCTTAACTGAAATATTTACTTTTCTTCCGTATAATAAACAACTGTTACTTGCTTGGGGTAAAAAAAGGTTAGCTATTCGACACAAAAACCAATGTTACCCCATTTGTGAAATCGGTCATTCTAGATGTAAAAGAATTGTTTCTGCTCAATGCAAAATCTGTTGTTCAGCGTTTTTCTCTACTCTACTGCCTACTTTTCTGTGTTTTACCTCTATCCAGCACTTGTGAGGCCCATCTGGAGTACTCTGTCCAGTTCTGGGCTCGCCAGTACAAGAGAGACATGGACACACTGGAGAGAGTCCAGGGAAGTGCCACCAAGATGGTGGAGGGACTGGAGCATCTCTCCTATGAGGAAGGCTGAGAGAGCTGGGACTGATCATCCTAAAGAAGAGAAATACCTGAAGGGAGGATGCAAAGAGGACGGAGCCAGGCTTTTGTCACTGGTGTTCAGTGACAGGACCAGAGGTGATGGGCACAAACTGAAACACAGGAGGATCTGTCTGAACACAAGGAAATGCTTTTTCAGTGCCTGACCGAGCACTGGCACAGGTTTCCCAGGGAGGCTGTGGAGTCTCCATCCTTGAAGGTATTTAAAAGCCGTCTGTCCTGGGCAGCCAGCACTAGGTGACCTTCAGAGGTCCCTTCCAACCTCAACCATTATGCAATTCTGTGATTCTGTTTTTGCTTCTGTCTTGTTTCCTACAAAACAAAGAGTAATTAAAGACCAAAACTCTTATATATCTATAAACATATATATAAACACACATACATTTATTATGACCATACAAAATGTTTCTTGGTTCCCAAATTATAAACAAGAAGGATAGTTCTGTCAAATGGGACAACACTCCTGATATTGATCCAACAGATTATTAAATTTGCAAGACAGCTGCCTGTAACTAAATACCTATTTAATGATTGTTCTCATGCCAATCTGAGCAATAATAACTACGTCAGTGTAAAATCGTAAAGATAGAGGTTTGTGTAAATTCTTTCTTTCCTAATAATTTTCTGAGAAATTACCTTTCTAGCTAAGAAGACGGCATGAATTATTGATATTGGGTTTTATAATCTTTTCCTTAATATTTAGTCCCCTGTTATGAATTAATCTGAATTATTAATTGAGGCATTAAAATACATATACACGCTATAACAAGCCAGCTGAAGGACTAGTTTTTTTAATGCAAGCTCAGAAAGCAGTCTTTTCAAGAACTAGTACGGAAAGTGTCCTGGAAGAATTACTCTTTGGAATAGAAATGGCAAACTAATTTATCTGTTCACAAAACATTTTCTTTCCTGCCTCAGCATGAAATAAATGTATTCAATAATAGATCTAAAGGATTGTGCTCAAATATTCTCAGGAAGGAGGAAACAGTGTCTTTGGGCTACAGTGGTGAAATAGACAGAAGAACATGACCTGATGAGCAGTATCCAGAAACATTTTTCCTTGGGTGTTTGAAATTTATTCCCATGCTGCAGAAGATCTGTTCAGAATCTGCCTAAATTCTGTTCAGAGGCTTATGCTGCACACAGATCTTTTAAGAGCTCTTTACACACTGCAAATCTCATGGCTACTGGCTACTTGTGTTACTTCACAAAACAACATTCCTCTCAGAACTTTCTGTCAGTTTGAGAGGCTGAATTTGCGATACTGTCTGTAGCTAACCGATGCAGGCATGGGCAGAGAATTAAACGTTAAGACAGTGTGTTAATCTAGATCAAGAAACCCCAGAAATAGTATAACCGTAGTGCAACATTGTACATATTCGCATTTTAATTTCCTTTAAGCCTACACACTTTGGCATAACAAGCCTAATAGCTATTAAAAGAGAACAGAAAATTCTCCAAACATGTGAAAGCATTTGTAGGAAAGTCATTATTGTTACCATTACTTTTGCTGAAACTCTACTGGGACCACAGTCTTTTTATTTTTTTATTAGCTCTCTACAAATAGAATGTTAATTCCAGCATATGCACTAATCAATACTTTCTCCTTCAGTACCCTGAGAAAATAAGGGATTCAGATGATATCTCCTTAAATGTCTTAAGAGAATGCCTATGGCATCTCATATGCCTTAAATGCTAATCTGAAGAAAAAAAAACCACAACCAAACAACAACAGAAACACAAAGCTAAGCACATCCTCCCACTCTATCCCCAAACATTCACATGGCTTCACTGCACAGTCGGCGACTTTCCATTCAAAGATCTTCTGGAACAAAGCTTATTAACACTTAAGGTCAGCTCTAAAGCTACCATAAAACTCAACAATCCACCTTTTTCAAAACATGCAAAACATTTTCAGCAGTCAAACACTAACAAAGACAGTTGTTTTATTCTGTGCATTAGAAGCCTGATACAAAACTATTCATTAACTTCAGGGGGACTTAGATCAACTTTATTTCATTCATTAAGGCTGCTCTTTTCTTCCATTAAGCTTGGACCAAAGATTTTTCCTCTGCTCAGAAGAGAAAAATATTTTATTGGTTTATGGTATGATACTGTACAATTACATTGTCTCTGTTTATTTTTTAGATGGTTGCATTTATATAATAGTGATAAAATGTTTCCAGAAGAGTCTGGCCTCAAATAAACACTTAAGCAAAGTGATCAGATTCTCAAAAACTGTTTTTTAACAGGAGTTCCCAAGTACTGTAAGCTAAAGAAAGAGTGTTCTGGTTGGCTTTTTTCATATGGCAAGCAAGAAAATTGTAATTCTAACAAAATATTCAGGTTAAGATTTGTCTTTCTCACCATTATGAAGAGTTTTGCTTAGTCTGTAACAGCATTTGAGGAGCCATAAGCAACACAGCTTTGGAAAATGTAGTAACAAAGGAAGTAGAAACACGGATATGGGATTGCAGCTTCAAAGTAGAAAGCTCACTACAAAAAAAAAAAAAAAAAAAAGATCAATCTGCCCCATTGTCATTCTTTTCCTTACATAATAGCTCTGTATTACCCACATTACAGAATATCAGTTTCAGATGCCTCTCAGATGATCTGCGTTCACAGATTTAAGGTGTCAGAAATCGGGTAAGACCATTCTGAATGAATCACCTTGATGCTGAAACATCAGTGGGTGATAAGACAGCTTGGAGAGCAAGCTAAGACGTATTTCAAAGAAAGCAAGGCATGACAGCAAGTATCTGCAACCATCCCTGTTGAACATTTGAAATATAATTTAACAAGAGAAAATTGGCTTTCCCAGCACAGATTGAAATAAGCAGATGAACAATGACTTTACTTCCCACAAGACTTCAATTACTCAAACTTAAACAAAAACAAATTCACAAACGCAACTGAAAGAATAAGAGTCATAGTTCTAGTGCTGAATCAACTTAACAAATGTAATGGTGTAGCACCAATAGAGTAGCTGTTGTTCTAATAGCTATATTAAACCTCTGAGCATAATCAAAATGACTTTGATATTTCCATAAGGCAGAGTAAACTCAGACTGAGCACTCTGCTTAAACCATTAACAGTATTGTTGCCTTCTTGATGATTAGTTTGTGTTTGCAGTAATTTACTATATTTTACACTAGAAAAGGAGAAATTATGCATTAGGGAGGGAACATTCCTTCTTATTTGTCCCTTTTTGGAAATGGAGAAGTTTATCTGGCCCTTAGCATAGTTTTCAAATTTTGTTGCTCTCCAAACTGGTTAAAGTTGCAAATCATCATCTCAGCATTGGGTGGCCTAAATTCTGTTCTAGAACATATACATACAATCCTCAACTTCCAGGGCTACTCTACATGTATACAAAGGGCGAATTTAGTCCTTCTCTTTACTTTTTTCTGTCTCTTCATAAGGATATTAATTTGTCCAATGAAATTTAAAAAAAAGTAAATAGATTCACATAAACAAATTAGTAATCGTGTGGCTTTCCTGGTTGGCCCTAAGGTAAGGCCCATATGTTTTAAGCAATGGCCCTATAAAACATAACATCTCCTAAGCATTTTTGAAGGCTACTTATCTCTCTGTCAGAATCCCACAAGTGAACGTGGTATGCATTATGCAAAGCATTAGCTGGGCACCTGACATGGGGGTGGTCTCAATCTGGAGTCTCATTTCCCAGACTAGCATAGGATGCAAGTGTCACAGAGGCAATGTGTTGAGCTCCCAGGAAAGTTGAAAGAAAGAGGGGACGTATGCCCTCAATGACGCCTGCACGCAGAGAAGAAGTTGGAACTATGGTGAGAAGGATGGCATGAGACAAAGCCTCAAAAATGAAAGGATGTAAAGAGATGAATGACACAGGCGGCGAAGGATTTGGCAGGGTTCCAGCAAGGATTCAGGATATCTCAAAGGAGAGGGAAAGGGTGAAGAACTAGAGGGGGGGAAAAAAGCAAGAGTCTGATTTATACCAACAAAAATAGGAAATTCAGCTAAAAGGCTGACAATCTGTTATCTGCTTATCACTCTGCATAGATATTTCAGTGGTATCGGGCAGTACAGAGTGTCAAATTCTGTTCATGCTGTTACACCCACACATAGCTCAGCAGGTTAAGACTGGCGTGTTCTAGCTTAATTGTGCCTGAGTCAGTCCAAGCACGTACTTTTGTAAGGTACTTTTCTCTTTACAGTTTTCTTTTCTTATTTTTATTAGCAAGATCAAAAAGGGCACATATAAGAGAAGACAAAAACACAAACCTTGTAAGATTTTATCAGGTCCAAATTAAACTGTTAGTGTGTTCCCATCAACAGACTATTCAACGGCACTTGAATGCCAAGCTCTTACCAGGGTTTTACACTCTTACAATGTGCTGACTTCTTCTGACGGAATTTGTCACTCAGTGTTTCATACCACAAGAGTAGCATCCACTGTACTTACTCGTTTTGCCAAATAACAGTTGTTCTCAGGAGCCATTAGTGGAGCACAGCATGGCTTTTCACATGACAAATACCACTGATGGAATGCTAGCCTGCATTTTGCATATAACAATACAGCTCTGTTACCGTGGCGTAGTTACATACTGTGTCTAATAGCAAACTCACGTTTATGTCCACACTTTGGGTGAGTAGCCACCAAGTTCAGAAAGAAGACAATGTTCAGTAACAAAATATAAAGGTGTTAATTCTGCAGGTTCAAAGTGTACCTGTAAATGGAAAGTGGGAAGAGAGAGTGAGGAGGAGGTACGAACTCTTTACATCTATCCTGGAATTTAAATGCCCTCACTCCTTTTTTTTTTCACTATGACTTTCATCAAGGAAAAAAAATTATGCATGTTCTGTATCTCTTTTACTTTCTTCCAGAAGTTTTGAGATAGAATAAAAAAGGAGAAAAAATAATCACATCTGAGGCCTTCTTGCACAGAGAAAAAAAGAATCTCTCTTTTTTCACATTGTAAATTCAATTGCACCTGGTAAGCAAGAAAGAATGAAAACCTTTGTTTTATTTCAGGTGGCCAGTTCTACCTGTTCTCCTTTCGACAACAAACAACACAGAAAAGGATGTGTCCAGGAAAAGAAAAAAGCACATGTTACACAGCCCCATTACAGGAAGACACTATGCATAGTTTATTTGACAAATTACACTGCATTAAAAGGAGAAATGTCTTTTGCAAGGCCAGGGATAGGCTCAGGCTGCTGATCTATGCCTTTGAGATACACTAATGACAGTAGGAGCAGCTCAGTTTGCAAGAACCTCTATTAGAGGGATAGTAGTTCAAATAAAAGAGCACCACCTGAATCCTTCTCAGCAGCAGGGTGCCTGGAGCTGCCCTCACTGATAAGTGTCTGACTGGATCACAAGGATTTTACAGTACTGTCAAAGTAAAGCTGAAAAATTTTTATACTCCTAAATACCTTTTTAACCTCTCCATAGTTTCAGCTGAGGAGCTTCATGCTAGTCTGCCAGCCAACCCACCAGCAAATACTTCTCATACATACTCCCCCTTTCAGAAAATTAATTTTTACATCAGAAAATATTCTGTTTCACTCAAAAGTAGTTCTACACATTTTACAAGTTTCATAACTGAAAAACAAGTAAGTTTTCCCTTATACGAATATAACTGAGAGAAGTATTCTCAAGGGCTAATTTTAACCTAGTCAGTCAAATTTCCCTGAACTGCCTTTATAGTTAATGGATAGAAAAACACTTCTCTAGAGAGTTAATTCAGCAGTCCCCTGGCCCCAGAGAGCCTGTCTCTGTTGTCTCTGGGAAGAACCTGGAGAGACTAGATGATGTTAGCCTTTCAGAGTAGCCCTCTCAACACACCTGAGAGGGTTTGTGGTCGTTTGACCAAGATTATGGAAACAACAGAAACACAAATGAGATTTCCTCAAATATATACTTTATGTAGCAAAATAATGGGATATTAGCTACTTACAACAACAAAGCAGAATGAGGAGGGAAGATATGTCTACTTAGGTTAGACTCCTATTTTCAGAAGGTTGAGCATTTTTTAATTTACGAAAAAATCCAAACACAAACCAGGCAGAATCTGTGGTACAACTTCTTCAGGATTTCAAAACAGCTTTGTGTTAATTGATACCAGCTGCTGCATGAAAGGAACAATCCCATGTAACAGAATAATTTGATACATGGATGGGAAAAGAACAATAGTGCCTGAGATGTTTTGAAAACAGCATGCTGAAAATGTTTTTCTTGAAGTCCTGGAATGAAAAGTAGGAAGTGTAAAATTTGAGAAAACCAGACACAGAGAAGATCCAGAAGACCTTCCAGTGTGATCTCTGTTATCCTGAGAAGCACAATGAAGTCCCAGTAACATTTGAATCTTCTGAAGAAAGAGAAATTCACATGAAAGCACTTGCACAGTGACTGGGCAACCGGCGTAACTGAGCACAAATGGATCTCCACAGAGCGTTCTTGTGTTTGCCTCTGATTCACCAACAATGAATCAAGTCTTTCCTGCAAAGCTTATTTTGCAGTGTTGACCTGTGTCTCCTTCCCTCTGCTCTTTTTCAGGGAAATACAAGCCGATGGTGTAACATCCTTTCCCTAAACATAGGGAAGTATCTTTTGCCTCAGCACTGCCCTTCACCTTCCACCAGAGGAAGGGGAATCTTTCAGCATGTGCTCAGTTCATTGCCTCTTGCAGGTGTTCATCGCCTGGCATATGTAGAGAACAAATCTCTTTCCCAAAGCTTAACTTACATGGGAAAAAGTGACATGGATACCAAGGAGAGAGGAAGGTGCCAGTTATTCAGTAAACAATTGTTCAGATGCTACGACACCACTGCAGACTATTGCATGGCCAACATCCACTTTAATTTCTGGTCCGTGAATTCACAGTTTGTGAACAGATTGATCAGTTACTGTTTGTTAATATACCTAATCCATGCATGTTCCCAGTTTCTATGCTTCATGAAGCCGGGTACCATGGTCTACAGGAAAACAGAATTACTTTGCATGAATGCTCTAATCTCTAGTTCCGAAGCGTTAACAGGACCACAGCAATTTTACCTTGTTGTAGGCATCAGTTATTGATGGATGTACAGGACCACGTGTTTATTTCACCTGAAGTGAATACAAAATGTGATCTCTAAAGGTTTGATCTTCGCTTGAACAGAAGATTTTTAAAAATCAAGCAGTAACTTGTTTCCACACAGTTAAAATAACAAGCATATTAAGTTAATTTCTGTTTAAGAATGTCTTCTGGGATCAAATTTAAATTACCCCTTTTTGATAATGACAGAGATCTATTTACAGGCAAATGTCAGTAAGAGGAAGAAGAATTTCAAGATGTTTAAAAACCTATTCAAGAAGTTTTCACTGAGAAGTGCAAGGAACCATAAACAAGAGGGGCTGTTGCTGGATGCCATTATAGGATCTGAAAATATTATTCCTTAGAAAACATGACCATGATACGATTATTTTTCTGTGGATTGGATACAGTGTTTGGCACTATATCATTTCCAAAAATGTAGTTAACTTTCTTGAATTTTATAATAATGATGTATGACACAGTGTCCTCTGGGATTAATCACAAATATTTTTAAAAGATGAGGCTTCGTTATATCTTTGTTCTTTGTATCTTGGCTTTTGTTAGCGCATTTTGATTAGGATCTGGTATCTGCAATAAACAGTAAACATAAAGAGCTTTGCAAAAATGTATTAGACTGTTTGTTTTCACACTCTAATGCATATTTGCACAATTTTACCATGAAAAAAGGAAAACATGCTAAGCTCTTGGGCTCTATCCCAAATGTCCTGGAATAGAATCCGGAAATTACTAAGAATGAAACCAAACCACATCATATTTCAGCAATTAACCTAAGAAAAGAGGGCACACTCTCTATGTGAAAGATAGTTTTGTGGGAGGCATTTGTGAAGGAAAGAAGCTTCTAGAAGAGCTATGCAAGCAACTATTTAGAATTTGATTTAATTTTCTTTGACCAGGTAAAAGCTTGATAAATGCACTGAGGTTATAAACTTTTTTTCTTTCACAACAGTGGAGAAAATATTTATCATTTATTCCTCATTGCTGAAGCAAAATGTGTCTAAATGAAATTAAGAATAAAAATGCATCCTGAAATTCAGTACAGTGCCATTTATTTTACCAGTTACACAGATGCCAAAAATACAAAAGAACAACTTTGGGTATGTGCAGGATGAGTGAATTTATAGTGGATGAAAAAAACAAATGCTGACAACAAACAGCCTTGGATGCAGGGGACTGGATAAACGGACTTCGTTATAATCACATGTATACTGATTTGAAGAAAGTTCTGGGGATTAATATTGCTTTTGTAATACACTATAACATCATATTAAAAAAAAAACCACACCAAACACTCGGAACTGAAAATGCCATTTGCCAAAGACAGATGTACTTTCATTTCAAAGTATTCCTATCAAACTCTATCAGAAAACTTGAAAGGTTTAAAATGTGGCTCTTGTGAACAATTGGTATTGATATGACACCTTGATAGTATTTGAACGTGACACAGAAGTCATAAAAGTATATAAGCAATTGTAAGGTGTAAAGTGATTTTTTCCCACCAAAGCTAGGCTTTAATGTGTTTCCAAATAAAACACAAGATTAAGTAATTTATTTTGTCATATGATTTATTTATGGGCTGAAACACTGTAAACAACAGATAAAAGATACAGACTCAGATGTCAAAGTAAAAGATGAAAATCATTACATTTTATTAGCAGAAGATATATAAAAATGCCAAAATGAACTGTAAAGAGAGGGAAAGTGTTATGCTCAGAGGTCCTGCAGCAGAGTTGCATTTGTTTTTCCCACCTCCCCTAAAGGGGAATAATAGCTCTGAATTTAATTAAAAATCTATTTTTTAAGATTAAAGTCATGAAAAAGTTAAAAGACTGGATCACAAAGAAGAGTAACTGTGAGGATCTCAGGGAATATGAACTGATGAACTCCCTTATATTTTATTTCCTCTCAACTATTTGTGGGAGGATCACTAGTGTTGCATTGGAATTGTTAGTCCTGGATAAAAGCAAGGATTTTATAAACCAATAAATTTTTCATTAGTTTTACATAAATTTTAGTAGCAATAGTTTAATTCCAGTCAAATTATTTCAATCAGATGAGTTGCTGCTGAATGCAACATTATACATTATATTAACTGGGGCATTTAGAAACCTGGTTCCTAACTGTGCTGCAATGCTTGAGGCAATTGTTTGCCATACATTTTTTCTTAACATGTAAAATAAAAATAAAATAGAAGAGATAATGAGAATGAAACTAAAAAGGAATTTCAAAAACTTTTAACCACTGATAGAATTGGAAAACCCAAACTAACTATTTAGACAGTTGTAAGGTTTTTTAGTATATTTATATGCCTAAAGTTTTCCTGGTCCTCTCAGAAACAAGTCAAAAGTGTTATGAAGTAATTTCTTATGCTTCAACTTCATCCGCCCTTTTTCTCAGGCCACATACTGACACTCCAAGAAAAGACTGGAAGAAATAATCATGTTGCATTTGATCCTGACAATTTCTGAACCTGGACTTGGTGAAGACAAAGTGATACATCCCTGCAAGTATGTTCACAGCACACATGAACATCTCAGACAAGCTCAGGTGGGGAAAGAGAATTTCTCAGATCATTCAGAACCATTTAAGGCTTGTAGGTCAAGGCCAACCTCTTCATCTAAATATCTGGTAATAGATCATGGGACTAAGCATAACGTGGTCTATGCAAAGCAAACAGCACCTAGTCACATTTAAGCTAAAGGTTTTCAGGGCAGCTTCACCTAAAGTATATTCCGAAAGTGCAATTCAAAGGAGACAAAAGTTTGGGGAACCATGGCTGGAAGCATTTATGAAAGAACCGCTACCACGTTTCTTTCTTGCAAAGTGCTGTTGATTGTAAGCACCCACTGCTCCTTGGCCATCCACACTACTTGGCCAGCCTGAAAGAGGTGAGGATGAGGTCATGAGAAAAGAATTGGTATTAATCTTCAAAGAATAGTTTCATTTCAGGGGGTGAATTCCATATTTATAGGTCAATGCTGAATGACTCTAACCAGAATTATATACTCTTATTATAATTTTGATAATACTCATACATTAACCTTCTCCTGTTTCCCATTTTGCCTCAGTCAAAATCACAGAATGGTACCCAAAGGCCTGTACATAGAGCTCTCCAGTGCCAAATAAACCAAGCATATCTTTTTATGCTGTATGGTTTATAATTTTCTTGATCCTGACTTCAATAGAAATGCTGTGTGTGGAAGGATGACAAGATTGGGCCCTCAGGCAACAGCTCTGTAGAATAATGTGTAGGAATGTTATTGTTGGAATTTTAAGAAACAACATCTCCTAACTGGGCCAAACCCAGGCCATCTCCTTCACGCAAGTAATCAATCAAATTACTCATATGAGTAAAGAAAAAAGCTACGCATCTATTACAGTTTAGTTGAAAAGAATGGCATCTCTTGGGGAGTCTTTCTCTGTTATCTACATACAGGTGTACTAATGCCATCTAGTTGGCAGGGGGGATGGTTTCCTACCTCATGGATCTCATGATACAGATAAACGGATTGATCTGATCCTCCATTTCTAGTGGATATTTGGCCCTGTTTAAAAATGGGCAGAAACTTTGTTCCAGGGAGGTTAAGCAAAAGTATGGTTCCATACTGTCAAACATGGCAACTTGTAACGCTTGCTACCTGATGCTTAGCACACATCACACTAACTATTGCTCATTTTCATGAGTAATAAAAATATTATTCATTATATTTGAATTTATGCACCTACTCTGAGAATTTCAACTTTGCTCCTTAAACACTACAGCTACTAATAACTTGACGATTCTCAGAGAAACATTTTTAGCAGACTATTTGAAGACCTTATTAAAGGTCACAATAACTCAGTGCAATTTTATGCAATTATGCAACATGTTTTGGACACAAAAGGAACACTGTTACCTGAAGTACTTTTTATTGATGACTTTATAAAATGTAGTGTCTTCTACTAGCAAACTTAATGGAGTGAGTGGGGAAGGAGACAGAAGGGTAAAAATAACAATGAGAACACAAAGCTGTAATAAATTCTTAATCTTTATTGCTTGATGTACCCTGAGAAGCTTGGAAGTACAAGTCTTTTCCCTATGAATTTTGTCCTCTGTTTGCCAAACAATTTAATTTGTTGTTTTTCTAGCACTGAAGAAGCCAGCATGGCTTTGCCTTTTCCTTGCATTTCTGTCGGTGTGTTAAATTCATACTATTATATTTGTAAAGGTGTCAGCAGCAATGTGCACAGCTCTGGAAACACAGTTGCATACTAGAAAATTGCCATGTGGTCCACCTATTGCTTTTCCTTTGTATAAAAGGCATGTTGCTTGTTAATTACACACCACAGTACATAGAACAGAGGGAAGTCAGGCAGGCAATGAACACACTGAGCCATATTGTCTCCCATAGTGTAAAAAGAAAGAGAATGAAAAGATGCACCAAAAATCTCTTCTCAAACAGAGCATCACAAAAAGTACCCAATATCTTCATCACCCCTAGGTCTGTTCTGTGAACAGAAATCACTTGGTGTTGCAGTGGGCAAGGAAGTTTCAGTAATGAAAAGGCAGCATTTTCCTCCATGCAGTAAAAACACCTGAACTTCTATCTTCTGGATGCCTAATATGCAGCCAATTGCATGTGACCCTATTTTGTGAAGGGACAAACTCTGTTCACCAGACTCGCTCTTTTACTAAACTGCATCTCTAAGTGGGGAAAACTCTTGATAGCAACTCAGGAAGCCAAAACAGGCAGACTGTGGCTCAGCGCTGTGGGTCACCCAGTTAAACCCCTGTGACCACTTGACCACAACATGGCAAATGGATACAGAATAAGGAATTTGTTACGCTAAGCAAACAAGGCAGCAGATATTCAAACATGGTCAACATAACAAGTGAAAGAAAGTCATCTTAATGGTTAAATGGGTAGAGATGCTCTCTGCAGAGGTAAGGCTCATGGGCAGCTGGTGTAAACATTGACTGTAGTGGCCTTCAACAAGCATGGGAGATCTGCACCAGCGAATTAGCTTTCCCTCCCTCTCTCCACTCACTGAACTCAAAGCATTCCAATGGATATTATGATTTTTTAGGTGTCATTCTACCTCTCATGCAGTTTAATCTCAAGTTTTAAACAAACTGCAGAGGGAAACATTTTGAGTATAAAAAAGTAAAATGCAGATTTGCTGTACAAGCCACAAAACCACAAAAATATTTTTTAATATGGCCATCAGAGACAATAGCTAAGAAAAAGGAAGCATATACATAAGAGACGTATTACCGATTATGAGAACAATAAATCACAGACACAGTGCACCAGCACTTAACAGCTGAAGACAGAATATGGAGTAGCACCTAGCCACAAAGATACAAGCTCAAATAAATGTACTTTTAAGTATGGAACAATCTACCTTATATATGTTCTTCTTACTAAAGGGTAGTCACCCTATACTACTATCACAAATGCATGTGTTTTCAGGTGCAGTAATGACAGTGAACATTTTATTGCCACCTCTGTCACTGTTCATCTACTTTATTTTTTACACACATTATTACTTTACATTGATTCCAGACAAAAGAGAAAACAAAAGGGCCATATGGCTTTAAAAACTTCTTTACAAGAGGCTGTATTTAGCTTTCTTCACACAGGGCCAGATTACACCAAAGTCAGTAAGATGCTTTCATTCCTTTAATGCGACTTTGTCCAAAACAAACAGGCATGTAAGAACCTGCACATATTGCCACTCAACCGACCCAGGCACCTGATAGCAATTTCATGGCAATCTTCTTTATCTTGTATTTTTGTACTCCATCTTATTTTGACTCTTTCCAACCTAAAGCGTTCCTGTTCTACAAGCTGAGCTCTTAGGCAGCATGTAATAATATGGCTGAATAATACAACTGCAGAAGCTGATAGCAGTTTATTAATTTGTGCAGAGTTTAGCTTCCTTTAACTCATGACTATGTGGGTGTATTTTCTAAATTCCTATATACATTATAGTCTGGACGAAAACTCCTGAGAGAGGAGCCTTAAATACTGTACAAAGCACAAAAGGGCTACAAGACTTACCAGATGACAAAGCAGCCCTACAGCTAGCACACCCATAAAGGCTCCTTTCCTTCTCTGTCAACGATGGCTGCTGGAAAGGGGAGGATGCCACTAACAGGAAACACCAATTTTTCAATGGGCAATACAACTGAAGATGCCAGTTGTAAATTGCTATGAATACTTAAGCCAATAAATTTATCTGTATAAATTTATACCAGTTCACAATTTATCCCAGAAATTTTAAAACAATCCCCCAGCTCTCTATAGAAAAATACCTCTGTCATATTGTTTTAACTGTTGTCTTCCAGGCAAAAAGACAGTTGAGAGGCAGTAAACACCACACACAAACAAACAACCCAAAGGAGAAAAAAAAGAGCTTGAAACATATTGGGAAAGCTTCCTTTTCAGTTGCTCTGAGAAACATCAGTTCAATCAAACCAATGACAGTGATAGAAGTGGGGTTTTTTTTTTTTCAAATTAACATTTAAGGTAAGTCATTTTGTCAGACTGATAGCCTTTTAACTGATGTTTACTTTTCCACCAGATTACACAGGACAGGTTGATTAAAATAAAGACTTAGTTTTCCTGAAATTAGAATGACCAAGTCCTATATTACTAAGCCTTTGAAATGAAAAATGCCTTACTCCTAAGAGTAGTTATATTTTTATCACAGGCAGCTTCTTTGTCCACGTTCATCTCACACTACTTTGATATTTGTAATAATCTGAATATTTATTACAAACCTAATTGTGGCATCAAAAGAATAAGAGAACAAAGTGACTATACTAATAATTTAGACAGCAAAACTGCTTGGTAAAAATACCAAATGAATGAGAAATTCAACAGAGTTTACATTTTACCTTACCTAAATTTCAAGAAGGAGCTGTATACAGAGGGAAAAGCACCTTACTCATCTACAACTGATTATAACTGGCACGCATTTCATAAATCTATTTCATACAACAATGGGGTGGATTTGCATTTCATCTCTTTAAAATATATATAAACCAGCAAGTACAGAATTTCTTTTAAAAGCAGAGAGTAAATTTCAGTATTAATGTCCTTCATTTGGAGATATAGTGAAGAACTCTGACTATCTGAGGAACTTGCTGTCATTGTGAGACTAGGCTGTATGACTACAGTGTACACTCAGAAATACTTCTGGAGGAGCTCTGCTGCTTGCATTTCAATATGAAAAAGTTTCAAGCATGAAAAATTACTTAAATTCAGCTGAAAGTTGAATTGAAGGTGGATATTTTGTAGCTAAAAAAATAAAGAAAATAAATTACTGTAAGATTCAAATTTGCAAACATGAAGACTAGCAGCTTTACTTTCTGAACCTGTGAGTAGCTCTACTGACCGCAATGAAGTAAGTTCAGACTCCTTTTCTGTGGAAAATCAGTCTTATATGAGACAAGGCATTTTTTGCAGAGATGAAAACCTGTTTGGGAGTAAATTGAGAATTAAAGTGCATGGATTCCTTTTATCTGATCATATACCAGTGAAATAATAGAGATAATTTGAAGAGAGGAGAATAAAAATGGTTTACATTGGAGATTCAATACTCTATTACTTAAGGATAAAGAATTTCTAATAGCCATTAAAACGAAAATCAAGGAATATATAAATTTTAATTTGGTCTCTGCTTCATATCATAGTGTACTGAAGGCTTTCAAAGTGACTTTTAGAAGCTGGATTTTAGGTGTATGTCATGAAATTAGGAAATGCCAAAGGCAAGAAAAATTGGAGCTATTAGCAAAGCTAACAATAAAAAATTAGAACATCAAAAATCCCATAGTAAAAAGCTTATGTAGAATTGCTACAGATTAAGGCACTATTGAATAATATTGCTGTTAAAGAAGCCAATTATTTTTATAGAGCAAATAAATTTTTCTATGATAATTCATATAAAACTGGTAAATGGTTAACTGCCTTAATAAAAGGGGAAGAGAAATTTCAACATAACAGCAATTTATACAAAACAAGGGGTGATAATGAACAAGAAGAATTAGGTACATGATATCTCCAGGGCACATTATGAGACTACATAAATCTGAAACTTCTGAAGATTATATCCAAATTTTTGAATGAAAATTAAAAACTTAAGTCTTATCCATCTTTTCCTTAACGTTGGAATAAATAGGCTGGCTATGGTCTAAAAGACTCTGGGAACAGTCAGACCTCAGTGACACCAGGCAAAGATGGCTGTCCATCAGATTTTTTAATGCTGTATTTAAAGTACTTGGCCTCTTCAAGCCACAGACCTTAACATTTTCTTTTGAACAGAGCTAAATAGTCCCTATTACATTACTGAAATCATTCATATTTTGAAACAGAAAAAAAGGTCTTTGTGATAGTTCAGCTGTCAGCCCTTTTTTCTCATTTGTGACAATACCGAAATGTTTAGTCAGCAGAAAAAGTAAGGTAGTAAGAAAATATTCAGGGAGAACAGACGGGTTCCATAAAAGACTCCTATCATAGAACGTGAACAAGGTATTTAATGTTACTACTAACTGTGCTCAAAATATTTTCTTCTTCCATAACTAGTAGCTGCAGTAGCCACTGAAAGACTCTATGAGCAGCATGATTGGCAGGGCTGTATAGATTTTTCTGAAATAGTGTCTTAAAAAGGCAGCTCTTGAGAGCGAAAGGTCTCATTAAATTAAGTCTTCAAACTCAACCTTTGTTTCAAAGAAACATTTATTAGATGGGATACCCTCCTCAGAGCTCTCCCAAAGAATCTATTGTTATTCATGAGTAAAACCACCTCTGGCTGACCTTAGTAGCCCAACCTACAGTGATCTCAGTAAGTGAAGATTCAGCTTTATTCATGTCTTCTTTGCCTGATATCACAGGCAAAGACTGTTAGTCCAACAAAGACTAACTGCATTTGGTTATTTTCATATTGTTGCCACTTACTCTGTTTTCCTAGAAAAAACAGAGTTGGTGAAGAAGTTGTTCTTCCATTTAGCATTTGCTATTCAGGAACAGAGTGGCAATGCAGGAACATGGATGTTTATGTGTCTTCCTTTTAACTCACCTATCTCTACCTGATGCTACTTGAAGAAGTTTTGTTTCATCCTCTATAACGATTTATACTGAGAAGAACAGGACACTTGGTTTCTGCATGACTCTTGGTCTCATATACAACTTACTCCAACTGACCCACGTTCTTCTGCTCAGGATGAAATTGACAGTCAAGGAGAATCAAGAACATTGTATGAAGTTTAAAACCTTTGAGTTCTTTCTCTTGTTTTAATTTTCCTTTGAAGTAACATGAAAAAAACTTGTGCCTGGGGAAGTCAAAATAGTGTTGAAGATTAGGATAGGAACATATATTGTTTGGAGATGGGTCATAACTAAAAGACATATATTTATTCTTATCTAGCTAAAAAGAATTCCTCTGTGTGGTGGTTTTGAATTATCTGACTTTGGTTGCTAATGTTACAGATTGATAATTGCATTTTTTTTGCAAGAGAAACTGATTGTCCTTTCCAAGGTTTTTGTATAACTTGGTAAAGATAGGGAAAAGAATTACAAAAGGTCATAGAAGACATTATCAATTCTTTACACAGGTATCAGTCCCCCCTTAAGAAAACTTGCCCTTTGATGGGAGAATGCCTTTTGTTTTACAACTCTTGGGGCAGGGCTGGTTGCATCTCATTGGTGTGCTGGCACAATAGTAGATACCCTCAAGCTTTATGATTATTTAGCACCACGGGGACTATTAACTGCTGGTAAGACTGCAGTTTGAGTTATTGGATTTCAATAACAGTTGCAGACTTGGCCTTTAATCTAATTTCCAGTGTGCTGTTTTATTTCTGCCTCATCCAGCATGGTGTCAGCAACGCAGGATCAGGCCCTTCAAATTTGCTTACTGACTGCTAATAAAAGTCAGTGCAGAAATCATGGTTTGAAGTCAGTATTTAACAAAGAACACAGCAAGACTTTTCCTATGGAGAGACATTTAAAAAATGTTTAATAGTTTGACTTCTTGTGATCTCAAGAATATTTTCATTTCAAATGGATTCAATGAATTATTGCATTTCAGAAAGAAGTACCAAAGCAAAAAATAGATTTGTGTTCTTTGTGCTTTTATAATAAATTAAACACATTAGAAAATATTTTTTGTAAAGAAAAGCATGTATATGAGAAAAGTTCAAGGGATCTGTTTCATTTGCTTGGGCATCTTTTTATAGTACAAATTTATGATCCATACAATTTGGAAGATTTTGAGATGATGGGCAAGTAAGTGACAACGTTACATGAATCAAGGGACTAGCTACCTGAAAACTGAGGATGGACTGTGGTTTTTTATGAGGACTATACACATGAAAATTTCTTCATGAAAGAATTCTGCCATACTGAAGCTCTCCAGGGAAGGAGGAATCTACACCACACTGGGATTTTGGTCAGAGGGAAGGGAAGGAAAAGGATCAAAGAAAAGACAAAACAAACTGTTTGAAAGAAAAGGTGTTTTCTTCATATGCCTTAGCTGACTTCAGATTTTAGAGGTAGTGGAAAGCCTTTTCCCAGTCCCTACTGAGACTAAATATAAAATTTCAGGTCTGGTTTGGGTTTGTCCTCATAGATACGGATCAAAATCCTAGCATAATGAACCCTTGAGATAAAATATACTATTGTTAAAGATTCTACACTCTTCTTGTTCAGACACGGTGCTAGAGATCAGTGTTCCCATCCCTGAAACTACAGAGGTCCCCTAGCAAACTTGCAGAAGATCATTCACTTTCCTAAAATTTTGAAGACTAACAGAAGCCATCTGCCTTTCCTTTTCTGTTCGTCACTGCAGATCTTTGCAAGTCTTCAGACACTCATCCCTGTAAAGTGAGAAGAAAAAGACACAACAAAAAATTAATTGTATTTAGAATTCTAGATCTTCTTGAAGAGCTATATCTATGTCTATGTATTTCAGATTTGGGAAAAGAAACTGGCTTTTAAATTCAGATATCAAATTCAATGGTGGACAGCCTGACCCTTTGTAAGAGACTTAAAGAAGTTTGGAATGTAATTTCTGCATGTAGTAATATTCAGAAATTTAGAAAAAGAACATTTTTCGTTTCTTCATCACCTTCTACAAGATGCCCAGAGAAAACAAACTCTTCTACCACTTGCAGAATGCATCATAAACATCCAAAGAAGAGAGATGTGCAATTTCATAGAATCATAGAATGACTTGGGTTGGAAGGGACCTCTGGGGGCTGTCTTGTCCAGCCACCTACTCAAACAGATCTAATTAGATCAAGTTGCTCATGGCCATGTCCAGCTCAGTCTTGAATACCTCAAAGAATGGAGATCCTCTTTGAGCAACCTTTTCCTGTATTTGAACAATATAATAGTAAAAAAAATAATAATTCTTAATATCTAATGTGAATTTCCCATGCTTCAACTTGCCTCTGTTGCCTCCTTTCCTATTGTTGTGCAACTCTAAGTGGAGTTTGTTTCCGTCTTCTCTGTATCCTGTGATTGGTTTGTTATAGACAGCAATAATATCTTCCCTTCTCTTTTTAAGGCTGAAGGAGTCCAGCTCTCTCAGCCTCTCCTTGTCCATCATGTTCTCCAGCTCCCTGACCAGCATGATGGCCTCCACTCAACTGCCTCTAGTATATCAATGCCTTTCCTGTCCTAGGGAGCCCAAATCTAGACACACTACTCCAGATGCAGTCTCACAAGTGCTGAAAAAAATATAAATAAGTGCTGGTGGTAAGAAGATTATAGGAGTCTGTATCAAAGGCTTTGCTAATGTCAAGGCATATAACATCCACTGCCATTCCCTTGTCCCCAGATTCAGTCTCCTTGTCATAGGAAGCAATTTACACTGCTTTGAAATTGTTGCAATTCAGAGCCAAGTCAAAAAAAGTCTAACCTCTTTATATTCTCCAGTTTATTCCTTGTTTATGTCCTGCCCCGCAATGTGTAGACAAATGCCCTTAGATTTTCTCTGTAGTTTCACTCCTACATGAACTTGCCAACCTATCACTTATGCCCCCACCTAATATCAGCAGAAAAAATGAAAAGCTATTAAAAAATGGCAGAAATATAGAGATGAATAATGGTAGTTGTCCTTAGTTGTCTTCACACTGGCAAAGTGCATTTTTTTCACTGTCTTCTGCTGGTTCACTCAACCACTACAAAAGTTTATTCAGAGAGGAATAGGTCCAGTTGCCTCAGTTCACTCAAAGCGGAAAGAAGAATTACAAAGAGAACAGAAATAAGATGATCTTCCCCTGGCAGCACTGTATAAAGTGTTCTAGAGGAAACAGTTGCTTCATCCCTTCCCAGTCTCTCACCGGTTATTACACTAAAATGCACCCCAGACAATCACTATCATAATGAGGTTAACAGATATGATAAATTCAGGAGAAGCGTTCTTTGTTTTTGATTGACTTTGTGGCTGTGAACTCCTAAATTCATCCTTCCCACACTTTACTCTATGACTGACAAATATTTTTTAGGGCTCATCTGAATATTCGTTGACATATTTAAAGCTTTTGTGAAATCCTGGTATGAAAATTGTGGCAATAAAAAGTAATATTATTTTGAAAACACCTTAGAGAGGGAGTTCCTTCTTTTTCTAGGACACCCCTCTGGTGAAGAGGCATGCTGCTACATCAGATCACCAGAGAAGAAGAGATTGTACTCGAGCACAGAGGATCCTGTGTACATTTTGCAGAGCCAGAGGGCAATTACTCTACTGTTGTCTGGCCCACACAAACACCGTATCAGGAAAAAAGACAATTTAAAACACATTTTTAATGCTGCAAGATGGAAAAAGAGTGCCATAAACAACTGGCACTATTCAGTGTATGATATTTCACTCATTTCAAATTGTCAGTGTCCCTTTTAAGAGCCATAAAAATCTTAACAGTTGTGCTGCTGTAGGGCTTACACTTAATTGTTGTAAAAAACAAGTGGTCGTCGGTGTAATGAAAGAGGTGCTCTTGACCTCACATTCCTTTAGGCACTAAATTAGAGTTCTCCAAAATAGGGCATGGATCAGAATTATTGTTTTCTGCTTACCAGGGGAACATAAACAAATGCCAATGTGTATTTTTTCACCTGTAAATGGGGATATTCTTTTGTTAAATAAATTCTGGAAATATAGAAATCAAAGTGAAGATGAACACTCTCTTTTACTTTTTTTTTCTGTACCCTTACGCCTAACTTCCACCTATACTCTACCTGCACACTAGCAGCAGTGTGTACAGCCAGTAATTCTGATCAATGTACACTGAAGGAATCTTCTGCATAAAGAACTGAACAGCTGGGAACATTCTTAATTATGTTCTAGGCTAGGGAAAGGACAGTATAAAATATTTAATGGCACAGCACATTAGTGTTTAGGAACAACAGCTTTAAGATTTGGGGTTATTTTTACAAAAAACAGCATAAAGTTATATGTGGAAAGGGACTGAGGAAAAAAGCTAACTGCAGAGGAAGAAAAATTACTCAAGCAGCTGGACAGCAGAACAAGATGAAAAAAGCTGTCTGAGGTAAAGTTACTCGAACTTTCAATTTGCTTCTCTTCTGTTCTCAGTTTTGGAGAATGGGCAGGCACTATACACTGACACTCTCCCACCTGTCCTGCCTTCAGTGTGGTTGCCTTCCTTCCCCACCTTCTTGCTTTGCTTCTTTCTTCACTTCACTAGCTTTAGTTCCTTTCCTTTATCAAGTGTCAGCAGCCAGAGATAAGACCTGTCACACTGCAGAGGAAGGCCATGCTCAGAGTGGGCTGTGCTGCTCTGCAGGGAGTAGGGGCAGCAAGGGGAAGCCTACCAGAACCGCATCATCCCTGTCGCTTTCAAACTGCTTTGCAGCATTTTTAAATAAATGGGCAAGAGAGAGAATTCTTAAAAATTGCCCTTTCAGTGAGAATCACTGGTTACCAAGCACTAAGCACATGGGGTAAAGGCTCTTTTAATTATAGGCACTTTTTTATTTTGCAGAAATATGGCTATGACATTAGCCTCATGCAGGAATATCCAACCAGGGCTGGAAAGCAGTCAGGATGCAAGCACTTTCAGCAATGTAACTAAAGACAGTATTAGTCTCATAGCAAGTTTCAAGTTTTAAATATCAAACCTAAATACAAAAAGACTAACCTTTTTCAACAATATTTTTATTTAAAGAATTGTCACTTTCAGCAGAGGAACAGATTTTGCTTAAACAAAAAAAAAAAAAAATCAAACAAATTTTTTCCCAAACTTATCAATTCTAAGTAAAGATAGGACCATCTGCCCACTTACACCAGCTGGGTGTCTGGCCATGAATGTCTGATATTTCATGCCAAATTGAGTAGTTATCAATGGTTTAATATTTATTTATTTACTAAAAAAAAAATCAATCCACAGTCCATTATTTTGTATACCTTGCAATCCCACGGTTTTCCTTCATTACATTTTTAATGCACCTGAAGAGTCTGGTTGCTGTGCTGGCCCCCAATTCGAAGCCTAATGAAGCCCCACCACTTCCAGTGGAACTCTAAGCAAATGGTACCCCGGGAATCAGACTGTAGTTTTCAAAAGAACACAAATGTTCATTTATCAAAATAATAATATCAAGTGCTATTTGAGTGCTTTATTTATGTATCATATTTAAGTGGCTAATCAGAAGTAATAGCTTATTATTAAATACAAATGGTTTCTTATTTACATAAATAAGGCTTATCTTACTTCTCTGCCAGTTTTGGCTTCCTTGCTAGCCGTCACAGACTGTATTGGCAACCAGAGTACCTTCACTGGCCTTGCCAGCTTAAGTGGAAATAAATCTGATCTTTATTTTTAAATTGCAGTTTAATATCACCGAAGTACACACGACTGATTTGAAAATTTGTTTTTTATTCCGATTTTTTCTCAGACCAGCCTTTCCTACACAGCTTGGAGTTTCACGGCTTAGTTCCATTGTCGTGTTCAATGATTGCAATTTGATCTCACTGCTGCTGTTCCTCGGCACATTGGTGGTACACAGTCACTGGAATTGTAAAAATTAAAGATTTCATCCCTTGCCAATGCAGAATTACTATTTATTTAGTTTGGGGTCTATTTTAATTTTGACGCATTTGGGGACTTTATTCAATACACTAAGGGTTTGCTTAAACAGGGACACTCAGGAAAGTTAATCCAAAGTAATTAAAACAGTGAATTTAAAGTGGATTAGTTAAACCACATTAAACCCCAGTGTGGACTGGGGTTTAATGTGGTTTAACTAATCCACTTTAAATTCATACCTTTAGTTAATTTGGATTAATTTTCCTGAGTGTCTCTGTTTAGACAAGCCCTAAAGCCCCAATCCTGTAAACAATTTATGCACACGAGTATTTGTATGTGATGCACTTAATTAGCCTTGATTCAGGAAAGCACTTAAGCTCTGCTGAAATCAATGGAACTTAAGTGTCAATGGGCAGTTTTGCCTGAATCGGGACCAAAGGCACCACATGCAAACATGTTGCCCTGGACACTCATATTCACAGGAATCACTCTCTAATTTTGCATACTCTTAGAAGGAACTCTTTCTGATATCCAGGTTATTTTCATTTTGCCCTTCTGCATTAAATCTCTGTATAGCCTTGTTCTGCTCTACACCAGTTTCTCTGTCTCTCTGGGCACTGATCTAAGAGTTATGTGGTACATGAGGTTATGCTGACATGACTCTGCTGATGCACTGAGTGTTTCGTAGTCAGGAGGTTGGCTTCTTTACACATTTCAGAGGAAGCCTCACCTGTGGCAAATTTTAGTTAAGCCAGTCTGGAGTATGTGGTTCTTTTTGCTCCTTCTATCAGTAGTTCAACAGTCTATTCCTCTTGCTCACGCCACTTTGCTTCATTCCTTTAAAAATTTTTAGAATGAATTAAGTAGCACCCCTTTGTCAAACTTATGTGATGAATTTCATTGTTTTGAACATAACTGTCAGGATGTCAAGCTACGTATTTTACTAAGAAAGCATGATATGTTTTCTTTTCTACTGGAAGAAGACTCTATTTTTGATTAGGTATTTGGAAAGTGTAAACCATAACAGGAGAATTACACTGAATCTTATGACTTGACATACAGGTTCACTGAGAACTTACCTAAACTCCACTAAAACCAAGAATTTTGAAATTATTTAAGACCCATTTCTGCTGAAGTGTGAATGTCTATGGCCAAGCCATATTGCAATTCAGAAGCAAAACTTTTTTTATTTTTTTCCACAAAAAGGCTTAGAGAATAAAACGAACAGAACAAAACTTGTAATTATTTTTTTTTTTTTATGGTTGGTAAATACTTTAAAATAATGTACAAAAGCAGAACCTGAGAGTAAGTGAATATTTACAGTGGAAACTGCAAGCTGACAATGGTGTCAAACAGACTCTACTGGAAAAGAATTCCTCAAGTTTAAAATCAATATAACTTTGTTCTTAATGGGTGTGTATAGAATACATCTCATTGTAGCGTCCAGAAATACTGTAAGTACTCTACAAGTATTTCTCAGTTTCTCTGTGGGAATACAGCTGATACAGAAGCAGAGCTTCTTTTGACTCACAGGAGAAGCTGCAGTCATTAAAACTTTCATGACATTTTTTTCAGATTACTGAGATTCCAAAATTTCCTGGATTACAGATCAAATATGAAATCCAAACAAGATACTGTTACAATTTAAAATACAACTAATGTATGTATGCATATTTATATAAATATATTTGTATATGCAATCATACACATACTCTGTATACAATTCACATAAATATATATTAAAAATCTGTGGAAATTTTTATAGTGTTTGCATGCATGAGTTATCTAAGCCAAAAAGTCAAGATTTTTTACTTTATATTTTATTAAACTGGCAAATCTATACTATTTCAAAATAGATTAAATCCTGCTAACGAGTTCCTACGCATGTAATAGCTTTACTCTATAGCTGATAACCAAATTGGACATTCCCCCTCCCCCTCCACCAAAGGATTGGAAACTAGAATGTATTTCTAGACACTTTACCAGGTGAGACCTGGAAGAAATTAATACAAAAAGTCAGTATTTTCCACTTTTCTTACTCTTATATTGGCTTCTACCATCACAGGTGTGCAAGCAACATACTAATTTTTGCTGCGGATACCACTTACATTTGAGATGTTAAGAACCTGTATAAAACTTAGCTAGATTACAACATAACTATTTAAATGAACGATGTAACTAATAATGTAACTAAATACAAACCAAGATTTTTCACAATTCCAATGTACAGCCAAGTAAAATTTTTAAAATATTTTTAACCCTGTTTCAGTCAACACCTAATGTAAGAAACATTGTTTTCTTCACCTATATAAAGCTTACACATCTTTACTTGTGATTCTGCAGTAGAACATATTCTGAACATAAATTGAGATGGCTTAAGCAGTTTGTTCTTAACCCTCCCCCCCCCCCCCCAATCTTGCAAATACAGAAATTAGCAATATTTGGAATTTATTTTTCAATTTATTGTTGTGGAAGTAAAAGGGATTCATCTCTTTACAATGTTTTAATTTTGGGGTGGAACCTCCATTCATGCTTAAATTGGCATTTTAAGTGTTACGATGAGCCTAACAATTGATTGCCAATGAAACAAGAATAAACTACTTTTGGCAGAATCTGCTGTTGTTTTTCCTGCTGGCTTTTGTTCTAGCTTTTATTTTCCACAGAAAAATTTTCATATTGAGAATACTGAGAGGGCCAAATCTTTTAAGACATCCCCTAAGTGCACACACAATTAGATATCCTATGCTCATGTAATTACTCCGGTAGTTATTTAGACAACTCACAATTGCCTGATTTGAGTACACAGTGGGAGTATGTGCCAAAGGCAGGTGCATACTTTTTTTTTTTTTTTTTTTTAACAGTAACACAATCCTACAGGTTTATAAAGGAAAGGCTTTGATACTTTCAGTAAATTTTGTACTTAGTGAATCCTGCCTATACACCTATATCTTCAACATACAATGTGTTATAATTCTTTACATGCCCAAGCACATGCCACTTTTGTATGCTCTTATCTAAAATCCACTGTATTCCAAAAGCAGAAAATACACATTTCCATGTATTTATAGTGGACAGGTCACTGTGATATACGCAGACTGACTGTAGATGGCTGTACGATTTCTAAATCAAATGCTGTGCCCTGTACTGAACAAAATTATCATTTCATCACTGAGCTGTTCGAAGGATTCAAAACATGGTATTACTAGACAAGAATTATATGCTTGACTGCTTGGCTTTTTTTAATATCAAGATCTGCTCTAACACAAAATAATTGTAAGGAGAGAAACAGAAAATCATGATTTCAAACAGAAAATGATCTGTTTGAAATTAATGGATATATGTACATGCAAGGAAATACTCATGTCTTCATATTTTTTTTTGTCCTGTGCTTTTTTCTTTTAAATCTACCAACATTTAACTTTAAATGGCTCTTTCTACTTAAAACAATCTGTTGTAGCAAGAAATTTAAATGCATTGCTGTAAAACACTATCATCAGCAGGCCGGAACCTACTTTGGTCTCTCTTTTCTTAATCAAACATCTGGGAATCAAAAACATCTGTAGACTGACATGGAGTTAAGACTTCCTCTCTCTTTGGCAAAACCACATAGATGAGCTGATTATCTTGCCCTGAAATGGCCCAAAAAGCGAAAAAGTTCCTTTCTGGAAATCAGGAAAATTATACAAAATGTCTTCAGAGATAAGATACAATACATTCATCATGTAATTATTACTAAGATTACTAAGTTTTATTCCTGTTTCACATTTCTAGGTGTATCTAAGATTGATCATCTTCCTTCCTATGTTGCCCTGAAGCATGATCTAATAGTCAAACGGTATCAGTTTTAGGCTCATTTTTCCAGTTCTTGGGTTCAAATAATAATTCTGCTTCAGCTAGTATGGATGATGGAGTACGTTTCTCATTTGTCCTTTCTGTCTTGTACTGGAGTTCCCAAAGAAAAGTTTGGATACCTAGTGCATTATCAGACATAAATTATAGAATTGGCACAAAGAGCAACGTAGTACACACGATGCTTCGCTTCTTCTTCAGTCGGTTATATGAAACCTTGCAGTTTTTCTTGCAAAAGGAACTCTCCAATACTAGGTGGCCCTCTGCAATAGTTCACAATCCTTCAGGATTTTTAATGAAGAAAGGGCCAATGCCAAGCAAACGGCAGGTTTACCGGATTTCCCAAAACTTAAGAAAGCGCATCTTTTTGATTAAGCTGATCTCAAGCGCATGCCAAGTCTGCTTTGCAAATTTAAGTGTTTGTCTCCGGTGAACTGCTACTGGGTTGTAGAAAAACGTGCTGAGAGGGTTTACTCCTATTTTTAGGAAGCCCAGCGCCCCTGGGACGGCGGCACCCGCCCCTGGCTCTCCCAGGGCTCCAGGCGGGGTCTCGGCCGGGGCGGGGGGCCGGACAAACACAGCCTGGCCCGTTTCATTTTCACGACGTTATCTCCTCCTCCCACGAGGAGGTTTCCCAAGCGGCTTGAACCCAGACACCCGCTTCCAGGGACCACTGTTGTGGATTCATGTTAAACTACCTCATTTTAAGCTGCTTCCCCCCTCACCCCCGCCTTGCGCGGCTGGTAACTACACTCTGCGCCCGCCTTAGGTAAATAAAAGCGCGTCGGGCTTCTTCAGAGGGTAAAAGGCCCCGAACAAACGGAAAACCTCCCCGCTTTCAAAAAAATCCCCGCGCCCTTTGGCTGTGGCCCGCCGGGGCTGGCGAGGAGCCGGCGGCAGCCGAGCTGCGCCACAGCCCGCGACGAGGGAAGCCCCGTTCCCACCCTTCCCCTTCCGCCGCCCCGAGCGGGCCGCGGCCGCCCTCCCGCCTCCCCGGACACCCCCAGCCCCACGGCGGCGGCGACGGTGTTGGCGGGCTCAGGGAGCAGGCGCGCCTGCTCCGCCGGGCCTGTGGGCAGCCGCGGCCTCACGGCGCGGCGGGCGCCTGCGCCGCGGGAGCTGGGGGTGGTGGGGGAGCGGGGGGGCGGTGCCATCGCGCGTCTCCGCCGTGCGGGCAGGGAGCCCTTCCCCTTCCCCTCCCTTCCCTTCCTTTCCCTTCCCTTGCCCGGGCCTCCCCCACCGCCTCCCCCTGCCCCGTGTCCCTCGCAGGGCGCCGGGCCGCCGCGGGGGTCTGTGTGCCGCGCAGGGAGGGAGGGAAGGACGGAGGGAGGGCAGGAGGGAGGGCAGGAAGGAGGCGGGGAGGGGGAAAGAGAGAGGCTGAGCCAGATCTTCATGCCACTGCAGGCAGCAGCAGCAGCAGGTAAAACCAGCCCCAGAGCATCTGCTCCCCTTAACCCGCTTGCCCCCCTCCCCGCCGGCCGCCCCGCAGTCAGAGCGCGCCGCCCCCCGTCCCGGCCCGCGCCGAGGCCTTTCCCCGGCGGCGGCGGCGCCTGGTCCCGCCGCCCCCGGCCGTCAGCGGGCAGCAGCGGGGCCGGCAGTGGTGGTGAGGCCTGCGCGCACCGGGCCGCCGCCGCTCCGCGGCCTCCTCCAGGCTCCTTCCCGCGGGGCTGCTCGCCGGAGCGCCCCGGCAGGGACCGCTGGAGCCAGAGCCACGTTTCTGGGAGGTGAAAGCAGGAAGGGAGGAGGAAGAGGAGGCAGATTTGTCACAAGGCTTCTCCCCTCTGGTTTTTTTTTTTTTCTTTTTTTAATTGGTGGTGGTGGTTCTGGTGGCTGAAGAGGGAAGTTAAGGTCTTCATGATTTTTTTTTTTTTCTTCAGGCCTTGAAAAAGAGCTTTTAGAAGAAGCTTGGTTTCCCTCCACTTTTCCTGCCCCAGAGCCTCTCTTCCTCCCTGTTCTCACCTGTCTGACTCAGTCTGTGCTACCTGTCCAGTTTATTGCCATCAGCGGTAGATGTTTAACTGTCACACTTGTTTTTCTTTAGGATACAGTAGTTCAAGTGGTGTATGTCTGGATTTCAATGCAAGGGCTGCAGTTAGTACATTTTAGTTGTTTGAGAGTTTTATACTCTTAATGTACCGTACCCATCAATAGTAGTTCAGTTTAGCTACGTGTCCTATGGTATTACGCATCTTGGAGGCGTTACGGTCTGCTCTTAAGAAATAGTTGTTCCATCATATTGGCATAACATTGCTTTTTGGTTTATACGTGTGAAAGTGGTATATATGTGAAAGAATCATGTTCCAAAATGTACTGGAATGGTACTTGGGAGACAAGAATACTCTTCTATTTCTGCCACTCATCTCCACAGCATCCATGCACCTCTTTATTCTCAGTAATCCTCCTTACCTTCCCTTACAAAGCCCTCTGAAACTTGGTTAAAAAGCACCACATAAGAGAAGTATTTCTTTTCAGACCAATGAAACTTCATTAAAGTTATTTGTCAGTTCTATTACTTGCCACACACTAATTCAGCTATTTACTGATAATACCTCCTCCATGAAAACTAAAGCTTCCGAAATGTTTTCAAAGTAAATGTGGGCTGATTGTTGGTATTGAAAATATTTGATGGTTGTGAAACAGACAGTGAAATTAATCCTAGATCCCACCTCTCTCTGAATCACCATCCCCTGTTACATTTGTAACTTGCAGGTTGAAGTACCATAAGATGTAAAACTGGGCAATAAGAAATATACATTGTTTGTACATGATAATGATTTCTATTTTTGAAACCAGTCCTTTTTTTGGTAAATGTAATAATTGTCTGAGTTAACACAATTATGAATTACCAGTTGTCAGAGTTCCTTTTTACTGACACACATGGCCCATGTATAGTCTAAATGCTGTTATCCTAGAAGTCATACGTATATATACAATAGTAGCGATTACTGGAGTTGTTACAATTAAGGTTGTTTTGTAATACATTCAGACTATCAGGTAAATACAGAATTAGACACACTATACTTGAAAGAAATTGCTGAGGTTTTAAAACTTTTGGTATCTTTTCTTACTTGACGTTGGTAACTGTTGCTGAGCCAACCACGGGAGCTTACCCTTTATGAGCTTGAACCTACATAATGAACTTCAGTTCATAACAAAGTAAGACCATGAGCAATTACTATTTTTATGTATAAGTGCATACTGGGAAGTTTTTTCCCTCTAGATTTTATGATGGCTTCATAATTTAGATACTACAGATATGGTAAACTCCCATGAAAACTGAACATTTCAAAAGATACTAATGACATCCTTTCGTTAGTGAGATGAAGCCAAGAGTGTTCTTCAGCTTTGTGGATGGGAAGGTGACTAAATAAGGCTTGTACTGGTAGCTTTGTTCAATGATTAATTAAACTGATGAGATTCTTGCATGTTTCACTTCATTTCACCTTCTCAGAAACCTGAGGAAAGCCACAAAGTTGATTTTTTACAACTAGTCTTTCAGTTTCTGCTTCAATATTAGCAAAGCTCACTTGTCACATAGAAAGGGTTCAGAGCTTTTCTTAAAATGCTGTGCCACCTGCGAGAGTGGCACTTACCTTTGAGAAATGTAAGCGAAAACGTTCCTCTCACATTTTTCCTTCCTTGCATTAGAGTGTTGGCTTTACTCAAGCATTGTTCTTTTCTCTTTTGTTTGCACTTGCATCTTTTGGACTTTGGTACCTTGTGTTAATGTGGAAGAAAAATGTGATTTGGTGGAAATGTGTTATACGTTCTCTGCCTGCGTATGATTTACACTAATGTTGAGATCATCTTTGCTGTCTCTGGGTTGTTGTTGCTATTATAACTTCATTTTTCACTGAGGAAGGGCTATGCAGAGAACTGTTTTACACTTTGCCCTTAAAGGAATTCTGTTGACAAAGTCTTAGAAAGTTTACTTTGTGCTCCATCCTTAGGAGTTTATCTTGAACTGTTAGGTATGCTGCTGTAATTGACAACAGCTGTTGCTGAGAATTGTGGAGGATAGACAGTTTCTAAGATAATCAGTTCCTAGTCCATTTGAGGCTTTGTTGATTAGCACGTGTAAGAGCATTTTGGATCAGGAGCCAGTGATGTCTGCAGAGTGCAAATGTGGTATGTTATCTAAACTGTTTGACTTAGACTCTACACTGCTCTGTAGGAAGTCAGCTATAGGTTTTGCGTGCTTTTTCTTCTAGCCCAGGAAAGTGCCCAAAGCAGTTCAGTCTGTAGTCTGTAAAAACACAGATCTTTGGCTGAGTTGTGCTCTCAGACAAAGAAGGTTGTTAAACATGATAGAAGGAATTGTTTGCCTGTGTTTGCTTGTCATGTTAGCGAGGCTTAAACTCTTTCTTTTTGACCTCCAAAAGAAGGGGCATAGCTGTTAGCATTTCTAGTTTTTAGGAAGATTGCTACTGTGGTCTGTGTTTTACTTAAGAATGTTTTTATCCATTATCTAAATGTCAAATTTTTTTCTGATGTTGCAGCTTCAGTGATCAAATATTTTAAAAAAATGACTTGGAAATTATGCAGAGTTTGAGGACCCTGTCATATTGGATAACATTATAATCTGATAATTCATATGCTTTTTATTGATGTTAAGTAGAAAAAAGCATGATTACTCTGAATCTTATGGGAATATGTGTGTGACAGTCTTTGAGGAGAGATGGTTGGCCATATTTATACTCTTAGAGTTGAGATAAGAAGCAAGAGCCAAGCTGAAGCAGTTAGTCAAACTGTGTCCAGACCTTGGAGATGAATGTTGAACATTTAGCATATTCTGGATAAAGGTTGATGAATTACCAAACAGAATAGAAATAGGTATTATGCCTCTGTTAATGGTTAGCTGTAGATTTCCCAAAAGCATCGAGTCATAATGTGACCTGAAGTCTGGTTGGAAATCGTTTGGAAATAATAGGAAGAATCACATGTCACTGATGTTGAACTGAATGTAGCAGAAAAGAGACAGTATCATGGTATCCTGTGTTCTGTTTAAAACAAACCCCAACATTTTCCGTCTGTACTATTTAATTTGACGGGCTTTTTGTACTGTTAATGGGCTGACAAATCGTTATTTTAGGTTTATTAAAGAACATTATTACCACACTACTAATTAATCTAGTTGTGTGGATGTGAAAAGTTCATGTGCTTGCTTAAGTTGACTTGCATTTAGTACTGCATCATGTAGTGGTGCATTAGAGTGGGGATCAAATCTATCTTAATACATGAACATTTCACCTTAAATGTATTACAGCATCAGTTTTTGTCTCAATGGGTTTGTTTTCTGAACTTCTAGTTGGCTAAGCTTTTTTTTTTTTTTAAAAGTGTATCAAGATACTGAGAATCTACCATTTACTTCTCTGGATGACTTGTTTCAGTGATTCATCTTTTCCACTATTTAAAAATAAGGCATGCAATTATTGTTTGAATACATTTGAATGCATCTGTCTTTCACTGGTTCTTGTTATCACGTCTGAATTCTCTATCATATCAGACTGCCTTAAAACTTGATTTGTCCCTTTGACACTGTGTTTTCACTCCTCTGCATGGTGGCAGTCCCTAGCATTTAAAGACAGATACAGATTTTAAAATACATAGTTTTAAAAGAGCATCAACAGATCGTAGATTTGCTGGGCTGACTACCCTAGGACTCTTGGATAAGTTTAACAAGTATGCTGATTTAAAATGTTTGTCTCACAATGTTTTTTAACATCTGATCTGGAACATCTGTTTAACAAATGAGTTGGAAAGAAAATCAATATAATGTGATACAATTATACCATTTTGAATCTTTCCAACTATAGAATGAAAGTATTTATTGACTATTTTTGATCTTTCCTTACGATTTTTAACACTTGTGCCACCTCTGTCTAGTCATGGGCTTCTGCTGTTGTTAAGGTGGTGTTTATTGCTAACACTCTTGGCTGCGTCATACGTGGATGTTTTAAGTGTCTCGGTTTCTACACTCTGTAACTCTTAATTTATGTTGATGGTGATCCAGCCTCTCCTTTTCTACATTGTTGGTCCTGCTTTTTTTTTTTTTTTCCCCTTACGCTTGCTTCTTGTTTTCAAAAACACCAGGTTTTGAACTCTAGGATGAGCTGTAGGCGACATTGTCCTCTTTGTTAGCTGTAGAATTGCCTGACCATAGATAAAAGCCCTCTTAAGGAAAATTTCCATTTTCATGTTTTTCTGTCAAGGATTTTTCTTCCCCATCAATTTTGTTCATAACCCTTTTCAGCTTCAGAAATTTTGAAGCTTCAGGAATATAAGTGTGTATGTGCATCATATGTTTACATAGGTGTCGGTAATCTCTATCTGGCTAGGTAATCTGATCACGATCAGTAATTCTTAGACTATCCCCAATTTCCAGTCCAGTCAGTGATTTACTCATTCTAGCCGTTACAGTGGGATATGTGATAATTTCTCTGTGTTGGTTATGGTGAATGCTGTTAGAAAACTTGCTAATAATTTTTAAGACCTGATATTTTTTACTGTTGGCTGCTTAAGATCCTGAGATATTAGATTTCATTATTAAAGATTTCAGTTTGCCATTTTTCTTTCAGCACATTACAAATACAGGCTTACAAAAAAAATCCCAGTGTTCTCTAGTTTGAGCTGATGGTCTGTAACAGACCTCTGTTGTCACCACGTTCTGAGTGAGCTGTCTTACTTAACCCTTAGACCCACATATAGTCAGTATCCTTTGGTTCTGATCTATCAGGTAATGAATGTCTGAACGACATTTCTTGAAACCTGGATTGTGCCTGCTTGATAATAAGTGGTGGTTTTGTTTAATCTCTAGTTTTTACACAAATATAATTTTGGCCTTTTTCCTGGTGGGAAGAAGTATAGCTGTGTCATGTGTCTTGAGAATAGACTTGAATTTCAAGAAGGTATGGAACTTGTTGAAAGTTTGAAAAAAATTTTTCTAGACCTGTAGAAGTGCATTTTTGGCATTTAGACTTCCCTCTGATGTTAGCATAAGAATTTTACCTGGCATCAGATGAGTTGTCATCCGGGCCATTGTTTTGTGACTTACAGTGTTCAACAGCAGGTGTTTTAAAGGAAGTTACAAAAAAGTTCGCAATTGTGGAACAATCGTCATATTGCGGAGCTCCTCAAATTCTTGTCAGTTTATAAGAGTTTATGGTGCTGATCCCTAGTGTTCTTCAACCTAGTTTTTTTCTTGTTGATACGTAATTTTATATAGGTGGGCATTTTCATTATCCATGGATATATGTAATCTTTTGACAAATTTTACATGTTGTATTTATAATCTACATTCCCCCATCATCCTCAGCACTCTCTTCTGAATTCTTAAGAGTAGCTTAAAGCTCAGGAGTTACTCAAGCCGCTGATGATTAGTTCCTATCTGCTGTGCTTTAGCTGTGTCAACAAATTTGATTTGCCAGCATGCTGCCCATTTACTTATATTTTTTTAACGTCACTAATCTCACATGGTGTTGATGAATATGATTGTATTCTGGGTCCTGAAATTTTTCATTAACAGAGGTGGATGTGACCAGCGATTCCTGCATCCTGTAGGATGTAGATTTACACACTCTTCTTCCAACCTGTTTTTTTCCTCCTGTCATTGTTCACAGCAAGGCAACATCTCTATCTGGATGAAGATCTGTCTGTATTTTAATGATTGAAGCTTGACACATTGCAGAGTTGAAAACTGTCGATTTGTTTTCTGATCTTCCCCAACAGATTCTCTTTCAAAATCAAGATTATTTTCTTAAACCCTGATTAGTTTTTCTGTCATCTCTGCATTTAAATGGTTTGTCAGTGTTCCCACTGACCTTTCAGATGTAAGTTTGACCTCTGTTGGAAGTAGAGACTTTTAAGCCTGTAATGGTATGTTTCATGTTTATTTTGTAATCATTCTCATATCAGCATGCTTGCTACACTGTAAATCTGAGTAAGAGGATCCAGTGTCAAGGTGGTATTTTGATTTCTTGTACCTTCTTGACTGAACTTCATCTGGAGTATTAATGATTAACATTTAGTAGTTTTGTAGAGCCTTTCATCTGTAAATGAAAATAGCATTAATGATTTTCAGTGAGAGGGAAGTGACTTATTCAAGGCCAAACTGTAATGCAAGGGGGAAGCTCCAGTTAGAACCCAGATTTTATAATGTCCCATCACAGCTAGTACAAGAATACACTGTAAAATATTTAATAAATCACACAATTTAAATGAGTTTGTTAAATGGGAGAAATGAAAAGTAATTTAGACATGTTAAATAGTAGACTATGTAAAAGAAATTTGAGAAGTAGAATGAAAAAGTAGATACAAGGATAATAATACTAATGCTTATGAGACAAATATAGGTAATCTTTTAGTATACTTCTCTTACTGTAAATCTGCTAGGTTATTTGATAATTGTGCTGGGGAGGATAATGAGGTTATTAATTTCTTTAGTGAGAAGAGTGGCTCTCAGCTGATACTCATGCTTATTTCGCATGTCCTGCTTCCTATAAAACTTATCTGTACTTTCAGAGCAGTGGCTTGAACACCTGCAGCATGTACAGCCTGTTATTTCTATTGGATCCACATATTTAAAAAAATATGTGGGAGCCTTGCTTATCTTTCAGTTATTCATGAGTCAATAGCATAGTGTTTCCTCCTTTAGGCCTGACTCATTTTTAATTTACTTCATTTACACATATGCCTATGGTGCTAATAAATATACACAGTTTGGGGGAAGTTAATAAATTCAAATACATAACTGGGCAATTCTTTTATATATGTGTGTATTTTTTTTTTTATAGACTGAATACTGAATCTGGTGCTGGTTGTGATGATACCTTTTAAAGTTTGTTATACCCCATAATCTTTATGTACAATGCATTAAGTAGTTGAGACTAACAGGCCAAAGATTTCACCTCCTTTGGTTTTCATTGTGGATTCACATTTATAAAACAAAACTATGCTTGTTGTGCGCTGGCAGTTTAACCCCTTCATGAAAATATGTAGCAGATAATATTGAAAACATTTTCTTTTGAAGTGTGCAGAAATCTGGACTCCTGTAAATTTAATTTTTGTGGCTGGATGAGAGAACAGCGGATGAGCGCAATTAGAGGAAAGTGCAACAAGCAGGAAGTTCCTGGCTTCCTGTAGTCAGAGAAAACTCGTGTCCCAGTCAGTGGAAAGGTTTCTTCTGAACATCAGTGGTATATGTTCATTGTTCATATAATCATTCAGTCAAAAGTCAGTGTCTTGAAAACTGAAAAAAAAAAAGGAATAAAAAAGCTAGCATTTTAGATTGCTGGAGTGTGTGTGTTACAGTTAGGACTTGGATTTTTTTTTTTTTTTTTTCCAAATGCACTTTTCAAAGAAGTCAGCAAGTCAGAAGAAATGAGAACGTTTTATGAATGAGGGTAAACGTCACTTTTTTTGTTCGTGAATTTACTTCACAGTTTTCTGGGGAAGTACTTATGTCAGCATGAAATACCCTTTGAAATTTGATGTTGGGACTTCATGTATTACTTTAAACAAGTTCATTTTGGGCAGGTATTTCTACTTTGAAATTAAAAATTTGTTCCTATATAGCATTTCTGAAAAACCCAACCAGCTGAATTACCTTTTTCCCTACTCTGGCTAGGTGTAAGGCAGTATAAATATTTTACGTTTGCTTTAGTGTCCCTTTTTTACAAAGTTCCCCTTTGTAGTCAGGGTGGATTTCACCTAGTAGAAAACTATTTGGGGTTTTGGACTGTGCAGTGGTCCCATCTTTTATTTATTCTACTGCCCATGAGTCATGATTTGAAGATTGCTTGATTCGGGTGCAAGATGACAGTCGAGGCTCAACTGCAAGTCAGGGAATTGGAAAGAGGTTTAAGGGATAGACAAAATGAGATAAGTATAGAGCAGGATATACCTTCTCTATTTCTGACTAATTACCAACTGATTGTGGCCCCTTTCATAGTACGAATTTTTCAGAACTGTATATGGACCCGAGCAGTTTTCTGGTTTTTTTTGTTTCCCACCTTTGATTACTGAAGGTGTTTGTTGATTTGACACATCTAGATAAAATGTCAAACTTCAGTTTGCAGACATGGAAAAGCTGCCCTGTCTTTTGTGTCTTTTGACTTTTGTCTTGAGCTTTGAGTACATTCGTAGGATGAAGTGGGAGGAATTCTGCACCTGAGAAGAAATGAAAACATGCATTGGAGAGATACAAGTTAATATTAATTTTTAATAACCATATCAGATGATGATGACAGACATATACTTGGTGCAGTCATGCTGCCTCTACCCACAAATGCAGAATCCATTTATTGTAAGGTTCAGTCCTTATCAACTGAGTCGGGAGGAGCAAGGGACGGTAGCAGCTGCTATCACTGGACATAGCTCCACTTTGATGTTGTGCACGACGGGGATGGATTGAAGTACAGATTTGGATTGAACAAGTGGCACTATCAGCTGTTGCAAATCCAGCTGAGATGCTGTGTTACTTTAAACGCATTCCTGTGCACTCTGCAGCCTCAGTGATTGGAGAAAGTCCTAATTTGTTTTTAGTATGATACATGTTTTTGTTCTGGTCTTTAGGGATTTTAGATAGTGTCAAAGATCTTGTATGTTAGAAGAAAAGTATGTAGTTTTATCTGTAAGTCAGTATTCAAAACTGACATATGCCAGGAATTAGAGCATGTTGTTGCTGTTTCATAGCTGTTGGGTGAGACTAGATTTTTACATTAATTTACAGTAATAGTGTATGATCAGTCATGGGTATAATTTCCACTGTGAGTAATTTTATCTGAGAAGAGGGTAAATGTGGGCTGAGTGAACATCATTTTACTCCTTGTAACAGCTTACCCAGGTTGGGATAAAAGTATGTTGATAAACTTACTCTGTAATTTTTGTAGGTTGACTGGAGTACTTCATTTTCTAGAGCTGCTGTTACTTATCAGTCCATAAGCATGTTAGACACCTCCTAATACAGCTGGTCAGTCTTTTGCCAGTGTTTCAAGGTAACTTTTGGTAAGACTCAGGGTAATCTCCCATTTTTTATTATGCTCAGGAGCTTCAGACTCACACCATCCCCTTCCAGAAGTAATGGATCAATCTAGCTCAAGCCATACAAGCTTGAGAAAGAAGAATGGCCAGATGCAAAGTTGGTGACTAGCGCTTAAACCAGTGGGTTTGAGGAGAGCCTTCACTATAAACCTTATTAACTGGCACTGAATAGCTTTTTTTTTTTTTTTTTTTTTTTTTTTTGTAAATACCGAGCATTTCTTTTAGATCCTTCTTAGTGGTTTCTATGCAGTCTCACTCTGCCCTAATGCTTGCAGCCCTGGACTTTTCTGAGCATGAAGGAACCTAGCATACTTCTGAGATTCCACCTTCTGGAAAAATGAAATAAAATCAAACACAACAAAACAGAACATGTGTCTTGAACCCTTGCTGGCCATTATTCTTTTTTGGTTTGTTTTTTTACAGTGCATGTCTCAACGGGTTTTTTTGTCTGATTTTTGTGCATGTCAGGCTCCTCTGCTTCTATGTTTTCAAGCTGTGAATAGGTCCAGCTGCAACAGAAATAATTGTAAGTTAGTGTTGGGGGTTAGCCACAGTAGGCAGCTAAGCACCACAAAACTGCTCACTGGAAAAGAAATGTGGGCAAGGAGAAACAAATACACTACCAATAAAGATACAGTTTTAGATATTGAAGCAGATTGTGTTGGCTAACTGCATTTGTGGGAGTGATGGAAGACAGACTTACAAGGGTTTTTACTAAGGTTGTCTTTGATTATTGTTTTTACTAAGGTTGTCTTTGATTATTGTAAAATGGTATGCAATTATAAAGATGCAGACAAAATAAAATTGCTGATGAGAGGCTTGATCATTAAAGATGACTATCTTTACAGTTATTGAAGACTTTGGCAACCAATGAGATGATCATTTTAGAGGTTCCGCACTGCATGGATTGATTGGGAGGTGAGTTAAATTGCATGGGAAAGTGAGAATTTTAGATGTATAGGCAGGTTGACTCTTACACGTATAGGTCTTACTAAAACCAACAAGAACAACAACAAAGATTCAGATGAGATCTGAATATATTGGAAGATGACAGAGGAGCTGATGACGATCACCTCCTCATTTTGAACCTGAAATAGTGACAAATATGTATTTGCTACTGAGAGAGAAAAACTGGTCAAGGATTTCTCATTTTTCTCACTCAGTTTGCTTTTGAAAGAAAGGTATCTGTAGTAGTGCATTACATTAAACTGACACTTTTTCTGATGTGCTTGGTATACTGTCTGTACTTTCTCCTCTTAAAAAAAAAAAAGACTGAAGTTGCCAGCAAGTCTCTAAATTGTTAGTGTTGTATTTTAGCTAATGTTTCTTACTCACCCTGTTCAGACAACTTCTAAAATTATTATTCAGGTTAACTTCAGAGTAAGTGAAAGTTGGGTAGCAGTTTCATTTTTTCAATGTGAGAGAATTTATCTTTCAAAGTCCTGAGTTACAGTTTGCAATGATTTCATCATTGAAAAGTATCCTGAACTGACAGCAATAAATTAACTGCCATTTCACTTGAGGCTCATTCCTGTCTACAGTTAAGAATTTTGCCTGGTGAAATGTTATGGCCATGCCAATTTTATTCTTGTTCATTTTGCTTAGTTTTGAAGGAAGCAAAACGAGTGTCACTTCCAGAATTCTGTTGTAACAGCTAGTAATGGGTGTCTCGTGATTCATTGCTATGTCTGTTTATAGCATCCACTGGATGCTATGGCTTTTCATGTAGTCCCTTCTGGTATGCTAACCTCTTCCCTGGAGCTTGAGATACATTTCTGTATTTTCACTATCTTTACAGAATGATTCAAAGTATTTTTACTACCATTTAACATTTGCCTTTTCTGAGGCAGAAGCTATGTTTTACTGTCGGTTCCTCTCAAAGTCTGTGCCACCATTATGATATATTGACTTGAAGACACAGGTAAAGGATGACAGACAGTGAAATGAAATTGAAATGCAAGCAGACTTTCTAATTGCATGTACATGTAAACAAATGGAAAAACATTTAACTGACATCTGTCATCTTGCATAGGTGAAAGACAGAGGGAGAAGCTCTCTTTTCCACACAGGGCATTTGCTTTGATACCTTCTCACAGCTCTAGCTCTGCCATCCAGCCTCTTTAGTGTTTCTGAAGTGGACTGTCTTAGAGCCAGAGCTCAAAGTTCAACGCCCTGCTGTAAGCTCTGTCATCTGCAACAGTTGGTCATGGATCATCTAACTGCACCAATCCTGCATCCATGGACATATATAAGTTACAATAGTTCTTGAAGGACTGGTTATTTTACTAAATACTGTGATGAAAGAAAAAAAAACCAAACCCCAAACTCCCTGTGTCCTCAGCTGACCTGATCTCTTGAGGATAATTTGTACGTGACCTGTCTAATAGAAAAGATCTGGCATCGAGTCTGGAATAGCTGTCCCTTATTAGTGATCTAGATGCATGTTGATGATGGAATGGCAGAGATCTGTCTGCTCTATGTCTAGAGTGTGATGAGGTGATGACTGTGTGATGACTGTGTCAGTGATGAGGTGAGATTAAAGCTGTACTTTTGTTTCCTGCTGCCCAATTAAACCTTCATTTGAAATGCCCTTCTGCAGAAATACGGTGTGGAGTGACTGGTAACCATGAGGGGTTGCTCGGTTTTTGCCTTCTTGTACACATTGTCAAATCCTGCCAAGTGACATTTGGCAGGGGATGTAAAAGGAAATGTCTGTCACCAGAAACAAGCAAATAAAAACCAACACTGTACCGAATGGGAATGGCTACATCTGAATTTAGTCCCAGTCTGTTGACTGGGAGCAATGGAAGTCTTAGGTAATGACCTCTACATTGCTTAGAACAATCAGCTTCATTTTGTTTGGCTGGATGTCCCCTGATGATGCTCTGCCCAAAGCTGAATTCTCTTTTTGCTTTGATTTTTCTCTTTACACATCAGATCCTCACACTTTTTAATGATCAGTAAGGCATGTATAAGGCCAATTGATAATGTATTACAGACTAAGGAAAACTGTTCTCATTCATTGATTGAAATACTTGTGCATGGTGTCACACATCTTTGACTGTTCAGCTGCGGTGGATCTTGACATACATGCTTGAGTCACCCAGTCTGTCTTGGTTATGACAGTTCATGAAATGCATTTCCAAGTAGCACCTGTTCTCTTAATTCTCTAATGAATTAAACAAAATAAAATTATTTGGGTTTTGTTTCTTTTTTACCATAGTAGGTACTGGGAGATTTTTAATGTTAGTGTAAAAGTTGCTGTGTATACATATAAGCATTTTAGAATTGTAATTGGATATATAAACCTTACATATATGCATGGTATTATAAGCAAATGATCTCTTTGCTTTCAATGAATCTTGATCCTAAAAAGGTATCTGAAGCATTCTGGACAGAGAACAGCTGTCATTCCTAGAACAGCATTAGAATGTGCATATGTGGGGAAAAAAGCTGGACAAAACTGTTCTGTGATAGCTCGCCACATGAGCTTTCTTCTACCATGCTGTTAGCACTGCCTCAGTCCATCAGAGGTTTCCTGCAGTCCTACAGGTGGACCGCATTTACTAAAGTCTGCTTGTTAGGCATTGCTGTCCTCAGTGACTGATTTGTGGATAAAGACGGTATTATGGCAGCTGGTCTTGTATTACAGCTAGTGAAATGGTTCATTCTTAGACTTGGACTGTGAGAGCACAACAAAGCTTTGAAATATGCAGGAGTAAAAGTAAATTAGACTTGGATTTATTAAGAACTTTGTATCTTAGTTTTAGTTCTTCAGCTCACTCACTTGATCAGCTAGCTATATAGTCAGTGAATTGAGAATTTTTGTTTGAGGAATCTCTAGTCCAGGATGTGGAATAAAGGAGGGTGGCTGAGTAACTATGGCTTTCAATGGTGACCCAGACTAATAATTAAACGCACAACTGTGTTGGTAATCCTTGAGTGATATACTCTTCATGTTATCTTGTCATGTGACTGGAAGACAGAGGTGCAGCAGATTCCTTTTTAAGTTTTAGATTATGTGAAATTTGTATTGATAATGCACCTCTTTTGATCCTGAAGGTAATCCCTCATAATAAAAAATGTTAAAGAACTTTAGGATGCATTTTTCTAAGTTGATGTGTTTCGCATTAGTAAAAGTACAGAAGGTTGGGATAGGGTATAAAACTTAGATCGGCATTACCCCTGCTGTTTATGGTTGACTTGGCTTCATATTTAGATTTTGGGCTTTAACTGATTCATTAGTTAATCTATTTTCTTTTTTTAGTAAGTATTACTTGCATTGTGTGTGGAAATTTAAGATAGTGGGAAATTTAAGGAAGTGGGTATTAGTAACGGTAAGCACTCTGGATAGGTAGCCTATGCCATCTCTTTCTCGCAAGCATGATGGTTTCATGAAATTGGTTTACTGTGAAGTACTGCCTTACTGAAAACAGCTTACCTTACTGAACCTTACTGTACCTTACTGAAAACAGATTTAACAGTAGTATAGAGTTACTTCAACGCAGTTCATTTTTTAAACCTAGTTCACGTACAGCATATATTCTTTGGCTTTTTCTAGCATTTGAGAGGATTTCTGTTGTCTTGCTTTGCTGTTCTGAAGGCATTTGTGTCTGTTACAGAAATTAATTGATCTGACAAGGGTCAGAGGGAGTATCTGTTGGCTGCCCATATGTTTTTGCTGCATGTCAAACAATACGCTTGTTATTGTTATGAATTCTTATGTAAAATGGATACTAAAGTGCTGGTATGGCTAAGTGAAATAATGCATTACTTTCTGGATACTTGCTGATTAAACACTTAGTTTGTGAAGTCAAACGTTGAAGACCTGGACTTCAGGATGCTTAAGATTTGTTCCAGGAAAGAAAAATTGGTTCATACTTGTAAGTCCTGACTGAATTCACTGTTGACTTCAGTGATGGAAGGACCTGCAGCTAAACAAACTTGAACTGACCAATATAGTTATAATCAAGATAAATTTACTGGAGGTGAGAGGGTGTGCACCAATCGGTGAAGTTAAACTATTGTCTATCCATTCCTTCTGGCTCTGTTTCTAGTCATTAACTGTTTATTTCTGCTGTTACTCTTCTGTATTGTTTATGGCATCTGCAGTATGTTAACATTAGTTTACTCAGTATGAGTTAAAAATTTGTTTCAAATAAAGTCATACCTAAAATTAAAAAGTAGACATTGATGAATCTGATTTTTGATGAGTAGCAGCAGAAATTTATAAATATACTGTGAAATTACACTGGAAGATATATTGAAAGGGATTTAGTGAATGTAGGCTTTTGTTTAAATTAGAGCTGTTTGTGAAGTAAGGATGGGCAGAATTATGTAGGACCTCAGAGGTGATGCTGAGAATCAGGAGTTCAGGAAGGATGACTAAGGATAATTTCTGAACAGAAAATATGGTATTTTTAATTACATTTATTTGAATTAAGACTATGAAATAATGTGTCTTAAGGCTGTTAGTCTTTAAACGGGATGAATTTTAGATTCTGATCTGTGTCAGTTAAGTGTTTTATCTTGAAACCTTGTGGGTAGCGATCCAATTGCCATGTGACTAATAAAATATGAATACCTTGGAGTTTAGTCAGTGAACAGATTTGAACAATTGTTCAGATTTAGAAAGCAAAAGAAAAAAAAATATTGGTTAAAAGCTGTTTAAAACCTTAAAGTATGTGTTAATAAGAAGTCTTCGTGCTGAAATTTAGGTGAGAGAAGGAAAAATAAGATTAGTTGGAAAAAAACAGTCCTGTGGTTGTTTATGGACCTAGGTCATACACATTTGCGTTGCTAACATGTTTTTAGTGTGATTAAAAGTATCCAGAATTTATGACATCAAAAAATTCATTGTGTGGAAAAAACAAAAGGATTCCTTATTGTTGGCTGTGGTGTTATGTCTGGCTTTGAAGAAACTGACTTGTTTCACAGTTTCAGTCAAAGATCAACGCAATCATTTGAGCCTTGACTTTCTTTTCCAGCAGTCTGACAGAGCTGGCAGCATTTTCTTCTGTCATGCTTTTGTTGTTTAAGATCAACTCTTTGACTCACTGACACTGTAATAAGGAGTAAACAAGCCTTATTTCTTTGCGACAATTTGTAGTATGTTTCTAGTGGATTCTGAATTTAACAGTATTGGTTTAACAGTTGTTAAATCATGTAGCTGTAGTAAACTTCTTTACTAGTGGTAATAATTGTGTTGAGGAAATGAGTATCACAGCCCCATATGGAGGGGCTTATCTTCAGTCCTGATGGTATCAACTTCTGCTCTCCACTGCTATCTGTCTGTTTGCTTCAGAATGCTGTCTCCTCAGTTCTTCTGCATTTAACCACTCCTTTGTAGTCTCTGGATTTCAAATGTCCTGATTGGCTTTTTTTTCCCATTGATAAATGTGTTAGGTATTTCCAGGTCCACCTGTGCTTCTGATCAGCTACATGTATGAACGTTCTAATACATGGGGCTTAAAAATATATGTCTGTCTGAAAATAGGTACTCAAAAGGCTGTTAGTCTTTAAAGGGATGTTGCTGAGAAGCAGAGGTTTAAATTTCATGCAATTTCAGTGATTAGAGAAAGTGGTGTCCCTTAAAACCACCATAAGAATCAACATCTACGGATACTGATCCTATCTAGCAGGTATATAAACATCTGAAGCCTTCTGGATCTCTGATGTTAAAAGACAACAGGATGTTGTGTCTTAAAGAACCTTTAATGAAAATAAGTTTAAAAAAAAGAGAAGATTAATGAATTCAAGATTGCATTGAGGTTTTTTAAAAATTTCTATTCTGTGTTCTACCCAAACAAATGTTATCTTCATTTACTTCTCAGTGGTCGGTGTCTATTCACTGTGCAGTTTATTGTTCATTGATGACATTTTCAGCAGGCCTGAAAGTTACGATAATTAGGTAACAAAAGTTAAAGTTTTGCTGGCATAATTATTTGAGGAAATTTGCCTCCTGTATTCCAAATTCCATATGAGGTAAGCTGAAGCATTATTTCCATGATTTTTCCATACTTGCACACAGTCCATTAATGTTGAAATCTGTCAGTAACAAGTGAAACTATGTAATCAGAATAGAGAACAGGTTACTGCTTATTTACCTAGAAAATAATGAAGATTGGGTAATTCTGAATACCCTTCACTGGGGTTTTGTTGTAAAGTTTTAGGTAAGAAAATAATCTCTTTAGGATAAGGAAAAGATAAACCTTCCATGCATCCCAAGGTTAATATATTGGAGTTGTTCTTTGGAAAATCATCAGTGCATGTTCCTTGATTTGAGGTTCTGTGAACAATTCCATGCAGACGTAAGTTTTCCACTCGGTGAATAAAAAGACCAGGAAGGGAAAAAAATCTCAGATGGTTTGGAAACACTAAGTCAACAAAACTCTTGCATGATGGAATGTTGGTGCCATTGCCACCACTTTATTTTTTTGGCTACTACCTCAGTTGCTGGAGCACTCCCATCGGTCATGGGAGATGAGGTTTAATAAACTTGGGCCACAACAACCCCAGCAGCACTACAGGCTTGGGGAGGAGTGGCTGGAGAGCTGCTAGTCAGAGAGGCACCTGGGGGTGTTGATTGACAGCCAGCTGAACATGAGCCAGCAGTGTGCCCAGGTGGCCAAGAAGGCCAGTGGTATCCTGGCTTGTATCAGAAATAGCATGGCCAGCAGGGACAGGGAAGTGATCTTACCCCTGTACTCGGCACTGGTGAGGCCGCACCTCGATTACAATTTTGGGCCCCTCATTACAAAAAGGACATTGAATTACTCGAGCGTGTCCAAAGAAGGGCAACAAATCTGGTGCAGGGTCTGGAGCACATGTTGTACGAGGAGCGACTGAGGGAACTGGGGTTGTTTAGTCTGGAGAAGAGGAGGCTGAGGGGAGACCTCATCGCCCACTACAGCTACCTGAAAGGAGGTTGCAGAGAACTGGGGATGAGTCTCTTTAACCAAGTAATAAGTGATAGGACAAGAGGTAATGGCCTCAAATTGCGCCAGGGAAGGTTTAGACTGGATATTAGGAAGCATTTCTTTACAGAACAGGTAGTCAGGCATTGGAATGGGCTGCCCAGGGAGGTGGTGGAGTCCCCATCTCTGGAGGTGTTTAAGAGTCGGGTTGACTTAGCGCTGAGGGATATGGCGTAGTTGGGAACGGTCAATGTTAGGTTAATGGTTGGACTGGATGATCTTCAAGGTCTTTTCCAACCTAGACAATTCTGTGAAAGTCCTTTTTGCACCAGGGAATTATTTTGTACCTGTTACCCCCTAGACCGCTGCTGGAAATTTTGGGTATGACATGCTTACAGTCTCCTGTCTAATATAAAGTTTCCTGTTGTATAAATTAGAAGTTCACTGAGGCTACAAATGGAATTCAGGTGACCTACATGATGGGTGGATATCGTAATCGGCAGAGAAAAGAGTAAATCTCAGTGTATCCCTGACAATGCACATTTTTATACAAAGTGAAATGGAGATAAAAGTGAGAGCATAAATGGCTGCTCTCAAGTAGAGGAGGGATTGACTTTGTGTCAATCCTCAAACTACACGCACCTTAGTACAAGGAGGTTACTACCTATTTTTAGTCGGGTAATGGCAAGGTTCTTTTTGACTGTGAGCTGCCTGTGTAGATTGAATAACAGGTATCATGATCATCGCCAAACACTGATCAAACTGGAGACGAACAAAAACTGAGGATCACATACTTCATTTTCCTTTCCACTGGTAATTGTAACTATAGGAAGTGTCATACTTAGTTCATTAAACAATTGCATTAATAATTCTAAACACAGTAAAGGGAATAATGCATCTATATTTATGTTTTCAATTGAATTAGCTTTAAAAAGCATTGGTACAGATATGTTTAGTTAATCATCAATTACCATAGATAGTGAAGGTTCTATATGGAAAATAACAAGGGTCCTGATTTAGAGGTGGCACAACAAAAGAGGTTTTATTTAGTTGGAAAAAGTTATTTTGTTGTTTCCAGCTCACATTGGAGCCCAAAACACCTAATCTGTAATGCATAAAGAAGAAAAAATAGCCACTATTTGTCCCCCATGTAGAAATTCAGTACACAGTTGCTAATCTGAAGCATTTTATCCAATTTAAATCTAACATGTGGAATCCTTTTCTTCTATTATAAGAACTTAAGTTCTGTCCTGATTCCATTAATGAATTACTAAACCTGATCAAACTTTTTCATGTAACAGAAAAGAGGTGAGTGCAGTACCATCATATCATGTAAAACATTAATTTGCTTTAATAAGAGATCTACTTTTAGTTAAAGGAATGTAAACAGTGAATGTGTACAAAATATATCAACTGAGTCTTTGCCTAAAATAACAAAAAGTGAATTTTTGCATATTCAAACTTAATTCAAAGATATAATTTAATGCAGGCATAATGGTCTTGTTAAGTCAGTAGTTAATGTTCTCATAATAACATTAATTCTGTCTTCCTTCAGGTACTTTATATAGCATAGTAACTGCTATGTAACTTACTACCTATAGGATTCACATTAATGATCATTATCTTGAAAATCTTCTGAAATCTTCACAATTGTCTTTTCCAGTGTCCTTTGTGTTTAGAAGAAAAGAGAGAAAAAACAAGTGATGGCAAGGAACTTTGGTTTTCCTACTTACCATTGGTTTAGGTAACTTGTCTTTTGAGAAATAGTATCACAGACTTAAATGTTGCCATTTAGGTTTCTGTTAGTTGAATCTTTCTTCCCCTTTACTGTTTTATAGTATGCTGGCAAAATTACAGCATTTTCAATGATTAATCCATTTTTTTTCATATAAGACTAGTATTCATCAGCCTTCTAATTTGTCTGAGTAACTTACAGGACATAACAATATGTGACAGGTGCTTTTGTCTTTTGCAGACCAGGTCTTTCTATCCTTTTACATTTAAAGGTGAAGCTCTGATTTTTACTTCACTAATAACGTAATATCCTATAAATCTAATGATCTGTTCGGGGATTTGAATTAAAAAAGTGCTCCTGGTCTCACTCTAGTGGATAAACCAACTTCTTTTGTACAGAGGTGGCTATTTTATTGATGAATATGGAAAAAAGTGTATAGTCCAGTGCTTTGTTCCATTCTTCTAATTTATGACACCAGTAATAATGGATGATGAATGAGATATCCAAAACATTAATAAATTATCTTAAGAGGTGTACTAAATCAAAGAGGAGGAGACTAAGAAATAATCTCGTATAATGCCTCCAAGAAAAGTAAGCTAATTCCAGAGTCATTTATTCAGCGATATGCAAAAACCCAGAGAAATTTGTTGAAATTAAACTGCTATAGTTAGTATGATGTTAATATAACTCAGCATTCCAAGTGTGCTATTCTAGACATTTGGATCGCCAGCTTCAGGTGGCAAGAGATGTAAAACGTACAGACTAAAATCATTCTTAAATATTTAAGTTAAAACGTTGAGTTTAAGCATGTTTAAAATAAAACCCAGCAATTTTATCCTACGTTGATGATGCTTACATCCTCTTCCCTAAATTCATCTATCCACTAACAGTGTTGAAATTTGCAGCAGTTTTCTGCTGTGGTTTGCATTCACTAACTTGATGATTCTGTGTGAAATATTCACTCATTCCAAGAGAAACTCTGTGGCCTTTTGGTTTTTTTAGCAGTGAAGTTTCTGTGTTTTGTCCATTTGGATGCCATAAGCAATAGTTCTCCCAGTGACACTGGCTATCTCAGAAGGAGTCTTCATGTCAGAAGAGGCATTTGGCTGCTTATGCAGTATTAGTGTGCCACTTTGCTGTAGACAGGGAGCATCAAAGTAGTGGGCCAGTTTTATGCAAGCGAACTATTGCCATTCTTACTAATTTGTTTCTTAGTAAGTCCAGTGAAACTTAGCCACCATTACAATGGTGACTTTTTGGATATTCAGACTTAATTCAAAGATGTAACTTAATGCAGACATAATGATCTTGTTAAGTCATTAATTTAGTGAGATTTAGGGAGTGCAAATGTTACCGATGTTGGTAGAAATAAAACATCCTGAAGGTGATATAAGGTTTTCCATTTCACAAACTAATGCTTTGAGGTTCTATTAATGTGTGTTTTATCACTTTTAGATGACCTATGTGTGGGCTTAGATAATTTTGTCATCAAAACAAGAAATATGTCTTTTGTCCTCCTCTTGTTCTCCTTTTTTGGTATTTTCTTTCCATGCCTTACACCTTTGCTGGAGTTTATATGACTGTATGGAACTGATCCAGCTGATAATACATTTTTCCTTTGTTGAGGTTATACAATGAGTTACAAAAGAGTTAAGTGTTTTTGGTATGGAGTTAACATCATAAAGGCTATACTTTCTACATCAAGGACAATGGAAAACCCTTATCCTTGATGATTTCTAATCAAATTGGATCACCTTTGGATGCAGATAGTTAAACATACCTACCTAGTTGTATTAAACTTATTATCCATTTCTTGTTTCTTTCTTATGTGTAAAATAGTGCAGAAGAATGTCTTACTGTGCAACAGGGCCAGTATAGTAAATGGTTTTCTGTATTTCATGGATGTCAGCTTCATTTTTGTGACTCAGATTATGCAGTGACAGTTGGATACTAAGTCACTTGTATCAAGCTTCTGGATTTTTTTCCCCAGTTCCCCCTGTCGTGATCCCCTTAAGAGCTTCAGTGATCCAAACTGGCCATAGTGGTCTGGATGGTGGCATGCTATCACTGCACTCATAATGCTTGTCTTACAGCTGGACATTTTCTAGATATGCTACTTTCTCAGTTCCCAGAATGCATTTTAATGAACTTCTTTCTACTCATAACCTTAATTTAACTTTTAATTGTGGAATTTATTGTAGTTGCAATGCTTTACATAAAAGCTGTCATCAGAAGATGTCACCAGTTGCTTTCTACTTTTTGTTTCCTTTGGGTTTTTAATAAATATACTGAGTATTGTTAGTCATATGCTACTCCTAATCATTGATTTTGATGATGAGCAGTTAACATACTTTTTTAAAATAGTGAGTTGTAAACAGTACTTTCTTTTTTTGTTTCCACCTTAATCTAAGTTCAGGCATCTTGTGAAAATGTTGGTATTAATGCAAACTTAAGTGAATGTGCTGTATTTCTGAGTCAGAGTAGGACTGCTTTGGCTCAGTCAGCTCATACTTATGCAGATAAATTTTACTTGTTTTTCACCATAGCTTACGTGACCAGGTCTGTAATTTGTAACACTGTCAAGTTTAAAGAGAAGTGGAGGATATCAAGCATTTTTAGAAACTAGGATTTACATCTATTTTCTAAGTTTATTAGATCTTTACACATAAAGTATATACGTAGATCTTCTTCTCAGTGTATTTGTCTTACCTATTATTCCCATTATTTTCTTCTTGTCATTTCTATTGGAGTTTCACATATAACTTTTAAGATCTTTACTTTACCCTTCCATTTATCTTAAGGTCTGCCTTGGCTACAAAAGTATAAACCTTATAGTCTTCAAGGTGATTAACTCATAGCACTGCATCATACAAAAGAAACCAGGGTCTTTCTGTGTTGATATCTGTGATTTTAAAACTGGGTTGGTGATTTCTGTAGACCCCCGACTTTCTCATTATGTTCAGGATGAATTCAAGATCTGTTGAAGACCAAGAAGGTGTTTCCCAGTAAGGGAAAGATTGAAGAGAATTTATTTGCGTTATCAGTATTTGCCATGATGCCAGACTTTAGTTTAAGGAAAATAACTATTAAGAAATCAACAGAATCCTATCATATATTCAATACCTTTCTCATTATGTTCAGTGTGAAATCAAGACCTTTTAAAAATCAGAAAAGTCCATTAAACAGTGTTTTAGAGGTTAAGGTGCTTGTTCGTGATTGTGGTAACATTACTTTAAGTTCCTTCTGTCTGTGATACAGTATGGGAACTTGAATCAGCATTATATATCTGAGATGAGTGCTGTAATGTCTCTGTGCTGCTTTTTGTTCTGGAGAATGTATCTCAAAATCTCATAATGGATAAATTTCACTTGAAATTAATTGGAGCAGGCAGCCAAAAAGAGAATAGTAGCAGAACTTCGAGTATACGACGCTCACCTCGTTAAAAGATATGTAGACTCAGGAACTCATTCAGTTACTTATAGAAAGTAGAAAAATTCTGTATTTTGAAGAAATTTAAGTATCTGTATTGGTGTTAAAATACAGAGAAAGAGATTTGGCAGCTCTTGCTTTACCAAAATTGGAGCATAAGCCTTTCGTCCAACAACAACAATGGCCTAAATTGGGAGAGCCCTTCTATGGAATAAGACATAATCTGAACTTTCTGAGAGTAAGATGCAATATCCACTCTTTTTTATGTGAATATCTTTAAGAACAACCACCATGTAAGATGATGACTGCACACTGTATAACTTACAAAGTAGTCAGTCCTTCGTGTGCAAATCTGTTCAATTTGTAATTTTGTGTTTGATACTTCAATAAATAGGGCATCTGAAATAAAAAATGTAATTGCAAAGAGTAAATTTTCAGCCATGTAAAAAAAAGTAATTGATTCAGTAATACGTTTTGTGATGGCAACAGAGGAATGCTTTGACCTTAAGTATATTACTCGAGAGCACGGTTGTACTCTTTCATGTATATGACATCTGAGGGCTTATTAGAATCGAGAAGTGCATGACTAAGGTTCTTTGAAAAAGAGAAAAAAACTTTAACAAAATAAGAGTATGAAATAGCTGTAAATTCATTTTTTCCCCAGTCCATTTATTTAAGCGTTAATTATGTTTCAATATTTCTAATTAATAGACAATGCAGTGTTTAAATAGGGTAGTAATTGTGTTTTTTGAACACAATAGAAGAGGGTCTTTAATTGCAAAATCAAATTTTGCTACAAAAATAAAGATACCATAGTTTGGAGTACTTTCAGGTTAACATATCATGGAGCAGTCCACAGTGAATACTGCAGATCAATACAATGAAGGGTTAATTGTGAAAACAGATATAACTTTTATTTTCTTATAAATCAAGAGGTTGGTAAAATGTACGCTTACTGTTGATCATTAGAATACAAAACTATCTGTTAAAATCAATTAACATGCATATCTGATGACTGATTGTATAAATATGAAAGTCAAATAATTGTAATCGTTAACCATGGCTTCAGGTCATATGAGTTGTCAGCTCAAAAAAAACTAGAGGAGTAAGAGGTTGATTTGCATATATTTAATGTGGCATGCTGTTCATGTGGGAATTTGAGATAAACCTTTGCTAGTAATCTGCTTGTTTTTATCTAAAGATCGACTAGGAAACATGGGTCATAACAGTCAAGTGAGCTATATGTTGTATTGATAGCAGTTGATTCAGTAGTTTGGGATTTAACATTTTACTATAAGTTTTAATATTTTAAATTTTTTTTTTTTTTACTAAGAGACAATTGGAAGAAGCTGGTTTAAAAGTTATTCAAGAAATACTTGAATTTCTTGAATACCAGGAACATACTCAAAATTATCCTATAACTGGTTTCAAGACGGGGCTACTTTTACAGTTTTTAGTTAGACTTAACAATATGTATAACAAGCACTTCTTTGCTTTTTATGATAAAAATTAATCAGAGATATATTAAAGTTTTTAATAAAGTACTGTACTGAGTCACAAAAATATCTTTCTATGTGAGGTGAGTTTAATTTAATTGATCAATTATAATAAATAGAAGGAGGGAGGTGTGGCAGAGGAATGAGGCTTCTGTCCTGGAAAGGATTTACATATTATTTAAGTTCCTGAATATAATAATCCATTAATAATAATTATGGGTAAAACATGGATTAAAATTATAAATAATAAAAATGGATATAAAATATGGATAAAAGTTATGGATACAAATGGATAATAATCCATTGCAGTTTTGGCGTTTTTTTAATTGATAATGCAAAATATTCTATGTAACTCATAACAATTCAAAAAATCCTTGTAATTTGTCAGAATATAGTGGTCAGCAACTTACATTACCTATAATTTGGTTAAGCATGTCTGTCCAGCCTCTTTTCCCCTGTGTTTACTCCTGAACATTAAAACAAAAGAAAGAAAAATTCCTGTCCTAAATTTTGAAATTGTATGGTAATCTCTAAAATTTCCTCTGGTTCCTATGTTCATGAGTTTCCAAAGGGGAGAAGCAGCAGTATGTGGTTTCTTTTGATCTGATTTGTACCTGCAAACTAAGAAAATTTCTGATGGTGGCAGTATCAAAAGGTAGAGAATAGAAGATCTTGCTTGGTGCTTTTTACTGTGAGCCTTATTTATAATTTTGCCATTGTAAATATTTGAAATTTTTTCTTGGGTATGTGGTACAATCCAGTTCATTGCATTATCACCCAAATTAACTTGAGTACCAGCAAGGTGGCCTCCTTATTGTGGCACTCAGACTGGACAGAGTACAGAACACGCACAATTACTCAATTTCTGGTATTCTTGTTCCGTGAAGTGCACCTGAAGGACACTGCCTTTTGCTTTAGCCTTCTGTTGACCAATCTTTATCTGTTGACTAAAGGCACCTATACTACGTTTGAGGATTGGGGCGGGAAAGGACCAGCTGACAAAACAGAGGAATGGAGTCACATTCAGTTTCTGCCCTTTACTAGGATGGAATTTGCATTTGATTGCAAGAGACAGAAAGGTCTCAGTAGAAAGTTCTCAGACAGAAAGTATCTCAGGTCACTGGCTGTTTTGTGTCCTTTCTTTAAATGATTTACATGTCTATTTGAGCATGGAATTATGACCCTCTTAACTTAGACAGAAATAGTTGTGTGAGAAGGTCAGTTCTGTAACTATAGATGAGAAGCCCAAATTAAACAGGAAAGTAATTAAAAACTAAGTAAATTTTAAAAGGAAGAAAAAATGTGTTTTTAAGACACTGTTGACTGTAACTACAGTTTTAGCTGTACTCATTGGTGAAAAATCACTTTGCTACTAGAGGCTGCCAAGCTGCAGGTGAATGAAGATGCACTATGACTAAGTGGTACAGAGAAGGTCTGATTCCAGAACCTCAGGATCATTCCTGAGCCATTGTATGTCCCAGTAATCCTCAAAATCTTCTAATGTGTGAAGGCATATACTGCTTTTACAAGGTTCCATTACTTTAAAAAAAAGGGATTTGGGATATGTATGATTTGTTTTGGGGGTGGATGGGATTTGCAGATGTTGTGTGAGAATTAATTTTCATTCTCAGACAGAAATCTGGGCACTGAAAGAGAATACCTTAGCAAAAAAACCCAGTCTCATTTGTCCCACTTCAGAAACATGTATTGTGAGAAAAAGGGCTTCAGATTCCTTAAAATATTCAAGTTTTTTGTACTCTTGTGTTTTGGGGCTTGCAGTGTTACTAGCTCAAAGGGGGGAGGTATGCTTTTTCATGATGACTATATTTAGCCAGGAGGAATAGTCCTTTTTAAAGCAAACTGAAATGAGTGTATGAGAGCGTGAAATTATCAGCAGTGCCGGTGCACATTTACATTACTTCTACATACTCTTTTGAATGACCACACAACAGAACAAGTACTTCGTTTCCACTGTGTTGATTTTTCTTGACAAAACATGGCAGTCCATCCAAAGGAGGGTGTTTAGCCAAGATAAATATAAAATTTATGATTAAGCAAAGTGTTTCCTTATTATAATCCCTAAAGAGAATTTGAGACTTGTTAAATATAATGTGCCCAGGTAGTTTTAAGAATAAATTACACTTTATGCTTTTAAATGCTGAAATACAGCAACACCACCAACCATTTGAGATCTTACCTGCAGAAACAACACTGCATACTGATTTCCTTTGAACCAAGTAGCAAAAACCCATGCATATATACAGTATATAACCTCAATTTTCATGTATTCATTCAGTTTTACAGTCCTGTACAAAGATCAAGAATCCGTTTCCGTAGCATAATTTATAAAACCATGTCTCACTCTTTCCTGTAATGTGTGTTATGGAAGAAAGCAAATAAACCGTTTTGACAGAATGGATAAAAATTGATAACGTGATTACATTTCTGGCACATTTCTTTAGCTGCTATATTTACAGAATACCACTTTGAAGAAAACTATGGCGATTGTCAGTGTTATTTATTAAAATAAATGGAGAATGAAAATTGATTCAGGAGATGAGTGGATTTTGACCTTTGTGGTACCAATGTTGGCTTTGGAATGCAATGTTCTCATTAAATTGTGAATGTACTTAGATAGTGGATATTAAGTGATCTCACTGTATTCTTTCAAGGACTATGAACTTTCAAAATCAAGGATAACATTAGATGTCAGCCAAGTATTTTGTCCTTCTCGTGGTTTGTCTTTACATCTGAATTAGTGCCAGTTTGCACAGATTGTGTGTCAGCTTAAATACAAGAAACAGGCCTCAGTCTGCTTGAACTCGTTCCACCAAAGACTTCTAAAAACTTTCGGTAGTCTGCAGACTGTAATGGTTGTTTCACATTAAGTTGCTTTGTAGAATTACAAAACAGCTTTTCTTGTGCTTTCAAATAAAATGTTGTCATCCGCTAATGAATGAGATACCATCTGTAATAATTAAGGTTATTCTACTTGTTTTCCCCCTGCAGCAGAACTTCTGAAGGTTTGCAGAAGACAGTAAGAGAACCACCAGGAAGGCTATTGCAGTATTGTAAGTACTGCACCCAGAAAAAAAAAAGTAGTGAATTAAGAATGATGTAAAGAGATTTTCATTTTTGGGGGGGAAAAATGAGCTACATAAAGGGATTACGTGTAAAATACAGAGCAGGATGTATTGTAGCAATCATGTTAATAATTTACAAGGGAAAAACTGCACTCTTGTAAAATCTGAAATTGTATCCTTGTGCAGCGTAATCAGGAATTTACCAATAGCAGTGAAAAATATTTCTCTATTCACCAAAGATTGATCTAGTTTATATACATTTGTTTATTTAAAACTATCAGAATTTGGAAAATCATTGTAGTTTTGTAGGTTTGTCATTTGTTTTAGTGACTTATTGTTTAGGTTATTTTGCAGAATTATTTATTTGCTGATTTATTTATGTATTTCATTATTTATTTATTTGATTATTTAGTAAATTATTTATCTGATGAATTATTAATACATCTTCATGACATGCTTTAAATTATTTATAACTTAATTTTGAGTTTATTGCTTTTCGACGCTGCATTGTTACTGACTAGTTTTGATTTTTTTTTCTTGGTTCTTGAAAATTAAAGTACTAGCTCTAAGGCAAAAGTATATTCTTCGCAGAATCCATAGATGGTTTTCAGTGAAGTAATTTACCATGTAGATACTAATTTTGTTTAGCTTTATATTGCTTAATATCACTTTTCTACTTATTTAGCTTTTGCTTCTGTTATTTCATAGATGTGTCAAGATGAAATGAGTGACCTTTAAGGAACAAAGATAAATGTTTACTTTAAAACATGTAGAAACAAAGTAGTTCTATTTCCCCCTTAATAAGTACCCTTCAATTATTCTTTAACTTGAGATATTTTTGTCCCAATAAAATGGATGTTTTTTAAATGAGACTCTTGATATTTGAACTAATACATTTAACTTTTAATAAGAAAATAATATATTCACATTAATAACTCATATGGAGAGTTCCTTTTTAGCAGCAAGGTTTTAAATATACGGGGAGGAATGGTTGTATCTCTAGACATATGCAGAAGAAGCAAATACGTGTGGAGGGGGGAAGTTGGGTAGTAGGTGGGGTTTTTTTCCCCCCCGGTGTTTTTTGCATGCATAGGAATTTATAAACTCCGAAAATTTAACATGTCTGTGTTGTATGTAAACTACTCTGTGATCACAAAGAATCATTCCTAGTGCACAACATATTGTTGTGAAGCCTGTTTTTGTGTTGCTTTCTTTTGCCAATTAAAAAGGCCTGAAATCTCATCTTTTACTCCAAAGAGACTTGAGTGAATGTACAAAAGCAGTGTAAGGCGCCAATTTTAGGCTCCAATTTTAGGCTTTGTGTATGAGCACCAGCTCTGTGGACTGCCTGGGATCAGAATATGACTCGGAGTCAATTCTGACTGATGAGTTTTTCAGGACCAATTGAGCCTCTTGCCTGAAGTTGCCTATTTCACCTCATTTCCCAATGAGTAACTTGTTGGGCAGTCGGAAGCCACCTTGCAGGAGAGCGCTGTGACCGACAGCCCTGTTTCAGAGCTGTAATGAATAGGGCAAAGCAGCAGTTCCTCTGCAAAAGTGCCGTGTGCACAACGTGGCCTTTATTCTATGTTTAGTGCTTGAAATGAATTACTATATACTTTAAAGTTTTAACACAGCATGGAAAGGCTGCATTGTACATTTCAAGTTTCAGTGCTGTTGAAATACAGTAGAAATGGCCTCTGTAGACAGGTTTCACTATAGAACTTAAATTATGCATGTGTATATCCAAATTCCTTATTTTGAAATATTGAATGTATGAATATTTAATTTGTATCTTGCTTTAGTATCTTCATATGCTTGCCTTAAAGGAAGCTGTTTCCTTTGATTTATATACACGGATAAAAATGTGTGTACAGTATGTATCAATGGTTTTTCTCTCTACGGTGTTAGATGAACAGCTTCAGATAATGATAGCTACTGATTTTTATTCTTCAGCTTGCTACTATTGTATAAAACTTAAATTTGTCATATTTGTTCTATTAATCTTACTTGAATTTCAAATTAATTTGCTTTTCAGAAATATTTTCTTAATTACATACATTAAGAAAAGTCAAGTATGTTGCAGATCTCAACCATGCAGTATTTTTGGTCTGTGCACAGTAACAAAGCTCTGAATATTATTATTTGGGGCAGAGTTCCAATCTGAAATTTACATTTCTCCTTATTTGAATGTTTTCACTGAAGCTGAGAACTCCAAGGGAGTTCCTCAACATATACTAGTTTATGCGACATGCTCTATGGAATTTAGTAGTCACTCTTATTTCCTTGGCTAAATGAGGTCTTATTGATGAATAAGACCTATTATAAGCAGTTACAAAGGTAAGTGCTGTCAGTGCATTCTGCCACCAGTTTCTCGAGTATGAAACACTTCCTGAAAGACGTGCTACTACTGTTATAGGGTAATATAACGCAGCTTATGTGTTGGCACCGAAAGTAGCTACTTCATAATGATGACAAGTGAAAGTACAGCCAAAGGTCATATTAAACAAGAGATTTCTTTCACACCTCATCCATTTTCTGGATGTGGTATGAAAATAGCTTTGTTCCCTACACTTCAATATTTTTAAAAAGAAGTTATCTTGAAGGAATTTTTTATGCCTTGTATATTATTTTGTTCACGTTTTAAGAGCTGGACTGTGAAATTCTAGCATGCTAACTTCGGTGCTACAAAAGTGTTTGAAATTAGCTTAAATTTTGAGTGCAATTAAGCAACATAAGTAGTATTTCATCTCACTATACTTTTTTGGTTTGCGAATTTGCTTAAAGGCATAACTTTAAGTTCTAGAAAAAGAACTATTAATGTGCAAAGTGGTATTTATATTGATGTTGCATGACTATGGTTTTATTCTTTTTTGTATCTTTTAAGAAGAAAGATATGGATTTTTTTCTGAAAATTGCAGTCTGTTGTTTAGAAGTAGGAAAAAAGCGAACCTATCCATGTTGACAGACTGTTTCTTAGCTCTGTTTTAAAGAGATCTTGCCAGTAGTGTGAAAGGATAATTTACGCTGTATGCGTCCCCCATCTTACACTGAAACGGTCAACCAACGGGATGCTAAAATAAGGTGTCATTTTAAAAACTTGAATAGTCATGTATAAGATAATGAAAATGAAGCTGGCTTGTTTCACAGAGGGTGCTGAACAGTTAGGAGGTGCCGGTTGGGAAGCCTAAATCTGGTGTATTATTGGTAGGTGTATTTCTGTTCTAATCTAACTCCATAGAAATCGCAGAAGCCATATTAAGCTCTTCTTCAATTTATTCCATGCAGATAAAAGAATTTACATCTCATGAGTCATATATTTCCTGTTGTATCTTTAATACAGCCATTTTTAGTATTTTTCTTGCCTCTCTCCTCTATTGGTATGCTTAGAGAGTCTGTGTGCAGGAGCTTGTTATTTCACCCGTGAGGCAAGGAGGAGTTCAAATCAATAGCAGTGTGTTGTTGACACTAAATGATGTTTCTTCTTGCCACAATAAGACTTGATTTTGTCATCCTAATGACGCTAGCTTGCTTCACAGAATAGGGATCAGCACTCTCTCAAATCAAACTTTACAAGTATTAAAAAAAGTCCTTTGAAGGAAGTACTAGAGAAATACTCCAGTATTTGTAACCAAACACATACATTGGCTTTGTAAAATGAGTGTTTAAGTTCTGTTTCACTTTGTAGGGAAACTGCTTTGCAATGCCTTTTGGAAGTCTGTGTTAAATGATGTAGGATTTCTCAGAGCTGACAGTGATGAAAGCATGATGTTTTAAAAAGAAATTATGAAAAACATTATTTAAAATATAAGTTCACATAAAATATGGATCGTATTAAGACCTCAGTTAAAAAAACCAACAAAACAAAAAATCTCAAGCTAGTAGAAATTCTGTATGTTTCACAGAAAAATCTTTGGAACGCTACCTAGAAAGAGGATGTCTGCAAGGGGAAAAAGGTACAGCCAGCAAGATGTTACCACGCTAGGTCTTGGATTGCACTCTATAGCATGGTCAAAAAGGAGTAAGCAGTTGTTCTTGACTTGAACTAAGGATCCCATTGGAAGACAGGAGCTGTACAAAGATGTGAATTTGAGAGGAAATAGTGTAATCGTGGGAAGCAATAGTATGATGATAGGAACTTATGGACATAATGTTGGTAGCAACAGTGGGTTATTGAGAAGTACAGGATCTTTTGTGTTGGACACCTGAAAGCAATAGCAGAGTTGAATCACCCTATTATATTATTATGTCCTGGTTTGAGTGAGTGACAGGGGTTTTTTGGTAGCAGGGGATGGGGCTACAACGGTGGCCCCCTGTGAGAAGCTTCTCGAAGCTTCCCCAGCTCCAAGTCAGACCCGCCTTTGCACCAAGGCCTGGCCAGTTAGCTGCACCTCTGCAATAACGTATTTAAGAAGGAGAACCTGGGAGGGCTTGTGAGGAGGACATATCTGCAAACACCGAGGCCAGCGGAAGGAAGGAGGAGAAGAGGGGAGGTGTGCCAGAGCAGGGGCTCCCCTGTACCCCGTGGTGATACGGCAGAGCCACCCCCCTGCCACCCATGGGGGTCCACAATGGAGCAGATACTAATTTGCAGCCTATGTGGGGCCCCACACCGGGACAGGTGCCTGCGCCCGAAGGAGGCCGGGACCCCATGGGAAGAAGCCCCCGCTGTTGTAGTTCGGCGCTGGGAGGACTGCAACACGTGGGGGTGACCCACACACCCGTGGGAGTGACCCATGTTGGAGCTGATTTGTGGAGGACTGTCTCCTGTGAGAGGGGGACCATGCTGGAACAGGGGAAGAATAACAGAAGTTTTGCCCCACCCCAAGGTGGAAGAAGCAGCAGGACTGACTGCACCCCCCATTCCTTGCTCCCTGTGCCACTGGCGGGGAGGTGGTAGAGATACCAGGGCAGAGATGAGTCCGGGAAGAAGGGAAGGATGGGGGAAGATGTTTTCAAGATGTGGTAATGCTTCTCACGGTCCTACTCTGTCTGTTAAGTAGTGTTGTTGTTGTTGTTAGTGTCTGTATTAAATTTATGTTTTTTTCTTCCCACAATGAGCCTGTCTTTTGCCTGTGCCTTAAAGGATGAGATCATCCCTCTCTATCCTTATCTCAGTTTCCTGGATCTTTTGCTTTCTTTCTTCTCAACGCTAGGGGGTAAAAGGGGGAGTGAGCGGCATCTTTGCTTATTTTCCCATTCTCAGCGCTGGGGGGGAAGGGGGGAGCGAGTGGCTGCATGGTGCTCAGTTGTCCTCTGAGCCCAAACCATGACATATTAAAGCATCCTCTTCCTTACAACGTATTTGTACATTTCTATACATATCTTTCACTGTATGAAAGATGTTACTTTTTTATCTGAAAGAACATCAGAAGATATTATGGCTGCATGGTTAAACATTCTCATGGTTAGTTGTGAATTTTAACTTTAATGTTGAACCCCAAACAGCCTGTTCTAGGAAAGCCTTTTAACAGTAAGCAGCTTTATTAGCAGCTGCACACATGTAGCTTTTCTATTTGCACTCTTTTCATTGTTTCATATTTTTTTGCAAAGCATGGCTTCTCAGATGTTCGTAGTGTAAACTGCAATCTAATATTTTTTTGGTTTTACAATATCTCCCCTTCTCTTCTATATGATTTTCTTGAAGTCACTTGACTTGTGACTTGACTGTCTGCATATCATGATGATGTTTCCTGGAGAGGAAATGCCTCCTATTTTTCAGGGAGTGAAAAAAGTCCTTGTGAAAATTACAGTAACTAGTTATACTTCAGTAATGGTATGAATATTATATAAACTTTAAGCAATATTTTGTGGGTTTTTTAATGCACATTAACTGCAGGAAATAAGTAGCACCTGAAAGAAGATGACCAGCAACTTCAGAAATGTAGCTCATTGCTCATCTACCTCAAATCCCGAACATTTTCGATGATTCTCCTTCTCGCTGAAATGTAGACTTGACCTAACTCAAAATATATCAGGAGCACTTCGCCAGTTTATTTATAACAGCAATACACATCTACCTCAGATGCAATTTACTAGCAAAGTAGTGGTCAGAATAGCTTAGTCGTGTTCATGCATACTTCTTTATTCTGTCTCCAATGCTGAGACAAGCTAAAAAACAGTTTTGCTAGTGTAACTTCCCCTTATTTGCATGAAGTTAGCACACTTGTAGAATATCAGCAGCACACTCTTATCCTGCCACATGTAGGTATAATATCTTACTGTATACATTAAGATGCCTACCAGAAAGAGCCTCTAACATCTTGTCAGCAGTACAGTCAAGATGCAAGAAGTTCAGTGAAGAAGGCTGTGCCTAGTGTGGTGACTTGTCTCTACTGAAATATCTTTTTCCTTTTAGCTGAGATTCTGATATTGTAAACATTTGAGCGTAACTTACGACAAGCTGATAGTGGCACTAAAGTTGATGAATATATTCTCTTATAGCAGTATATTTAGTAAACACTATTTTTAGACTATTTTCTTTATCCCAGGCTCTTGCATTTGACATATGGTTATAGCTGGATTTAATGTTCCTTACTCTGTTATGAGGATCAGCAAACATAAAAAACCGTCCCTTATAGCGAAAACAGGAAAAATATCAAATGCGAAGAGTTTTGTTATTCTACCTTTTTTGGTTGTTTATATTGTTTCGTGTGTGTGTGTGTGTGTAACTGCCATGTTTCGGTTGACCATAGGCATCTGGGATTCCCATTTTATCATATTTGTGTTAATTCTCACATTTGATAAAAAAGTTCGGAGGTTTTAGATTAATACTGCAAAACTTAACTTTTGTACAATAAACTTTAACATGAAATTCTTACAATTTGTGGATTCAGGTAAATAAGAAGCAAATCCCTTGGAATTATAATACCTATTGATATAGTTGGTATGTATGAAGAATCTAGAGAATTGATGTATAAGCTTTTCTTTTAAATTTCTCCTAATTTGCAGCCAACAAATGAAATTGTTGCAATTATTTGACTAGATAAATTCACTTTTTTCAGTTTCTGTACAGAACTGGTTTTGTTTCTGTACTATGCAACTCTTTGCCATAGTATGTCTAAGCTATCTCTTTGCTTAACATTTTCATTCTCATTATAAAGAGTTCTATTTGCCTTGCTATGCCTACTTGTTCTCAATAAGTACCTGCGCTACCTGGAAGTGAATGTAAAGATAACTTGAGAGTGAGAAGCATATTCTGGTAACAACCTGAAAAAATTATCTTTTGTTTCTCTTTAATCACCTATAATCTATAGTACTACTCTTAAGACTCTTTCTTAGAGAGAAACTTTATTGTATACACGTGCATGCAATACATTCTTAGAACAATTAGTAAAACTACAGGCACATCTGAAGGCATATTCTGCATTTTCAGTAAAACATATTTTGAATAAGTAGCTGATCTATTGAGTGGAGTTGTCCATTGATTCTAAAGATATTTTTTTCTGTGTTCAGACAAATCAAGATGGTAATCATTTATAATTTCTTGCCTTCATGAAAAGGAGTGATGAATAATATGATTGGAAGGAATGCATGAGTCATGAAATGGAGAGCTGGGCAATCATGGAAAAATTCACTTTAAAAACTCTGTTCTGCTTACCAGGAGCCGTAATGTGAGTTCATTTTTCTGTAATATAATCCAGAAATTATGATGGTAGAGGTTTTAATAAAACCCTTGGATGGGTGAAAAACAACCCTCTAAGTCAATTCAAACATTGGTTGGTGGGTTATAAAAAGGAGTTCTTTAACTCTCAGCTAAAAGTGATTGTGGATACAATGATCAGAGGACACTCTTTCTTCTGACCTCCATATGAATGTGAAAATGAAATGTCTTAAAATATACTACAGTTAATATGGAGTGAATGTAGACCCTACAGTGTTGAAAGTATCTGTACTACTATAAAACAGCTTTGAAAGGCTGTTAAAATATTGATAAGTTGGTAAAGCACTTCAGAAACTCTTATTTCTGTTTCACATGTAGATCTGTAGCCAGTCAAGATTTGTACTCTCTTGGGTGTACAACAACACATAAAAGAGAATAAAACTAAGTATTGTTACTAAATAAATGGCTTAATTTGTCATAGCTCCACCCACAAAAAAATCCATCTGGTTTTCAGCTTTTCTCCCATACTAAAATCATAAAGCATGTATTAAAAAATTGCTCGCTAGAATCAAGCACCAGGTCTGTGTCCCAGGCAAGACTCACATAACCAGCTGTTGTTCTCCCTGCAGTGACCTGGGCTAGGCAGCCTAGCATCTGCCTCTGTTTTCTTTTCAGTGACCCAAGCCAGATTTCTTCAAAGCCTATTGCTGATATTTTTCCTGCAGTGACTCATGCTAATTTCTTTTACGTGCTACAGCTGGTTTTGAAAGATCTCTTCCCTTTTTCTTTTCTAATTTACTCTTTCTGTAAATTTAAAGAGGTGATTTTTAAAATTACTGGGTAATGTTGACCATAGGACTGTTCTGGTTGTCTTGCTTTAAGGCATATGTCAGCACTATGCTGGGCAAATTAGATTTACTTTCCAAAGGAAAGTTCAATTACGCCTGTGTTTCTTATGGACAAAGAATCCTGACCTTGAACTGAGTTAATTACATTCATTTAACTTGTGAGAATCAAGGTGAAGCTGTTGGTTGTGGCTTGGGACAGGGCAGAGTTCAGAAACATTCAGAAACAAAAAGGAAGATATTTTGCTCTGTGAACTAACAGTATGAAAAAATTACGTGACAAAATGCTCTAAATGAGAATAAAAGGCTATTAATTATATAAACCTATTAATTATAAGATTAAGCTGACCCCAGGAAGGTAATATTGCTAATAGTTAAATGCAAAACAGTAAAATGTAAATTTGCCATTTTGGTGGAGATACAGCTCAGTTTTCACAATCATTGCCAATGGAAATTATGGAAAATCTTTTAGAAAGGCTAGTTTTTTCTTTTAAAGTAAAAACAAAAGTCTGGTTTATCTTTTTTTCTGTAAGACATCAAATATTGAAGTAAGGCAGAAGTTCTTGGTTCTTGGAATGTTTTATAGTGACTATATTATAGGAGAGGTTGTGCACCTTGCTTTCAGTTTGCAGTCTTAAAAATTCCTTTGGCAACTCCAAAACAGTTTATGTGGACAAGTGATTTAAAAAAAAAGTAAAAATACTCTGGCTACTACTGAGTGACTAGAATTTGCCTTAGCTCAAAATGCAAATGATATGCATAATGTGAACATTTTACCCTTTCTAGATCAACATGAAGTGCTTTTTCAGTCATCTTTGTTCTGAGACAAGTCTAATTATTGTTTGAGTAAATACTGCTCTAGAGTATAAATTGAAGCATAGTAGGGATGATTGATTGGGATAATCACTTCAGAAACTGGAGAAGGTTAGCCTTGCTAAGCCCCTTTCCCCAGCCATGTGTTCTCACCACTTTTATGCAGGCTGCTGCTTGTGCATCTATGCATTCTTCTGCTATGTTAGTTTTAATCTTTATTAGTTTTCTGATCTGACTACATTAGTGCTAGGTCAAGGAGTGAGAAAAAGGCAGTTGAAGGGGATAGGAGACAGTCATGAAGCAATACTCTGAGCTAGTGCTAGTGTTGAAAAGATAGTGCTGCCATGTATATAAACCGCACAGGGTAATAATTGCTTACTGTCTCTGAAGTTTATCTTGCTGTATTTTGCAACAGCAGGAGTGCAAATTATAACGTGTTTGGTTGCTTCTAACTCTGATTTACTCATTTCTACTTTTGTTGATCTTCTTCAGAAAGTACAACATAATTTTAAAAACTCTTAGACACCAGAAAAATTAACCCAGAAAAACCCCTGTATTGTCAGAAAAAAAATGAGCCATTTGGCTCAATATGATAGGGCTTTTCTTAAGTAAATTCCCCGTGATACATTGTTTCTTAAGTGTTCCAGAGCTGTCTAAGGTAAAAACTGATGTGTAATTTATAAGGCTTAGTTGACATCCTGTGTATAGAAATTCAAATTTTATCTTGTAATTTTTCTCATATACACTTCCATTAGTTCATCTGTCTTTTAAGCCTTTGGTTCTCAACATTTACCAAAATTTTTCCTTTCAAAGGATTTCTTTCCGGTTCTTGTACTCTTCTGGTACAAACATGAATGAATGTGCAAGTCTTCTGTGTTCAAAACTTATGCTCTAGTTAAATTCAAGGTATGTGTCAATGTGTGTATATATATTTTGATTTTAAAGAAATATTTTTGTGTGGTTATTTCATGAAGATCATGCTATCAAGTGCAGTGTTTTGTTCACATGGTGCTTTCAGAGTCTTAAAAAAAACCCCAACAGAAGAATAATGCATGTGACAAAATATTTGAAGAAATAAGGTTAATATGGTGATTTGGGAAGACCTGCATTAACAAGCTATTTAAGGTCCTATTGCTGACTTCTATATAATTAACACTAGTGATGCATAAATATCTGTTGAATACAAATAACTTGAGGAAAAATGTTTCCCATAAGTCAAATTACAGAATCACAGAATAATTGATTTCAGAAGGCACCTCTGGAGATCATCTAGTCCAACCCCTCAGCTCAAAGCAGGGTCAGCTAGAGCAGGTTCCTCAGGACATTGTCTGGTTGGGTTTTGAATATCTGCAAAAGTGGAGACTCCACCGCTTCTTTGGACAACCTGTTCCAGTCTTTGATTATCCTGATGGTAAAAGAAGATTTTATTCTTTTTAAATGGGATTTCTTGTATTCATATCCATTAACTTTTGTCTGTTCACTGAATAGTACTAAGAAGAGTCAGCCTCCATCTTCTGTACTCCCATCAGAAATGTCTAGAAGTCCCCTGAGTCTTCTCAAGGCTAAACAGTTCCAGCTTTCTCAGCATCTGCATATATTTTATATGCTTCAAGCCCTTAATTATCTGTCAGGCCCTATGTTGGACACACTCTAACAAGTCTATGTCTCTCTCGTACTGGGAGACCAGAACTGCATACAGTACCCCAAAAGTGTATCACTAGTGCTGTCTAAAGGGGAATAATTGCCTCCATCGACTTTCTGGAAATACCCTTCCTAATGGTCTTGGCCTTTTTTGCTGTGAGGACGCGTTGCTGGTTCATGTTCAGCTTTGTGTCCTCTAGGATACCTAGGTCCTTTTCTGCAAAGCTGCTTTCCAGACGCTTGGCTCTCGGCCTGTAGTATGGTGTGTGGGGTAATTCTTTTTGGGGATTCATGTGAGGATCAGCCTGTAGTTCCAAGGACCCTCCTGCTTGCTCTCCTTGAAGAGAGGAGTGGCATTTGGTTTGCTCAAGTCCCTAGGACCCTGCTGTGATCTCCATGTCCTTTCAAAGGTTACTGTGAGTGGCCTTGATTACTGTGATTAGCCATCTCCCCCAGCACTTGTTAGTAGATCCTTTCAGGGCCCATGGACTTGTGTACATCCAGTTTGTTTAAATATTCCCAAACTTGATCCTGCTGCACCTGGATCAGTCCACAGTGCCCTGGACTTTCACACTGGTTTCATGGACCTGGGATTGCTGAAGGCTTCTCTCACCAGTAAAGACTGAAGCAAAGAAAACATTGAGGATCTTCATAGAATGGTTTGGGTTGGAAGGGACCTTAAAGATCATCTAGTTTCAATCCCCCTGTCATGGGCAGGGACACCTTCCACTAGACCAACTCAAAGCCCCGTCCAACCTGGCCTTGAACACTTCCAGGGAGGGGGCATCTACAGCTTCTCTGGGCAACCTGTTCCAATGTCTCACCACCCTCACAGTAAATAATTTCTTCTTTATATCTAATCTAAATCTACCCTCTTTCAGGGTCCCTTGTCCTATCTCTACAGTCTCACGAGAGCAGAGCAGGGGGGGAGAATACTCTCCCTCAACCTGGTGGCCACACTTCTCTTGATGCAGCCCAGGATACGGGTGGCTTTCTGGGCTGAGAGCACACATTGCTGGCTCATAGTCAGTTTTCCATCCACTAATACTCCCAAGTCCTTCTCCACAGGGCTGCTCTCAATCCCCTCGTAGTCCAGCCTGTATTTGTGTGTGGGATTGCCCCAACCCATGTGCAGAATCTTGCACTTGGCCTTGTTGAACTTCATGAGGTTTGCACAGTCCCACCTCTCCAGCCTCTCCAGATCTCTCTGGATGGCACATCCCTTCCCTCCAGTGTGTTGACCGCACCACACAGCTTGGTGTTGTCGGCAAACTTGCTGAGGGTGCCCTCAATCCCACTGTCCGTGTCACCAACAAAGATGTTAAACAGCGCAGGTCCCAATACTGACCCCTGAGGAACACCACTCCTCACTGCTCTCCACTTGGACATTGAGCTGTTGACCACAACTCTTTGAGTGCGACCATCCAGCCAATTCCTTATCCACTGGGTGGTCCATCTGTCAGATCGATGTCTCTCCAATTTAGAGACAAGGATGTTGTGTGGGACAGCGTCAGATGCTTTGCACTAGTTGGTTGCTCTTTCCTTATCCACTAATGCTGCAACCCCATTGTAGAAGGCCACCAAATTTATCAGGCACGATTTGCCCTTAGTGAAGTCGTGTGGGATGTCACCCATCATTTCCTTATTTTCCATGTGCCCTAGCAGAGTTTCCAGGAGGATCCACTCCATGATCTTGCTGGGCACAGAGGTGAGACTTACTGGCCTGTCGTTCTCTGGGTCTTCTTTTTTTCCCTTTTTAAAAATGGGGGTTATGTTTCCCCTTTTCCACTCACAGGAACTTCACTAGACTGCCATGACTTCTCAAATATGATGGATAGTGGCTTGGCCACTTCATCCACCAGTTCCCTCAGGACCTGCGGATGCATCTCATCAGGTCCCATGGACTTGTGCACCTTCAGGTTCCTTAGATGGTCTCGAACCTGATCTTCTCCTACAGTGGGCAGTTCTTCATTCTCCCAGTCCCCACCTTTGCATTTTGCTACTTGGGCTGTGTCACTGGAACCCTTGCCGGTGAAGACTGAAGCAAAAAAGTCGTTGAGTACCTCAGCTTTCTCCATATCCCGGGTAACCAAGTCCCTCGTTTCCTTCTGGAGAGGGCCCCCATTTTCCCTAGTCTTCCTTTTATCACTGACTTACCTATAGAAGCCTTTCTTGTTGCCTTTGATGTCCCTGGCCAGATTTAATTCTATGGGAGCTTTGGCCTGCCTGACGTGATTCCTCACTGCTTGGACAGTCTCTGTATTCCTCCCAGGCTTTCTGTTCTTGCTTCCACCCTCTGTAGGCTTCCTTTTTGTGTTTGAGCTTGTCCAGGAGCTCCTTGTTCATCCATGCAGGCCTCCTGGTGTTTTTTATCTGGTGTTTTTACCTTTATTGTCTGATATTAGGAATTGATCATTGGCCTGATTAGGTAGAAGGGATTTGGAGTCGAGACTTATTTTTACCCAGATATTGTATATGAAGCAAATGATTAGTGAATATTTTGCTAAAAAGCTTAAAAAATTGCAACTAAATACTTTTCATTTCCTCATGCGTTATTAACAATGCTTCTGTGAAAACATGACCATCCTCATCGTTTCTTTTTGACAATGAGTTCCACAAAAATTTCTGCTAACAGATGATTAAATATACGGAAAGAAGACTAGAGGAGGAAGCGGTCACATGGAAGAATTGCCAAAAGTCCTGTGATGCAAGGCTTCATTTTTGTCACTGATTGTTTTCTGATAATCAGTCTTTTTCATTCTTTTACCATCAATTATATTTTTTAAATATATTGTTGTTAGAACTACAACTGAAGTGATTTTTTTTTTTTTTGTCATTTTTAGAGTAGGACAGTTAGAGCATGCTAGACCTTATGTTTGATGATATCTGAACTTTGGAAGTTGCAATGTTCTAGCTTTCTTACACTGTTCTCAAGTAGATAGTGTGCCCATAATCTTAATAATTTAAGAAAAGCAAAGACACGGCTGAAGTGCATTCCATTCATTCAGTACAAGAGGCGTTACTTGTTCCATATGGTTGTGTCTACCAACCTGTTAGCTAAAACGTGATTAGAAGTTGAGTTACTTTCTCTCATGCTGCCTTTGTTATGCTGATTACAAGAGTATGTTACTCCATAAGTCTGGGCATTTCTTTACACAGAGCATGATCTTTCACAGCACACTTACGCCTTTTACTTGTATGAAATAGCAAAATCAAGTGGTTTGCTTAACATTTTTTTTTTTCAGAATACTGAAAAGATCATAGTACATGCTGGGGTTGGCATATACTCAAAATGGCTGTTTTATTTCACAGATGGGCTATACATCCCCCAAGATGTGGGCAACATGAAAGAAGCCTGCTTCTACTCCTAAATAATAAACCTCCTTTATTCCCTTATGTAATGTCACTTTCTATCTTATCTCAATTTATTTCATCCATTTTAGTCTTTGAGGATGATCCTTATGTGTAGAAAGAAAAGAAGACTTTACAGGAGAATAGACCTGAATGTCTGCATTTGTGTCTGAGCTGTGATAATGAAAATTTTTTTTTTCTTCAAAATCACACTTTTACATGTTGCTGGCTTGACTGGGCTGACTAGCTGAGTGGCTTGCATGTTAAAACTGAAAATGAAATCAAACAATCAAAAGCCTCCTTCAAGAGGAGGGGGAAAATGGGCTATTTTTACATATTTTTTTCACCTATTTCTAAGTTGATGTAGTTGACTTTAATTGATGAAACATCTGGGAGTGAGCTGCTTGGATTTGGGGTTTTTTTTGGTTTGTTTTGTTTTCTTTCCCCAGAGTCTTCAGGTGGTTTGAAGCCTTTATGACAATTAATTCAGATGATTTAGAGGTCAAGTCAACATCTAGTGACAGTCCAGACTTTGGTTTGTAACTCTGAATTAGGTCAAGGAGTTACCTGCTTCTAAATAGCTTGCATGGATTTTTACAGACGTTGTTTTATAGTGGGTATTTTTGCTTAAAATGATTTGCAAGCGTTTGGAAGGAAAAAACCTCTCATGAGGATTTTCCTGAATAAAAGTCTCTCTCATTTGTTGTAGTCTATTGAAAATTTCTCATTTAAGGTTCCTATTCAGAAATGTACCTAGCAGGATTCATAACTTTGGCTTACCTTGCATACCTTGTAGTGAGTTCTGGTTGCTATTTTTGTTGTTGGTGGACAGAAAAAGGTCTTCGGTAGCTCAGGTTAAAATGCAGCTCTGGAGAATCTTGGAGTTTGAACCTATGCTTTGAGCCAAAATGGTAATGATGGATGCGTTGTTGATTTGTATACCTCAGAGAGTGTTGCTGTGAGAATCAGGAGATGACAAGTTCGGTCGGTTCCTAATTCACTGCCACATGCACTCTGTGGCCCTCCTCTGCCTCACTTCCTTTTGGTACAGTGGAGATGACAGGTTTACTGAATGGTAAATGCAGATAAAACTGAGTGTTCCTTTCTTCTTCCTCATCTCAAGGTTTTGTCAGAATGTACAAATAGCTGTGATGAAAAAATGTGAGGAAAGAAAACTAGATTGATGGAGGTGAAAAATCACACCACGAGTGACTGAGAGTGCGAAAATCTGTGAACCTATGCCTTAGGTGAGGATGTTTCGTCAAAACCGACATTTGCCAACATGATTTTTCTTCTGGGATAAATACAATTATAAATTTGTCCGGTACTCTCTTAGGGTTATTTCTCATAAGCAAACATTATTGACTATAGATAGACCCAAAACTGATAGGAGCATGAAGAAATGCAGTTAATTTCTTCTACACTGAGAGCTGTGTATGAGAATTTCTTATACACTTTCTTTGTGTTCTTAGAGAGGCAGTGAAGATTTCAGTGAAACTTTCTAATAGGGTAAATTAAGGCTGATTTACTCTCCTCCTTGGGCTTGATACTTCTCACCCCCTTTTTAAATCTCAGTCACTTTTGAAGGCAGTCTAAGCAAGTCTACATACTTAAAACATTACTAAATCATTTATATGTGAGAGACGTCATTTGGGAAGTTTCTGATTATATCAATAGCAATAATTGCATTTTAATCAGAAAAGGATCAAGTATTGAATCCTGTTTTCTTACCAAAATTGTTTCAAACTGTAGCCCATTATTTTCTGTAACCAGCTGTCACTTTGGAACACTTTGGCGTAAGGGTATGAGCAAACTCAAGAAGTGAAGTCTGGACACACATTTTTTCGAAACATGTACAGCGAGAAAGCATTATACACTTGCCCTCAAGACTCTTATTAAGGGAATTGGTGTCCAAATCCATTTTTTTCCAAGTCACAAAGTCCATGCACTTGTTCAAGAAAGATGCCATAATAATTTGGCATCAAATGTTAAATGACGAAACAGCTTCGTGGATCTCTTTATTTATAGGACCCACGTCCGGTTTCTATGAGCAACAGGCAAAATACTTTGTAATTTTTAAAAATGTGACTACGGTAAGTACTTTCTTGCAAATCTAAATAACTGACTCCAAGGGCACATTACTTTTGGCTCAGTGATCTGATGCTGAGATCAAGTGTATTTTTGTCTTTGGTAGGCTTCACAAAGTATGTTCCCTCTGTCTACTGAGACCTAAGTTCTTTGAAGGCTTTTTTGGCCCAGCTGCTGAGGAAAGCATAGATATTAACACCTTGCCTGTGATTTAGTTTCTTCGAGTTTTGTTTTCTTTACAATATTGCAATTTTTTAGATTCGGAATTGTTTTAGAACATCCCTTGTCATAGTGATAAAAATACTCAGCCCTTATAACAGTATAATTCTCTTGAAAATTTTAGGAGATCGAGTTCAGTTTGTGCTTGGTTGTTTGCAGCGGATGATGATCTGTGTTTTAAATGAAGAAAGGAAATACCCTACTGTACAGTAAAATTGGAATAAAGATTTTACAATCTTGCTAAAAAGAATAATTGATGTTTGAGAAATACATAGGATAATTAATTGCTTTCAAATAAATAATCTTAAATTTCCTATATTTGTGAAATTTTTTTATTGTTAAAAGTAGTGTGTAAACATACTTGTATATCAGTTATTTTGGACTTGTGGTTCATACTGTACTTTTTTCTATGTTGAGATTAATGATGAGAAAAAGGGTAAGGCATTTTTGTTATGGCCAAATTTATTTCATTTCATATTATCATTTGGTGAAAGCCCTATTGATTAGCCTTCATAGCTTTACAGAGCTTTTCTTCTAAGCACTTAAAGTTTGAGTTGTCTTAATCCCATAGGACTGAAAGAAAGCTGTTAGTACCATGAAATTCTTCTCTATGTTTCCAACAGCTTGAAGCCTCTTCTTGGAATGCAAAATATTAGCACATTAATGTTATTAACCCCTTTAGTACAAAATGCTTTTGGAAGTAAAAATATTTTTATATCTTCAAAGTCTGGATTGTTTCTTCTATATGAGTACAGTTTCTTAAAGCTGAAAAATGTGTTGCTGTGCAACAAACAGATGCTCCTCTAACAATGCAATACATTATGTACCAAAAATGGTCTTGGTTTTAATCATAGATGCTGATTTAATGAGACAAGACTATCTTACATCAAAAATGGATTTAGGGTGTGATTTTGTTTTCTCTACATAATTAATAGGAATATGGTACCTTATATATTCTGTTTTAAATTTGAAAGTGTACTTTGGTTTTATGCCATTTCATACTCCTGGTTTCTAATTCTGCCTTGTATAATACTCTTTTATTATTCCTTTTTGTGATATGAACACAAGGGCATTAGTAAATCTTGTATCTTTAATGTATTTCCTCAAAAAGTATTGCCTTTTTACAGAACTGTTCTGTTCATGCTTAATCCTTCCATTTTGCCCACATCTCCCTTTTCATTTATTTTCTGAATGTTTCCTGTCCAGTGTTTTCATCCTGCATTTACCATGTGGGACATGTAAGATGTGTAACTAATGTTAGTTTATGGATCAGAAAAACAATGCTAATCAATATCTTCAGACACTATCAGTACTTTACATCTAGAGAACACACCTGACCCCCTGGGAGCATTTAATTGTTGATATCTCTTCAGTTTAACTTTCATTTTATTTTGCAGATATTTTGTAACTCATTAGTTTCTAGCTCTAATCCTTCTATCACTGATATAAATTTTGATTGACAACTTTACTTTTAGATCAAGTCAGATAATACTATACTTGGGGGGGAAAAAGTCTTCATATTGTGTTTTTAATTCCACTGAACCCAGCAGAGTTAAATGTAGTTTGGATGCACAGGGAAGAATTAATGATTGGAAGATACAGAGTTGGTAAATTATTTATTCTGGCCCTGAGGAAGCTGAAAAGCTGAGTGAAAGACTAATAAATCATTTGTGGTAGTGCTGGTTGTCACTTCCAATTATTTTAGACGGTTTTGTGATAAACTGCAGCACCTGCTAGATATCCCTGCACCATCCCTTGATGCTTGCAGTGCAGCTTGTTCAGTCGATTATCAAAGGCAAATTTGTCTAAAGTTTCCTCAGGTTGGAAAGAGAATTACTTTTCTTAGTCACCCCTTCCCCATTTTGTAAGGTCCTTTTTCATTGCATGCATGAAATAGATAAAATCGATGATATATGTAGAATTTTATTGACATAATGTACATTCAGGTATCATCAATTGAACCACTGAGGAGCAGGATGAAGGGTGACGTGTCTGTGAGTGTAAACATACCCTTGAAAGGCTGGCTTGCTTTCATCTTTCTGAATAGTAGCTGTTTCTAAAGTATGAAAACTAGTATTCATCCTCTGGTTTTGAGGACTGTGTTGGAGTTAGTGCTGAAGTTACAAAGGAGACTGACTTGAGTATCAGTTGTCTTTGTCACTCATTAAACTTTTCTACTGCTTTCATTCAGAAAGTCTTTGTTTGAAATTACAATTATATGTACAGAGGCCCTGTTGATCTCAGAGTGTAACACCTGAATAAATAGATTAAGGCAGATGAAAGTATTCGGAGGACTGGAGAGAAGTTTTAGAAAGAACAGTGGAGTGATTTTCAAGAAGCAGAGGGATCAAAATGTTGGAAAGATTAAGGTTGTTGGTTGAGTAAGACTGCAAGTACGATGAATGGTGAAGGAAGAAAGAAATAAGAAGTAAGAAAAGAAGGAAGAAGTAAGATGAATGGTGAAGGAAGAAAGAACTGGGATAGGTTAGTAGAAGGCAACTGTTTCTTCATGCCACCTCGCCGAGAATAATGTTGTTAGGCATTGTGTCATTTAGCTGCAGTCTGACCGCCCTTTTTTCTGAGACAAAAGAACCAGGCCTACCCTGAAATTATTTGTCTTTCCATACTGAGAGAGTGGTAAAATGTAATGCCATTCTTTATGCATTATTTGCAAGCTTCTGAATTTGTTGTCTCAGAAAAAAAAAAAAGTGGAAGAGTTTTAGAAAGTTGGGCTCAAAGTTCACTTTGTGTGTTGTCCAAAGGATGGAGAGGAGGGAACTTCTGGTTGTGCAAGCACTCACATATTCTATTTCTGCTCACTTTGGGGAAAGTACTGCAAAAATTGAAAATTGCCTTTATTAAAAAAATTAGAGTGCATCAAGTAGTCAGCTTAAAGCTGTTGAGATTCTCTTTCATGTGTCCGTTATTGGTGAAAGGTTGCATCTTACACACAGTGCTGAAAAACTTGCTAGTAAATGTTGAAGGCTATAACTTATCAGTTATACAGTAAGTTTTCATTGTCTTTTCCATTATCTTCCTAACGTAATCCATCCAAATAACATTAAATTCTAAACATTCTGTGTCCATACAGCCTACAACTCCAGTCCTTGGAAGGTGAAAAATTCAAGCTTTTTTTGTACTTATTTCCATTTTTCCATTAGTGGGTCCCAGCTTGGAATTTCAAGTGAAATCTTTGTCTTAGGAAGTGATGATATTTTGACCCAGATAACTAGTTCAAGACAAATCAGAGAAGTGACCGTGCTGACTAAAATCAGAATTAAAAGGCCTTCGTTTTCTTGCTCTAAATCTTGTTCAGATAGACTTGGTTTTTTTCATCATGCTCCTGTAGGTCAGGAAAGACTCAGATGGAAATACCAAGCACAGTCCTTCCTCAGATGACTTCAACACAGAGAGATCTGCAGAATTTCAGCTCTAGATCTGTGAACTTTTAAGAAAACTCCATGAATACATCAGTTCAAGTTCCAGAAAAATATACTAAGCTCTGTCAAGGTGGTGTTCTTGTTGGGGGTGGGGGGGGGGGGCAGGATTTTTCGCTCAGTTTCCTTGAAACTTTTTTTATTGTATTAGTATCCATTTTTTGCAACCACTGATGACTGTGTAGAAAGGACAGGCTGTAGGAGCTAATCTGTATTATTATAATTGTATTACTATTAGAGAGTGTTTCTGTAAGCATGGTATATCTGATGGTAACAGAAATCAGTGGAATTATTTATGTGGCTTGAATCAGCCACTTATTCATTATTTGAACATCTAGACTTACATGGATATTAATCGCCAGGTTTTTATTTCCGTATATTTCCAAAGAAAAGTGGTGTCCGTAGTAAATGTTGGTTTTCAAATAAATATACTTTTGCTATAGTAGTTTATTTTTATTTATTGCTAAACACAATTGGTACTTTTATGCATTTTTTTAAAGCAATTACAGACCTTAACATGTACAAAATTATTAATTTTTATAGTTTTGCATGAAAATGGAAACCCAATTAATTTATTTTTAGGACTTCTAAAATTCATTATTTATGTCCAGTTCATACTGAGTTATGTAATTTTTTTAAGGTAATTTCATTTACAGGATAAGTATGCTTGGATATATGCTAAAAAGGGAAGAAGAAGAATAATGCATTTTGAAATGAAAATGGATTTCTTTTATGAGATATTGCTTATAATAAACTAAACTGTTAACTGTGCTTTAAAAAAACAGTGACTTTTATCTTCAGACATTTTTTTTATTCTTAGTTTAAAACAGGAGAACAAGTCTTCCTGCTTTTCTTGGTTTGCAACTTTGAACTTCCCCCATCAAAAAACCTGTAAAAATCAGATATGGTATTTGGCACTCACCTGAGAGACTCAGTCTGAGGTGCTGGATAAGTCATTGAGCAAACTATTTCCAGATTTTCACCTGTCTTTTCTTTATACCTTTAGCAGTGAGGCTTATGACAACCACAGTGACTTGAGCCAGACTCAACCTAGTCTCCTTTCTCCAGCCTGTCTGAAGAAAGATGCTTATGTGGAAGTTTGAAAAGTCTGTTGACACTATTTCCCACATACGCTCTTCTGCCTTTTGGAGATCTGAAAGCTTTTGGGCAAGGAGAATCAGTGATGGTGTCTTTTTATCTAGCAACTTTCAGCTGTATTGTTTGGGGTTTTTTTTCCCCCCTGGTTTTCTCTCTCTTCCAAAAAAGTGGTCACTTTTTGAACCTCTGTAAAGTTTTAATGTCCTGTGGCAAGGAGTTCCATGGCTTGTCTTTTAACTCTGTGAAGAAATAGCTCCTTTTGTTTGTTTTGGAAATGGCACTTGTCAACTTGGTTTAATTTTCCCTTTTTCCAGTTCTGTGAGATTATAGCAGCAAAAGCATAAAGACTGATTTTGTTTGGTTGGTTTTATTTAAATTAATTTTCATAAATAATTTTATGCCCTAAAATGGATTATCATTATTTCAGTTTTAAATATATCTTAGAAGGAATAATATTTAACTTAAATATTTCAAAATTTATACATCTTTAGCCTACGGTATATTGACTGTTTAGTCTAAGGGTTTTTGACTTAGGGATGAGAAAAGATAGGGTCAGTTATCTGAGCTTCCTTAAACAGGAAAAGAAATCAAAGGAAATTTATCACAGTACCTTATCTTTTCATAACAAAGTTTTCCACAAAATACTCTGTCAGTGAATTCCACAGTGCAGGTGAAACTGTTGTTATTCACTGTTACAAAGCTGTGATTATTTTACCTTTTAAAAACTTACTCATGTTATGAAACAGAAAGGAACCTCATCCATTATGCCTTCCATCGAGCATCATCCAGAATGAAGAGGCAGATGAAATACTCTATAAGCAACTGGGAGAAGTCTCACAACTGTTAGCCCTTGTTCTCATGGGGAACTTCAATTTATCAGGTATCTGCTGGAGATACAATACAGCAGAGAGGAAGCAGTCTAGGACGTTCCTAGAGTATGTGGAAGATAACTTCCTGACACAGCTGGTGAGTAAGCCAACTAGGGAAAATGCCCTGATGGATCTGTTGATGGCTAACAGAGAAGGACTTGTGGGTGATGTTGTAGTTGTAGGCTGTCTTGGACATGTGATCACAAAATGATAGTTTTCGATTCTTGGAGAAGTAAGAAAGAAGGGTCAGCAGAACTGCCACCTTGGACTTCTGGAGGGCAGACTTCAGCCTGTTTAAGAGCCTGGTTGACAGAGTCCCTTGGAAGGCAGTCCTGAAGGACAAAGGAGTCCAGGAATGCTGGGCATTCTTCAAGAAGAAAATTTTAAAGGCGCAGGATCAGGCTGTCCCCATGTGCTGAAAGACGAGCCAGTGGGGAAGACCACCAGCTGGGCTGAACAGACAGCTTTGGCTGGAAGTCAGGAAAAAAAGGAGAGTTTATGACCTTTGGAAGAAGGGGCAGGCAACTCAAGAGGACTTCAAGGATGTCGTGAGGTTATGCAGGGAGAAAATTAGATGGGCCAAAGCCCAACTAAAATTTAATATGACTACTGCCATATTAAAAGACAATAATTTTTTCTATGAAACCATTAGCAACAAAAGGAGGGCTAAGGAGAATCTCCATCCTTTATTGGGTGCGGGGGGAAACATAGTGACAAAGGATGATGGTAAGGCTGAGGTACTTAATGCCTTCTTTGCCTCAGTCTTTAATAGTAAGACCAGTTGTTCTCCAGGAACCCAGCCCCCTGAGCTGTAAGGCAGGGACAGGAAGCAGAATGAAGCCTCCATAATCCAAGAGGAAATGGTTAGTGATCTGCTACACCACTTCAACACACACAAGTCTATGGGGCCAGATGGGATCCACCAAAGGGTACTGAGGAAGCTGGCGGAGGTGCTCACCAAGCTGCTTTCCATTATTTATCAGCAGTCCTGGCTAACCTGGCTGGAAGGTAGCAAATGTGATGCCCATGAACAAGAAGAGCCAGAAGGAAGATCCAGTGAACTATAGGCCTGTCAGTCTGACCTCGGTGCCAGGGAAGGTTATGGAGCAGATCACCTTGAGTGCTGTCACGTGGCATGTACAGGACAACCAGGCAATCAGGCCCAGACAGCATGGGTTTATGAGAGGCAGGTCCTGCTTGACTGAACTGAACTCCCTGTGTGACAAGGTGACTCAGTGGATGAGGGAAAGGCTGTGGATGTTGTTTACCTGGACTTTAGTAAACCCTTTGACACTGTTTCCCATAGCATTCTCCTGGAGAAACTGACTGCTCATGGCTTGGATGGGTGTGCTCTTTACTGGGTAAAAAACTAGCTGGATGGCTGGGCCCAAAGAGTGGTGGTGAATGGAGTTAAGACCAGTTGGTGGCTGGTCACAAGTGGTGCTCCCCAGGGCTTGGAACTGGGGCCAGTTCTGGTTACTATCTTTGCCAATGATCTGGACAAGGGGATCAAGTGCACCCTCAGTAAGTTTGCAGACACTGAGTTGGGCAGGAGTGTTGATCTGCTTGAGGACAGAAAGGCTCTACAGAGGGATCTGGACAGTCTGGATCGATGGGCCAAGGCCATTTGTATGAGGTTCAAGAAGGCTCAGTGCCAGGTCCTGCACTTGGGTCACAACTCCGTGCAATGCTACAGGTTTGGGAAGAGTGGCTGAGAAGCTGCCCAGCAGAAAAGGACGTGGGGGTGGACAGCCAGAGGAATATGAGCCAGCAGTGGGCCCAGGTGGCCAAGAAGGCCAATAGCATCCTGGCTTGTTTCAGAAATAGTGTGGCCAGCAGGACTACAGAAGTGATTGAGTGATCATCCCCCTGTACTGGTGAGGCCACACCTTGAATACTGTGTTCAGTTTTGGGCCCCTCACTACAAGAAAGACATTGAGGTGCTGGAGTGTGCCCAGAGAAGTACAGTGAAGCTGGTGAAGGGTCTAGAGCACAAGTCTTATGAGGAGTGGCTGAGGGAACTGGGGTTGTTTAGCCTGGAGAAAAGGAGGCTGAGGGGAGTCCTTATCGCTCTCTACAACTCCCTGAGAGGAGGTTGTAGCAAGATGGGTGTTGGTCTCTACTCCCAAGTAAAAAGTGACAGGACAAGAGGAAACAGCCTCAAGTTGTGCCAGGGGAGGTTTCGATTGGATATTAGGAAAAATTTATTTACCAAAAGGGTTGTCAAGCATTGGAATAGGCTGCCCAGGGAAGTGGTTGAGTCACCATCCCTGGACCTGTAGTTGCAGTACTTAGGGACATGGTTTAGTGGTGGACTTGGCAGTGTTAGGGTAGTGGTTGGACTCAATGATCCTAAAGGTCTTTTCCAACCTAAATGATTCTATGATTCTAGGGTTCTGTCTCAGTAGGTCTGCTTTTTAATGATTTTACATGCATTTCCAGAAAAAAAGGTGATGCAGAAGAGCTTCCCTCCAACAAATAATTAGTGATCTGTCTTTGTGTACTGCAGAATGGAATAATGTGATCAAGGTAATTTGTGTGCTAAAGGCAAACTATAAAGAATGTTATCCCTGTTTTCCTTAAAAAAGAAGAGTGTGAATTCCAGATTGCTGAAGACATGCTTTGATTCGCTGAATTAGACTGCATACAGTGATTAAAATATTGATTTAAAGACAGTTTATTACTTCTATAAATATCTGAGTAGTGCACTTTCTTTTCCAATTAAGTTAATTTTAGGAGCTATTCCCAAATATTGAATCCTTTTTTCTCTGCTGTTGAAAATAGTGATAAATTATAGCGTTAGTAAGGCTTACATCACTTATAGGGTAATTATTGGAAACTATTTTAAGCGTTGTGGTAGGAGTATATCTGGAAAAAATTCCCAAGGATAGCTAACCTTGATGCAAGCATGGGAGGTCATACATATCTAATTTACTGGAGTTCTTCATTATATTCCTGCCATTAGAGGTAGGAAGAATACACTGTATACAATGCAATCAACTGTTCAAAAGAATTTTGGCTAACAAGCTATGGAACACAGAAGAATATAGAACTAAATAGAAAAAAAATAAGATAAAACATTTATCTTCTACAGTAGACCAGATTTTAAGTCTGTCTTGTCTTTGCCGTTTAAAGCAGGTATCCACAAAACACAGCTAAGGTATTTGCCAATGAAAAGTGATTCATGTGTGATGATTATCAGCTTTTCAGAGTTTGTTTCCTTTGGAATGACAGTGTGAAGTGAATGGTGTAAAAAGAGGGGTAAACTTCCACTAGTAATAGTAGGGAAGGCAGTAGAACCATGGCAAGTGTTGGCAGACAAATGTAATACTGAGGTGGACTGGGATCTTGCCTCTCTGCTGAGGTCTGACACTCTCTTCCCCAGTGTTGTTGGGCAATGCTCCAGCAGTGTTGTAAGTGCTGTGTTCTATCAGTCTCTTCCAAGTGAAGAAGTGTTAGTAAAAGAGAGTCTTGTTTTGTATTAAGTGTCTTAAAAACATTTTGATGTGTAGGTCAGCAAGAAATGCACTTTGGACTTGAAGTTGATGATGATGGTGGTTGTTACCTGCTGGGAATGTTTGTTTTGTGGTCTTGGACCAACCTCCAAGAAAATTATGTCCTCCATGTGAAAGAGTTTTCTTTCTAATCATAGGGAATTTTCTTCCCCATGGAACTTTGGGGTAGTCATTTAAACTGAAATCAAGCAAGTGCACAGAAGAGAGAGCTCAAAACCAGAATTTTATGCCTTGGTCTTGAAATATGTTGTAGCTGAGTGATGATGAAGATGTGAATAATTGAATAACTTTTAGTCATTGCTAAAATGGAGTAGAGTTTTTCAGTTAACAGAAGAGGTGATAAGTGTTTTTCCTGCAGATGCTGCCAAATACCAGGTTAGTATCAACAAAGAATGTAGGAGTGTTGCTAAGCTACAGAGTAGATTGGCCAATTGTCGATAAAAAAAATTCTACTAAATTACATTTTCAGTTGTTTTCTTTTGACCATCCCCTGTCCAGTCTTTTCACTGGGTTCAACATCAGCCAGCTGTTTGTCCATGAGGTGGTTTTCTCCAAGTGCTTTAAGGTGATGGCATGATCACAGGAGACAGTTGGAATGGTGTATTGGTACCCTGTTAACCCTATGCCTGTGTCACTTATGAAGTCTCAGAACAGCTGCATGTAGGGCTTGAGAAGGAGCAGAAAAAGAAATGATACTTTAGAAATTTCACAGGCAAGGGACCACTGGGAATCATCTGGTGTTTTCTACCGGTATAACTCAGATCACTCTAATTTAGTAACCAGGACTTCTGTCACATCTTTTAAAGTAGGTGAGAGTTCATCATTGGTCAAGAGCTGTTGAGATACGCAGAATAGTGAAAATTAGTATTTTTCCTCTTCATTGACAAAGAGATTGTTCAGAGCTGCTGCTGACTGCTTTCAGTCCCTTGCATGGTCTGAAGCTAAATAAGCTTGTAGTTGGACTTGCCTAGGGACAGGTAATATGATATTGAGGAGTAAACCACTACTGGTTATATTTGCTCATTGTTAGATTAGTGAATATTTGAATGAGGAAGGAAAGATTCTTCCATTACTGCACTATTTCTGTCTAGAGCTATGCAAGTTCATGACTCTGCCACAGGAGTCACCAGATCATGGATTAAATTTGGAAATCTTTACATTGTAGTCTAGACCTTCATTAAAAATGTGCTCAAGATTGAAGGTGTGGGTGATTACCACTTGTGAAAATGAGCTAAATATTCCTTATTGTTGCAAAGGCTTATATATGTGCCTGATCTTGATAATACTTTTATGTATTCAACACTGAGAAAGATAATTCTTGGAGAGACCTTCTGAGGGCCGTGTTTCACTATATCACTGCAGTAGATGGTTACCAGGACCCATGCTATCCAATAATCAGTTACCAGCATGGATATTTCTTTGAGGAAGAATTTGATAGTTTCCTGGACAGTGTTGGAAAGAGTCCCTAGACTTGTGGTGTGGCCCCAGCCCAGGCTTTGAGACATAGGTTTCAATTATAATACTTTGCTTTCTGTCAATTAACATTTTAATTTTTTAGGTGCTATTTTATTTTTCAATCTTTCAGAAAACCTGTGTTAACTAATAGGGAAGCTGGTTGTTTTGATGGGCTGCTATGTTCATGTGTGAAACAGAAATAAAGTGATCATTTCACCATGGTTTCATCAGTACTGGAGTTTGGATGCCCTTGACCCTTTGTGGTGTAACCAGCAGCCTTGAGCACTCTTGTTGACTACTGCCTTAAAAAGTCAATGTTCTGTCAAAGGCACTGGCTGGGTTGCAGTGATCTTAATTTTGACATCTTGCTTCTCTATTTAGATTTCCACCAGACTTTCCTGTTTGTTTCTTCTAAATGCCTCATCCTGCTGCATGGTGTTGTCAATAGATCTCTTGTGGGCTATTCTCAGAAATAACAAGAGTCAGCCGAAGGACAAAGTGGCATTGTTGCTCCAGATTGTTAATTTTTCTCTCTAAAGATTTAGAAGATTAAATTTCAGATATGGAGATTATTGGAAAGTATTTGAACACTAATTAAAGGTACTAAATATAAAATTGTGAATATTACTGTTCTTTTTGGAAGCTGAAATTTACTTCTTCATTACAGAACAGTATAGGCTACAAACTGGACAGTGGCTACGGTTCTCTCTTTCTTCCCTTTGCTCTTATTTGGATATTAACATTGTAGATGTTTTCAGACCTAGCAGCTTACTATTTTGTAATAGAAATCAGGCTGATTAATGTAACCAGCAACTGGAAAAATGTAAATACACTCTTTAACTGAGTCTTTTCTTGATGAAAATGTGTGTAATGAGATGTAATTTTTTAAAAGTCTGTGTTGCTACTTATACATTGTGGATTTATTTGGGGGGAAAGAGATGCAAGATATGGGCATTTGATTTCTAACTTCTTCATTGAGGCTTGCTTATTTGTGTGATGTGTTATTTATTTATTTAAATGGTAAAATAGGCATGTGGCATATTTTGCTTTTCTGTCTTGAACGTGTTTGTTACTGTCTATCAGCACTGCTGTTTGCTGAATTGTGCTTTGAAAGGATGCTTTTTTATAGTAAACTTGAGTTGAAATTTGGTTATGCTTTAATCTAGGAAAACACTGTTACATTGAATATTTGGTTGAAGAATTAGGCTTTGACTTTCAGCCATGTTTCATAGGTAATTCTGTTTTATTTTGTCTAAAGATGCGTCACTTCAGGGTGCAGTTCTTCAGCATGTCATGTTGGGAAAATGCATTGTTTCATAGCAGGAAGTCTGGGAATTGGGAAGGCAAAGATCAGGGCAATTCAAAACCAGTCTTGACTTTTATTTCATGCAAAGAGCTTCTGTGCTATTCTCAGCCTGCTGATACTTTGACTATTGCAGCTACATGTGATTTTTGATGCTACATGCATGCAACGGAAGAGGTGATATAAAATCATTGTGTCTGGATAGTCTTCATGATTCACATGACCATAATAATACAAATGAGAGTTTTCATGCTAGCTACAAAAGCCCAAGTTTGTGACTGCTTAAAAAGTTCTATTTTAAAAGTGTGTGAACTACTTGTTTGGTTTCTGGGCTAATAGCTGTATTTTGAAGAGAAAGTGTTTTACATCACCCAACTTTTGAGTCTGACATTGGTGACTCTGCTAATTGTAATAGAGCTGTGGAACTGTTCCGTTCCAGATGGAACTTTAATCTGGCTTCTGATTGAGCTGAGTGTCCTTGTAGAGTCTCTTAGCATCTGCTTTGGAAATGTATATAACATTATTCAAAATTTGTACCAAATTAAACCACCCTAAGGCTGTAATTCAATTTTTCTTTATTGAGGAATGTATTGTCAACAAATTTATGCCACAGAGTAAAGTCTGCGCTAGATCTATTATTTTTTTGGCTATTAGCTGGTCATTTACATTACTGTGATGGAATTTCCAGGTTCTTCAAGTTTACCTTATCAATTGTAAGTTTACATTAAGGGATTAACAAATGTAGTTGTTTGGGATTTTTTTTCTCTGAAAGTAGATGAGCTTAAATTGATGCTGTCTAGCATTAATGATTGGATTATATTTTTATTTATAAAATAGTAATATTTTCATAATTCCAGATAGTTTCTGTGGATTAAGTTTGAGATATCTGTTTTTGTATTTGGATTGTAAAATCAAAAAGAACATATGAAGTATATTGAAATATACCATATCCCATTCATTTAACTTCCGTACCTTATTTTAGTTTCTCTTATATCTGTAACATTTAATGATTGTGACTTTCCTTATTTTTCAGTTCTCCAAAGTCAGCAGTATTTATAGGTTTTATTTTAAAATCTTCCACTTGAGCTCAGTATAACTGCTGTTTTAAATATGAGTTCTGTTATTAAAGATGCTCAGGTTAGGGTAGCAAATTGATGCAGTTTTTCTGTTTAGACATGATTTGTGATATGCTCTCTAACTTGAATAGATGTGCTTGAAAAGATGAAGGTGGTGTTACGAGTGAGATCAAAGTCTGAAGCATTTCTCAGCCTTAAAAAGTCTTGCCCTTTAGTACTGTCCACCTCAAACATTGAATTGGAATCACTGAGAACTTTAACTGAGTGTTGAAAACTTGCGAAACATGTCTGCTTTCTTTTACTTGTGACTTTTCTTTTTTCTGTGGCTCATCTTTATCTGTGCTCCTGATAAATCTATCAAAGAAACTTCACCAAAAAACACTGATGTGGACTGACAAATTCCTTGCCTTCAACATCAGAAATTTGCTGCTTCTGCTGCTGAGAAACATGGTGAAGTCAGAAGTGTATCTTTATCAGGTTATGCAAAGCTATTCCAGTTTCATTGGAGCTTCTAGTAGAGTTGATGGGCAATACATATTTACTAAAGGGTAATTTTATTGAAATGTGTGAAGACCTGTCTCTTTCCAGAAAGCATCTATGGAAAGTTTTAAGATAGAAAGGAAGATCCTGCCCCCATACTGTGTTGTTTTAGAATGTACTATGTGCAAATCTGTTGTCTTTATGTGTACTGATTCATGATGCAAAACTGTGCTCTGAGTCAGACAGAATAGTGAGTGAAACCTCCATCTTTTAGTTAGAACTTTTAGTAACCAAGTTATGAAGTGTTATGCAGCCGTGTGTGTTGATGGTAATGTTCAGTAGATACTCTTCTTATTTCAATTTTGGGCATGAACAAGTTTCAGAACCACAGAATTACGATGAACGAAATAGTGATCATTCAGCTATCACCACTTACTGTTTACCAGGGTTATTGTATTTTATTTTTTCTTTTTACCTCTTTTGTTGCTGAGAGGAAGAGCAGTAAACACCCATGTTCAGTCCAGTAAATAGGTAGAGCTCTGTGTTAAGTCCATTTATAATCTACTTTTCCTATTGCAACTGTGCTACACTACAGAAAGGGAAATAGAACTTGGAAGTACAGGTGCCATTCTCACTGCTTCCAGCAGAATGTGACTTGCCCAACTTCTTGAAGAATGGGTGTCAACACCTACCATCAAGAGTGGAATCTGGGCCCTAGCTCACTGACATCATTCCGACCCCAGCCTCATGCAGCATTAGATCTCCCCATCCTCCTTTATTAAATTCTTGTGCAAGTCTGTATGCATTCATTTGGATTTGTGTTAAAGAAAAAGCAGGAAGTTATTTATCGTACATTCCAGAAGCTTCTGATAGTTGATTTAAAACCAGTAAAATTGATATGAGAACAGAATTGCAACCATACAAAATGGGTGAGCCATTCAACCAATGTAAAAGGAAATCTCCACTTCCCTTACATACCTTTATTTGGACATATTAGCTGTCTTACTCCATCTTTCTTCATGCTCCATCTTCTTATGACTGAATAAGTTTAGAACGGGTTTGTGTTTCCAAGCTCTTTTGTCAGTGAATGGGAGAAGAAGGAGAGGTTGCACACAAGTTGGTTCACAGAAGAGGAAGGCAGTGATGAGGCCAAAATGGGATATCTGTTTGGGCCAGTCTTCTGTTAGATCACCTTAAATCAGCATTAAACTGTGTCATGCATTTACTCATCATTTATGTGTTACAAGAGACAATAGTTATGAAGTGAGAGTATACTTGAGATAGAGACACAAGTGCCAAATCAATCTCTCTGGTATCTTAATGCCATCAGCTTCTACTGCAGTCTGAAAATATGTGACCAAATCACTCATTAATTTTTTGAAAGCGGTTTAAAAGTAAATACCATTATACAGACTTCCGTCACCATCACAGCATTGGAAAGACCCCAAAACTAATAAGGCATCAAGCAAACAGATATTGAGGAATACAGTGACATTAATATTCTACCTTTTTCCTGCCATCTTCCTTTCAAAATTTTATATTTCAGTACCTCTGGGGAATTTGCTTTTCCAAGTAACTTTTCATATCAAAAACAAGTAAAAAAAAAATGCCTCTTCCATTTACTTTCCTGAATTTTTCCATCTGTGACTCTTAGAAAAACCCATCATTGCATTGTGACTGTTCACTCGGTGACTTTCAAACTTCTTCTACATTTTACATGCAGAAAATTCTTATAATCTGGTAAATGTTACTGTGCAGGTATATATCTAGTTTTGAAATGACTAAATATAAATTAGGTCCTGCTTTAGTTACAAATGACAATATTCAAACTTTTTTTAAGCACCCAGTGACAATTTTCACTCTCCATGGAATAAGAATTTTATGATGGTTCTTTTGATTTGTTCTCATCTGCTGACATGAAATTGAAAAATAAAGTACAGAGCAAAATGAACCATAAGAAACATGAGTTGTGGGAACATGGCTTACCTTCAGAAAGTCACTGCTTCCCTCTTCTTTCTCTTATATGAGAAATTTTTTTTGTAGCTCGTACATACCATCAAATAAGTAGTACAATCCCCAGGAGATTGGTGGTTTTACCATTCAGCTGGTCAACTGCAGAGCTAAAGCTGTTTCAATACCTGTGTGATACCTGCATGGGTATACCAGTAGGAGTCACAGATTGATGTATAGTATTTTTAGACTGTTGTTTGACAATCTAAGTTACTACTTTGCATAGTTAAAATGATTTGTAAAGGTGTGAAAAAGTAATAGACTATTTCTTGTGAGTTTTTAGCCATTGATTATTAGCAAGTTTAATTTATCCTCATTAAAAATAAATTAAATTACATTATCTCTGATAAATGAAGACATTATGCTTTAGTGAAATTGTTAAAATCAAAAAGAAAAGGGGATTAAATAAAGTGAAAATATTTAACTCATAGATACTTCAATTTCAGTTTGACCTGTGTTTGTTAAAGGCAGATATGTTTGTCATTCTGATGAAGATGCATCTCTTCTTACCTTGCTGTTGACAGAATCTCACCTACTTTTCCCATTTATTATGATAATAGTCTACCAGATGTCATATGTCACAGCCTAGTGAAGTTGTCGCTGCCTATTACTACTTTATATATAATGTGCATTCTTGTTTTTCTTTCCTTAATTTAGGAATTTTTATATGCTCTTTGACATCCCCTGTTTTATGAGAAAAAGAATAGAGGCAAACTATTTAAAATATTTGAAAGCAATTTTAGAAGCTGTAAGCTATTTTCTTGCCATTTTAAGTACCATTATGTTAAAGCATGCCTTCATGTGGATGGGTAACCTGAATCTCGTAAAAATGGTCATACATTTAAAACTCTAGTAAATGTTGAGTTAATATATATAGTTGTGTTGTGCCCATGCAACTTTTTTGAAAATTGCTGGTTTCAGTGGACAGATACATAGATAAGTGCGAAAAAGAGAGGGTGAAAATGCAAATTATCATGTTATGGAAACCTTTAGTAATGAGTTACAGAAGTCATAACTCCTTACCTAAAACATAAAACTGGCAAATACTCTCTTTCAAGACAGTTATTATCTAAAAGGCAGGTTAGTCTCGTATATGTGCAGAGATATACGCAGAGTCAAAACAAGTTTTGGCAGAGATACAGCAAGCTGTCTTTTGATTCACAGCCTTTGAGCTGTAGTGGGATTGGTCTTCAGCACTTGTGATTCAAAGTGTGCCATCGTACATCCCTATGTTTTAAAACCGTATTGATTGCACACCACGCTTGTGATGATAGAAACATCAAGTTTCAGAAAAAGGAGAGCTACTTGAAATCACGGCCAGATTTCATTCATTTTTTGGCTGTTGGGAAACTAGCACTTGTCAATTGTATTGGAAAATTTTATTTCCATACAAAGCTTTTTGCTTAAAAAGTTCATATCTTGGGAGAGTGCGTTTTCTACAAATGTGAGCAGTGTTCATTTTCGATTATGTACTAAGCAAGGAAGTTCATTCTGACTTTTCTTCCTTCTGTTTTGTTTTTATGTTTAGGGGTTTTTTGTGTATTAAGATAGAGGTAAAAGTGCCCCCTAGATTTATAGATTTGTGTGCTTACATACTAGAATCTACAGAAGAATTCCATATAAGACATTCTTTTTCTTTCAAAATCAATATTAAGAAGTTTAAAGGCTTTTCTTTGTCCAGAGCAACAGCAAAAACATGCAACTATCAGCAATTTAATGTAGTTTGCTTTCTTGTATTTTACTGTGGAATTGTTGATACATAAGGTTAACTATTTCATGAAAACACTTTTGTTCTTCTATAGTAATACTTTAGATGAAAGACTGAGTTGTTCTCTGTACATTCCTGAAGGGATCATTGCAGTCCTTAAAGCTGCATTATATAGTGAAATATAGATGAATATGACAAAAGTCAGCATAGGAAACTATTATGCTTGAAGTAGAGGAAATCAGTAGGAAGCCTGACACTTTTCTTTTACATTTGCAATATCTATACAACCAAAATTGACCAAGGCTCAGAATATTTGAAGTTAGACAGTCCTGAAAAAATCATATTTGAATAAAACCTAGGTCACTGTCTGAAGTCAGTATTGTGCTCCTGAAGTTTCTTTCAAAATTAATTTTAATTTCTCTTTTTAAAAAAGGTACTTACATTTAATTTGTATGTCTTTCAAAGACTTGAATTTTTCAAGTGACTGTATTTTACTTTAAAAATGAAAACAAAGGAATAAATTAAATTGTAAAGATTAATTATCTGTAAAAGGCAAACAAAACTGAAACTTTGTATGTTCAATAGGTGCCCCTTTTTTGTTGAAATGTACATCCTTCATTCATCTTTATATAATGAAAATTAGAGGAAATTTATGTAAAGTAGCTGATTTCGTAGGATTTTCCTCCTCCCTCCTCAAATGAAATGTTGTAGATAGCAAAAAGCAGTCCTGTTACACTGAGCAAAAGCCAGACTTGATGCACAGAAAGGAACCTTTTATTCAGTCTTAAGCTGAGAACATTTTTCTAAGTGAGCAAAGCCTATGTTACCTAGAAAATGTTCTTACCTTTCTATAGACGAGACAACTGTAGTATTTAAACTGATTATAATAATGAGGCATCAAACAAGAATATCTTTAGGCTGATGGAGCAAATACGGAATAGTTGATGTGCTGTCTGCACTTAAAATTTCAGCACTTAGACATTATTTGAGGATTTAAGCACTTTCTTCAATCTTCACCTTTCAAAATGGAACCAGTAGCTGGTTTAATTAAAGGTGAAATAACCCTCTATTTTCTCTCCTTACAGTCCATAATGCCAAGCAGACCTATATACTTAAATTTCTTATGAAGTTATAAGTCTGCAATAAAAGAAACAGCTGTCATAGCATTTAAAAATGATTCTACTATAAAGTTTTTTTCTACACTTGCAGTCTCTGCTCTGTCTTCTAGAGCTTTTTATTTTCTTGTGATAACAATATGACGACATAATTTTGAATTTGCCAAAATCCCAAATATGGTCAAATTTATGACTGTATCATGATTATTTATCCATTCTTTATCCAGATGTTTTCTAAATAAACACCAGTAATGCTTATGGTTGGTGATAATTTCCAACATGCTCAGCACTTAGTTTGCTAATATTTGAATTAGCAAAATATACTTTTTAAAGCATTAACTTCATATAAAATGAGAAATTTTTTCAATTGTTTAATACTACCTGTTTTTCCAAAATGGCTTAACCATATTTCAAACTTGATCAGTTTGTCTGCAGATTACTGCTTTGGGTGTCTGTAGTTTACTGTCTGTTTCTCAGTAGCAAGATCAGTTCAGCTCTAAATCCAAGAAAGAAACAGACACACAGGTTTGGGGTTTTTTTTTAATCTTGCATTCTGTCTGCATTGCACTTACTCATTTTCATTTGATTGGAGCAGATAAACCAAAGTGAGGACTATGACTTTGTATGCAAACTGATACAAACCTGTAGATGAGGTTAGTTTGATTATGAATGAATATCTTTAAAAACCTCTGAATTTTAACTGTTATTAAATAAAACATGAAATTCACAAAATGCTACCATTGTCACTAGTTCAAAAATATATTTAATGTAGTATTGAAACCATCAGATTTACATTTAATTTTCTTTAAAATAATGCCCAATCCCTGAACACTTTTTACTGAGAATAGGTATAATCTCATATGTTGTGTAGTTTTACTAATTTTATCTGAAGTAATTCCTTTGCCTTATCAAAGTCAACTCAACTACAGGGAAGTGTGCTTAGCTGCAGTAGTTGTTGCCTCCTGAGCAGAACTCTAGCATTACCAGTTCCTGACAGCTGCAAGCCAGCCTCTGGGCATCTTGCTAAATTTTCAAATGTAATTATACAGTAGACTTCCTTTAACAAATTCTGTGTTCCCAGCTATAATTATAACAGCTCTTCTTGCCTCTAGCCTGTTCCTTATCTTACAACCCACCTCCGTATCTCCCACTGCTGGCTAGTGTTATCCAGTAGAGCTGATGGATCTAGAAAAGCAGAGCTTATTCGCTCTATCCTCACAAGGATGGTTTCATCAGTACGGAAGATCCATTTCTTCTGATCCACTATACTGTCCCATAAAGCTGAAGATTGTTCTCTTAATTTGCAGAAGAGCTGTTGATTAGCATGCCACTTTCATTTTGCAAGCAATTTTCAATTGTTATTACAGGACATAAGGTCAGGAATTATTAAGAGCTATCTATGAAATGGCTGAAGGAGCCAGCACAGGGAGAGGAGGCCTTCTAAAAACACACTGGTTTTGTGTTGTGTAATTCAGGATATAATTTTTTTAACCATACTATTTGTACATTAGGTTTTCATATACAAAACTGTTCATGCTCCTGTTAAGGTCACACATGTAACATGAAAATAAAAATGATCAGTGATGCATTTTTTCTTATATGAAATGCTAGGTAATTTTAGCCAAAGAATAATAAAACAGGAGAAGTTACCCATAGATGTGCTTAATTTAGTACTGGCTCCTGTTGAGGAAATTTAAAAGCAACTACACAGAGTAATAATCTCATCTCCACCTGTCTGATAGCAGGGGAAGTTGATGTAATGATTTTGAATATGGGAGTCAGAAGATAGGAGGTAAGTGAGAGAATTTATGCTGTTGAAGACGTACAGAGGCAGCCTTCCTTTTTCTTCAGTCTTTTACTGTGATTGGCTGTGGCAGGTGAACTGGTATTGGAGAAGAATGTTGCCTGGAAGATCCCAAATTACCATCGTTTTCAATCTTTCCTGCAGCAGGATCAAGTACATTGATCAAACCTTTTCTTGAGGAGCTTCAGTGAGTGAAATACCCCAGCACTCCTGAAGTCACACTCTCACTTTTCATAATTTGCCTACATCTTTCTAAGAATTATGATGTCCAAAACTGTATAAAGCATAGTGAGGGATGGAAAAAAGTAAATATCAGCTCTTCACATGCATGTGCATACATGCATGCACACACCAACCCACATATACATCACATGCTTGCCAACTTATTTCAGTGAGATGTGTTTTTGAAAGATACCACAAAATTTATTCTTTTGATTTGTATTCTTCTCTATCCATTGATTCTCTGTGTAATGGTTTTTCGCTGGTCCGTTTTGTATTCATGTTTATGATGCGTCTTTTCTAAATGTAGCACTTTGGATTTGTCTTTATTGAATCACCTTGTTGATTTCTGACCATATCTCCTATTTTCCAAAAGCATTCAGAAATCAGATCCTGTCCTCTGAGGTGCTGCTAGTTTCTCACAGTATGTTGTTATCTGCTGATTTTATAACCACACTGCCTTTGAGTCACTAGGATTGTTATAAAGGTAGCAGATAGACATCTGTTTACATCTGTTTCTCTGACATCCATTTGAAATATATATCCAGTTTGACAGAGCTATTGAAAACTTCTTTTTAAGAACAACTGCTCTCTGATTTCAGTAATTTTTGTGTCCAGTTTATGGTGGTTATGTCTGGACAGTATTTCATTATATTGGCAGCAACAATGCAAAACATGTTAAAAATCTTTCTAATCGCAACCTTGTATCACATCTACCGTTACCTCTCATCCATGAAGCCAGTTAACACGCAGTGAAGTAATTCAAATGAATTTGAAGGGATCTATATTTTTTCCTTTATCTTCTTATAACTTCTTCTAGACATTTGGTTGTGCGGTAATTGGTTCTAAAATCTTCTCAGGTTTTACTGGTAGACTGGAACTTGTAGGTGGGACTTATCCCACCTGGGGGGACAGGAGAGGGCTTGTTCTAAGTTTTACTGTTTTGTTTTTTTTTCTTTTCTACTTCTTTTGATTTTCTTTATTCTGATCTCTTAGAAATAATGAGACAACAGATCCTATTCTGTCTTTCTTCCTCCATAATTTTCAGCATAACTCTTCAGGGTTTTTTTCATTCCTTTTGCTACGTTATTTCCTCTCCTTCTTCTTTGTAGCAATGGTATGTGTGTCTTGTATCATTGTAGGTCTCATTGATCACTGATGCAGGGTATGGATGAAAATTTTTTTCTAGTGAGACAAGCTGACGGGATGTGTAGAAGACATTTTCTTTGGTTTTGCTTGGTTTGTAACTTCGGAAAGGTAGAGTTGGGCTCATAGCAATAAGATTTCAGAGGTTACCATCAGAAAATTAAGTGTTCTTTCATCACATCTTATGTGCTAGGTGAAATGGGAGTAAACAGGTCAGTTCCAAAGGGAAATGACATGCAAAATTTTACTTATGTGAAGTGTAAAGATAGAGGTGATTACATACTAAAATCATCATTTTAGTCTTTTGAACCGCAGGCCATTAAAATGGGTTGGAGAAAAGATTGAGTTAGGACAAGGGGGACTCTATCTCCAATTGTTACATCAAAATATCTTATGGAAATCCTTTAATCCTGAACAACTGTGACTTTGGTATTTGGTATAATGACCCATGGGTGGTCTTTTCTTGACGTTTAATAAATTTGTACATAACCGAATAAAATCCATGATTCATCTGTGGTTTACCTGTTCTTCTTGTATATTGCGAGACAGATAATTTTACCCTAAAATAAAACTATAAAATTAGGAGCAGTGAAATCAGAGTGGATGTTTTTTCAGGTCTGTCATATAAGCTGAGCCCTCTTGCCCAACAATAAAGAATGAGGACAGAAGCCAGAATGTTTATACAATTGATATTGTCTCTTTAAAATTCAGTGTTTTATCTTTTACCTTTCAGTTTGCTTTATAGGTCACTTAATTTTTCTTATTTTCTTTAGTACGAGCTACAAACAGAATTGCTGAATATGCTAAAATAGATGTATATTTTTTAAGTCTGGCATTTAAGCAGACAAAGAATCATGCTTAATGCTGCTGTGATAATAAATAGTACTATAATTGATTGTTGATAGAAACCCTTAAAATACATTTTTATGGTTGAAATGTACTTTGGGTAAACAGTGTTCAGTTTGCCTATTAAAATAATTCACTATATACCGTGGTTTCTTTGAGTATTAAGGAAGTAGGACTTTTCCAGCAACAGTAATTGGTTGACACTGCTTGACCTTAATGCAAAGCTACAGTATTTAATGAACAAACGGAGGGAATAAAGTTTTGATAAATAAGGCAATTTTCATGAAACCTTTAGAAATATGCTTGAAGTCTTTTAGTGTTAGATTGACGGTTTTTCCTTTTGTGAAAAGAATAAGTGAATAATTTAAGGCTATATTTCATGTTTTCAGATCTTCATTCTGTCATATAAATAATAGACTGTGAAATGCAGCAGCTCCTGCATTCACAGATTTAATAGACCTGTACAAGTGAGTGTCTTACTCAGCTTCTGGCATCTTAAAATGCTCTTTTGTGCATATGTATACCTGAGAAGCAATGCAGAAGTGGGACATTCCTAGACTCTCTACAGTACCAAATTTCGTACTTTAAGCAGGCCACTTATTCTGTTTTTAAACAATTTGTTCTTAAAATACTTGCCGTACAGCTTGGTACCAGTTTTAGTATTTTTAGTTTTTAATTCTGGTACGGTATTATGATGGACAGATGTCAAAAATGTAATATGTGGCTATTCAAAATGAAAGTGTAATCTAAAGTTTACCTAAAAGGAAAGACTGTGTGAAAAGCATTCAGGTTTAGATCCAGCATAGATCTTTGAAACACCATTGATTCTTGATGAGAAGAGAATCAAATATATTTACCAAAACAGTGAAACATCAAGGTAATTTATATGATTTACTACATTTATTCTTAGTTACATAGTTTCTTTTTGAGGGAAACAGTATTGGGGGAGGAAGAACAGAGAATAGCAAAATTAAACTGATTTCTTTGTTTCCACTGCCTTTCTCTCCCCCTGCCCCGTTAACTGGCTTTAGTTTAGTGCATGTTGAAAGGATAAGACCTATTGCAAACAAGTGGCAAAAACATTGGGATGTTTTCATGTTCTTAATCTTCCAAGCAGGAGCATAGTTTTAGGACTAGTGGACCATGGGAAACATAAAGACTGCCTTGGCAAGTATGTACTACTGTGCCTATTTTGTTAGATGCAAAATGTAGCTTTCCTAAACATTTCCATTTAGAAGTTTAAGTTAAGTTATGTTCATTTTCTTCCTGATACCTACTCATTTCAACAATGGAGTAATTCTAGTTGTTAGGTTGTTAGCTTCTACTAGCATATGATACGATACTGAACTCTTGCTTTCCTCCATCCTATGTGACCATGCAGGCATCTACACAAGTAAGGAAAGCTCTTTATTCATATTTTGAAGGCTATTTTCTGTAAATAACATTCAAGGAGTCTGACAGATGGTCTGCTTTTGACATGTTATTGGTTTATGTAGGTTCCAGAAATGTCTAGTATGGATCCTTCAGGCAAAAGTGAGCAGTCTACATGAGGATGTCATCACCTTTGCTAAAGTACAGGCAGTTTCCTTCCTGTTTCTGCTTACTGATATTCTCTAGTTCGTGTAGTCAAGTTACTTTCTCTCTTACTTTTCAAGAACAATAATCTTTATATCTTATGTCATGTTATACAAATTTAACAAAATCCTATGTTCTGTTTTGTAAATTAGTTCAGCAACTTGCTTATGTCTTAGGGGTTTTTTTTCATTTTCACTGATATAATTTTCTTCACATTCACAGTAAGTCTATATTTTGATTTCAGCTCATCCAAGTGCTTAAATGGGGAGACATGCTTTTCCTATTCTCCTCAATGCAGGGTTGGAGACCATTCTACAGTGTAACTTGTTGCAAACTGCTATCATAACTATGTGAATAATGTGAAAATCATTGTGCTGCACTGGTATGAAATACACTGTCATCACCTCTGTTTTTAGAACTTATATAGAGTAATATTTTCTATTTCTTTTGCTACATAAACATTACTTAAGCCATTGGCTGGGGTGTTTCTGTTGTTTCATTAAGAATTTACAGGATTAGTATGTTAAATATATTGATCTTTGTAAGCAAACCAGTCACTGATTGGATCCAGCAGTGACTGAATTGACTTGTGATACTTGAGCAATACATTTGTTACTATTCATTATTACTTCAGTACGAGCCTATGGTCTCACTGTAGTAAGTCCTCTGCAAATATACATAGTCACAGTTCTTCGTTTGCAGGCTTTGGATTTTTAAGGGAAAAATGGAGGAAGAAGGGTATATAAAGCAAAAGAAGGAAATAGGAAAGCAGAACAGCAAGGAAAAGCAGTAAAGATACTTTGCTGACGGCTGTGTATAAATGCTGCTGATGGTTGCTTTTAAATTCTGAATTGGCTACTGTTCTTTATTTAGTCAGTGCAGGTTTTTTTGCTTAATTTGTTAACACCTATAGAAATTAGAGCAGTAGTTAAGACAAATGGACTATGTAATTTGAAAATTGTATTTTGTCACATGTTTTAGTCACAAAACCTAGTTGAAATCAATTGTCCCAACATTCACTTAACATATTAATAAGTAATACAGGAATACTCTAAGCCCTTTTGAATTAGATATATTACATCTTGTTACAAAATTTAATGCCAGGCTTAATAACTCAAAGTATGCTCTAGAATAAAAATACATTTATGTGCTAGTAAATTTCATCTAGGATGCTAATCCAAATTAAAAAAAAACAAAACCACTATTTATTAGTAATGGTTTAATATACTTATGTGTAGACAATTGTGTTTAATTTAATTTCTTAAAACAAAATCCCAAAATTTATTCCTTCAAAGTGAGTATGTTTTTCATAGTTTATTTCTAAATGCAGTTTAATTTGTTCTGACAGCAGTGGTCAGATTACAGGAGCTATTTGGGTACTTACCCGCAAAATCAGTGTCTTCTAGGACATTTTTTTTTAAATGTGTCTAGATGGTTGTGTTCTTAGGTTTTCTGATGGAAATACTGTAGAAACAGAGTAAAGTACCAGCTTTTCAAAAAGGGAAGATGCTGTTTCCAATTCAACACTATTAGCTTTGCATATTTTTAATAGGAAAAATTATTTTAAAATAGCAGTGTATCTCATTGCTGTATGAATAGTGTTTAATTATCTCACAGTGGTTGAAAAATTCTGCATAAACATGTTTTGAAGAGAGATTTTTTTAAAAAGATTTTTTTTCTTGATTTACAAGTGCATTTTCAAACAGTTTCGAGTTAATAAAAGATAGATGGCTGATCAGTTGCTGGAATTTGATTTGTTAAATTTTTCTTAGAACCATAGCCTTGAATATTTTAGTGTGTTTATAACCAGCTGTAGTGTGCTATTGAACCCTGTACAATTATTTTTGGTCATCTTAATAATTAAGTTACCACTTCATAGCAAATTCATCTAACAATATGAAGTTACTGAACTTTGTAAAATACAGTTTTTTAAGTTCAGTCACAGGAGGAGGAATTTAAAATAATTCTGAGAAATAGCCAAGAATTTCATGCTGATATAAATTTCAGGTTGAATACTGAAGAAGCCTTCATAATGCTCAAGTTAAAAATAAATAAATTGAATAAATTGTCCTCTTAAAAATAAATAAATTGAACCACGTGGACTTATCTTACCTGTTGTTTCTATCTCTCCTGTTACATCATTATGTGAAATACTTATTTGACTTGAATAAAAAATACTAGTTTCGGTCACTTGACTTTTTGTTTTATGGAAATTCCCAGAAGAATTCCAGTGCCTTAGGTGACTTGAATCCCTTTAGGTCAAACTAAAAATTAAAAATGTTTTTAGCATTTTTTTCTTCAAGCATCTTTATTCTCCATCCAAAGGTCAATTCCAGAAGTCTGGTACTGAGACTGCTGCTCCAGCTTCCTTGTTGCTGCTGGTGTCTGGGCCTTATCCCAACACTACTTGACTGTTGAATGTGTGGAAAAGATCATTCTAAGGACAACTATCTCCTTTGTGTTTGAGTACCTGCCACTATGTGAGTTAATTTTTCTATGCTTTTAAAAAAAAAAACAAACTGAGTTTGCCTCATTCTCATTAATTTCATAATTACGCATTTAGAATTTATAAATTGATGTTAGTAATGTCTTTCTGTAGTTGTCCAAAATAAATACCCTTTCTGTAAAAAACCCCCAACACTTACTTTATAAACATAGGTGCTTTTATCCCCACTTTACTATGTTAAATTTTAAAAGACAAATGAAAATATTGACTGTGTATTTAGTTTTAAAAGTGATGAATAACTGTATTGAAGTCTGCTTTCCACAGAACTGGTGAAACAGAGAGAGTGTCAGTGGGAGCTCTTCTTTTTGCTTTCTCCTATAATATGCTCTAAGTCCCAAACTGCAGGGGCAATTCACTATCTAATTCAAACCTCTTCTTACATTAACAACATGGCAGTGTTTAGTAATGATACAGTGTTTGCTGTTAAAGACTTGCCAATTTTGCCTTAAATAGCTGGATTATATTACCTCAATTTGCCATATTCCCTCTGTTTAGTTTTGAATTACCTTGCGAACGTTAAGGTGATACTATTGAATTCTGTAAAGGAATTAGAAAGTTGAAATGCTAGCAGTGTAGGTACAGAGTACTAGTATTGGTCTACAGAAAAACACCAGTTCAAGACATTAAAGGTCAGTAAATTCATTTTAATAGGAACAATTTTTGCTTTTACGTATTTCCATCAGTGACTTTAGTTATTTTTCCTTCGTAACGCTCTGGATAATTTAAAACCCTTTCTGAAGTGATTTTGTAAGACATGTATGTGTTTGTGTTTTTGTATGTATAGTTTCTGTACCTTTTAAGTGTAGTTAGTTTTATCCAGTGTTGCAATAAAGTACAGAACACTATGCAGTACATTAGAGCCTATGCATCAGAACAATTTTCATGCCTCACTCAATTCTTAATGTAAATTAGTAGGAACATTGGTTATCCATTTGAGAAATTGAGTTGGTATAAAAATAAAAATGCACTTATGGTGTGTGGTGCTTTGTGTATCATCTTGGGAGTGTTTTGCTGTTTATCTGTCACTTGCATTAGAAAAAGCAGTCACTGGCTGCAGGTGACATTAAAAATTAAAGGTTAACCTCAATTTCTTTACTGACCAGACATGGGGCAGAAAGTTCTTCTGGATGTGTGCCTGAATTTTGGAACTGTCAAAAATTTGAGTTGAGAAGTGAAGATTTGTGCTTTTGGTGGCTTACTCTTTTTTTTGTGTACATGGGTGGTTATATGATTTCAACATGTTCAAGTGTTTAGACCGCTTGTTATAGGTTATATCAAGATCATTTTTCATTGCATCCAACTTTGTGAAATTAAACAATGACATGATAATGCTATAGTAAATAATTATAGTGAACTAATCTACATAATTTTGGGAATGTCTTTATTTTGCTACTTAGAAAAACTAATAAAAATATGTTTTTTCCTTTTACTAGAAGGTACGTGCCTTTCAAAGTCTAGTTAAAATTGTTGAAATTGGTATAGCAGCTTTTGAATATTCTAGTTAGTTCAATATACATTTAATATAAAAAAAGATTTATACACTCATGAACAAGCCTGGGAGATCTTTCTCTAAGTATTAAGGCTTTTGACAAAGTTGGCTTCTACCCCCACGGTGAGTTCAGAGTGAGCCGAATTCGGTAGTGTAATGCTTCCCTTCTCTCTCACTGAAAGCGTTGGAGGCAGCATTCAGACCAGTGAAGAAGACTCCCTTCAGGCAGCAGGGGTTTCATGTAACCTGTCAGATATCTTTCATTTGCAAAGTAGGTATTATGCTTGTTCAGTGGTAGACCAGGCTACAGGCAAGTCTTGATACTTCAGATGCAAACTCGAAATAGTGACTGCTGCTCTTACCTTCCATTTCATCTCTTGATTTTACTTACCCATGCAATAACATAGTATGCATATAATCAATAGATCTGCTGCTGCTTCTTGGTTGCTGAGTGAAAATGAGAAGGGAAGAAAGAAAAATGAAATTGCCTGCTCTGTCTTCGTGATTAAAATAGACTGCCAAAATGCACCTGTTTTCTTCCCCCATCCCGCATTTGCTGAATGGTGAATCTCTTCTGTCCTTGGCCGTATTGCCTCTTACAGCTCTCCTTAGGAAAACAAGAAAATAGAAATTTCATTAAGGAAAGCAATGAATATTGCTTTAGAATAGAACATTGCAATTGATGTTTTTGAGGAACCCTAGCATTTCAGACTTGTGTATAATTGTTTTAAAATTATATATCCATTTGCTTGCTTCATAGTAAGCTTGACACAGTTGTTTCAGGACTGGTATGCTATAGATTTCTCAGACTTTGAATTAAATCATATTAAGAATTCTTCGGTGGGGAAGTGGTAATGATCATTTCATCTGTTTTAGTTATTATTCCTAATTTGTTAAACCTATATTTAAGACCAATAATTTATCTGAAGAGAAAATATTTGTAAATGCCAGTTACTTATTTTCCTGTATTTCCCTCTGCTAAAAATTATTCCAGTCTTCTCCAAGATTGATTTCATTTAACACTTCCCAGTTTCTTGCGTTTCAGATTTTTTTATGTTGACATAATAATGAAACTGGTCAAACAAGTTGCACTATTGAAATGATTTATAAGGAAACCAAAGTACTATATAGCTTTAAACATAGTTCCTTTGACTTAAGGAGTAATTAAATCCCATATAATAGTTGGTAATTGGCTTGCAGCCTGGCTCTAAAGTCTTCATTTTATAAGCTGGGTTATGAAACATCAAGAAACATGAACTGTATTTTTCAGAGGAAATAACTCAGATAATTAAATACTACAGAAAGTCATAATTTGAAATGCAGTACTTTCTAAGAAGAAATCTTTAAGTGTTTTTTTTGTGTTTTCTTACAGGGTCTAGAATAGGTGGCATTTTATAATTTGTCAGTTACTTCCTTTAAGTTCAAATAAACTTCTGTATCAGTCTAAAAGCACTATCTGGTGACTTGCAATCGTGTTACAGATGGCATCTTTTCTTAAATACTACAATAATCTGTGGTTTGTGGAGCAACTAAATTACCCATTTGGTACACTGTTATGCAGCTCATAGAGGTCATCACACATCTGTATGAGCAGAACATTTCAAGTCTTTCAAAAAAACCACCCAACATGCATTCATTGCAGTTTTTCTGTTGTTGCTGTTCCTACAGCATGCGTGGCCCATGTGCCTATGTTTAATTTATGGCTGTATCGCAGTGATTGGCTATAGAGTGAGATATCCATAAGCTAAGAACTTTTTTCTCATATGTAGCAAAACTTGCAGGACATGCAGCTTCAAAGGATGGAGAGTTATTTTGCAAATTACTAAAAGCAAGTTATATCAGTTCCCCATAAGGGTACATAATATCACCTCAGGACTAGTCGTTCCCATAGCTTTCAGTAGTTGTTAGGTTCTCCTGGTGAGGAGTAGCACTGCTGTGTGTTACTTGCTTATTGGCTTCAGACATCCTTTTTTTTTCTCTTGATACCATGTCAGGATTTATACACTTTATGTTGCTGGTCCTCACTTGACAAAATTGGTACTGCTTCACATCCTTGTTAGTTCAAGTTGTCTCTGGCAGCAGTCTTTGTCCACTTCATCTCCCTTGCCCCTGCCCCCTGTCAGGCTGCCTCATTTGCCTCCCGCGTCTTATTTTGGGCAGTGTGGCTCTGAAGCCTGAGCTGGCCTTGCACAGGACCCAGCCAGGTCTGGCAGAGCTTTTTTAATTGCACTTGGTGCCTGTTTTATAGTTCGTTTTCATTTTAACCAGGAAACCAGCCTCACTAGTTGGAAACCCCAGTACTATGGAAGACCTTTCAGTACTTAAAGAGGGCATATAAAAAAGATGGAGGGAGACTTTTTACCAGGACCTGTAGGGATTTAGGCCTTTAGTTTTAAACTAAAAGAGGGGGAAATACTTCATAATAAGAGTGGTGAGACACTGGAATGGGTTGCCCGGAGAAGTTTTGGATGCCCCCTCCCTGGAAGTGTTCAAGACCAGGTTGGACGGGCCTTTGAGCAACCTGATCTAGTGGAAGATGTCCCCCCCACCTATGGCAGGTTGAACTAGGTGATCTTTAGAGGTCCTTTCCAATGCAAACCATTCTATGATTGTACTTGTTGACAGCAACTTCCTGCCTTTGTTGTTACCTGGTTACTATTATGTATGTCTCTTTTATATAGTTTGATTATATGCCGTCTCTTCTGCATTTTGACCTTCAAACTTTTTCGGAAGCATCACAGTGGTAACAAGTGGTATTGCTTGACTCTGGTCAGAGGACTTTTATTTGTGTTTTTCTTTTTCAGTAAGAGACAACTGCTATCTTAAATGATCCTAAATGCTAGTAAGAATTTGTTAAAGTTGTTCATAAAGGATTAAAAGTGTCATTCTTAAGTGTTTCTGCATGAAGAAAACCATGGAGGGGAGAAGATGTGTTGCCAGTGTTGTAAATTTAAAAACATGATTGTAGTGGTATTTTGGCATGTTTGAAGTGATCCTGTTACCGTAGATGTGTTGTCTCTGATGTGTTCAGAGCTATGATAATGTTCCAGTAAAGTTTTAAGGAAAAATTAATCCCTAAAAAATTGTCTGCAACTTCTGTTGAAGGGGAAGGGATGCTATTTCATGGCTATCCTTGGCTCTCTTACATTTCCTTCTCCTCCTCCCCAAGAAATACTGTGGGACTTACAAAATGCTTTGCTTCTAGGACAAATTCTTAAGGAAGTTCATAGAATTTTAGTGCTTTTTACTCTTAAGTTATACTGATTTGGATGTCTGAACATAAACTGAATGATACCAGTGTAGATGGCAACCACGTGCAGTTGGAGTCCAGTACTAAGGACTGTATCTCCAATACAAGTAGCAGGATTTCTTGGTGGTTGTTGTGACTGGCCAGCATTTGAAATTAGATGGAAAGATGAATAAAGGCAAATTAAAGTGACAGTGATGACCAACTGCCTACTAATTTAAGGTCCTCTGCACATTGCTGAGTGCTATTTATTCAGTGAACACACATACTAAATATATAACATTTCTTTAAGGTAATAGGAGCCACAATGGTCAGAAGTTATTATTATCAGTGCTCTATTGTATTTGAGTAAATTAATGTGGATCTTTATATAAAGCTCAGAACATTCTGAGCAACTTCATGTGGCTTTATTCAAGGTTGCATTGAGCGATGTAGAGTACATACTTCATATTAAACACTTTCTTTGAAAACATGTTTCTACAGTTTTACAATTTTCAAAGGATGATCAAAATCTTGCCACTAACTTTTGCAGTAGTCTTCTCAATGTTACATATCTGATTGTGTCAGATCTTTTCTAATAAGCATTAATTTAATAAGCATTGATTGTGGTACAAATGGTTGAACAAGATTTAGGAGAAATGGATGAATGTTGTTTTATTATTGTTGTTCAGAAGCATGTGTGCCTTGCAATGTTGAGGTCATAAAAGCACAGCCAGAATGTTACTTGTATCTTGAAGCTTGCCTTATTTCTCGTCTTTTGCAAGGGAGTTGTAGATCAGTTGCAAGAATTTCTCTATATTATAAATATTCAAATTTTGTCTTGGGATATTAATCTAGATTATTTCAAAATCCCAGAAATATACTCTATAATCGGATCCAAGCTGGAGCCAAGAAAAAAAATGTTATTCTCACATAACTGTATTTGGCAGAGGGGAGTAGATGGTAGAAAAGGAAGAAAATGCTCTTCTTTTTAGGTGAATGTATTCTTCCCATAAAATGTAACAACAAAAAGTAGATCAAGACACTCTTGCTTGGAGACACTTATACCATCTGACAGGAAAGTCATTTAATGAATTTAAAATCCAGAAGCAACAGTATTTCTTCCCTGAGTAAATGGTAGGGAGACCTTAATTACACACTGCTCTTGAAAGCACAGATTGTACTTAGTTTCTTTTTGGTCATTTAGACTCAGACTTTGGAAAGTATCTAAAGCAAATAGAGGAGTACTTTTCTGAATTTTCAAACTGTTACTGAGTTTTCTCAGTATGAATATAAATACTTGAACAGGAATTTAGTGAGGTAGGTTTTTGGGGGGGGGGGGTTGTGGTGGGTTTTTTTAACAGAAAAGTCATACAGTATCTTCAGTTGGATTTTGGCTTCAAAACTTTTAAAAAGGCATTTACTTTGTAAAAAATAAGTTTTGACAAAAGCAAAGGAAATAGCTAAATGTTTAAGTTGTAAATCAGTGTGTAATTATATCTAATCAGGATTTAGTGCTCCAGTTGAGAATATTTTATAGTGTGAAACTTTGCCCCAAGATGAATAGTGACCAGCTAGATGAGTAGTGACCAACTAATTTTATCTGTCTATATTCATTTCGCATATTAAATGCATTTTGATTAATGAAATGTAAATGTTGAATGAATTTGTGGTTATTTTTCTGCATGAATACTATAGCTATGAAAGCTGCATGGATTTGTAGCATTTTTGGGGGGAAGCAATCATGGGTTGGTTTTAATTTAGTTTTTAGCAAAGATATGTAATAGAATAGCATACATATAAAAACATTCTCATACAAGATCTTTTTCTCATTTCACAAGATAATATAATACATCATGTAAAGGATGAACTATTTCATATAAAAAATAAAGTTCTAGTATTCAGCAGATTTCTTCATTCATGACATTTTTATTCTACACGGGGATCTGCCTTATGTTTCTGGATCCTTTGAGAAGAAAATTTGGCTAACATAGTTTTTGTAACTTTTCTGACACTACTCTTCTGATGTAATTGCTTTCTTGAATATATCATTAGTAGGAAAAATTAAAATGCAGGAACCTGAGACTCAGAAGAATTCATCTGCAAGCATCTTTGAAGGATTGTGGTAAGAGCTGTATGTAATACTTAAGCATTGTTCAAATAGTTTTCAGCATCTTGGTTCTTGTGACTATTTTAATTTTTGAAATTAATGTTGAGATTAGTTTAAGGTTTCAGTACTTTTCCTGAGGCAAGTATTGGGGAGTGGTATTAGATTTACCTCACTGTTTCCAATGCAAACAAACTCTGTGAGTTTGGAAAGGTCTCCTCAATGTCCCTGAAGGTTTTAATGTTAGAAGTCCCACAAAATAACTGTCCCTTTTCACAGTATTTGTAGGGTGCTGAAAGGAAGGGATTTCTGTTTGGTAACGATAATTCAGACCGGTGCAGCAGTGATACCCCTACTGACTTCACTTTTGTCAGGCATTCAGCAGAAACTTTGGAAATTTAGTACTTTCCACAGAAAATAAATTGGTTCAAGTAATTATGGAAAGGGAAGTGACACTTAATGGAAGAGACCATTTGATGGTTTGTGTCATTGTCTGAGTCCATACATTTTCCACTTGCCAAACTGGAACAGAAGCTTAAAGTCCTTTTAGATTTATTTCTATTACATGGCACAAAGGTAAGAGTGACCAGAAATGTCACCGTTCTTTCAAAGAGTTTCTCTTTGAACGTATACACAGTCCTTGCATTTCAAGTTGAGTCTTCTAATGATTACATGTTGAGTAACTTGAAAAACGACATACATAACCAGCAATTTCATTATAGACAGGCCTGACATGCCCAGTTTTGCTTCCTTAAGATGAGTAACATTTCTTCATTCACATAGTGGTTCTCAAGTATTAGGGAATCACCTCTTTAAAAATAACCTATGTATCTGAGACTGGTAGTTTGAAAGCTGTTTCATTACATATATTTGTATTTATAGTCTGAAAATGTCATACTAAGCTCTTACAAAACGCACAAAAAAATTCCTCATTTCAAAATAAGTCAGAATATTTGGACCAATTTGCTTTGACAGTTTTGCATTCCGGAAGCATAGTTTTTTTCAGTCAGATTTACGTGTTAAAACATTGAAGGAAATACTTAGCTGACCATCACAGAAAAATCCTGACAAAGTGTACGTAGAAATACACAGGTTTTGTGTGCAAGTGTATATGTGTTAAGATAGGTATGAGAGGTAAATATTATTCTTAATGGAAAAGTTTCTTTTCCACTCTGAGGATCTTTAAAAATCACTCTACCTATTTGGTGGAGCAACGGCTTAGTTAATGAAAATTGATATTTGTGAGGTTTTCATTCTTGTATCTGTAAACATGTTCCCAAACTCTACATGCAGGCCTGTAATTAACAGTGTTTCCATGGCATTTCATCAATGAATAGAAAAAATACTATTTATACAGATGGGGGAAAAAAATTTCATTTTCATCAGCAATACAGTTGTTTGATTTTGTTGGGGTTATTTTCGTTACCTACTTACAAACTTCTATAGGATTTATGCACTCCAAATGAGCAGTCAGGTGTAGTCCAGCACCCTGTCTAGACAGGGGTAAGATCATTTTAGAAACAAAGCATTTTTTCCTTTTATAGATCTGTACCCCTCTGATCACAGCACTTAGTTTCTTTATTTTTCATTGGTTTTTTCTCTCCATGTAATGTACATAGGAAGTTAATGATGAAAGAGTAGTAAAGTATTCATTGAAACTGAGAATTACAGTATTTGCAAATGTAAAATCATAATTTACATAAATGTTATAGTCAAGAACATTATGAATGTAAATATGCCTTCATCTATTCTCAGTCTTATAATGCCATTCATTGTCCAGTGGGAGATGAAGAGTGATGTTGAGACTGCCGTTTAACCTATTATAGCAGCCTAAAAAAATTAAATAGCCTTGATGTAAATATGAGGTGGGAAAAGAGTATTCATCTCCATTAAGTGACACAAAAAAGCCATGGTAAGAATAACAGGCGGGTAGGTGTGCATTAAGCAGTGAAATCCCTAAATTCGGACGCTAATTATAAGCACAAGGACAATTGCCTCCCACATACTTAATCTGTTATGGGTTTTTGAGACAGAAAATATGCTTCACGGTTCTTCAGGCACCAAATATGGATCTTCTTTTGCATTCTTTTTCATGTGATACATGATTTCTTCTCCCCTGCTACTGAATGAGGGCCTAATACTAAAGAGCTGAGTTCATTATGTTTTCTTTGGTACGATTAGGTCTTTAGGCATTTTTCTAGATCTCATAACTATGCTGACAAAGTCCTACCCATCTTATGGTGCCATAAGCAGGTGTTGCACCATTATATTCAGATTATTTGGGGCAATTACTTTAGCTTTGATTTTTGTTTATTCATTTCGGCTTCATATTAATGTTATGTAGAGCTGTGAATGACCAGTGGTCGATTAACCTATTGCACCACATAGGTCACTCTTCCTTTGTTTCTTGATGAAGTATTCTTGTAAAGATAGATAATATACTTGCAGCCTTTCCTAAAATTATTTTTATGTTACATTAGATAAAGTAATTTTTTCATATTGAGTAACTGGAGAAAAGTATGATCTATGCAATCGTAAGTGAGAACAGAGTTGGTCTGTAAAACTGTCTTTGAAAGTTAATTGTGTATTGCAGTTTCTTTAATATTAAACTGCTTTCAGTGCAGGAGAGATCATTTTGATTATTTAGCCATTCCATCTTTGATATAAAGCAAGGTAAAGATTTAATTCTTATTTTTTAAAATCAACTCCAACTTTAGCTTGATATTTAAGATACGAAAAGAGATGCATTATGTGCCTAGCTAACCTGATGTAATAATTAAGATGATGTATTTCTAGACCAAATTTGTCTGATTTTGTTTTTCAGTAATTGTGTCTTACTATACTTTTCTATGCTTGATTAGAGAGTTATTGACTATTACATCTTTTTCACATGTATTAAGTTGTAGATCTCAATCAAGTCACCTCTAACCTTATCATAACTAAACTAAATATACTGATCTTGTATCTCTCGCACACACACAAAATAACAAGAAGGTTTTCCTGATTGTAATTCTTGTAACTCCTTTTTGGGCCCTTTTAATTTCAACTTTCTTTTAAATTAAAGATACTAGGCCTGGTTATGGCATTCCAGTGATGCCATATGTGCAGATAATTTCAGGTCCTTAGTACTACCATATATTTCCCTGTAATGCACCCAGGGATTGTTTTTAGCTTCTTAGCTGCAGCAACATAGCAAGAGCAAAAAAAAGCGCAGTAGGTTATTTACTATGACTTTTAAGTTCTTTAGGGATTCATTGTTTTCTAGGATGTAATCCTCCATTTTATGTGGCCTGTCTTGTATGTTCTTAATGTTCTTAAGGTAAATAAATGAAAATAATGTAATTTCTATTCTGAGATTTACTTAATTTATGCAGTTTATTGGAAGGATTTTTACTTATTCTGGTCATAATAGAGCTTCCTCTTTTCCCATAACAGTGAAGAGTCAGTTGCCAGGTTTTATATATATTTTGTGTGATTGATATTTTAAAAGAGACAATAAAGGGGACTTCACAAAGCATTAGAGCATTAATACAGCACAAAGAAGGCTTATAATGTGTTTAGCTTTTGCTGATACCTAATGATACAGCAAAAAAGCACTCTTCTACAAAGCTGCTTTTAAGATCCAAGGGAGTCAGAGGAATTAAGAATAATAGATAGCATACCTTGGATTAATTTTTTTAAATTTGTTTTAGGAGTAAAAGTACAAAAATTGTGTCTTAATCTTTCTCTTTCTTTTAGGTATGCTGCTTATTTAGCTTTTAGTAACTTGTAATTTAAGATCACAGTTATTAGGTGTATTTCTGCATTTTATATATCGCTCCCAGATGCTACAGTATTAGTTTTTATCACTGCATATTTTATGAAATGTCAGCCTTCTGTTGGCTGTTCACGCAGCATTGTTAGTGATCAAAGCCACAACATAAAGGAGAAGAATCTAAACAGTTGGCTTATCTTTGTCCTTCATTGTGACACAATACCATAAAATTACTTTACTATATAAAATTCAAGCAAGGCTTCATGTAGCACACTCTGAAAAGGTGAATTTTTTGTTATGCTCAACAAAAAAGATAAACTCTTATCGGTGATATTTTGTGTAAGGAAAGTAAAGTTAGCAATGGTATCTTTTCAGGTTGGAAAAAGTTTTCATCTTTTTCTGCCTTTTTAAAGCACAGTGTTCTTTTTTATATTAAAATGCTATTATAAATCTATCCATTAAAACTTTCTGAAATGGAAGAAATGTGCCCTTGTAGAGTATCTGTGTGGTGTGTTTTGAAGCTTCTCTGGGATACAATTAGTCAAGGCATGCTATATCATTTGAAGAGTGATAATTGGAAAGATAATAGTCTTTACATTATGAAAACTGCTGGTGATTATCAAGTATATTTGGCTTTTTCTTTGGTTTTTTATGTGTGAGATTATTTTGAGTTTATCTAAATTTCTGGTTAAAGTATCAGAGCATATATCAGTCAGCATTAATTTTTCTGCTTGCCTAAGTGAGTTGTGTATCAGAACTGAAGTAATAAAGTAGGAAAAACTCCACAAGCTCTGGAGATATTCTATAGGAATAAAAATCTTGAATGATTTTGATCAGCTGTTGTGTATGCCCTGCACAGCAGTTGGTTCAATCAATTTTATGTTTTGGGATGGTTTTATTAAAACGAGCTGCTGCTTTCAGTAAATCATTGTAAAGATGCTAGCTTTGTATATGCTTTTGGGGGACCTGCAGCTTACCAATGCAGTCTCTCAATATAAACATACTTAAGTTGGCTCACCAAGAGGCTGGGCTGAGTTAGTGACCCCCTTACAATGTGGAGTATTTATCAGGATGAGTCAGAACACAAAAAAAGGAAATACAGTCTCATATTATGGTAGTGGTGGAGAAAGTAAAAGAGCAAAAGAATTTCTATTGTGTTGTGGAGGTCCAAGGCAGGCATGATAGTAAACAAAGATAGTAAAAAAAGATGATGATGCACACAACTTGATAGAACGTGTCTGTGTTTGTCTTTCCAACTGCTGGTATCATCATGATTTTCAGTAACCTGTATGCATGTATTCTCTCGCAGAGTGTGACCATATTTGATAGCCGCTTCAGAGGTTTTGAACACACTAACAGTGGTATTTTTCTACATGGCGTTGTGATCAAGATGGCCACATTCATCCATTTTCATTTGGTGTTATGATCAAGATGGCTATATTCATACATTTTTACTTAAAATCTGGCACTGGAACAGATCATTCCCATGTACATTCAAAGATTTTATTACTTCTTTCTTGATGTGCTTTGAAAATAGAGTAGGTAGAAATCAAACTTCTGTCAGGTGAGTTAAGGTTAAAGATGCATAGTATGTCAGAAGCATTAATTAATTATTTCCAATTAATTAATTTTTAAAAGTAGAAGTTGGGAAAACAAAAAATTCTGACAATAATAAGTAGTTAATCCATCAGCTACCCGACAGTAGTGTGCTCAGTGCAGGTCATCCTTCCTGTATGAATGAGACATCACACAGAGTGCGTGTACCTTTCTCCTTCACCTCAGACTTCCTACCAGCATCAAGTTTATGATCCTTCTTCTACCCCTCGCAACTGAAAGGGCTGAACATTCACAGCTACAGACCTATTCTCCATCTTTCTCAGATAAGGCCGTTTTGTAATCTGGTTTTGTTCTGATTTATTGAAGAAGTAGGTCTTCTTTTGTACGTTTTCATCTACTGGTTACCTGAGAAGGTGAATTTTACATGTCTTATAAAACATGTAAATCCAGTAGGATTCTGTTTTGCTGAGGAAGGCAGAAAAGTCTCCAACCTGACCTGGCTGTGTTGAAGGATTTGAAGTTGCCAGAAAGATTGTGATGCTTATTATCAAGTCTACTGTCCACAGCAGGAAGAGCTGTGCTTTTACAAAAGAAAGATGTATGAAGTTGTTTAAGCAGTTCTTTAGGTGCCTGGGAATTAGAAGGCCAAATATTTTGCCACTTTTCCTTGCAAATCCATAAGAAATTTAGGTGAACATGGAGAGAAGGCAGAAAGGAATGAAGACAGTCTTTAAAGAGAGTGAATTTATTTTCCTCTGCTGATCTCAGTAGCTTTATCAGAGATTTCAAAAGTCTGTAGTTGGAGGGTAAATATTTTGTTCAGGACTCCTTTTTATTTGTACATCTAAGACTGTTTCAAACACCTGATAAGATAAACAGATGCTAACAACACTTAAGAGCTGGAAAAATACAAAGCTTATCAAAGCAGGTTCTCATATCGTTACACTGGTGAATCTCTTCGATTCCCTGACCAAGCAGTCATGCATTCATTATTAAATGCACAGCTTTCACATATCCATTTGCAAACTTAATACACACCAATTGCACAGTGACCAAAAGTCGAGTCAAGTCTTGATGAAGCATAATACATAGTTTGAAAGATGTGATACTTGTTTCTGTAATTGGTGCTCTGTGTTTCACAGTTTCAATCTTTGCATGAAGAGGTAATAAAAAGATGGGATGATAGCTCTTTGTTAATATACTGGATATAATAGCTTGGTGCCTTTTAACCTGATATTCTTGAATCTTGATATGCACTCGTGCAACTGATATGCTTTGAAAACTTAATTTCACTTTACAGATATTTTGTATGTGCATATGCTCAAAATATTTTGTAGATTAGTCTTACAATTTGTGAGCATGTAACTTTATTTCCATAAAAAAGCTTTTATGACAGATTTGTCTACCTTTCCCAGCTGGTTGCAAAGGCATTCTTTACTAGGTAAATGAATACAGCAGTTTGTTGAGCTTACAGACAATGCTAGCACCACCAAACCCAAAGGTTTTTCAGGCCTTTGTTAATGCGCAGTTTCCTCGAATCTCTAAATATTGTAAATGTTACTGACAGAGAAAATTGAGTCAAATTCATAGTCAGAAATTTCTTAATAAGGTACAAATTGTTAGTTTGGACTTGATTCCCTATTGATGAAAATTGTGTTTCTGAAATATAGCTATATTAGTTTACACAGGAGATATCACAGTGCTTTTACGTATGAGACATAGTAGTCAGATTGCTGTTCTGTGCTGCAGAGAGCTCAACGAAGGTGAGAAGTGCTTATAAACAAAATTATGTACAAAAGATATTATACTGCAGCCACATATTTAAGGACTTCATGTTGACCCCATCCTCTCTTACTAGCAACACGCTAAATTATTTTAAAACACTTGCATTTCCATTTTTTGTGAGTGTGTGTCTCTGGACTGCTAGAATTGGCAAAAGGAAAAGTCAGTGGGGTTTCTAGGAAGCTGTCTTCAGTATACCTTTTCATTTAATATGCAAATTAGTATTAATGATGAGAACAATGGGAACTGTGAGTGATGGCTCACCTGCAAGAGTTAAGATGCTTTCATGGTAACAGTAGAATTTTCAAACCTAGTGAAGTTTTAGTTCAGAATTTATTGGTAAAAAGTAAAAGTATGAGTGCTAAAGATACTTTTTTTTTTTTTTTTAATACAGAATCTCAAGTATAGCTTAAATGGAAGCTGTTAGAAATTCCTCTAACTCAATGTTAAGCCATGTCATATAGTGCCATCTTCCCCTCCTGTTTTTCACCTGAAAAAATTGCACTCAAGAGGAAGCAATTCTGCATAACAGACATTCCTCTCTATTCTCTAGCAACTGAGGAAAATCTGCAGTGCTTCAGATTTTGTGTTGATCGTTTCAATGATAGTGACCATAATGATGCCACCTTAATTTATAGTGGAAGTATTAACGTAGGATATAAGCAAAGTTGCAGTGATGCAATGATTCTTTTGTGGCATCTGAGAAAATCTTTACTGAAAACCTCTTCTTATACCTCACGGTTCAAATACACACCAGTGAAATTTGCAGTGATGCTACAAGTTACTAGTTCATAAAGCCTTGCAAATTTGTGTCCAACTCAGGCAAGCAAAGGGGGTGGTATCCTCTCTGTTCCACCCGAGGAAGAGGAGCTTGCTGGTCAAGTCTTTCATCAAAGTGAGAAGGGCAGGATTAGAAGGGGAGGTTGAAGAAGCTATCCACAGGCTCTTTTAGCATTCTTACTAAAGAAGCAATGTGGCCAGCCAAAGGGAGAGTTTGCAACAAGGGAATGCTTTGTAACTGAGGCAAGATTGTGAGGATTCATGTTTGGTTTTGATGCATTAATAAATCCCAGTTTACACTTCTTACAAATCTACATTTGTCAGGATTCAAGCTGGTAACATTCTTTGTGTTAAAAACATGCAAAGGTAAAGAAGGATGCTTAGAAAGCTCAAAAGAGCTACAGAGTTCTTCAGTTTGGAGGATATCAACAGAATGCTGAAGAAATATGAGTATTGCAGAGATTTTGGCTGTATTAAATGTCCACTTTGCTCACAGAATGTATGTTGCTAAGATCTTCCATGTAAGTACTGGCAAAGACCCAGGTTTCACTTTCATTGAAGGCCACCCCAACTGTAATAACTGAGGTCAGGAGATTGCAGTATTTATATATTCATCAGGTGCACTTTGTTTTAGTTTTGATATTAAAATGTGGTAAATTGCTATTCAGGTATGAATAGAGAGTTCATATTCCTAATTTTTATTATACTCTGAGAGGATTCATATTTCAACTTGAGGTTGAATGTTTTTTAAGAGTGTTCAAAGAAATGTAACATGTCCAGCTTCTGATTTGGGGACAATAAAGACAGATTGTTGTCTTTCGTGGCAATTGAGAAGGTTACTATTTTAAAATATGTATGTGTCTGAGGTTGCAAAAGGGCTAAAGAAGAAAGATAAATGCCTCCTGCATTTAACTGATGTGCCATTTATGTCAGTTAAAGAACAGGTTGCTTAAAAGTGGGAGATGCACCACCTTTCAGGGCTCCTTGTTGGATCATCTGCCAGTCAACAATGTACCGTGACTCTGGGGAATGTAATTGCCTTTCCAGCTTTTCATCTCATGAAACCTGTAGGGAGAAGGTGCTGAGAAAAGATAGTTAAAGCTAACAGTGATAGGCATTGATCATGTCTTCTGCTTTCTGGTGAGCTAGCAAATGAGGAATATGTCTCTTTCTTCGTAATGGTTAAAATGGGATGAGCTCAGGAACATCTGAACTTTAGGCATGAGAGGCTTTCAGACCCAGGAGGACACAAATGGTCTGTTTAGGCTTGGACAGGGAGGCCATACCATCTATAGGGATGAGTAGGCTTCTGCCATGAATAGCAAAACAAACAATTTGACAGGTACAAGAACTGTAACAGTCCCCTGCTTCCTTCCCACCTCTTGTTCTGTTTTGAATTGCATTATGGATTTTAAATTTACACAAAGGTAAATGATGTACAGCAAAACCAATATTTATGTAGAATATATATAGAAAAGAATGATATGTGCTTTTATTGTTCTTCAGTTTAGATCTGTAGCATCAAGATTATAGGAGAAGGATGGACTAAAACATATTCATAGTTATAAGGCCTACTAAGGAAGAATTTGATTGTATAAACATATGCTATTTTCCTTCTAGTGCTGTAAATGTAAAGGGATAACTTCTTTCCACTCCCCTGACTTTATTTTCTCCTCAACATTTTAGATTTTTAACTTAACTTTAACAATTTGATATTGGGTGAAGAACACAATATAATAGCAACATTTACTGTGGTTTTAGATCTTTTTCTGATACAGCTGACTTTTAGTGCTTTGTAATGTCTAGCATCAAGTTAATATTTTAAGCATTGGCAATGACAAATGAAAAAAACACAACTGTAGCATCTTACATGACTAAAATTTGATTTGCACCGGCTCAGAGTTTCACTCCATGCTGGACTCCAAGCTTAAAGTAGAGATGCTGAAAGTTTAGAGGCTAAACGCTTGACTTAATGTCTTGGGCAGGGGCGGGGGTTGACTCCCATTCCACTTTTGATGCATGAACACAAGACTGTATTTCTTTGGGAAGTACCTTTATTTTTATATTATAACTCATTGTAGCAGATTTTTTAGATTATTTTCTTAGCATACTTTCTTCTTTTGGATAGTCTGAAATACTTTGTTTACTATTCACCCACTATTCCTCCAAACAAATTTAATGCTTCATCTATGCTGAGCACCCCACAGGAACACATGACTTAGGAAAGGGACAAAATCAGCAGAAAAATAGGTGGTCTGAGCATTTATGCATTAAATATGCATGTTAATTAGAAAAAATTAGAAAAAATATGAAAACAGATGTTACATAAATTATTTCAGTCTCAGGACAGTAGTAACTTATACACTGACAATAACTTTAATACGTGCATGTGTATGTCTGTTTCTGTATTTTGGAACATCTATGCACTTCCTACATGGATAGCACTAGAAAAATAACTTCTAGCTTAGGTAGGCCCTCTGAACTTCACCTGTACTTCTGGATGTTTCTCTCCTGTGTCATACTATCAATTGAGCTCCTGAAAGAAAGTTCTGAAAAAGGCACTGCCAACAGAATAGGTCTACTCTTAAGACTCACAGAGGGTATTTCAGGTAACTGGCATTAAATAGATCGAAAACATTTTTTCAGCATATTGGTATTGTACTAGGCAGCTGAAATTTTAAGATGTAGTTGCAGTCAAGTCCTTTATTCTCTGACACACTCCATTCTTTACTCTGGTCTCTTTTAGTTCTCTTAGCTCCTCTGTGGTGGAAAAAAAATTCCTAAGGCTTGCTAGTAAAAGGTAGTCCAGCAAAGACAGCTAAAACGTTGAGAACATGTTAACCAAAGAGAGAATTTTGTAAGTGGATATTCATGCTAGAATTCATCTGCTCTTAGTGCAGTCATTTTGTCATTTTATAAAGAAGACACTTCTGACTGACAACCAATTTTCTGAATATAAATTCTGATATAATTTGAATAATTACATAATTTCTGTCCACGTTAAAAAAACAGACATATGTGCAGTTCGTATTCTAATTATCACCACCAGAGACTGAAAAGTTAACTTCTCAGAAAATGAAGGCAATACAACATGCAGTAAGGGGAAATGTTGAAAAATAAAGACCTGTAGCCTTCTGTAATTTTTCAGATAATTATTTCAGTATAACATTCTACTTTTTTAGCTTGATAGCTTTCATATTCTTTGAAACCTCTTATGTTTCTGGTTTGTGGGTTGGTGGGTTTTTTTAATTTTTGTAAAATCCAGTGTATACAGTAGGAAGATAAAAGGCTGCAAGAAGTAGACAATGAATTGTGGAAGAAGAGAGATAACAATATTTCTAGCAGATTGTTAGTATTGAAGAGTTTTTAAAATAGTGTTCAGGGTATGCAATTGCTATTCTAGCAGATGCATTATGCTAGTAAATGTATGAGAATGTGGTACTATATGAAAATGAATTACAGAAAACTATTAAGAAATCTTATTTATGTCTTGAAGAGGAAATATATTATCGTAAATCCTACTTTACACCAATAAATTCTGTTGCCTACACAGAATTATTTAAACAGGAAAAAAAAATCAGTGATGTGTTAATCCTTCACTGCACATGTATTCATTCACATTGCAAGAGTCAGACCGCATGGGGAGGAAAGGAAGTTGTATAAAAAGGAGTAAAATTGTTCCAGCTGTGTATCTTGAATTTTCAGGAAAAAACTACTTTGGAAACTTCAGTATTCAGTCTCAAACCCATAGTAGTGATGACTTGTAAGCCTGGTTTCAGCCACCTTTTTTCTCTGAGATATTGTTGCCTTTTCTTTGCTAGTTTTGTATGTTTTTGTGAGCAGGCTGTCTTTAATTTCCCTGTCGCCTCCTTGAGAAGTCATTTCCATACTGCAGCACACACAGATGATTCCATTCCCCTGGAAGATACTTCTTTTACTGTTACTTTCTAGTGGAATAAGAGCAACCTTAATCTCTAGGCTCAAGCCTGTTAGGATCCTTCCATGCCTTTCCTGCCCTGGTCGTTTTAGGGAAGTAACTCAGCTGTGCTCTAGCATGGGTTCTAGCTTTGGTAGAAGTGTCCAAGTGTTTTGCCGTAGTCAGCTGAAACTGGTATAAACCTTTGGTCCTTGTACCTTGGTACTCTCATGGTTGCTGATTTTACGAAAATAATAATGGTAAAATTGTAATTCCAGCTTGAGACAGTATCCATCCATTAATTTTGTGATGGTGGGAGGGAGCTATACATCTGCATTCAACCAGCCTTTTGGTTTAAGGGTGGATCTATGCAATTCAGGTGCATTTCCACAGGTATTATGAACCACTATGATTTTGCCTAATTAAAATGTGATTATTAAATTAATTGCCTAATATGCCTAATTAAATGCCTAATATGACTATTGAAATTTTCTTTGGCCATAGAGCATAGTGAAATTCCTTTCCTGCCAGAAAGCAATGGTTCATTCAGGTAACATTCCCTGTTATTCCTTGGTCTGGTGACCTTTCTTCCAGATTCAAGAAGCACAATTCTGAGAGAAATTTGGAGAGAGCAGCTGCTTTGCTTTTGAAAACCATAACCTTACACAATCAGAACTGGACTTTCCAAGGATCTCTGCTACCATTTAGGCATCAATAAATATTAATAAAAAAAAAAAAATGGGAGAGTGTTTGAAAGAAATTATGACATGTCACTTTGTTTATTAGTTAAATACCTTGTATTAACCCTGTGGGCCCTAGCAATGCCATTGATTTCAGTCTGTCTTGGATAGTGTCCAGGTGGTTCTGATTCAAGTTCTGATGTGGCCATCTAGTTCTCTGGATCTGTGGTGGAAACATTACTGGTGCAGAAGTTCGCATTCAACTTCCTCTGCATCATTCCTTTTCTGTTTCAAAATGTGGGATCAGAGAACTTCTGTAAGATAAAGGATAAGAATAAAGATAAGGATGAAATCTGAGACCTGTAGATGGAAATGATAAAGTCTTCTGAGTCAAAAGATGTGAGAAATAATGCTCTTAAGACATTTTGGCTTTCAAATATTTCTATAATCATGTTTTTATTGTAGGCTATGATATGAACAAAATATGGAAGTTTGTGTTCTGTGAAAACTTCATTAATTCAATTTGTGACTCTTTGAATAGCCAAAACTAGAAAATGTTGCAGTCCTCACTTTTTTTTCTTTCAGTACTTCCCACAAAAAATTGCAAAAACATCCATACATCCAGATATCCAGACTGGCTTTGGCCAAATGATGTATATTTCAGAATTTTCTCATTATTAAATGAGATTATGACCACTAGCACTTGAGAAAAAATAAATGTTGTTTCTCTGATTTTTTTAAATGCATATACACGCACATATATATATGAATGCTTCATTTTCACAAATGCAGTTGTAGTAGTAAAGATGATATTGTTTGTAATACAGTAAGTATTGTATTTCACACAGTTCTCTTCTACAGATTTTCATCCTACCCTCGTTAATAAATCTCAAGGTACTTTCCACCCCAGCAATATTTATTAGTACAACTGGTCTTAATAATATATACCTATTTATCGATATTTATTAATATGACTAGCATTTTTATATGGGGCAGTTCTCTCATTCACTTTTCTGGGAAGGGTATGATTTTTGTAGGTATGTGCTTCCATCTGTCAATGCTAGATGATGCCGAATTGAAGGAATGTTCCTTGTGTTTGAAACAGAAGGCAGTGAGGCTTTTGGCTATAACTTAGTTTTTGTTGTGAATTTGTTTCATGATTTCTGATTGGCTTTTGAGAGATCTCTGTCTGGTGTACCAAAAAAAAAAAAATCTTGTCATAGAAAACTCTGCTTTGGTTGACAAGATGTGTGGGAGAGCAGAGGTATCATTCAGCAGCTTTAGGTTGTAGTACCTATTGCATTCAATGGAGATAAATACTGCTTTTGATTCCTGTTGAAAAAGGTGATACTGTAGTCTGTGTTGCTGAAAAGATGCTCTGAAGCATTCAGTACTAGTTGACACTTGCAAAGAGCTAGGGGTGTTTCCCGAGGGGTGGTATGACATGGCGTGGTCGCTGTGAAAGCTCATGAGTGCTATACAACCTCATATAAGATTTCTCACTGCGACACTGAATCCCAAAGGTATGTGGGGATGGGCCAAGGTACTGCTTAAGGAGCTAACATGTGAACTTCTGTTTCTGTATTGTGTCTTAAAAGAAGCTTTGTGCTAAACATTCTTCCATTAAGCATTTTTAATGTTTTTGTCTTCTCATCTTGCTTCAGGGGAGTAGTAATATCTGTGCTGCAGTATCTTGGTGCCTCTTTTGTGCATGTATGTCTGTATGCAAGTTATGTATGGTAGGAAGAGGAGACTCAAATAAGTGATATGGAAAGAGATGAAACTCATTTGAAATTATTTCCTATACAAACTGATTCTATAGTCTCGGAGTTGTCCAGAAGGGGAATATAGAGGAACATTTTTGTCACTGTGGAAAGTTCCTTCATGTCCAAGGAAAAGGATCGTAAGGAATGTTTTCATCCTGAAATTTTCAGAGTTCCTGCGACTTAGCCCATGTATATACAGGGCTGAGAAACAAGAGACTGGGAAATTCATTGAATTATGGGAAATAAATGCAGGAAAGCCCAGGGTGGTATTACTGCCTTGACAGTAGTTAGTAGTATTACTAGGGAGACATTGTAGAGCATTTTTCATCAGGTGTATTGTAAGCAGTGAAGCCTCTATGCCCAGGTAAAATGCCTTTTGGAAGTCCAGCTGGAATGAGGAGTAGTGGATTGTCTGCATTCCTCAGGACAGTTTCTCTTAGTTGAATGAAAACGGTAGGAAAAAAAATAAAGTGTTGTTACTGCTATCTGCATGTCTTGCAAGAGTAACATTGCTGAGAGTACCCTTAAAATAGGGATTAAAGTGACCATGCTGATGATGAGCATCTTTCAACATCAGCACATACATTATTTTTCTTGATTGCTGCAAAAATATTTGGATGAATTTTTCAAGTAATGCTTGTTTCTAAAACCAGTTTTGTAATATTATATATTCCTCGTTTCTCTGAACCTTTAATATTTTGCTGGCTAGTCCAACAGAAGGGAAAGTTATTACAGTTGTTAGATAGCAAGAAAAAGATGGTTGAAGGTAGTTAAAAATGTTCCTATTGCTATGAACAACATGCACCTGCCTATGTAACTCTTACTGTATCAGGCCCTGCATTTCAAAGACTCTCTTTAATATGTAATCTGATTTGCCATACATGCTTCTAATTTACAATAAGAAATTTGTTAGAAATACACTGTGCCTCATAATAAAAAAGTATATATATTAAATATAACAGTGTAAGATCTGCTGTTTTATTACATGTTAGCCATTTGCAAAGCAAAATCTTATTCCCTTTTTTTAAATTACTCTGGTAGCATCAGGATCCATAACTCTTGACTATTCTAATGTTTAGGTATTTCTTCCCCCTCACTCATGTTGCATAGTTAATATGGAAGATAACACATATTACAGCGTTCACATTCCAGTGCATGGTGAAACATGATTAAAGCAAACCTAAAACTAATAATGCATAAATTACTAATATCACAATAATTGTAATGTACCACTCCTCCTAATTAGGTACTAGAAGTTGCATATCCGGACAGAAGGTAAAAGAACAGTTTTCGGTACCAACTAGGTAAATAAGATTAAAATCTGTAGTTAAAACCACTTTTATGAGCAGTTAACCTCAGCATATATGAGTTTGTAAAGACTTCTGTTTAATGACCAAGTTAGCAGTGAATTATTTTCTTGCTGTAGGCAAGGGATGCATCGTGTGGTTGGTTTTGTCTTTCAAACAATGTGCCCCACCTCAGAAAGCAGATAATACTGGATAACAGTGGAATAATATTTATCAGATGTTTCTTAGAACAGGCAAAAGAATATATTGGTCTGCTTAAGTGTGAAAATCCTAGTACACATAGTCTGGTTAATATTTGTAGTTGGAAATATTGAAGAGCTTTACAAGCAGGAGTGAATATTCGTTGTACTGTGGGGTTTGATTGAGGACACTGTTCCTTCCTAGGAACTGATCTGAAAAGGGAGCTGAAATGTTAACTGAAGTGTTTCTTTTAGTGCCTGAAGCTTGAACTCACCAAACTAAATTTGATGAGTTTACAAACTTAGCTTTCAGTTGTTTCTGAGAGGGATACAAGCTTGTAAACACCTTCACTGACCTGGGACTGATTCAAGGTCTTCCAGCTTGTGAAACTAAGAGAAATGGCAGAAAATTCAAACTGATGGTGCAAGTGAAAGGGTAATCCATATGAGCATTTATCTCTCATGTATTTAGCCAGTACTTTAGCCAGTGTAGAGTGTGTGCTTACAGTGTCTGCATAAAACTTAATCTCCTCTTCCGTTGTCCTCTGTGCATTGAAGCTAACTTCACCTAGGGAAGGATTGTGTCTTGCTGGTGACCTCTGGCTCACTGTCATGTTTATAGGAATAACGTTAAGAAATTAATTCCTTACACATTGTGGATTTTCTGCAGCAAATGGCTCTTACAGTACAATATTAAAATTCTAGCACCCCAATTTCCATGGTAAAGATTGCTGCTTTGGTGATGTGTAGTAACATTAAGTGATGGCACTGTCCCTGGGGCAGGATTGCCGGGGCATCGCAGAGAGCTGTACGGCACGTTGGCGTGATCAAGTTACAGAGGTTTTCAGTGTGGACTTCTTGTTTGTTAAACTTTGTGTACAGCCAAGTAGGAGATATTATCAGCATGAACTTTTTGGGGGAAAAAACCCTAAATTGACAGGGGAGTGGAGGAGCGGGAGGCCGTGGGGCAAAGCAGGGACCCAGCCAGTGGTGGGGGCAGCTGCAGGCCGCCGCAGGCCACCACCACCAGTCAGCAACAGGCTGTTACCTGCTTTCCCCCAGCTCCCGGGGATGTGGGAGCTCCGACACGGTTCCCTCTCTCCCGCAGCAGTCTGTGTGTTACTGACACGGCGTGTTTGAAGGATGAAACGTTCATTTCATTCCTCATTTCACAATCATTTAAATGTAGGGGGTTTTTTTTGTTTGTTTTGCTTTCGGAGGGGATCTTTAGAAAGTGTTTGTCATTAGTTATTCTTGTATCCCTTTAAAGGCATAGAAAAAGGTATTAAAATTTTTAAACTGAATCTTTTTAGAAAAAGCTGTTACTCCTGATGCTGTTGTATACAGCCAGCAACTGTGCAGCAGTGTATTTTATTTCTCTGACAAAATTTTTCTTTTTTATAAATACCTTCTTTAAATGGAGGAAGTTTTTAAAAGGAAATTTTTGCCTTTCTCATATGATCATGTGATCTGTTTACAAAGTGAGCTATTTATTAAAGTTATTTTTATTAAATACTGATTATAAAGTTGTTAGATAAATGTAAAGCACTGTTATCAATACACTCCTGTATCAAAAAGTAAAGATGTTTAAACAAATTCTCACACATTTAAATTATTTGTATACATACGTGGGATTTGTTGCAAACAAAGGAAAATGGATGCAATTTTAACTGAGTTGTTTGGGTTTTTGTTATTTACTGAGCATTAATATCAATAGAAACATTCCTGTTTAAAGATGCTCCTTCTCCTGGAGTAATGCAAGTGGCTTTATTATTATCAGGATGTTTTACTTCTGATAACAGGGGATGTGTTCACATATACAAATACATATATTTTTCTCAAGTCTGATTTGATAATCCAATTCCCATTGTTAGGTGCAGATTAAAAAGAATATTGCACTGGTAGGGGGTTCTAAAGCCTTGACATTGTTTTAATCTGATAACGAATGGCTTTAAGTTCATGTTCTTTCAGTTGTTGGCAACAAATCTAAACCTGTGTTTTTTGGATTTATGAGGATAAGTCCTGCTTTGGCAATCTTGTAGATCCTCAAGAGAATAGTTAAACAGTGATTAATCATTGTTTCTTCACTGAGTGTGCAGAAAAGAATGGAAAAGCTGCATTTCACACTTCTGAAGCAATTAATCCCCATGATCTTAGCCAGGTTTGTCTTGTAGATAAGTCAGGATACAAAACTGTACCTAATTTATCAATGTATGCATGCCATAAAGTATAAAACACACAATTTATTTCATATCATTTATAGTCAAATGTAAAAAAAGAGTGACTTTGCCATATCCAAGAGTGTTTCTTACATTACCTTCATATAAACTAAGTACCAGAGATTACAATGGGATTCCTGTTTATTGTGCACATCTGGTGCAGTCACTATGCATTTTCTCATTCACTTGCTGGCATTTTTAGTGATTGTGGCATAAATCACCTTGCTAATCAGAAACATAAGTGACGGGAAGTCATCTCCTTTTTTTGAACAATGGGAAAAAACATATGGCTTCTTAGACAGGACTTGGCTGTTATACTATTTATGTGGCATTATATTCTGTATTTAGAATTTCATATTAATTGCTGTGGTTTGATTGAAAGCATAGAATGCCCTGTGGTTTTGGTCAAAGTATTTGTTTTATGATCTACTCATGATGTCTTCCACGCTTAATATCTGTTGTATTTGTGGATATCAAAAATGGAGCTAAACATGCAGGCTGTATTGTAAAATGTGATAAAATGTTTTCAAACACTTTTTAATCAATATGAAACGGGTACTGTATGTTGTGAGTGACACCATATAATAGAAAGTTGTTATAAATTGTGTGGCATATTAAACAAGAGAAAGGAAATGTTTGTCCATATAGAGAACATGTATGCTCTAAATGTCTGTTCCTGCACAGTATCTGTCAGTGAATTTACCACAGGATATATAAAACCAGTTGCTGTTTGCAGGATTGTATGAAATCAGGCTAGGAGGTGAGACTGGTAGTTTTTGTGAAGAAAGTTTATTGATAATTGTGGTTCTGAATTAAAATTCCCTGTGAAGTAAAGATGCCAAAATAATATTAACATAATTGCACCTGAAAGGAATTTGTGTACAGTATCAGTTTTGTGTATCTAGTTCCTGTTCTTACATGAATATTTTGTACTTCATTTTGTGTCACTTATTTTGTGATCCATGACAGTGATTACTCCTTTAGTCAAATAGTTTATTATTAATAATAATTACTGTGAGGAATTTTTAGTAGCCTTTTGAAAGAACATATTTATTCATAGTCAATGGCTCACAGTTTTATTTACTATTCTATTATTTCTGTTAAATAATTAATTAAACGTGTAACCTAATTCAGTAGTGTTATTGACCAAGTTTCCCTAACCAGTGTGGAAGTCAAGATTATTGCATAGTATTGGAATATACTAATTTCTGAATTGCAAGGACTCTGTGTATCTAAAAGAAGATCTTTATTCTATCTCGGGGAAACTCCTAAATAATTACAAAAAGTGCTGAATGAAGTAAGTCTTATGAATAAGACTTGCATATCAGGCTCTTGAAGTTGGGGGAGGTAAACAGGATGTAAAAGAGACCATTCCAAGTGATCAGTTATTACCGATAACACCTCTCTAGCAATGCAAACTGTGCTTCAGTGGTATTAAAGAAAAACAAATAATGGGAGAATGTAGAGTAATGCTAAGAAGCACTTGTTAAGCCTCATAATGGACGTGTCCATCTTCGCTCAGGTACAGGTCTAAATGCACACTGTAGAGATGCTGCTTTTGAAAGGTCATCAGAAAATAGTTTTTAACCAAGTATTTGGCCCATACTGGGAATTTTGCAAAATCCTGAGGAAGTAACCTGAAACTAACTGATGTGATGTCCTTAAGATGACATGTACAAAAATAGAAGAACTTAAAAAATAACAGGACAGCACGCCACCTTAATGTTAATTTTTTTTTTTAATAGTTGGTCACTGTAAGTTTTCTGCTGTTTCTTTTGTCATCTTATGTAATGAAACTGTTGTTTCACTACAAAATTTCAGATTTGGTGTATTAGCTTGACAGGACAGATTCTTCAGAATTACTCTAAAGTTTGTCATTGCCCCTAATACATGCCTTAAGTACCAAAGAAACAAGGTCTCATTTCTATCAAGTGTCTCACTGAATCTGATTTCCTAAATCCAATTTATTATTTTTTTAGTTTTCACTCACTAAAAACACCAACCTAAAACACATGCACATAAACTTCCTGACTCACTTAGTGTTACTCTAACATTTTCACAACCATTTCTAAGTCTGGAGTTGCAGATTAATAAATGGCACTAGCTAGCCTTAAAAATATATTCATACCTTTTGTGGTCTGACATCTCACTGCATGGTCATTAACCTGTCCTCGTGGACCTGCCACGTGCTCACCCTGCTGCTTGCTGAAAATAAAGATGAAAAGAGACCACTGGCATTTTAGGCAAGATGTTGATTTTTGCCCAGCAGCGTTATAGCATGAGAAATTCTTGATCTAACTTAGTGAGTGTTGATCCTTCTTTCTATTTGCAGGCTCCCCAAAAATGTTTTCATAGACCCTTATGTGCACCCTTAAGTTAGCAAGTTTAATTGAAAGCAGGTTTGATTTTCATCATGTGGTCCTAGGTTAGCATTTTAGTTTGGATCAGGAATGTATTTGTGAAGCAGATTGTCCCCACTGTGTTCATACTGCAGAGTAGTGCCAGCGTTGGGAAAATTGATTTCTTTTGCATTAAGCTAAATCTGAAGGTGCACACCAGCAGTGTATAAATGAAATTCTTTTACAACAGCTGCTAGTGGGCTTTTGGTTCTGAACATGACCAGTCCAAATTAAAACCCCTTAAAAGATGTATTGCGTGAATGTTGGTCCTCAGCATTAACTGTTTCATTCTACCTGTCTGCCCATATTGAGCAGTTACCACTTGCTGACATAGATCCTGCACTCTCTTAGAATCCTGAATCTCTTAGAAGTACCCAATGGAACTCTCTCTAGTTTGTGCAGGGCTCAGACTGATGATCAGGCTGGGATGGGCAACATATTTATCAATGCATATTTTTTAAATGATGCCAATGAAGTTAATGTCATGAGGTTTAGTTATCATATTTAAATACTGAGTGACTTGCAAAATGATCTGTTCTCCTTTGACATTGTCCAGCAGTGAAACTCAGAAGTCAGCATAAGGTGCAATGACGGAGGGCTAAGAGGGAAAGGACAAAAGAGATGCTTATAAAATTGGGAGATGGAAAGGCACAAAGCTCTTGTAGGGTAAATATGATTCAGTATTTTTCACAGGCTGAACTCTCGTAGAGCTGTAGTCTTTAAGGGAAAACTGTTTCATTCACTTGCATGAGTTATGGACAGAGTTTTTACTTTACGCTTTTGTGCCTGGCAATTTAGAAATTTTCTCTTGAAAAAAATTAGATGTGATATAAACCGTGGACTTATTGTTTAAGCCTCTTTTCAAAATGGATAATTGTAGAATTCCCTTCTTTGCCCTAAAACCAAGCTTACTTTTGCCTGACACAATGTAAAAAAATATTACGTGTATCAGACACATTTTAATGAGACACGTTTTAAAATTCCAGTCAATGAGTTGTGAATTCATCAGCAGAAACAATTTAGGAAGTTCACTTTCTTTGGTAGTCACAAACAACTCAGGAGAGGGTTAAAGACTGTGTTTAGATAAATTCATTCTCCTTCTAATGAGGAGGGTGGATAAAATCATTTACTTCATTTTAATACAGTTATTTAAAACTTAAATTTTGAGTTTACAACCATCTGTCTCAAGGGCTAAGCTCACTATAAACTATTATAATCATTTAAATAAATAGAGGAAAAAACAATCCGTTCAATATGTTGAATCAATATGTCATGCTTTGAATATCTATATAATTTTCCTCACATTAGGATCCATGGCACATGTACAGTACAATATGGTCTATAAATAGGCCTGGAAAGAATATGGCTATATCTTGGACTGCAGAGGGAACGGTAGCACTCCCCGGAACTTGGTACTTGGTTTTGCCTAGCAGCCGCCATTCCCTGTAATCAGAGTGTGATTCAAAACCTAACCAATTGTAATTAAAAGAAGATAGATTTTAATGGCTGCGAGGTAGCAGAGCGTATCGTTGTCATGTCTTGTGTCCACTACAAGAAGAATCTTCATTTGGTGTCTGCATTTCATTCCCTTCATGGACTTGGGAGTAAAACTGTTTTTTCTGCTCTCATCAGCACTGTTTGGTGTTTCCACTTTGAAACAACAGAATTATGCAGTGTTCCTGTCCAGTTAGTTTGGCCAAATGAATTAAGCGTATATGGCTAGAGGAGTCTGTGCTATTTTCAGCACCTAACACAACAGTGTATGTGTGTTATACAGAGTACCTGCTCTAATCACTTGCAAAATACAAACTGGAACATACGCTAGGAGCCTGCTCAAAGCTAAGTGGCTCAGGAGCACTGATGAAAAAACAAAGAGAAAATGATAGATGGACGGACATGGGTGAAATTCACAGAATCACAGAATTGTCTAGGTTGGAAAAGACCTTGAAGATCATCCAGTCCAACCATCAACTCAAAAATTCATATAAGTAATATAAAATTTAAAAAAAAATAAATTCATGTAAGTACTTCTCTGAAATGTATTTATAGTACCTAAATTCCAAGTCAGCTTTGTGCAGGAGGGACGATTTTCATTCTTTTAACTGCTAAGGAATTATTTAACCATTTTTAAGTAGCTTCACAGACTATATTATGAAAGTATGGTGAAGACATGGCTATTGTTAAAATAAGTGGCTTATAATATTTAAGAGGTTCAATAAATTTAAAATGTGAATTTTGCGTACATAGTACAAGTACAGTATAAAAACAATATCAGAGTGTGTAACTGAAAACACCAGCTTGGTTATTGTACACTGCTCTTGTACTTTTATCACATAGAAAGAGTAAAATTATGACTGTATTGTAGGAATGGGACAAAGGATAGCTGTGAGGGAGCAGTAGAAGCAGAATAGGTCCTAAAGCATATTCTGGAACTCCAGTCCATTAACTACATAAATTGAGAACCTGCTATGTTCTTCTGAGTTATGGAACGAGAAATCCCTTGAGGGTTTGTTGTGACATCACAAACTATTAGAGTTTTGGTTTTGATGTCACTAGAATCCCTTGATGAAGTCATGGCCCAGTAATTCATCTGTCATATGTATTTATGCTGCAAGTAAAAATTGTTAAGGTTAGATGAATGAATGAAATATCTTTATGTTCTGTTTCCTCACTGTATAAGTAACATACCATCTCAAGGATACTTAAAAAGAAAAACACACTACTTCTTTTAACATTGTGTCCTGCTCTTCCATAGTTGAATCTAAATTAAAGCAAGTCAAATATACTACTGTTGTGTGGCAAGAGAATATTAGGATTAGAAGAGAATATTGAAGATCGAGAAATCTTGGATTCTCGTTTCATGTATATCACTGGCTCGGGCCATGTGAGCCTGTAAGAGCCAACTGTTGACTGAAACCATACTGAAATCTCTGTGTGCCCTCCCTTAAAGTTCCATGTGAACACAGAAAAGCATAATGTTCCATATATGTGGAGTATTTTACACCATTGAAGCCTTGACATATGGTAGTGGGTGTCACCTAGCATCCTTGTGCCTCACTTTCTGTATCCATAAGATGAGGGAAATGCTTTGCAAGGTGGTTCGACTCAGCAATATTTGGAAAGCATTGTGGTTTGCATAAAGAGCAGAGGTTTGGTTTTTTCCTGAAAGAGTGAAGTCTGTTCTTGAGTGGTGGGCACTGTTAAACACCTAACATCCAAGTACTGGTCAGAATACAAATATTCCAAATTCCTATGTTAGTGTACTTTTCAGATTCCTAATACAATAATATCTACTGTGCTGCATTAATTTTAGATTAATTTTAGCCGCTTACATACTTAGAACCTTTATAACGTGTTGTATAGCGCTATTCTCCATTTTATTCATATTTCTCTCCTTTTGTCGTTAGTATTTAAGAAAATCTGAATAAACTTATTAAGTTAGATGAAATACCTGTTTTTTTCACCATTTTGTTTTGCTAGATGGCTTCAGGAAAATTGCGTGGTTTTACTCTTAAAATTCTACAAGTAAGTAGAATGTAAAAATAGTTTAACTTTTCTAGACATTCTTTAGCTTCTTCAGCAGCAAAAATACGCATTTGTTTATCTAGATCCATTCAGACTTATGCATGCTAAGACCCACTGAAAGCTGAAGTCTCTATGTAATTTATTTTCAGTGTGTAGTGTAAACTGCTGTGCTGTATATACATTTTATATTTATGTCAGAAAAGGGTTGCAGAGGGGTACTTTAAAACCACCTTTTTGGCTCTAAATAGCTATTGTGTACATATGGTAAGGTACTGCTGCTTAACAATTAGTAACTGCTTTGATGAAACTAAATTACATGTTTAAGTTCCCATCAGGAAGTCGCTTCACATATCTGTATTAATGTATTCAAGGCTCGAGAAGGAAAGTTAATTTTCCAGCTTAAATATTTAATTCAAGCTTAAAATTTAGTCTGTAATTAGAGCTCCCAAATGGCAGGAACATGGAGTATTTGTCCATTTTAATTAGATTGTTGTTTACCTATTAATTATATATCATATCTTGTCATATAGTTTTGATGGTAACAGATGGTGCTAGGAGTTAGTAAGGGTTTGAACAAAATAAGATTTCACATGATTTATTAAGTTGCACTTTATTAGTGAGTGGTCTGCTTTCGTCAGGTTATTCTGTGGAATAAGAAGTTTGAAGCATTTCACTAATTTTGGTGATTACTCTTTATGTGCTCTATGGAAATATTGAACTTAAACAACTAAAAGGTGCATTCTTTTTGTTTAGAGGAAGATGTAATACTACTTGTATTTCTCCAAAGTTATAGCCCCTTAGACTACCCACAGGACAGTAAGCTTACATCTTTTTTCTTTTTTTTTCTAAATGTTGTACATAAGACTTTTTAGGAGCAGCATCTCTTTTATCTGCAAAGAGTACTGTCTGGAGCAGTTGTTTCAGAGGTGAAAGACCTGATCGAATTGTAAAAACATTAGCTTCCGCACAAAATCTGCAGTTCATTTTCAAGTAAGTTTCAAAGGGTTTAAAAAAACAGCATATCCATTTGTTGACTGGTGCTTTCAAAATACACAACGGTGTGTATACACACAGGTGCCTCTACCACACCCAGCAAGCATTTAAATATAAAAACTAATGGAGATTTTTTAGAGTTATGTAGTTCTGGAGAAATCAGACCATATACCTTCACCTGGTATGTGAACAGTTTTCCAGTTCTTTGCTCATGTCTGCTGCTGAGGCAGCATGACCTTTGTCACACAACCATATCTTACCTAGATTCATTAGTCCTGTATGCAGTATGTCTGTCTAAGGATGTTTTAATGGAATTAGTGCAGCGCAGCCCACATTGTAAGCCATGTGCACACATACATAAATCATACAGTATCTAACCTCTGCTATTTTGGGGTTCTAATTTAAATATTCCTTTTAAAACCTGGGACAGAGGAAAAGAAACAGTGAAAATAAGGGACATCTCTTCTGAGTTTTGAACGGTTAAAAGAGCGAAAGAGAAAGCCTGCAGGTTTTTCAAAGAAAAATCTCTATCACAAATTATGGGGGCTCCTGAAAAAGGACAGGAAATTGAAGTAGATACATAACACAAGTAAAACAGGGAGAAAATTAAGAAGGTGCATATGTAAATAATATTGTATAGTACAGGTTGAAGCAAGTTTATGTAGGTTCCAAAAAAAAAAAAAAAAGCCTTAAAATCTCTACACATTCAGTAGATGTGTGCATGAGATGTTGCATGAACAGTGTTGGTAAATGTACTGTGGCTTCCTCTGGGTAAATTCTGCACAGTGAAACTGATCAGTAGTGGAATTTAGCAGTGTGGTGTTTGTTGATGATTTGAGAGTATTTGAGCTTTTAAATCCACGTTATCGTAGATCATTTGAAGTATTCTCTTTGGTCACTGGAGGGAAGACAGAGACAAGTTTCTTAAGTCCAGGTCAATTCAGAAGCTCTCCGTTCCAAAGCAAAGTAACTACATTTTTTTTTTTTTTTTGTGGCAGGCCAGTCTTTCTGTTTTCACTGGTTGCTTTCATGGGACCTTGATAGCTTAATCCCCTTGGGGTATAATATACCTGAATAAATTAAGATCCTTTTCCTGTAATCCCTTTTTTTTAAGCTAATTATATACTTCTGTCTTCCTTCTTCCTTCCTTTTGTCCCCCTGCCAAGTTAAAAAAACATGCACAATCATCAGAACTGTACCTGTTTCTTGACATTGACCATGGCTTCAAAGAAATGGTAAGAGTCAGAGTTTTGCAAGTGAAAAGTAAACAGATGGCCGCAGTACACACACTGATTTCAAGGCTTGCTTCAGTGGGCGACTTGACAAACAGTAGATCTACAAAACTGCCTCCTTGTTCTGGCACTCGCTTTGTCCGCGCACCAGCAGCAACAGATGCTTGATGCTGACACTAGTTTGTTTTTTCCCCACATAACTTTGGTCATATACTCCTAGTTGGATTTACTGTGACCTCTCTCTTGTTTCATAATTGTCCCCATCAGCATGGTTGCTACCTTAAAAAGTATTGATAAATATGTCTGTGTTCAAATCAACTGGAGGTGGGGTGAGTAGGGGGAGGTGTTTGGGAGTGTGTATGTATCTTGGACGTGTTCCCAAGCCGAGGATCGTTTTATCACCACCTACATCTAAAAAGAACCACTATGCTGAAATTGTGCAGTTTGATTAGCTAGGAAAAGCTAAGTGACTTGGCCTATTGCCTGTTGTATGTGTGAAAAGATTACCTTCTGAAAATGTGACCTTTTATCCTCTTTTGCTCAGATACTGGATTTTTCCCTGTGATTTGTAGAACTGTGTTAATAACATAGAAAACTGCATTCAATTGTTAGTGACTGAAATATAAGTGATTACAAAAACATTATCACAAGATAGAACTAGTAAAAATATTCTACTTGCTGAGCTTGCACCATCAGAATTTATTTATACTTTTTATGCAAAAATACAGGGTTAATTTTTTTATTCCTTTGACCCTGTATATCAAATGTGATAAAATATGCTATCCTGCAGCTAAAAGCAGATGGAAAAATAAATTGAAGAACAGCGTTTAACTGCAGTCTTATCCTAGTTCATATAAAAATATTACAAAAATAAAACAGAGACATAACTGGGTCATTGAAATGTTCTTTAAGAAAGGCTGCTTACGCAACAAAATTACCCCATTTTCAAATACTGTGGTTCATAACATTCCTTAAAAAAAAAAAAAAGAAGTATTTTGAAATATAGTAGCATGAATTTTGTTTTTAAAATAGTTTATACTCTTTGGAGTCGATCTTTCATTGAGAATTTTTGTTTGTTTCTTTTGGAACATAATAAAAGTATGTGTTTGCATTAAAGCTTTCTTAGGGCCATTAGAGAGTTTTGAATCATCACTTACAATTTATTGCAGTGCCTAGCAGGGCTTCAGCTTTACTTGCTACCTTTCTTTGGAATGTCAGTGCCATTTATAGTGCCACAAGAATTCTGTTTTCATGTTTGACTTTACAAATAGATTTTGAAGAATAAGGTGCAAAATCCACAGTCCCAGTAAAATATATTGGTATGGATGCTTTGATAGTGAATGCAGCCGACAGTGACATACTGTCATTTCTCAGCTCTTGACCGTTTCATCAGATCTGCCTCAGGTATCAGACTGAAGAGTACTGAATTCTTCCATGAAGGCACCTGCTTCTCTCCTTGATTGTATAAGCAACTTCAGTCTCTAATTTTAGTCTGTAAAGTCTCATTTGACTTAAAAGTCTTAAAGCAGCCTAAATTAGGCAGTGTGAATAACCCCGGGAGTGGAAATGTGAACACCAGATAATCATGTAGTAGCATCAGAGTGAAGCTTATTGTTTATGCAAATGGCGGTTTCAAAAAAGAGAAGTGGGATTCTTACAAAAAGGACTGCAAGAAGGAAAGCAAAATTCGTAGAGAATGAGTAATAAAATGACATTCATCAAATAAGCAGCCTCTATCAATGCATGTATTACAACAGACCTAGTTGGTTTATAGCACTGTGTGGGAGAAATGGCTCAACCTAAACTAATCGTGTTGGAGATGTTAATGCTATTACGTTTGATTTCCTAAAAGGCACTGCTTTCTTGTTCATCAGTAAAGGTGCTATCCACACCATCCTGTGATAATGATTGGGCAAACCGTACAGGGTAGGCATTAAAATAACAAATGAAGAAATAATCTTCTGCCAAAGGATAGTTGTTGTGGTACAGAACAGTCAGGTTGCAGTTCTTCTGGAAGGAAAACTTGTCTTCACTGAATATAAGTGTACTTTATCATAATTCTCTAAAGGAATATGAAAAGCATATGATAAACCTTTAATACATGCTGTCAAATTGTCTACAAAAATGGCCCATGTGTTGAAAGAATAAGTATCATATAAGGAGACAAGTACATAAGAAAAAGACTTCTTTTCATCTCTAGTCCCCTTTTTCAGATTTAGCTGTTGCTGCTACAGCTAAGGTCAGCATCTATATAAATGATTAGTAAGATTAGTCAAGAGCTGTTCTGAAACTGCCTACACGATTCTTGCATCCATGAAAGTTTTTTCTTATGATTTTTTTTCTCATTGAGTTTACTTCTGAGTTGGATTTACAGTGATCCTTTGCTCAGAAAGTAATGAGCATAATTTAATTTTGAATTCATCAGAGATGCACAGAAAGATGGGGTAAGTTACAAAGCATGAGTGTGTGTCAGTGATTAACAATCATTTACGAATAGGGCTTCAGTTCAAAAAGGTGTAATAAATAAGAGATGATTAGCACGAAATGTCTTCCTCTTGACATAAAAGTGTGATAAGAGCTTTTTCCTCCCCATGTTTTCTTTATATTTTTTCATATCATGTTAATATTGAACTGTGGTAGAGGATGTACTTTATTTCAGCGTAAAAGACAGGACATACAATGGCTAGTTATCAAGTGAAAGAACCTACTGTTCCCACTAGGGCTCCACTTGCAGGGTCTGTTTATGAGAACAGTAACTTTGAAAAGTTACTGTTTTACACTGTCAATAGTAGGAAAAAAAAAAAAATCACTGAGTTAATTTTAACTCTGAAGAACCATGATGATAAGAGGGGAGAAGGAGGGTATTTGTTTCTGACAGTAGTGGTGGCTTATGTCAGCTTAGTCTGTGTGAAACTGCAGCATGAAGAACTGTCATAGATGGTGGTCCTCCCTAAAAAAGAAACATTATTGTTTTAATTCAGCAATGTTTGTTTTGGTGGCTGCACACTTTATTTTAAAACACTTGGCACATGTTTTTCTTTATTCAGATTTGAAGTCCATCTTTAACAGGATTGAATTCTTTAGATTCTTTCAAGGATACGTACAAATCATTATGATGAAGTTATAGGTTGGATACAAGTTGGAGTCAAGAGTCATCTAAATTTACCAATACGTAATACTTGTTTGGTATCCTGGTTTCTCTGAATAACATACATCCTTATAACAGAGCTCATTTGGACTAGCATTTTTATGGGTCTATTTTGCAGAGAAGGTAAGATCTTAAGGGAACACTGCTTCTTCATCCTTGCTGTATTCTTCCATGTCAAATCAAGGCATGTTGACAGGTCAGCAAAGGAAGGTTGTGCCGCATGCTGTTTTGTCTGTCCTTCCTGGCGGGAAGGGGATTTTGAGTTTATTGTTGTCCTGATACTCTTTGGAAAAGCTAAAAGGGCACGGAAGTATGGGGTAACAATTTACCAACTCCCTCCCTATATATCCAGAAAATCTGAAGCTAAGGCATCTTACACGACTGTACTCTGATATTGCAAGTGTATAAAATTATTGTGTGATCTTACAGACCATATGTGCTGCAAAAGATAGCCATACTGGCATGAGTTAAGGCTATAAAAAGAACCTTTCCTCAGAATTTACTGATTTAGGTTAGACCCTTTGCATTGTTTTAATTGTACAGTTATTTTTTGGTTTTATGCCCTTTTTTGATCACTGTTCAGTATTTAAACTCCTTCAAATGTGCAAAGATTAAATGTTTAATAAAAATTGCTTGTTGTTTTCAACATCTGTGTTCAGAGAACAATGGCCCACTGGAGTGCAGAAAGCTTGTAAAGTTTTCAAATGTATTGAGAATGACAGAAAGTTCAGTGAAGAGTTTGCTTTCCTCATTACAGAACTACTTCTGTGGCTGCGATTACACTAAGAGCATCTTTAATTGCTTTAAAATCTGAATGCATGATAAGAATGGATTAATTTGATTTTTCTGTTACTACAAGTAGCAGATGGTTTATGTCTTAGGAATGCTCATGTTGTAAAATGAGATCCCCAGCTCATTCGTGATTGGTCACTGTTAATGAAGCATGCTGTGCTGATTATTGATTTAGAAAATGAGGATGACATGAGTATTGTGTGTGTTGCTGTAATAAATTAAAGAGGAGTATTTTAATAGCCAGCAGACATACACCTTAAATAACATGAAATATTTGATTTTCTATTCAGGTGGTCTCTGCCCTGTCAAACTAATTTTATTGTTTATTAAAAAGATGTACTTTTATAGTTTCAGCTAACAAGCAGATGGTCGTCTTTACTTATTTCTGTTTTGTATTGCTGTATGACCGATCAGATGCATGATAGGAACCCAAATTAGCTTGTTGTTTGCAAAGCAATGGTGTAGCCATGGGAGGAAGTCTTTTGTAGGTATTGCTCGTGTGTGTGCATGTGTGTAAGTGTGCATACATGTGTGCGTGTAGGCATGTCTCTTCCTGTATATTCTATAGGTTCTAATCCTTATTTGTTAGTGCAGGAAATTTAGTTAAATGTGCTGAAGTGCATTCAAGTTATTTCAGTTTCATTTTTCTGTTTCACCTTCAAAACTTTTCAAAGAGAGAGAGGAGGAAAGTATTTTAAAACCTCTCATCTATCCAGAATCACATAAACTAAATCATAATTCATTTAATCTTGTTACAGACATCATAAAAAAGAATTTGTGTGGTAAAAATCAGAGTAGTATTTTGTATTCACTTGTTTCTATGATTTGTAAACTGAATGTGTTATAAACAACTGTGGAGTGTGGTATTAATCAAGATTCAGTGCTGTGTATGTGACCCCTATAGCAAATCGTGATGTTTTACTGTACGTTATATGGATTGATTTCTAGTCCTTATTGCAGAGCTACAGTCTGCTAGTAGAAGGATGCAGAGAGTCATTTTGATGTGGTGCAGTGTGCGCTGCATACATGTGTATATATCTTTGTTCAGAAGAACACACTCATAATTTCCTCTTCCTTAAACTCCTGGAATTACCCATACAGAATGTTCTTATAGCTCTTGAAAAACATCTCCCAGATTCCCTTCGTGAACCCCAGCTCCTGCTCCACTGCACCACAGAAATTTCCCAGGGGAGAACTGGTAGTTGACACCACCAAGAAACTCACCCTTAGTGCCAAAACTGTGAACATGTGTATTACTCAACTATTTGCTTTTCCACATGTGATATTGACTGCAGACTTAGTGGTGAATAGCAACTGGTGCTTTCAGCAGTTTTCAGACAGAAAGTACAACGCTGGAAACCATCATCCTAAACTCATTCATGGGAATGAACTTGGAGATCTGGAGAAATACTGGGGGAAAGATGTTATTAATTCAGAACTGATATACACCCAGCTATTCCAATAGTATTTAGAAGTGACCAGAGCCCTCCGTGCACTGTGAAAGCCAGCACGTAATGTGGAAAGCCGATAAACAGAGATGGTGAAAAGTTCTTGTCATTAGTGCTCTTGGTTTCGAGAGTGTTTTATGGCACAGTGTAGCTATGTCCATGTTATAGCAGAAAATGTTCAGGAATGGAAGTCCAAAACGTTCAGGTGAGCTAGTGGAGCAGAGACTATGGATATGATGGTGCTTTTTGACAGCAAAGTTCTATCATTTCATTATTTTACAATAACTGGCTGAGCTGTAGGATTTATGGAGAGGTAGTCACTTTTGGTCTTGGAAAGCAATTAATTAAAAAGAAATCTAATGCTTTTTTTTTTTTTAATGTTTGGCAGATTATTCATTTTGGAAATGGTTAGCTAGTTATAATGGAGCATCTATGTCCTGGCTTTGAACCTTTTCTTTTATCTACCTTTAAACATATCTTGATGGAAATTAATTTAGTGGTTACAGTCAAGCTCACTATACTTAATGTGAGCGTCTGAAATTCATCCTTCAAAAACTTCTCTGAGGAGCTCTCAACCAGATAGTCTGGGAGATACCAAGATGAATAATTGAGTTAATGAGAGAATTTACCTCAAACATGCCCTGTCTCAGCTGAACTCATCACCCATGAGCTGCAAAGGTAACATGTTATGCCATGCCAACAGTCCCTGACAGTTCCCTGTTCATCTCTAGCATTTAGTGAAATGTCCCCCTCTTTACCTCTACAACTGCTTCTCTTTTCACCTGTAGGCGTAAGAAGTTTGCATTTTGATCCTGGAATTTATTGCACTTGTGTAACTGCATCTTAGCTGGCTTAACAGGTGCCTTTCCACTATATAATACACGGTTTAGTTGGAAAATGGCCCTTTTGAGGACAGATGTGAGAGAGGTGATAGTTTTATCCACTGTTGGCAGCTTCTGGGAGTGAATTGCTGTACTCCTGCAGAAGTATGTGGTGATTCCCCTTGATGATTTTTCCATCATGGCTTGCCCCCAGCGTGTTCCGCTCTTGTATTTCTGGTTAAGCTGTGTGCACTAGGCTTTGCTGCAAGGCTTATTACAGTGTTAAAAAGAATAAAGTTATCCGTATGCTAAGTAGTTAATTAGATGTATTTATGTAATTTCAAACTTCTTTAAGAGGCTACAATGGCTTAAGCAAGTGTAAAACTTCCTGATACTCATTAAGTGGTCATTGAGTCAGTCATCTGTAACAGATTTGAATTTCATTTGTCTTCACCTGGCCACCAGGAAACCAACCCATACAGTGCTTGCTGATTTCTCTGGTTCTGCAGAGGATATGGGGTGGTGGGAGTGTGTCATCTCTGTGGCTCTGCCTGTGCCTCAGTCCAAAAGTGTGATTGCTCTTTTTATGGAAACTTGCTTTAAATTAGCAAGGTCAGGAATGTTACAGATGTGACAACATGGGCTTTCACTATAAGATTCTCACTGGTTGTCCTTTATGAGTGCTGCGTGGCTGTGGCTAGATACAATCTTTTTCAGAGTTGGTAGCAAGGGCATATCCAAAAAGATACTTGGATGCTTATCTCTTTGCACTTGTGTTAAAAGCACTGGGAATTTAAAAGCTTAGGATTTAAATACTTACAATTTGGAACTATCCCAAGATCCTTGACATCAAAAAGGCGATGGCCTCGTTTTATGCAGATGTCCTAGCACTCAAAGGGTGCATAAATTATTGCACCACTTATCAATTTCTCTTTAATGTATTCCTTTCTTATATCTGGGACACTGTTAATAGAGGAAAAAAGATTAAAAAGCGTAAAAATAACTTGTATGTAAGTTTCTTTGAGTTGAATTTATATCAGTCAGCCTGTCAGCACTAACATATGGGAAACATAGTTTCGCTACCATGCATAGCAGGGGCTAAAAGTGCTGTTCAGACCATGTGCTCAACTCCTACAGAAGAGGGACTTTATATCACTCGTGCAGCCCACTCACAAATTTAAGGGGTGACATCCATGGATTCTGAATATATGGTAACCCAAATATTGATCTTGTTACAGAAAATGTAAAATGGAGGGTGCAAAAAAGAGATAAAGAAGATCTTCTAGAGCAGCAAGGAATTCAGTAAACTTTAAATACTCAATTTCTTAAAAGCTTATTGTATTGCTGTTGCTATATTGAAATGGTAGTTGTAAATAATAGGGAATTTTCATGTAGCTTTTCCATATCTTGGGCTAACTTGCAGTAACATATAACATCTCCTTCTATCAATTACTGTAAACTAGTAAAGATCCCTACTGTTTTTGTTTTGTTTTGCTTCCTAAAGCCCCCTGCTGCTGTTGATTACACCTAGATCTGCTACTGATTGGAACTGTTAAAAGGCAACGATAGTGTGGATGGTTTCTGAATCATTTAATTGTAGAACTAATAAGATGTTTTCGCTGGGACCTAATAAAACAGATCATATTAATAAGTGTGTATACTGTCCATGAAATTTTTGATTGCTTTTTCATAATTTTTGTAGATACGAATGTAAGACTCCTAAGCCTGGTGGGCACGTGACATGCAAGTTTCTTTTCTGAATAATATTGCTGGATGTGGTTTTAAGAAAGAAATGGAAGCGTAAGCAATCCAAGAGCGTCATACAGTAGAGATTTTGCTTTCTGTGAGTTTCTACATTTTTAGTTGTATGTAAATGTTCTGTGGGTATGTTGAATTGAGTAGATAATTACATGAACAAGATATATTCAGTCTTATGTTAATGCTGCTTTTTTAATAGCTGTATAATACACACTGCACTTGGTGCATGTGAACCTTGAAAAATTGCTTCCTTAATACAGTAACACTTGCCAAATAATGTCCAAAATTGGCCTAGAGCTATGTTGGCTTATCATGAAAGAACCTATTCTCCTTCAATGGTCTGTCAGTGTCCATTCAACCTCTCAGCCCCAGCAAGGTTGAATTGTAATATATGAATACATACAAGGAAGTCCTAAAATGAAGAATTAAAAAAATAGATCATTATTTATGAAAGTTAAAATTTGATTTGGTGGCTTTCCTATAATCTCTGTTACATGATTTTTAATTTCTCTTGTAAATAATTTTAAAGAATAAAGGTGAGATTAATATTCAGGGAGGACACTGAGAGAAAGGAGAGAGGGAGGGAATGTAAAGCTACCTTAATGCCTTGTAAATCTGCAGCAAAACTGATAATCCAATTCCAAGCATCCAGGAAATGATGCTGTAGAGCAGCTCTTGTATATCTAGCAAGGCATTACACATAGTGGAGAAGTCCACCTGTTATAACTTGAGGTTAATTCACTATTTCTTTTCCGCAGCTTCGGCAAACTTGTTCCCCTTCTTACAAAGATATAATCCGCTTGTGTTTTCTGTAAAGTAGCAGTAGGAACCAGCTGAATCTGTGGTTTCCAAATTGTTCTGCTCTTATCAGTCTGATCAGCTAGCCTTTTCTTTGCCCAGTCATACATATCTTCTCAATCAGATCTCTGTCAATGTTACCTACATTTTAAAATGGAGTTTGCATTTTAGGGTTTTGTTACTTTTGCCTCTGACAGTGAGAACAAATTCTGTTTCCACCCATATTGCTTTCTGGCAGTTTATGAGTCATCTTACTTTCCAGTGTCTTCAGTGTTAGCTGAATGTTGTAGGGTTTGAGTTCGGGGAAATTAAATTACTGTTCATAACAAGCGGTTTCTGATAATTATTTTCTTCATTTGCAAAAGACTTTTCTGTTCTGAGAGATAAGATCCCTTCCCTTCCCTTCCCTTCCCTTCCCTTCCCCTCCCCTCCCCTCCCCTCCCCTCCCCTCCCCTCCCCTCCCCTCCCCTCCCCTCCCCTCCCCTCCCCTCCCCTCCCCTCCCCTCCCCTCCCCTTCCCTTCCCTTCCCTTCCCTTCCCTTCCCTTCCCTTCCCTTCCCTTCCCTTCCCTTCCCTTCCCTTCCCTTCCCTTCCCTTCCCTTCCCTTCCCTTCCCTCTCCCTCTCCCTCTCCCTCTCCCTCTCCCTCTCCCTCTCCCTCTCCCTCTCCCTCTCCCTCTCCCTCTCCCTCTCCCTCTCCCTCTCCCCTCATCCCTTATATTAAAATTATCTTATAGTAAAAGGACTACCATCATTCATCCTGCAAAGGTAGTGTTCTCCCTATATAGTAATGTATATATTACATTAACACACCCCCATACTCACATACATGCACATTTCTGACTACTTAAAGGCTGGGAGGAAGCAAAGGTTTGAAATATCATACCTTACTATTCTAAGAACATAGTGAGGTGCTGGAGAAAACCAGTAACATGTAAAATGAAGTGTTTTTTCAAAAATGTATACGTACCTGATAACATGCCATAGGTTCAGAACTGTTGCTGGAAGCGGCAGAGCTAATCTCAATATTGAATGATGAGGGTTGTTCATTTCTGTAGCACACACTGTTCATGGAATGTAAAGAGTTTATTAAAGTGTTAAACATTAGTTATTGAATACATGTTCCCTATAAATTTTGGCTTTAAAAATCACAAGACAGCATGATGCAACCTTCAAAAATAAAAGAGCCAGTCATCCACTTTGCACTTTAGTAGACTCTTAGTTCCTTGACCAATTACCCACATTGATTATTTGATTAAAAAAGAATAAAATAAAATTACACTGTTGTATCTAAAAAGCTTAATATAGAAAAGAAAAAAAATCTACTTATGTCAAGCAGATAGCTTTCCTTCTGTTTTCCTCTACTTTCTACAAAGACAAATGCATTAGTGTAATGCTCATTTAATGTACCAACATCTCTCCCAGGATCTGTTTCTTTTCTTTGGTTTGGGTTTCTTAATTTTCTTCAGCTTATTTTTGCAGAGATCATTTTTTGCCAGACTAACAGGGGCTGAGAATTTTGAACCATATATTGTAGATAATAGGGAAAATTGGTACAGTTTTTAAACTGAGATAAAAGATTTGAAAAATGGATTCCTGTAGAGTTTTCACTGACAGGTAAGATTGTGTCAGTCATTCTGTTTACAATTGGAAAAATACTTTTTGTGAACTACTTTTACTTAAAATTGTACTTGCTGGTCCCTTAAAGACCAGCAGTTGCTCTTACAGATGAGCAAGATTCTGCAACTGGAATTTAGTTTCACTGGAGTGAATTATAATGTAATTTATCTCTGAACACATACCTAGTGTATTGATAACGTGCAATAGATCATTGATAGAATTATTTTGAACTGAACCTGTGAAAAAGGACAGGCATGGCTCTGCGTGGGTTTTTTTTGCTCTTCTCTTCTTCCCTCATAAAGTATAAAAAATCCTACCAAACTACAAAAAAACCTCAACAGAAAAACCCAACCAACCTAAAGAATACCATACACCCCTCGAAAAAAAAACAGGAAACAAAACAAAACAGCATATTGTAATTATTTCATGCTTGTTGCCATTTAAAATGTAATTTTTCTCTTTCCTGATACTTTATTGTAGCACATTAAAGTCTTGAAAGGGGTGTATAACTGCATACTAAAATCGGTGGAAGCTCTCATTGAGTTTTTCAGAAAGCTTGCGCTTAAGCTTTCCAAGCGCAGGGAAACAACGGCAGAGCCTTTGTGCTTCTGCAAAGTATTGTAGTATTCTTTACCTTAATCCCTAGCAGCATCACCTCCATTTCTTTGGCTTGTCATCAACATCTCTATCAGAGTAAAACTCCAATGCATGTAGCAAGAAACGAAGCGTGTAGGGGAAAAACATAAAGGCTCTTGACTCAAATAGTTCTTCAACTTATTAACAGACAAGTGTGCATGTCAGAAAAACACACTTGTTTGCTGTGAGTATATGCAATAGCTGATGGGTGAAGAAACGGAAACCTTAATTGCTGCTTGCGTTTAGGTCACTGTTCATTCATACATTCATTGCTGGAGCTATGAACTATTCATATGTTGCCACAGTATGTTACTTACACACGACTGATGGTGAAGGAAGAGCTAAGATGCTTCACAGACGTCGACATCGGGGGGATTAGCATGTCTGCTTCATTAATATATATGTGCATACATTAATGTTGAAGTATTGAAACTGTTTCAAATGAGATTAAAAACTATCTCTTAAGGTCTGCTATAGTCCTTAGAAACATTTAAATTTTTGGCATCAGCCTTACCGGTTTCTTAACCATTTTGCTTTTACTTTGCCAGTGGGGATACGAATGCAGACAGAGTGCTCATTGCTTGCCTGCTGCCTAGTTTTCTGTTGTTTTTCCTTAGCTAGGTCTGCTCTCTGTACTTGCTAGCCATCATTAAGCATATATGAATCTCTGTGGAGTGGCAGGCATGGATTCTGTGAGTGACATTTCTGGCAGCGTTTTCCTTGTATATGGCACCAGGCCTGATTTTCTGAAATTTTAAGTATCTATGATCCCCATTTGCTTCCGCTGAAGCTGTAGGTACTCTGTCCTTTTGGAAAGCATGCTGCTCTGTGCTAAATCTCAGGCAGTTTAAGAGATGAGAAAGTCCTGGAAACTTAACACTCATGTGACAGCCAGTATATCAGCAAGAATATTGCCTGTGTGAAGGCATTGCCTCTCCTGCTGTATTAGTTACAGATCCAGTAATCTGCACCTGTGAAACTAGGTTTGGACATCAGTAGTGAATTGTTTAGTAATGTTTATTGGAGGTCTTTAAAATATATTTGCAATGTATAAAACACTTTGATATATAGAGGCTCACATTCTAATAAGATTACATTAAGTATCCTAATAAGATCAAGGCTTGAAATTGTATTTTTCCGGATTTGAGTGATATAAATTAATTTTAGTTTAAACCAGTGTCAGTGTTCTTAGATGTTCGTTAATACTCCGTTTGCAGTTTATGTGGGTCTGCATTTAAATAAAAAAATTAAATTCTTCTATTAACACAAGAAGCATTTTCTTTTCCTCTCTTTCCAGTGTGCTACAGCTACCGGATTATCAAGCCAATGCTGTAATTATTAAACTCAACCAGTAAATTATATAGAGAACAACAGTGGCTGATCACTGAACTCTGCTGGCACTGGCCTTTCACTTCTCATTTAAGTCTAGCCTACTATATAAAATGAATTCATTATTGTCAATTTAGATCCCTTGTGGAGGCTAATCCACATCACAAAACCATTCTACACAAAAGAGAATTCTCTTCAGGAAGACCTTACAAGTACGTGCAAACTAAAATATGCAGGAAACTTCCAGTACAGGCTAACTAATTGTTACTTATAGTAACAGACTGACCAGGGTGAAATGTTGGATTAGTTCAAAAAGAACCCCACAGTTGTAGTTCTGCTATGATTTCTTTTGGTTTATCCATTCTGCTTTTTATTTTATTGCTAATTCTGATTTCTCTATAACCTATTGCACAAAAATATGGATCTAAAGGACTAACTTGATCTTTCAGTTCTTGTGGGTTTTAGTGTTAAAATTTGATGCATAAAGTCAGGGGAGAAGCTTGGCTAGTTTCAGCATCATGGTATTCCTCTTCTCCTTTAATGGTCTAGTTGGAGATATCTTTTGGACTCAGATAAATTGACCTTCAGGTGGGCCACACTGGGTAAAGATATTAGCTGGTTTACACCCAAGTACATGTACATGTGTATCTAAATTATTTGGTTATAATCACCTTTCCAGGTATACCACCTGCTACATCACACTGACACCTAAGATGATATTCAGGAACAGTGCATATTCCTTGCAGCTATGGCCAGGAGAGTTTTGCTTTCTTTTTAGTGTATTAGCATTTTAGTACACTAGCATTTCTAGCAGTGTTTCTATCAGATTTAATTATTTAAATAGAAAATATTGTATTAAATTTCTTGTTTAGATATTTAATGTTCTACTTCTTAAGTACACAACAGTTCCAAAAATTAGTAGTAACAGAAAAGTGTAATTGGCACTGATGGGTGGCTGACCATTAAGTGTGAGCTCCCCATCAAGGGGCAGTTTTCACATCAGCCCCCACAACCTGTGACCGGGCCGGTTTTGTTCATTTCATTGTTTATCTAAAATATAAGTATTTTTGAGAAGATAAAATTTTAGAATTGAGTGGCTATTTTTATTTCTGTGTACTTATATTTACCTTTTAATTTTACCTTTTAATTCACAGAAAGGTAAAGGCGTCTCCTATTAGCAAAATTTGCCTTACTGAACCTGATAACATTTCAAGTGCAGAATACAAAAAGCATAACAACTCTAGAGAAGATCTGTTCCAGTTTTATGCTTAAATGCCAAAGTTTTATATGCAGTATAGTAGTGGAGAAAAGTTGATTCATTGCATTTACCGGTGACTGCCTAACATTTCCCTCTGTCCTGTCCAAATACAGCTGAATGTCTTTTTATGGATGCCTCAGCATAAGAAAAGCCAGTGCATTTCACTGTCCATTTGGCATGATGCAGTAGATACAGTATAAAATTAATTCTGTACTTGAATTTCTCCAGAGTGTCAGGCATGGATCTTGTCAAATTCTTTACTACTTTGTTTGCTTAAAGACTTTATCCTGAGCTATGGAGCAAGAATAGTAATGACCTCCAAACTCAATTTTCCAATATTCAATTTACACCGTAAGCTAGAAAATCCGCTTCACTTTCTTGAATCCACCTGAATCATTATCAAGTAAACAATTTGTGGTAAATTTTTTGTGAATTTATTATTTGTTTCTTTTGAAAATTGTTTCTCTTACAGTGTGCAAGAAATAGTTCAATTCCTATTTTTTCATTGTAAGAGGCTAAGAATGTTAGCATTCCTGTCTCTATAAACATATTTAAAATTTCAGGGAGAGTTTAAATATTTATGAAAATATAAAAGGTAACTTAAAAATAATATGTTTGTCTTGGAAACTTATGGCCAGAACTTATCTGCACGCAAATTACTTTTGGGAAAAGAGAGGAGCATACTTACAGTCAGTTTTAATATTTTTAATGGTTTTCACTTTTTACTTTGCAGATTATATAAAGCCTTCAAATATTAATATATATTCAAGATCAGGGATTTATAGGCTTCTTTTGTTTACCATACATTGCTTGTCCGTGAAATTTTCATGGTCTTCTGATTCTTCTGAACCATAGTTATTCTGCATGCAGATAAGCTGCTGCTGCTAACTTTTCATCGTATAAGTAAGTGAAACTTTTGGCCCAAAGATAGCAAAAGCCATTCATTTCTTTAAAAATAGCCTACAACTGGAAGGCATATATGCTGCAGGAAAAACACCTTTTTTCTAATGTTTTCAATTTCATGGTTATTGATGTTTGATATTGGAAGCATGCTGACTAAATATTTGTCCTTGTCACATATATTTATTTTTCTGAGATCTTTAGCTTCTTTTCGAAACAAGCTCAATATTTCATATGGATAATATGTCTGGCTAGAGATAATATATCTGAAAAAGTCATAGTGGTGGAATTATTTTGTCATTACATAATTTGGGAGGGGTTGTTTTTAAAGAATCTCTCTGGGTTTTTTATGTCATTTTACTGCTGATCTAGTGTGTATGTAAAGAAATAATTTAAATTTATTCATTACTCTTCTTTTCAGAAGTGCATTGGACATGACTGAACTGTGCTCCCCTACCCTGTAATGAGGCTTTTGTGTGATTTTGCACTGACACTTCGGAAAAGGCTTAATCGTTATTCTACCCTTTCCTATGTTCCAGTGTGATACAGAGCATTACAAATGGAGACCTTTCATGTCAGAAAGCCATCAATAGAAAAGGTGGATATTCTTGAAACTCATGTTACCTTACTTTCCGTATTTGGACTATTTCTTCAATGCTTGTAAATCAAAGCTAGTTTTTCTAATACAGTGCCTCTTCCTTTAAACATAGGGGGTTTTTTCCCAGAGTAGATACTTAATAGCTATCCCACATGGAAAAAAAATTCAAGGGTTTCAAGGAATAGCTGTAGCAATTGCAGGAGAAGTGTATAAATTACCATCTCTTTTGGGTTTTTTCCCCCTCTCAGTACAACTCTTACTATAATTAGCCAGCATTTAACAGCAAATGTTTGCTTTGGTTAAATTATTCAGAACATTTATTTTACTTGTCAAAGGTTAGATCAGGTTCTTGTTTGAACTGGTAATTAAATGCAGCCTAATACACTGTCATATTTATATGCACTATCAGCCCTGTTTCTTCCTTATTCTGTATAATTTTATAATGTTCAGGGTTGACATTTAGACTTCCAACTCAAATCCTATTTTCTTGTAAAGAAAGCTAAGGTTTTACTCCTGTGTTTCATTGTACATGTGTACAATTAAGAAAATAAGTGTTAGGGTTGTTTGGAATATCACAGTATGGAGTTCATTGTCATAAAACTAGTGAAGGACCTTTGAATATTTTTATTTGCATATTTCAATATGTTGTTACACAGTATCTGGTATGTATTAATTATTTTTCAGAGATGAAAGTGAGGTTGAAAAGTGCAGAGTTTTACTAATTGAATACCTACAAGTCACAGTAACATGCAGTATCTTTAAATTAGATTCCCAAATCTTTACCAGAAATATGCATAGTACTGAAATACAGAAAGGTTCCTAAAACAATTACATAGTGGACTCAGATGAGCAAAAAAAGTTAAAAAGTCTCCAAGTCAGAACTTCTCATGAGTCTAGAGCAGTGGCCTTTGTCCGTGTACATTAGAGCACTGAGGCTAGTTATCTGCCTGATAAAATCAATGGGAGTTCTAGAGAAGCCAGAATTCAGTCTTCTGTAGTCTCTCATGACAAGTTCAGAAACTATTTTTCACTTGCTTATATTACAGAGTCGTTTAATGGAATCGTCATATATATATATAATGTGTCCATTCCTTTTTTTATTTCAGCTATGTATGTTTATTTTCTCAGTCAAATTTGAAGAAAGAATAAATTATAGGGCTTTTAAAAAAACTTATTTCTCAGCATTTCTAAAACATTTTTGAAAAGTCCTACCTATTGTACTTAATGTGTTGAAAGTGCAGTTTTGAAAGTATCACAGTTCTGTCGAATCAGAGCTATGCTGATTTGTAGCCTTGTTAAGAAACAATTCAGACTTGACGGTAGTAAAATCCTAATTTATCCACTGTCATGGCGATCCCCCCAGACTGTATTATGTGGCTGCAAAAGCTGAGACAGGATTAAGGACAAAACATAGAAGGACTGTCTTAAAAAAAACAAAATCCACACCTTAGTTCCTGCACATGTGATCTCAGAGTAGCAGAATTGATTTTGTTTGTTTGTTTGTTTTATTTTTCCTCCCCATAACCATAGTTTATAATAAAACTGGCATAGGCCAACATAGGCCACAAGGTAGAAAGATACAGTAAAAATAGCATTAAAAGTGAAGTGTATAATTATAGCATTCCTAGCATGACCCTAAAGAAACTCGTTGTATGGTGTTCAATTTGTTATTTTGCAGCTTGTTAAATTTTTATACTTCATGGTTGTAGGAGGTAGCTAAAACCAAGAGAATATAGTGTGCTCTTACAGAAATTATTTTGACCTCTAGGTAAAGTACATTTATTTGTGTATATATCATCTGAACTGTGAGCCGTTTTGACTGATGTAGTAGATTGCATATACATATCGCATACAGAGGACCTGGGCTAAGGTAAAGTTCTGGGCTCCTTCATGAAGGGCTATCTAAATATAAACTAGAATCAAAATGGCTCAATTGTTTTTAAGTTGTACAGAAGTGCCGTATGGGTGTAAGTCTTGGCATGGGTATTACAATGCGTGCCTTTAATTCAGAAAACTGGTCTTAAGTTAAATAATTACAGTATTAAAGAAGTATTCACACATCAGTTTGCACCAAGACTACTATTGGTGGGAATGAAAACTGGTGTAGTTGTTTTAGATGGTATCTTTAAGACCATTGATAGTATGAATCAGAAGATTTGACAGCATGGCACATGTCCATGAAAGTAGCCATTTGTGGGATGTAATAATCGTTTAAAAGTTTAACATGTAGTGTTAGAGTATGGATAAGGTCTAAAGCATTTATGCATGAACTGAGGAGCTTGGTGGTCAAATGGTACTTCGATCATGAAAGAAACAAACGAACAAAACCAAAAACTCTCTTTCCTGCACATCTCTCATGATCATTCCTACTGGCTTTGAGAAAAAGAATGCAAACAGTTTTAGTTAAAATATTCTTTAGTCCTCAATGTTACCTTTTAAAAGCCAAACGGTGTGTATGTCTTTGGAAGGTGAGACCGCTATTTTCATCTGCTGTTTTTGGCATCAGTGCAGTGAAAGAGCTCCACTAAATACAGAGGCAGTCTTGTCTTTAAAGGTGGTGAGGAAATATTCTTTCTAGCAGGCTAACTTCATACAGATATACTAGGTGACTTTTTAAAGAAATAAATCTTTATGTTAAAAATACCATGTTCAGTTATTTCAATGGATAAGGGGAGTCTTATGTGGGGTTCTTTAGGAGAAAGAAAGCTGACTTGGAGTAGTATTGTGAAGGAGTGATTTTCTGTATTTCTAAATCATTTAATTTCAATTATCTTTTAGGTTTTGGCTTTCATTTCTGATAAGATGCTGTCAAAACCTCTAAACAAAAAATGACAAATAATGTTAAAGTTGTCTGGGTTTGTTGTATCCAGTGGTTTGCTTATAAATGTGTCTGCTAAAACAGAACAGGATTTCCCTTTTCCTTCCACAGCAAAGAGCAAGATCTTCCCAAGCACAGGAGTTTTTATGAGTAGGCAGAGGATCTGGTGCCTGCCTGAGAAATCCTTAAGCTTCAGGCCTTCATGGCAACAGGTGGAATTGCAATATGCGTTTGACAGAGAATAGTCATCTCAGCTAGGCAATCTCTGTCTGTCACCTCTCCTTTGAAGAAAGATCTGTCCCCTCGGTCAACTTTTTCCTCCTTTTCCATCAGGAAGCTAACAGCACCTGCTACTGCCATCTTATGTCTTCCTTTTAGGAGAAAAAGAAGATGAATAATACATGACAGACCAAAATTTCGAAAGTAACTACTGATTTTAGGTGCCCCAAGATGCACAGCCTTACTATTAAGTAAGAAAGAAAAGTGAGAACAGATCACACGTATATTCTATATGCTTGATTTCTTTCCATTTACTTCTAGATCCAGTTCAAATCTCTCATTTCTTTTTTCTTAATGTGCTAAGTGGTCCATAGCCTGGATACTGTTAGGTCACTTGTCTACCGCAACTATTACCAGAAATACAACAACATAGCAAAAAGAACATTTTCCTAGGCCTTTACATGTGACCAGTTTAAGACTGAGATAATACAGTCTGCAGCAGGAAAAAAAATCTGAAGACTACCTTTCCACAAATTGATACTCCCTGTGTTTGGAGAGAAAGAAAATAATAAAATTTGTCAGAAGAACAGGAAAAAAAAAAAAAAAAAGAGTTGAACAGAAGTATGTGAAAACAGATGTTTTGTCCAGGAGGATTCAAAGTGTTAATGCTCTCATGATTTGTATGTTAAATATTCTTAAAAAGTCATACTGGTCCATCTTAACACAGACAAGAAAACTGTATGCAAAGGCTTTCTAAAAACAATAGGAAAAATTTAATCAAGAAGGTTTCCAACCATATCTTGTTTACATCTGTTATTTTTTTTAATAAAATGGGCTTAAAAGCTCAGCCTCAACGGTGTTGCAAGCTTTCTGTAAGGTATAATGACAGCTGTTGTTCCAGTACAATTCTTCAAATCTGTTCACTGTTTTGTGGGAATTCCAATTCCTTTTTATTGGTTGCATACAAGAAACCTTGATATTCGGACAACCCTGGAAGATTCAGTTATGTCATAGTGGCTGGTGAATTAGAGAGAGCACTCAAGCCTAACATATTTAGGAGCTATCAATTTATTGTATTGCCTATTAAAAATCAAAAAGCTTTAGAGACTCCTACCTGTTCTGCTTTCATTCCCCAAAGCAGAAGAGCATATACAATTCTCAGGGCAACTGAACCCTTAACGTCCTACTTCTAGTCTTGTCTAAGATCTTGCCCTACTACTTATGTGTTGCCTAAGAATGTCATGCAAAACCAGGCTTTTGCTTCTTGCTGTGTAGTGATTGCTGACCCACTTCTAAAGCGAAATGAACCCAGGAGTTAGGGTAAAGAGAATAGAACTTGTTGGTGGCAGATGTTTCTGGTAAGACAAATCTACTGCCAAACCAAAAAGCCCTATTAACTCATAAATTGCAACTCACTTTGGTTAATATTTCCCCATTTAAACAATATATTTTATCCTTATTTCTGAATTAATTTATGTTATGGGTTCTTATTGTAAATTTTAGGGTACATTTCTAAAGTTCTTCACAATTTTTTTTTATAGCCAGACATTGGTTCCTTTATAACCTTGCAACGTACTGCTTTCCTACTTGCTGTTTAAGACCTGCATCTATTCGAGGTTTTGAAGCAGTACAGCCAGTGTGTGTTTGATGTACCATGCTGCTTGTGCTGGTAACTTCCATGCCTGTGTTTTACATGCTCTGGCAAGGAGCAGGGACTGCCCGGAAAGTATTTTAGAAGGAATAAATGCCTCTGAGTAACAGTACATTAGAGAAATCATTATGCTACAGTGGCCTTGCCTGCTTAGCTTCTCTGTGTCTGAAGACTTTAGTAAGGCCACTTGTTCCATGACAGTTTGATGTGTATGTACAGGAAAGCGTAGAACATTTCATCCAGCTGCTCAAAAATTTGAATGGAAAATATGAGAGTGGGAAGGGATAGGAAAATAAGTTGTAACAGATAACACTGTATTAAGAGATCAGATTATTAAAGAAGGAAGAGTATTGCGCTGTAATTTTTTCCCATTTATAATATTACTAACCTTGGCAGGAATTAATACTAAGTTTCTGGACACCAGAAACAAGGGATGCAGCAGGATGTGCTGAGTAGCAGAGTTCACTGTCTGCAAAAGGAAGAACCTGCCTTGTCATCTTTTTAGTAGCATGGAATACAGTGGTACATTCCTACTAAATAAAAAACGAGTAAAATTTTACTCATAGCAGTAGTGAGATCTTGGTATAAAGTGCGTTCATGCAGTCTAGTACCCACTAAGCTTAGCAGGTTTTATCTATACCTGTGTTTCCAAGTCTTAGGGGTTTCCTTTGCTTGAAGTATTTTATTTTATTTTGTTTTATTTTATTGCTGTTTGAAATTCACTACATCCTAGGTATTCTACAAAAATACCGAGCTCCTAGAGTGGCTCTTAAGCACCCTGCTTTTGTTACTCATGATGTGGCAAGACTGAAGAGAAGCAATGTAAGCAGGCAGTGCATGACATGAATACTGTGCCTTAAGAGTATGTCTTAAGACTGAGCATTTGGGCATGAGAGGGAACATTCATGGGAAGCTTCAGCATGTTTTTTACTAGGGGTAGCCCTACGCTGAAGCTTTTTTTCCTCTGAGTATAGCTTTTAGACATACTCAAGTAAGCCACCATTTCCATTTGCAGAAGTAATGGGAAATCCTTGCAATTTGCATTCATTGCAGTACAGCTGAATTAGATTTCAGATAGCACCTTGTCTCTGCATTCCTCTTGCACCTGGTTTTCCTCTGCAACTGTGCCCATTTGAATTCACTCATTGGGATTGGATCGCGTAGGTGAACGCGGGTTATGGTTCTTCATGTTGTGTAGAATCTTCATTGCAAGATACTGAACAAATTCTGTCTGCTTCTTTGAAAGTGCCTGTGAAATTGTCCTTTTCCTTAGCAAATGGGGCTTACACCAGCTTTCTTTGTACCTCAGCATGAGACCATGCTGCTTTAGCATCTGCATATCTAGAAGAGAAAACTAGAAGAGAAATATCTGATGTAAATATCTCTGTGCGTGCATGAACATGCTGGTGTTTCTATAAAAATTCTGTCAACCCCTGTAGGAAACTGTTTTCTAAAAATAGTGAAGGAATAAAAGCTGCATCCTAGATTAATTGCTTACTACTTTAAAACTGTGATATTCTAGAAACTTGTTTCATTGAACACACTTTTAGTGTCTGAGCTAGTTACTATCATTTTGGGTAAGGCTGCAGGCTAAGCTGCCATTTTTTCCAGTTCACTGTTTTGATGATTTCTTTCAGTCTTGACATTCTTCGGCCCTTTGAGTTACATATGTATTACTAAAACATAAAGTGTGTAGCATAACATGGTGCCTGTGTGTTCCTGAAAGTAAAACTCTTAAATACTTAAAAGCAGACATTTCCATACCATAAACAGCAGTAAACTACTTTAACCTCTTAACTGTCTTTGAAAGGAGAAAGCTTTAATTTAAATTATGTTGAATTGTTTTGTAACCAGGTAGATAAAATATATTCTAAAATAAAATAAACAAGGGATTTCTTTCATTTAATGGGTTTCCTGTTGTTTCAGTCATTTTAATATGAATAGGGTTTTCACCATGTTTAGATTACTGTAAGAAAAGGGACTTGCTTCATAGTTGAGTGATATAAAGATCTGAAATCTTACTGCATTTTTCCCTCTCTTTCTCTCACATCTTCCTTTCACTGAAGTAAACCATTAAGGTTTTTCAGTTTTATGTCATAGGTTATAATTTCTAGGCTCTTAATAGGTCTTGTTGCTCTTTTCTGAACTGCAGCAGCTGGTTCTTTTCCTTCTGTGCTATCCATCTAAAGATGGATACACTAATGCGGCTCAGGCCTTAGCAGCATCAGATGATGGGAAGAGATTTACCGTTCTCTATTTGAGCGTTCAATTGAAAGGAAGTACAGTAAAAATACAGCAACATAACATTTTTCACATCTGCTGCTAAACAGCTAGATCCTGGGGGTTGGAGGAGTGTTCAGGGCAGGGGCTATGTTTAGCTGTTGACTTTGGATCTTTTTTGGTTTTGCTGGTATTTCTTGTTTGAAATCAATGTTAGATCAAAGTTGTGTTCTCTTAACAGCCTCATTGTGGAGCTGTCACATAAGCCTGCATTAAAAATAGGTATAGTTTTGTGTTGAGGCTGTGGGATTTGTTTCTTTCAGGAAATTAAAACTGCAAAATTGAGACTGGCTATGGCTATTGTGTCTTTTTTTTTTTTTTAATTGATGAGATTACACTGAACATGTAACTGTAGCATTGGGAATTTAAGGTGATTGATGCTGTTTATACTTTCATTCATTTTCAACACAGAAGAGAGAAATTCACCATAAATGTCAAATGTCACTGTTCATAGCATTAGACCTTGGGAAACATTGTTGACAAGGTTGGTTGGGGACTATGGGTACGGAATATAGTGGTCAACATTACATAAGGATTTCCTTTCTGCTTTATTCAAGTTTTTCTTCCTTAGTCAAACTAGCGTTTCTTATGGAATCATGTAACCTCAAGAAAACGGTAAGCCAGCAACTGCGTGAACTTGTTCCCTGCTTGTAACAAATATGTGGAAGATTTCCTACCTTCCATATTAACAGAATATAAAGTGTTTACTTGCGATAAAGTTTTGTGGGTATTTTTTTCTTTTTTAACTTCTAGCATAAAGAAGTTTTTAACTATCATGTGAATTACCAAGAGAATACATTGTCGTGGTCCCAGGCTATTTGTGTTGTTTCTTATCCCCGACATTTTAATTCACCACTGAATTTATACTTTGCATGTTTAAGTACTGGTAAGACATGAAAGTTGTAGGGTTAAATCTGTAGACAGTGCTTTAAAGCTCCTATGATAATTGTTCTTAGGTACGTATTCCTTTACTGTGGCTCTTGAGACAACTATTTAATAGACAACATTTGAATAATACAAATGTGCGGTTGGTAAAAATGGATTAGGGTTTCAGGGTGGTACCAATGGGTGATATTTAATATTGAATGACATGTATTAAGACAAATGCTTTTATATATAATTTATTTGGCATTGTAAATGCATTTATCTTGTGAGATACAGACCCCCTGTTGCCACATGAAGTATTCTGGAAAGGTTTGGAGTAAATAAATAATAAAACCACTTTGATATACAATCTAACAATATTAAATATTAAGACTTTCACATGATTGATTTTAATACTTAATTAACTTATTTAAAGTCCAACGTACTTCTGGTTTTGTATTAAAGATCAGACAGGCAGAAGTTAAAATGCAGGAAATGTTATTAAGTGGGACAAAATTAATTGCATTTCATGATCATCAGACTCACTGGCTGTTAACCTGTCTATCAGTGGCATGATCTTGTTTGTTTTTGTTCTGGACCCCAGATGATGCTAATGTTAATCTGCTCTACCATGTCAGTCCATTTTTATGTTTGTATCATTCTATTTTAATGATACATAATCTGATACATTTTATAAAAGAAAACAGACTTGCTTTATGCTATCCAAAGTTTGTCAAATTGTGCACTTTTCTTCTGAGGTACTGTTACTCCTAAGGCATGTTTCTTCAGTGGGTGGTGGCAACCTGTGGAAGTGACTGAGTAGAAACCTTAGTTAGTTTTAAACTGGGAGGAGGTGGAGTGTTTGGGTTTGGTGGATTTTTGTTGGTTTTTTTTTTTTTTGGAATCACTTGAACTAATATCTTCTGTATTTAAAGGGAGGTGGTGGTAGTAAAGGGCTCAGGTATGGAGAGTAGAAGAGCTCAGTGCTATGAGATATCGGTGGTCCACATGGTCTGAGTAAAAATCACTGCCAGAGCAAAGAATAAAGCAGTTAACATTACAGGTTAGAAAAAAATTTTCAAAAATGCCTATTAATGGGTGTCTTAATAGCAAGTATCCAGTCTGAAATATACCAAATGGTCCTCATTTTCCAAAGTTCATGCTCAGGACTGTCTCCTGCTCAATCCTCTATTCAGAGAAAACATGACTTTTTTTTTCTTTACTAGTTTGGGAGGAATAATTTAAGGCCCAGAAGATTTGGCCGTTGAAAGAAAACCCAGGGTCTGGAACTGTTTCTAGATTATTTGCAAGTCATCTGTACTTCATTGTTTTAAATAAACACCATGCAAGTTTATTCTCCTAATACTTAATTCCTTATCTACTTTAAAATGTTTTCACATTCTGGAGAATCCTTACTTCTGTGTGCTAACATTGCTTGATTACTTCATAAGCTGCAAATGAGGGGCAGAATTCTGAACCTTCATAACATGATGCTGCCAAACTTAACAAAACATGCATAAGACCATTACCACATCAGACATTTGCTTTTAGTCAGGTCGTTTTAATCAATTTGACTTCACAGGTCAGCTAATTTATCACTTAGCTAAACAAGTATTTCCTCTACTTGTCATCAATTTAAGTAATTAAAATGGTAAACTTTGCTATATGGCATGAAATAAAAGGCCCAAAGATAATTTGGAGAAGGTGGTTGATACAGTCTAATAGAATGAATACAAAGTATTATTTAAATACTTTGATATGCTTCAGTAGTTTTCAGAAATGTCATATTCCAATAGCTTTGCTGATACTGATATAAAGTGTTTTTTATTTTTAGCATATCCAAGATTAAACAGCATTGTTCAGCTTCTTCCTCAATATTAGTGGGTTCTCTTTTTCCTGTCTTTAAGCATAAAATGTTTTGCTTTTTCGCTTGATCGTTTGGGGATAAGAGGATGTCAGAGAGCAGGAGTGGGGAGAGTGCTGCAATTTGTGCAGTTGTTCTACCGTGGTCCGAAGTACCTCCTCAAGCCTGCAATTCCTCTTCTTTCATTTCACCACTGGGGGAGGGGAAGAGAAGGAAAATAGATGTTGCAAAAGCTCAGAATTGCCTAATTCTTTTTCACCTACTCAGTTACACCTTCAAAATATCCTTTGTGAGACTGTTTATATTTTCTAATTTTGCCCAAACAATATGAATACTCTTCACATCTTAAACATTAATTTTGATATGTTTTGGTGTGTTTTGTAGTTTGAATAAATAATTTTTAAAAGTCTGTATCACTGATGATTAAGGGAAATATTTTAGATGAGGTATTTTTAGGTTTTTTTATAAATTGAAATAATTTAGTAACTATTTTTGAAATAATGCTTGTTATCCATAAACTGCTCCTTTGAATACTGAATATTTGTATTCAGTATCTGTTGCAAGTGAAGAGGTAAATGAATGTCTTATGCCTTGAAATAAGTTACAGTATTTGTGTTCAATTGTGCTATGTTTTGTTTATGAAATACTGATTTTAAATTTATCAAAATTTTTGAGATTAGTTTTAGTCTTGCCACCTGCTCTCATGGTAGTGAATAGTCTCACTGCTAAAAGAACTGTAGAAGTTTGTTTTTATTTTGAACTTTTCATCTTCTAACTGAAAACTCATTATAATCAGTTTATTGCATGAACATTTATTATAATCTTACTACAGATTACTCTGATGTTTTGTACAGTTCTGGTTATAGCGGTATATATACTTTTATGTTTGTGTAATACATGTTTTTGCCATGTTTTGCCCAACTCCAGTCCAGACACGACTGGTGCTTCATTAGCAGTTCAGCTAATGATAGAAGCATATCTCACTTAGAATTTTCTCTTTGTCTTGTATTTCTAGCTAGATAGATATGACTTATGCATATTAATGGAAGATGAAGTATGGTTGAGTTGAAGCTGTTGCTACTGACAGTCTGGTGAAGAAGTGGTTTTCATTTCGAATGTTTTAAATGTTATTTTTTTAAGCATTCCAAACTCACAGGTTTGTATACAGGAAGAATGGCAATGCTGATGAAGGCATAGCTGTAAGAAAAATTAATCTATGGCAAGAGGTGATAGAAATAATATCATGTGTTAGAGCAGCTAATACAGAAGGCAAAAAATTTGTAAACTCTGGTGCACAAACCTCCTCATGTGTAAAAAAGAAGCAGCAGACCTCAAAGCTAAGTACTCACTGAGAACAAAAAACGTTCTCTAAATTAAAATGGTTATGTTAAATCTAACTATCTAATACAACAAGTAGTTGATCCCTGCTGTGTAGAAAGAGGTTGTTAGTAAGGTGGATGTTAGTAAACATCAGTTAAGTTTTTTCTAATGGAAACAGGTTAGTATTTTATGACCCATAGAATATGGAGGAGGTCATGGGGAGAGAGGATATAAGCAAGTATCTCCATAGAGTCCCTTTAATATCCAGTGGAGTTCTGTGTTGAGTCCACAAGCCTATCTTTTGAGGGATTTTTGGTCTCCATTGAGAAACTAGGCTGACATGTCACAGATGTACTGGAAAGCAGACTGGATTCACTCGATGTGCATTGGTCCATGAGGAGCAGACTGGTGATGCTCTCCTCCGTGGTGTGTGAGGACTCCCCCTGCTTGCGTACTTAAGGAGAGTAGCCAGTCAAGGAGTTTATATGCCTATATTTTCCTTGGACTCATGGGTAGATTAGTGTCTCTTTTCATTCCCCTAACTAGATAAATGTTTCCTGTGTAGCCTTAATTATTTTTTTTCATGTATATTAAAGAATAGTTGAACTCTCAGTGCTGGGAAGGGTGCCTGGTCTTCAAGTTTTTAGCACTTCATCTTTGGAGGGGAAAAAAAAAGTAGGAATAGGTAAGAGTCACTATTAGCTTTGACTGAGATGTGAGGGTTTAACTAGATAGCCAGCGTCAAGTCTTGTAATCTAATAATTGAATTTCAGATTTTTATTACATTTTTATTGTTTCACATTGAGAAAGTTTTTAAATTGCATCTTATTTAATATGAACAATATGTTATAGGCCATTACAAATCAACTACAAACCTGTAAAGAATTAATCTGTCTCAGAGTAAGATCCCAAGTGTAATCATAATTGTTTAATAGATCTCTTTGCTCTTTGTTAGAAGAGCTGAAAAGAACTTAAGTATAAAACTGTAAAGAAAATTGCTTGGACTAAGGAGTGACAAGACTAATAGACAGTGATTTTTTTTTTTTAACACTAATCAAATGTATCCGTAAACACAACACAAGTAACTGATTAAATCACTGTGTAAGTATCAAAAGTAAATCTATTCAGCTGTTTAAAACTGCTCTAACTGTCTGTAAATTATGGCTCTTATATGCTGTAAAGGCATGGCATTTGGGGAGTATTTTAAAAAAGAGAAGGTAGATACAGAACAGAAGAATATAGAAGAACAAACTTACTAGAGCTAATTTCATATCATGTTATAAATGTAAGACAATGTAAGTCTGAAGCATATTGTGTCTTAACTAAGTGGTGGCTGCTAGAACTACAAAGGCTGGTAAGGTCATTTTGTGCATGGTTCTCAGTTTGAAAGGCACTCAGGGTTGTGCCTTTGTCAGATCGTGTATCAATGTCCGAAAGGACCGTAAAAATAAAAAGTTAAACTCTGGCAGCACAGTTTGAAATAAGCTTGTAATTTTTGTGAAGACAAAATCAACAGATCAGTAGAAAGGTAATTACAATGATACAGCAAAGGGAACAAGAGCAGCAACTAAAATTCCAGCAGGAGAAAATTATGAACATCTCCTTCTGCAGAGTTGTTTTCTGTGGTGGTTTTTTTTTAAGAGTTCTTTCAAGTTTTTCATTTATTTTTTTAAGATATCAGGTGATTATAAACATGTCTCTATATTATGTAGCCCTAAGACTGAAGGTAAACATTGAAATGTTATTTAAGTGGCTAGCAAGTTTATAAATGTTTTTCTCCAAGTTACCATTCATGCATTTTTCATGATTATGGTTTATGGATTACATAGGAAACACATGATGTGCACTTGCACTCATAATACATTTTGTTGAGCGTGTACAGAGTTGTTTAAGGCAATTCTGTGTTTTAGTGGTGTGTTTTATCATATAAGATTGTAATAATTTGACATAAAGGTGTATCACTGCAAAAATGATCAGTCCTACCTTCCCTCAGTTCTGGCTGCTTGTTCCCAAGAGCTTCAGATGTTCTCTTCTAGCTAAAAAGTAGTGAGAGATGATGGCACAATCATTTTAGCATAACAGTAACACAGGTGCTGGGGCAAATAAAAGATAAAACATATGAGGGATACAGCTGACAGAGCATCCTTTCAGAAATGGTCTGGATGCATTGGTTTGAAGAAAATGCCTAACAGTGGCCCAACTAGCTTTGTTTATTATTTAGCTTTTGGTTTGTTCTCTGGGTGGTTTATTTGGTTGGTTGATTGGTTTTTGGGTAGTATATAAAACTAGAAAGGTCTTAAGAATCCTAGTCCTCATTCATTTATTGACAGTAAACTGAAGGTATAAAGCATATATGGTCAATGCCATGCCTTGTAAGAACCAAAGAAAAAGCATAATTAGTGATTTCTGAATTGATAATATACCAATCCTGAAAGTGTAGGTCTATTCTATATTCTATATTCTATCCTATTTCTCTTTGTGTTTGTCTTTGTATATTTCTTTTTAAATATAATTTTCTTGGAGTTAAAATGTTAAGATACTTTTAAACTAAGCAGTTACAGTAAGTGATATTTAAAACTCAGATGGCAGTCATAGGTAGCTACTTAGTGTGCTTGGGCAAATCAAACCTATTTGGCTGGCATAGTTCTTTTGTGTTGCAAGTTAGCTACGTTTCTTTCAAGATGTTAATAAATTGTTGTACAGTGACCAACATGCAGTCTTAACAAATGTACTCTTGCACTGTTAATGCACTGGAAAGGTCATTTTTCCTTCTTACTGCTCTGACCATCTGCTTTTCACCCCTTTATTGGCATCCTCTTATTTGTTGCAACAAATATTACCTTCCAACACTCCTCACATGGACTTCTAACATAGTTCTTGTTCACTTATATGATAGTGATTTGAATGCTACTCAGCAGCATACAATGATGAACCTGCATCACCTACTTCCTGGGTTTTCAATTTTGTGCTTTTTCTCCTTTTGCCCTGCATTTTTGGAAGAGCTTCTTTGTAAATATTCACTAGCCAGATGATTGTGTTTCTTCAAATGCCTCTTTAACATCATCTTTCTAGAAAGCTAATACAAATCTTGATAAAACTGAATTCAGCCATCATACGAGTCAGTATTATCTCATTTTGCATGTGTTTGCATCGCGCTCTCTCTGCTGTCTTATACTTGACCTATGATTTCTGAAAAAGTAGTGGTTAAAAGGAACTTTTTCTAGGATAAGAGGTCCTGAGTCCAGTAGAGTGATGATGAGTCTCACCTCAGCTTTGTTCTATAACCTTCATCATCCCCAAGGACTAGCATCATTCTCCCTGGAATCAAACTAGAAGATGAGTTGAGGAAGCTAGAAAAAGGAAGGAAAGAGGTTTCTGTCCCTCTTTACAGTCTGTTGAAACCACTCTTGGACTTTTACTTGCAGCGCGATAGTTGGAGGTACTACAACAATTCTTTTGGATTCCAAATAATAAAACATTTGAATGGAAACACTGATGTTCTGCTATTAGACATCTAATGGTGATGTTATGCTTGGAAAATCAGGAAATGTTTTAAGCATTTTTACTATTGACTTGTGTGATTGAAAAATAGCTGAAGAAACACTGAAGTGTTTGTTTCTCTGTTTTTTTTCCTCCAGATAAATACCCTTTAGTTGGAATTTACTATTGCCAGTATGTATCATTCTGTGTCTGAAACCAGTCACCCTTTGCAAACAGAGGAACAAGAAATAGGCATTGATCCCTTGCAGAGTTATTTGCACAAGCCAGGAGAAGGTGAGTTTTGTATTTCTGTATGTTTTTGACTTTATACCTAGAAACCTTATATAAGTGTGTCATGATAACTGTAGCTGTCATAATTTGTTTAATTCTCTCAATGAAGTTGAACAGAGCAACTTAAAGAACATTTCACAGAGTATGTGTAGAACACTCTGACACTAATGAAAACCATGAAAAGTCAACTTTCAATTACAGACAGAAACATTAGCCAAATGTTTAATGCGCTGTCATCCTTTTTTAATCATAAACCAAACACTGACTTCAGCATAAGAATATTGAAATGCAGCGTGGTTTTATGTTACTTTCTCAAGCATGGGTTCTTAGACTGCTTTGGTTTTAGGGATTTCTTCTGGTTTCTTTTTTAATTCTGCAATAAAGTTCAGTATGTTATTTTGGCTGAGATTATGCAAATAAAAAGGCTGATTTTCCTTTTTTTGTTGTTTGACTCAGCACCTATATTCTTATTTCGAAAAAAAAAATCTGGGAGTTAGAATGAACAGGCTCTAAAGGTAGAAATTACTATGTAACCTAAAGTAAATTTATTAAATGCAGTATTTGGAAGACTTTAATGAACAGTGAGAACAAACTGCTTGCATAATGCAATGCATGTCTATGTTTGCTTGTCTTTTCTACTTATTTGCTAGTAGTGACAGTATAGTTGGTTCAAAGAAAGTGATAAGCTTAACGAGAAAGCTCGTCCTTGTCATGAAAACATTCCTCAAGTACTCAGTTATGCACAGTGGCACCTTAACTACCTGTAATTTTCCAGTCATTGAGCACATGTACCAGGAGGGCAAAATAAAAAATTTATTTTAAATTACAGAGTTGAAACAACTTTGTCACATTTCCTAAGTCCCTCACCCAGATCAACCAGTCTGTGTGGGTGTATCTGTCTATAAATCTTCTGTTTACTAGTGCTTATTAAAAAAGCTATGTGAAGTTTTGCTTAGTCGTGTTTATTACTTCAGTTTATAAGAAGCTGATATTTTGCTTTAAAATATATTAGTAAAAGTTCCTTGTCCCTTTGAGCTAATTTTTTTTTTCATTTTTTCTGCATTGGTTTATAAAGCTTTTTCAGTGTTAGAAAATGAGAATGAACATCTAGGGGGAAGTATTTTAAAACCTGACAATTAAATGAAATAGCTTTTCTAGGTCAGTGTTCCTCCTCTATTATATTTGACATCTTAACAATATGGAGCCATTTTAGTTTGCTAAACTAAATGCACTTTTGTCCATGTTTTTAGAAACTTGAAAATAATCTTTTGCAATAACCTAAAATACTAACCATTTTCCAGAGGAAATATAGCTTGCTTCTAGTCAACTCCAATCAAGAAAAAGATAAGCATTTTCTTCTGATCATTTTCCTTAAAAAATACTGGTAATTCTCTCAACTTGATTTCAAGAAAAACAAGATTTTTACCCTGTTAAAAAAAACACTTTAAATTAATTTTACCCTTTATTGTGCCCAGAGCGATTAGTTACCTTGACTGAAAAGGTTTCTCATTTTTATCCCAACCTTAACATTTCTATGACATACAAAGTTATTAGTATTGAATTGATGTTTAAAAGTGCCATTAATTCATTTACCCCAAATGTTCATTAACAATGTAAATGTATGCTGATGTTCTATGAGACAAGGAAGTGACTAATGACTCTTCGCACTAACAACACTTAAAATGAATAGAAACTTTAGATAGCTAATCTTGAAGTAATCAAGACCCTCATTCAGCTTGGCATCTCTGTATGCTCTAAAACAGCTGTCAACTGTTAAAAATATATACACAACACACACATACGCACATGCGAAGATAAAGATATGTAAATACATGGTTCCCCAAGTCATAAAGGTTACCAACTATGGTACATTTTTTATGTTCTATCTATGTAAATATTTTATATAAAGCATCCATTTCATCTCCATAGGATTTTTTACTGTGAAACACATACTGCATTTTAATTTGAAACTTTATGTATCCCAAATAAGTCTTTGAAGTTTTAATATTTCATTTTAAATAAAACATAGGCTTAAATGGTGTTACATCTTTGGGCATCAAAGTATACAGTCATTCCTGTCCATGAAGTCTGTCCATCATTGTCTTTACAAAAGTATTTCAAGACAAAGTTTTTCAACTTGACCTTAAGTTTCAGGCATTATACAGAATCAACATGGTGAAAATCTGTATCTTAAAGTCTTCTGTATCATATATCCTAGAAATATGGAAGAGAGGTGATCCATCAGTCGGAGATGTTCTATGAAATATTGTGGAATATCATGACATCTGAATTGTTTTTTTGAAGCTGTGCTGAGTGCTTAAAGTATTATCTTGAAGGCAAAGTGATAGAAGTCTTCACTTAGATGGGGTAGTAAAAATAAAACACATCACTGATAAGGATGCTGAAAATAAATATTTAATCATAGACCTAGTCAGATTCGTTAATCTGCATGAAGTATTGTATTTTTAGTATGTGCTGCTGATACCAAAAGCTGATGGAGAAGCAGGAGATGTTCTGTCCAGCTCAAATTTTGAAATACTCTCACAAGGCATTTTCGTAAAATGAAAGAAATCTCAGAAATACATGGATTGCTGTGAAGCATAGCTGGTTGGAAAACTGCATGCATAGACTACTTTTTGTTCAGTTGCTGTCATCTAGGAAGGATATATTGGATGGGATTCCAGAAATATGTTGATTGAGTCTAGTAGTATTCAGTGCTTTTATTAAAATCTCAGTGAAGCTATAGACAGAAAACAAGGTTTATTTGGGACAGGGCTCTTAGCACAATGGAGGGCAGACATACAGTTCAAAGTATTCTTGAGATTTTGGAGAAGTGGACTGAGAAGAATGAGATATGGTTCACTAGGAACAGCTGCAAGGATTAATGTTGCGAATGCTAGGCAGGAGACAATTACTATCTGAAAAAATAAAAGTAGAGCATTACAGATGAGGTAAGTGTCATTTGGAGAAAGATCTGGGCATTCATAGCACTCCAAATTTTGTATAACTGAGGAACTTTCAATCTTGAGTTATGATGAGTCATGAGAATGTGTGTGTTTGCAAGTTTTAAAAATTCAGGAGAGGCTGTTAACTAATTGACAGTCAAGATCTTTTTTCTATCCCTTTAAAATATTCAAAAAAAAATAGATAAGATAGTGTTTCAGTCTTTTTCTGGTGGTTGATTTGGCCTATGCTATTCTCCTTGTGTCTGATTTTTTTTCAAAATAGAAGATTGTGCATTGCATATATGTACTTATATATGCTTTTATAGTATCATTCTTAATGGTAATAAATCTGTGGCAGAGATTCTTACTTTTGCATTCTGATACTTCAAATAGAAGATTTAATTCGTTTAAGAAATTTTAAGTTTGGATTATATCTTTTAGATCTGGTTGTATTTTAATTTACATGCATGTATGTATGTGTGCATTGTTAAGTTTGCTTTTGACTATAGTAAGTTAATGGTATCTTGCTACATTGTCTGTTCTAAGATCTTCATGATATTGTTCATTTTATTCTAACAATATTTTTGAATTATTCCCTCTGAAATAGGGAACTTTATCAAAGAAACTGATGAATCTTACCTTTTTTTGTCTCCAGCGGAGACTTTATAAACCCTGAACATATGAAGAGAAATTTCAGAAACTTTGTTATTCTGCCTTCTCTTTCTGTATTGCATCTGACAAACTATTTTGTTTGTTTCCAAATGCTTGAGGTTTCTATTACATTAAAATGGAATAACTAGGTTAACTGTTTCTGAGCTGCTGTAAATTTTTACTCTGAGTTACAGCATTCACCACATTCTGACACAAGTTGTGAAGAGCGTTGTAGGTAGTATTCCCATTTCATTGATGTAATGAGAAAGCTGATCCTCTAAGGACGGACTGGAACAATGCATTTAATACTCTTCAATTTAATTTGCTCAATATCACAATTAATACAATTAAGGTCACTTGAAATGAAACTATTAACGAATTGGGTAATTTACTTTAACAATGTCAGTGTGTTCTCACAATTACATTTGCTTTAATTAGTGTACAAGCTATTACTTAATAGCATACTTCACATAGAAAAATGTAATGTGTTCTTTGTTCTTAATAGAAGAAAAGGGGAAATGTTTAATGGGTCTGAGTGTTTTGGATTTGGAGTTGGGGGGGGGGGGGGTATATTTCATGTCCAAAAGCTACAGTTGGTGGTGAGGACAGAGAAGGCTGATGTAGCTGGAAGGACAAAGATAACTACCAGAGTGTGTGACTGAAATTAATCCCGTGGAAGATAGATCAGTTGCCCACCTCATACTTACCATTGCATCCCTCCTGATTCTCAAGGTTGCCATGAAAAAAATATGAGAGATGGTAAGACAACATTCATATTTCCATTTTGATCATATTCTATGTGTTTCCATTGCTTGTCTTTGGAGAATTTTGCTGTTCTGTTATTAACCTCATAACCCTGATCACTGGAAAATATTACCATGTAGAACTACACCTGACATGAAATTTGAGATACCTGGTTTATATCAGTGTTATACAGAAAACATCTAGAAAATTAGGGGAATTAATTAATAAAGTAAATGTCACCTTTTCTGGACCTAACAGGACCCACGTGCTATCAAATAATTTCCCCAAATCTTAAGTGTCATTCACACGGGACTGTTTTGGTCTTGGGTACATCCTTTCACATTCTGGGGTTAAGTGAATTTTTGCTGTCAGAAAATTGTATTATCTCCTAATCAGTCAGTAGCTATTCAGTGTTATGAGTTGGGGGTTTTTGCCCTTACAACCCCCTTCAGTCAGGGAGACAATGCTAATGCAGATTGCCCTGTATGCCATGTAATGTGCCTCTGGTTTTAGAGATCATTTCCATGATTACATTTAAAAGAAACAGCCACAGAGGTCCAGACCTCTCTGTGTGAGAAGTACATTCCTAGGTAAAAGCACTTGAGAATGCAAATATAGTGAGTTCTTGGAGCCTCACTACTTTCTTATCAAATGTTTTTGGTAGTGTATTGTATGACGTCATGTTTGTCATGTAATGTGTGTTCTTTCATCTTCTCTACAGGGAGGGACATGTACATGAAGTAGAGCATTATGGTTTTAAGAATCCTTTTAAATATGCATGCTACTTTGTGTTTTCATTTAAAAGACAAGATTGCAACAGAGAACCTCTTTGCATTATATTGGAACAGAAGATACTGAGGGTTGTGATTGCTCTTAATGTCTTTGGGATTTCATGCTATGGTCACCACCAGGTCCTGAGAACCCCCTGTGTCCTTCATCGGCAAGTCTCACCCTCCAGGCAGAAAGCTCAGTGTGCCCCACCAGCACAGTCGTTATTAGTGGTCCTCGTTCAAAACCCTTGTGCTTCTCCTCCTGGGCTTGGCTTTTCCATTAAAGGCACTGAAGAGCTGTCTTCAGTCTGGTTTGCTTCGTATTGGATGAATAAAAGCAAGAATGGTTTTCACATCTTCAAACACCATATGCTAACTAACAAGCATTTTAATATTCATTTATTAATAATAACTACTGTTTAGGTTGCTTCTAATTGAGCAGCAACAAGATTGTAGTGACAAAGGCTGTTGGAGCAACACAGTATTGTCTTGAGCTAACTCAGCCTGTCACTAGCTCCTTCCCTACAAGACTTCATTTTCTCTTCTCTTTTCTGTATTAGAAATGCATTGTTATTAAGAAATCAGTTAATGCAGGAGCTATGCATGTTTAAAAATATATATATATTTAATATAAAGTTAGTTGAAAATTGCCAACACACAGTACATTTTTTTCCTTTAAAAGCTGTATTTGTACAGGTGTTGACATGCCCTTAGAAATTTGCCAGTTGTGGGCTCTTTGGTTTCAGTGCCTTACTGCAAATTTGTATTTTAGGAACTACAGGAGTATTTTAAATTACTTCAGCTGTGGGAGTGAATGTGAGTAGCTGACACAGTCTTGTGGATTACCTGCTTCCAGAATTGGATTTTCCTCTCTAGAATTGGTATCTCCATTTTTTTTTTTGGTGGTTTCATGTGAGTTGCATATTACATTAATTCCAGTTTGGAGGTTATACTGTGGCATGGGTAACTGGCACAAACATCATGTAGGGAAATTGCCTTCGGTGGTTGGTAAAGCAGGTATTAGAGAAGACCTTTTGGACAGCAATGTCTGTTGATCTGAAATAAATCTAAAATGTTAAATTTTGAAAGTTCTACTCTAAATTGGTGTATGAAAATAAGACCATTCTCACTAATGACACTGGCACACTACCTTGGTTCAGTCATCTCAGCTGGGAGTTTCCAGTTATTTCCGGATACAGCCCTGCCTGAATACTGACATAAATCACTAGTCAGCCTCATGTCATTCTTCTAATAAGTCCTTGTGACCTTACTTTGGGAAAAGCTGGTTTCAGCGTTTCTTTTTCTTTTCCTGGCTTTTCCCAAATCCAGTTTAAAGCTCAACTAGTTGGCTGTCATCTCACTTCCTAGTATACCTGTAGTATAATACATGCAGTATAAAAGGAAATGATGCACGTTGAATGGAAAAGAAAGATTTTACTAAATTTTACATGCTTAGAGGAGCTTAAAATACCAAGCAGAAATTTCCATTTTAACTATAGTAACCTACTGAACAACAAAATTAAAACAGAATAATCTTTTTTAATGCAACCTCTGTAAAATGTAATTAAGAGTATGTTGAAACTAGCTCATTATTAGAAGTTTTACAGAAGCTAACAATGAGAATGGAATAATTCTTTGAATATTTTACTCAGACTTGATACAAAAATATAATATGAAGGTTACTACCACTAAACACCTCACATATTAAGTGTTTCCAGTCAATGATCAAATTATGTTAAATGGCTATATCTCCTACATATGGAAAAGGCAGGTTCTCTTAATTTAAAAAAATTGAACTGTACAAGTTTGATTGTACTTGTGTATGTATAATAAAAGACTAGTAAATCAGAATTCTAGCTGAGGCCAGCACGATTGGTACAGGATAATAATTAAATGTTTTGAGTTCACTTCTGTCCTGATGTACAGAAGATTGTAATTTACAAAGCAGTCTGTGAATTGTGTGCAACTAGCTGATGTTACAGATCTCTGTATCTGAGATTAAATGAATGTTAAAACATTTTGAAAGAGTTTAACTGCCACAGATTTGATTGTATTAGAAATTGATTGCTCTATATAACAGAAATATGTCAGCACAGACAGGATCTTTCCAGTCTTTCATATATGTGGACATTTATAAAGAACTGGAATTCCATATTTTAAAAAGGGAAGGCTTCAACTTACTTTCACTTAAGTACCAAGTGATACTGCAAAGCTTCAATTTTAGGCTTCTGATTGACTAATAAGCCTTATTCTTTAGCCTCCTTGGGTACCCCTGTCCTTGTCCTCTTTGGACATGCAAAATTTAAGAGGTGTGAAAGGGGAAAGGAATAAAGTACCATCATACTTATTTTAAGTGTTAAGAAATTATCTGGTAAGATGTGTATAATTTATTGACAATCTGGCCTTTTAACAAAGAAAAATAGGCCTATGCTTAGGTTGCCACTGCTGCAACCGAAACAGCTGATACTTTAATGAACAACATACTGAGGGCCATCCAGGACATAAGGCAAATTAAGCAGGTTACAAACTGCGTATCTTCTGTTTAGGTATAGGAGATCTCCCCAGCTCTGACAATTAGCTCCACTGATCAGGCAAGCAGACAGACAGAAACAGAAGGAGGCCATTTGTATCAATTTGAGGAACAGAACTAGTAATGAAGTAAAATATCTATACCAGGTAGTTTCACCTCCACTTTGGAACAGATATTTCTAACTGTCGGTTTCAGCTTCGCAATAGCAAATAAATAAATAAATATGTGCTGCTTGACAAAAGCTTATTTACTGTTGTTTACAAATCGAGAGCAAAGGAATAATAATACTTCTAACCTAGAGGGTTTTTTAAAAAGGAGAAAACATTTTCTGGACATACAAGCAAATATGAATCTTGGTAACCTGACAGCTTTGTTTAAACATCGAATTTGAGTTTCCTTTCATGAAAATCTTTTCAAAGTACAGCAATTCAGCTGTGAAAACCTGAATACATTAATGATGACAAAGAACCTCTGGAATGAGCCAACATTTGTTTTTGTTCTTTTACAACGTTTCCTGATGAATTGCACATACAAAAGTGTTGCAAGTTATTTTAATTTTCTTTTCTTACTTTAATAATAAATGTCTCTACTGTTTACCTTTTTGGTTAAGGTACCTTATTATTACTAATCATCTTTAATTATTTATAGAAAAATGACTGTGAAAGATGTTTCTTAAAGAGTCAGGGACCTGATCCTGATCCCATTAAAATTAATGGCTAGGTTCCAATTGACTGCAAAGGTAACAAGCCTGAGTGCCCTTGTTGTCTAAGGGAAGCAGTAATTTAGACCAAGGTACTGGATTGTGGTTAGTTAGTTGGAGTTCCTTAATTTTGGCTGTGTTCAGATTTCAAGCATTTGTTGTCAAGATTTGGCCACGTAGAGGCAGAGTGCATATAACTGACTTAAAAGTCCTGGTCTTCATTTTACTCATAAGATACACAATAATTGAAAAAAGGCTAAATATTCAGGATAATGGGAGAACGCCTTTTTCTCTAAACAAAATGTGAATAGCCTTTCTGCTTTTGTCTGTCTTGCTCCACAGTCAACAAAATAGCAAACTAACCCAGGTCTAAATAATACTGGATAAGGAACATCATGTTTCAAATGGACGTATGTGAGCATATGTTTAAATCTTGTTTTGTATAAGTGAACTATTGCTGGGTTTGTTTCTAAATATTTTCAGCTTGAGATTTATATGGATGTACATATACACACACTATGGCAAGATTGAACACTTCTATCAGGTCTAGAATATCTTTTAGTTATTCATAAGTATCCCTGTTCAGCTTTTTCATCATGTCAGATGTTTAGATCACTGCATCAGTAATCATGTGACTATAATGTTTCAACTGCAGTACAAATGACACAAAAGGGTGTAGCAAATTAGATTTATTTTCACTATTTGTGACAATCACGCAAGCTTGTGCTCCATGGCTTGATCTGTTTAAAAAGGGAAGTGGGACTTGGGATGTTTGTTTTGCATCTATGTGCTTACCTCATCCTATTAGAAGGGGTCGTATACCAAAGAAGCTATGAAGTGAATTCGTATAACTGCCATAGGAAGAATACACGACTATTATGTTCTCATACAAACAGAAATTTGAAGCAGGTGAAATGATATGCCTGGTTCATGCAAGAAGTCTGTAGCAGGGCCAGGCACTGGACCCGGATCATTCAAGGTCCTGAATACTGCCACAGTGACAATGCTGTCCTTCAGCTCTAGCTTTCATTCAGCCAAATTTTTTGAGGCAGATAGCTAATTCACTAAAAAGAGTAACATAGAATACACACACAACCTTTTCATGTTTTATATACAAACTTAAAATAAATAAGCACTTGTCAGCTTAGAAATGTCAACTAAAAGTATTTTTGGTAATGGAAATGAAAAATATTTTAGAAGAGACAGATCATTGTCACCTTTTCGGTATTATGAGTAATCAAATAAAGTTAAAATGTTTTGAATATGTTAAATTATTCCCTAAACTTTGGTAGATGGTGGCTCAATACAGATATATGTGGCTGTTACTATTAAAACATGATTTGGCCACAAATTTAAGGAATGCTACTCCAGCTTAATGAAATAGTTATCAAAGTTGATTTGTTTGTACTTGTTTATTTCACGATTCTGTATTTCAGCATTGCCAGCTCCATAAGAGGGAAAACACTCAAACTTATTAAGAGTTTTTTTAAAGCAAGCAGTACATATTGCTTTTACTGTTTATTATGTTATTAGGTACTGGGGGCACTAGCTGGCTTGACGTATAGCTCAGTGTACCTGCAAATCAGTGAATACAGTGGTTTCTTCATATTTACCCTGCAGCTACTGTTGAGATAAATGGAATTCCTCTCTGATATTTCATGGAAAGTAGGTGGGAAGGTTAAAAATCAGATTTAATATAAGTAAACTATAATGGCCACTTAAAAAAAACCAAACAAACAAACAAAAAAAACCCAAAACAGCTGTAATTTGCCTCTATTAAATATCTTAATTCTGTCCAAACAGCTGCCAGTTAAATGCTTCTGCTTGGATACTAGAGTGATAAACAACACATAAACTCTGGGGTAGGAAGACCACACTCAAATATTTTAACAAACCCTATTCAGTTTAGTGCAACTGGGGACCATGTAACCAAAATATTAGCAGTAGCCCTGTATGATAAATTTATCCACTAAAATTTTGATATCCCATTACAAATTACTATTCTTGATCTTCCTAGAAGTTAAAAGGCACAAACTTCATCCAGATAAAGCTTTTATGGTGGTGATAATTCTTTTCTTCTGAGAAATTGGATTTGTAATGGAATCAATGATTTAACCTTAGGAAAAATGAACTGTATAGTGTTTCAGTACAAAGTGCAATTGATGGGATAGAGTTCTCATGTAGTATGTGTGAAAGTATGTTTTCAGTGATGTGAAAATATTTGAGTTTCATTATAGTGGGGTATGTTTTCTATATATTGTAATATTTGAAGATACTATTGCTGGTTTTGTTTACTTTTAATTGGAAATATTTAAAGGGTGGAGCAACAGAACATAAATCTGTCCATTAGTGGACATTTCTACTTTGCACTCAGATGAATTCTCATCAAATTTGATTTGCTGACTGGTGGCCAGAACAGATGTTATCTTAATGGAAGAGAGAAGCATATTGAGCCACAGGGCCACCTCCAAACTTCTGTGATCCAATATTTGTTCATTGTTTATTGAAGTACAAAAGAAAATACACCTTTGCAAAAGTGTACAAAGCTCCATTCTGAATTATCACAGCTAGGTGGCCACAACATTATTTGCTACACTAAGATTGAGATTTTTTTGCCAGAAGAAGTGTAGTATTAATTGCTGCTACTCTTAAAAAAAAAAAAAAATTAAAAATGCTCTGGCAGATGAGTTTGTGTCTTTTGCTTATTTGAATTTGAAAGAAAGAAGGAATGTAAGTCAGAGCTTATACTGTGGAAGACTGGTTTGGGGTTCTTGTGACTATAAGCAGTGAAAACGTCTGTTTTAAAAGTTCTAGAATTAAAAATGACATTTTTCTGCAGGGTTAAATTTAATGTATTTTATAAATTTATATTTATGATGAACACATGACAGTCTTAGTTGTGGCATTTCCATGAACTAAAGTTACACCCTTGTAACTGTGCTATTAGAATACCTGTTCAAGTGAAGATTTTCTTTTTTTTTTTTTAATTATTACTTTAAGAAACTGGTTTGTGGCATACTTCTATTGGAAGCAAACTTCTGATTTGGAAAAATACCATGTAAACCCTGTGTTAAATGCTCCTTGGTACTCTTTAAAAAAAAAAGCATACAAAGCCTGTATTAAATGGACTTTGGCTCTTTCTCGTATATTTAATTTTTGCAGGAAAAAAATATATATTTTTTAAAAGCAGCTATAAATGAAAACCACAGATTTAATTCTGGACATGAAAAATCTGCTACAGATTTTTCATCTTGGAATTAATATGATATTTATGATGCTACAAGTCCTCTAGATATTACAAATTTAGGAAGATACTTGCAGGTTTTCTGTGATTTCAAAGACACTTACTCATATCTGTCAGATTCACTTTCAGATTCCTATGGAAAAATGAGCCTGCATTTGGTATCTGGCATTTGCATTACTTGGCTAAAGACAGTTTTATTTTTCTACATATAACTGTTCCCTGCTAAAGCCGTAGCTCAGAGCAGCAACTTCGAAATTTTTGAACATACCTAAGTGGTTTGGGGTTTTTTATTAATACATAAAGGTGAATTTAAGTTGGACATTATATTAACTGTGACAATGTCGTAACTCAAATACAGAAGTCAAATATTTCTGATTTTTGTGAAGTTGAAATCAGTTGTCAATTGATGGTTACTTTTTACGTATATAACAAAATTATAATAATTGCATTGAAACAATACTGAGTCTTGAGATAGGAAGTGGTGACGTCTGAAACTCATGTAGTAAATTACATGTACAGTGGTAATCTGTTAGCCTAGCATAAGTAGCAACTTACACTATGGATCCTACAGCGTTGGTGCTTACTGTAATGATATCAAGTCTTTGCAGCAAGAGAGTAAAAAGAAGTTACTTTATGATTCCTTCATGCTATAAACACATTAGGAAGAAAGGCATGATTATTGAGAAATGTTACTAATCAGGGTTTTTTTAAGGTAATTTAAACTTTAAAGATTATTTGAAGCATTAGAAGACCAGCATGGTTCTTTGTGAAAGGAGCAGAATTGTGCAAGTCCCATGTTCAACTGCCTGTCAGTGCCCCTTCTGGCTTGCCACCTAGATAGCCATTGACGGCTCAGCCCAAGCTGCCACAGTGAAGTTTGTACACCTTGGAATTATTCCCCCATTTAGGTCTTTACTTTGACCATCAAGTGATTTTCTGTTTATAAATTGACACCATTTTGCACCTAAGGTGATGAGTCAGTTCTGAGACTTTTAACTTACTTCAGTAGTTTTCATTTACCAGTTGCTCCTAAGTCTGTATCTGGTTTCGATTTTGATGAAGTTAAGGCAAAGCACAATTTGAGGGCTTTGGACTGGGTCTGTTTTTTCTTTTTACAAACCATATGTCTGTGCTCCAAAGGCCTGTCTTGTGGCTGGTTAAACCAAAATAAAAACACCTATAAAAGGCCCCACTCTGAGAAATATGTACTAATTTCAGGCAAAAATTCTTTTCATTTGGTGTTTATGAATTGCACTTTTAAAACTTTGCCTAGAGGTAGGGAGGAGTGTTTCAAAAATAAGATGTTTAAGTAAAATGACTACAAAAGCATGTAATCTTCCATTTTAGCGTATTTCTTCTTCTGAATAAGTTATGCTCTAATAAAAATTAAAGAGCAAGTTGCATTTCGAAGATCAGGTCATCGTAATTCATTGACATTAGGCCACATAACTGAATAATGTCTTACTTCAGTGAAATACATCAAATGAGATCAACAATTATGACTCATAAACATGCCTCGCAGGCATAAAACAGCAGGGAATTAGCATGTGAGGCTGATAAATATGCATGTAAATAAGCTCCCAAAGGAATAACATGGGTTTGATTGATAGGTTTAGAATTGGAACATATGTAAACCCCTTTATTCCTCATTCTGGTGTAGCTAAGTAAAGATGCGTTTTACTTGTTAAAAGTTTCAATAACTTTGTAAATCTTAATGCCACATCTGCTTTTGTGTGTGCAGGCACGTGTGGGTGTCACTTGAGAGATTGATTGAATTGTCTACAGGGTAGATGCCCTTACACTAAGATTGTAGAGTTTGCGTATGTGTATTGGAGCAGTTGTGTATGTGCGTGCACATGTATACATACTTGGGCACTGCATATTAGGTGGTGTTGAGCAAAAGATTCTTATGGGGTTTGTTTTACTCGGAATTTACAGATTCTAAAGTTTCCTTCGTAAGTAGAAAACTGAGTTTTGAGTTTTGGTATATGCACCGGTATATTTATTTTTGCAAATACATTCTGCATTGAAGGTAATTACTATTTATATTACAGAAAGTCCCACAAGTGCTACTACATTTAAGAGTCTGGCAGTGATTCTTTATAAACTTCCATTTTTGTTGGCATCTTACAGCTTGAGCTCTTATCTACAACTTCAAAGTACCTATCACAGCAGTATCTTTATTTTGATCAGCACAAGTGTTTATGCTGTGCAGAGATTTACATCCATATTGTTAGAAAAGTATCTAACATACTTTGTGTTTATAAAACATTAATACTTTGCTTTACCAAGTACAGACCAATTGGTTGCCATTGTCATGTGGCCTGGTGTACATCTGCTTTATTACCATTCCCTGCTATTAGGCAATAAAAACTTTTCCAACTGATGCACACTTGCTGATGTTGCATCACACTGTAATTATGCTAAAGTGATCTTAGACCAGTGGCAGGCAAGACACAAAACCATTTTCAATAGTATGAAGTGTGTATTGGCTGTAGATTTTAGTTATGTGTGGTTTATAGCTAAAATAGTCATTCTGAGAAATTGGAGATGGGGCTGGTATTAGAGATCACAGTTGTTCATGTGTGAAAATCTCAATTCTGTAATACCTGCCTTTTGCTTAGAGTTACCTTTCTGTGGAAATAAAGCTCGAGCAAAATGACTTCTATCTGTTTAGATTTATAGGATAGCAGAGAATATATTTTCCAGTTAAGATCAGTAAATCCAGGAGCTACTGCTTAGTTCTGAAAGCCGTCTCTCTCTGCTGTTTAAAAATAAATAAATAAACTTGTAGCACTTAGAGACATCAGCATCAAATCTCACATGGCTTCTCATGAAGCAATTTATAGCTACCTTGTGTAATTTGTATAGAAATGTTAAGTTGATCCCTGCTCCAACAGCATCAACTGCTTACCCCAGAATGTAACAGCCTGTGACACCAAGAAAAAGCGAGCCCTGTATATAGACTAGGGGAGGGGATTTTGCATAACAGAGCTGAATAAGCAGATTGTTATCAGGAACTCTGACGGACCATGTTTCTAGCTGCATAGCACTGTCCTTTTTCACAGAGGATGCCTAGATATCTCTTGAGCCAACAGAAATAGAAAATACACCACCTTTTTTTTTTTTTTTTTTTTTTTTTAAATTCCTAACAAGGTGCCCTTTTTACAGTCAGGGCCTTGACAGGCTGTCACTCAGTTTCCAGTCCCCACAACGAATGTCTTTGAATGGCCCAAGAGAAGCCAGAAAATTGTCGCTAAGTGTTTTTTTTCATTCACCTCTAGAATTTTCCACATTTTCTCCAACATGTGTGAAGCCACTGGGAAATATGGTTAAATGAGTTAAGCAGACATCACCCATCTGTGCATCTCAGGGAAAATAAAAACAGTGCTGTCCCTCCGAAAGCTTTTTTGGTACATAACCAAAATCAGAGCAACCACCACACTCTAAAGCTAAAACTAGGCAAGGCTCTTGCAGGAAGAAAGGGAGGAGCACTTTGAAGAAACTGCGTCTTCTGGCTTGCCCCAGTCTTGCTGGTGCGTGGCCTTTGCAGAACATAAGGTGGTCCGAGCACTTGTGCTCCTCCAAAATGCCTGAAGGCTACTGGACACCCAAGAAAACATCACTGCACATCATATCTGCTTTATAGAGTGTTAAAAACCTGTCATTCAGCCCCAGCTCTGAATTTCAGTCCCCTCACAAGCCAGAATTATCACGTTGCAGCCTCTTCCTTGTTTATATAAATGTTTTATAATTCTAGATAGAAGGGCATTGCAAGAACCCTACTTTTGCTCAAGTCTGATTCACCCTTTAATATTGTTCATTGCCATTCGTTCTACTACTGAATTGATTTGTAATTTGTATCTCTCAAACAGTTCCCACTTGGATTTCTCATGCACTGAAAAGTCAGATGCCTGACATTACTGTGTAAAGTTAAGTGCTTGGGGTTAATGAATGGCATTAAATTTTATGAGGTCATGTCCAGTAGATGTTAAAAGAAGCTTAAGGCAACTTTATCACTGGTAGAAATTAACAGTTGGCACGAAAGAATGCCCAGGGGAGTTCAGTTCTAAGCAAAAATAAAATTGGTGGTATAAAACCTAAAATATAGAGTCATTGTGATTAATGTAAACATTTTTGTTAGGTAATTGGTTACGTGTTGCAGTAAAAGAAATGAGACCTCACAGTTTGAAAGGAAAGAATATTATTGTATTTAGAAAGCAATTAATGTTTCTAGTCAAATAAAAAAAAAATCTACATCACGTACAATATTTATATTCTTTCAGTAAACATATAACCTTTGGGGCTATGTTTATCAAATAGTCAAGTCTCCACTTATTTACATTACTTTTTTCTTTGGGCAAAATGTGTTTTCCCTAGTGGAGTACATTATTTTGTTTCATTAAACCTTTTTTTCTACTCACATGCATTGCTTATATTACAGACCAAATGAGTAAATTCTGTGTACTTAAGTCATTTAAGGTTTGTGTTTTGGGGTGACTGATGGATGGCATGAAAATTCTGTTTCAGAAAGAAAATGGCTACATTAACTTATGGATTGATCTGTTTTGCATAATTATGTGGGGAACTATTCAGTAATTACACTAGTATTCACATGCTGTAATTGTCGTCGTCTTTATTCACTGTCATTCCAATGAGAGGAAACGGAAAACTTGTTCAGACATATATATTCTTTTCTCGCTCTGTCTTACGACCTGCAGTCACAGCATATAGTACTTTTTCAAATAATGCCTGTGCTCAAGTAAGACAGCTATTGTCTTGAATTTTACTCCCACGGTATGTGTGTAAATACTGCACCTGTACCTCAGAGTCTCTTAATACCACGCTATGGATATGCCTAAATGACCTTGTGCAGACCCGTTCCTTTCACATCACTTGAGATCTGTGCCATCTGGATGCAGTGTTGGAGGTAACAGTGTCAAGCCTGCTGAGAATGCAGAGCTCTAGTGTGAAAGAGTCAAAGCTTCTGGATCAGAGCTTTTTCTCCTCTCCAGTTGGACAGAGAGGTACCATACCTGTCATACAGCATGGCAAATCATGGCCATATCCTGAATTTGAAAGGTGGTATCTGAAGAAAAAGTGAAAATACTTTAGAATCTGTAGTCCCTCAGGACTGCTGTTTTGCTCTCCAGGTGATTATTTTTGTGTTTTAATATGAATTACATATGCAAAATGCCTTTTCACATTTTCCTTAGGTGGTACTTGGTCAAAAAATACAAAGTCAAAAAGCTGATGCTCTGATGCTGGGTGACATTTTTGTCTTGCATCCAGACTGTTTTCTTTTTGACTAAAAGATAGTGCACATTTTCTGTCTCAGAGAACTGGAATAACTGTCTAGAACAATTGACTACTACTTAACATTTTTCCTATTATTGCATAAACTAAATCATCAACCTTTTGGAAAATTCAGTATAATTGTGTGCAAGAAAAATCTAGTTATACTTGTCTAATTGATGTTTTTGAAGTCTCCTATTTCTTACATCTCCAAGTGCTTCATACTTGCATCCTTAGTTCCATTCTGAAGTGCTACCAGGAGTTGACACTACTCATCCTCCTCATAGGAGGACAAGGGTGGAGAACAGAAATCTGTCCTGTGATGGATTCCATACTTCTTCACAGAAATGTTTTGTGGGAAGTTCTTTCTCATTATCTACAACAGAGGGGCCACTGTTCAACAAACTACCTTGCACTGTAGTAAATAGAAGTGTTTTGTCGTTCTGGCTGTCAAATTGATATATTTTTATATTCTGATGTAGCTGTGGACTTTCATCTCTTAGACATCTAGAATTTATTGCTAATTCATATATACCTTTGCTCTTCAAATTTTTCTAGATCCGTCATTCACAACATGCATCAGCTTTTGTACCAGCAAAGTATGCAGTTGGTGCTCTCCAAATTAAATAAGGGTTGATTTAAAAGACTTTTGATTAAAATCTAGTGTTTTCATTATGCTTTGGCATGATTTGGCAGTTTAAAAGCTCTAGCTCAATACTTCTTTTATAGTGTTCGGTGACATGTTTTTTCATCAGAGAAATTTATAGGAAATGTAGGGTACCACTCCATTTCATGTTCTCTGAGGTATGGGTCTACTGGATACACAATGTATTCTAAGAATTAGCAGCCTTAGTTACAGCCTCAAGTTAGGAGTCTTTGGCTTCCTGGCTTCATCTGATAAAGCCAAGCTAGGCAGCTTTAAGCTCAGGTGTCCCTCTCTGGTGCAGGTTCCTTCTGTGTAGTTAATTTGATTAGCATAAGGGCTGTTCCACTGGCAGCAGGACTGTCCCTTTCAGGGTTGAGTATTTGAATCTAGGTGGCAGTGGTGTTTATTTTCAGGTTGTTGGGGTTTTTTTTCAGACCATCTTGCTCAAGTTTGCCTGGTAATGGCCCTGTCATAACCTAACAGTATCCTAACATGATTTTTGTAACATTGTATTTCTAAATTGTCTTACCTTTAGACTCTGCTACTGATGGAATATCTCCCTTAAGTTTTACCCAGATAACTTTAAACTTTACCAAGAGACTAAGTTGCTTTTTTCAAAATTATTCACGTAATAGGTTTGTTAGGGAATTAAAACAATGTGTTTTCTGTTGTGTTATGAATGATGGATAACAGAAGTAAAAATCATATCCACTTTAAGATGTTGTGTTCATAGTTTAGTAAACCATTGGTTATCTCTCTACTTTTGAGGGGATTTTTGTGTGTAATGCTGCTAAAATGTGTTGCATACTTACATTATTAAAAACATGTATTTTCAATAGATACGAGCAGGATCATGTTTCTAACTGATTCTACAGATTATTCTGCAGTTTATGTTGATACAAATCCAAAGTAGCCTGTTGGACCTACAGATCTGACTGCTTCCAGCAGTGCTAAAAGGAGTTGTGGTAGGGGAGGAGAAGGCTGCAGCTGGAGAGAGCGGAGGAGCCAAGCTTGCTGGGGTGACAGGGATGCTGTGGGTGCCCAAGTGCCTCTCCCTGGCCCTGGGTGTTTTAGTAACTGGCTGCTTCCCACGTTGCTTCATGTGGGACTTTCTTCACCTTTTACTATGTGCTTTTAAAACTATAGCATTTGAGGGAAGTCCAGGCATTGCCCAGGCTTGCATCTCTGTGACAGCTTCCTCACTTCAAGCTTCTCATCTGCTTCCTCTTGCTCAGAGCCAAAACCCACAGTTCAGCTGCTGGCTCTCAGGAGTAGTGCCAGCCCCCCCCACAGGATGCCAAGTAGCCCCACTACCTTCTAGTTTCTCGTATGCCTCAATTTCCATGTTTCCATTTGCAGCAACGGCACTGCTGCTTTATTTATTTGGTTGCCTCCTAGCCATAAATGTTGTCTGTTGCCCCATTCCAGATAAGCAAGTAGCTAGTTACATGTGTGTCGGTACAGTACTCATATGGGTGCTCTGATTTCAGGGTGAACCTCTTTGTGTGTACATGCTGGGCAAAGGAAAGTGTTCTTAAACATACTTACACTAAAGGAAGAAGGTCAAAGAAAGTACATTCTGTTTTCAGGAGAAGCCTTTGACATCCATCAATAGTGTTATAAGTCACCAGCCTGCTGTAGTAGCTTCCTTTGATGAGAAACAGCAAAAAAACAAAGCAGAATTGCTCCTGCTCTTTTTAACCTCTTGTGCTGGTTATCATGAGACCACCTCTGCAGCTTTAGGAGGTGAGGCTGTGTATCCCTGCCACATGGCTTCCTGGCCAGGCTGGCCTTTCTCCTGATAAACCTGTTATTCTCTGTTGAAGAGCAGCTAGCTTCTTGTTGAAAGGGCAATTCTATTTCAATAGAAGAGCACTTAATCCTTTCTCGTTTGTCTTCTGCTATCATTTAATCTTGGCAAAACAACAGAATGTTAGAAAACTTCTGCTCAATCTTTTTCGGCTACGTTTTTTCCTAGACTCAATGGAATATGCATTACTGCTTTTGAATACGAAAATCTAACTATACTTACATATGATTTATTATCCCAAACAGAAGGATTGCATCTATCTATAAGATAGAAATGTGGTTAAAAATAGGATGTAATTGAAGTAAATTAAAGGACAATAGTAGCCTTCAAATGTATAAAGAGATGGTACGTTTTTCTTATTGTCAGTGTAAATGGTCTCTGGAGACCACCTTTTTACAGTGATTGTGCATGTCTAAGATTAAGCAAAGCTGCATGACCAGTGCTATCTCAGGAGGATGCTGAGTCATTAACTCATGTTTATTGCCTCTTGCCATCTTTAGATTATTGCAATTTATAGCTCAAAGGCCTTTTAGGCTGTTTATAAGTTAAAATCAGCTAAATTCTTCTGGATGCAAGTGATAAGTCACACAGCATTTGTATATCATGGGACGTAAGTTCCTAGCGATGATACCAGGCGGCTTCTAAGATTTTTTTCTTTCTGTGCAAAGTCTAATTGTGCTACTTGTCCCTAGTTATACTGGATTACTCTATCCTCTGTTTTTCTAATTTTGCTAATTTTCTATTTTGTTAAGTATGTATGCTCTTAAAGAATTTACTGAAGTTAGAGATGATACTATTTTTTAGGTATACAGCTTCCATTTCAGTCAGACTACATTAAAATGTTTGTATCTTTTCCTGGAGTCTTTTGAGTCACATTTGGTGATGACCTAGGAACTTGTTGAAGTTATATATAGTAAATGATCAACCAGGTTAAGTAGCAGATACATGCTGTAGTACTGAGCATATGAACAGAAGTGGACATAATTTACTATGGACCAAAGACAGGTTCACTAGGAGAAACAATAACTGAGAAAAAAAGTTAGAAGAATCCCATTTTACCTTATCCTGTGGATTTTTTTCTTCTACTAGTTTTATTGTTGCTGGTAACATTCAAGCCAGGAATTATTGGACTAAATGTTTATCAATTTCCGTGGAAGTCACATTTGCTTATATAAGCTAATATTGTGTGGTTCCCACTAAATGGGAAGTCAAAATATTTTTTTCATGTACGTGCATTTTCTAAAGTGTTTAAATCACTATTAGCATCACAGTTAAATGTGGCCTTCCCATCATGCACAAAGAGATTATATTAAAACACCTCTGAATGTAAATTATTTAAGATCTCAGTACCTTGCAATCACCTGAGAATTCTCAAGCATTCCTATGAATTGGTTCAGTGGTACTGGAGTAAAATTCCTTATTCTATGTATTTTATTGTTTTTAGTTCAGAGTCCAGTGTCTAGCTCAGCCTGTTTTGGTAAAAGCAGAGTCTTCATCAAGAAATTAAATATTATGAATAAGTCCTTTGAATATACTTATTGTTGAGTGTATTTTAAATTGAGCTGCACGAGGCTACATTTCTTAAACACTGATACTACATTCTAATTTCAAAATCAGTCATCTAGACTTTTGTATATCTTCTCCCATCCACACTTTTTCACACATACATTTTACATGTGGAAAAGTGGTATGTTAATTTACAGGCTAACCTAATGACAGGGTTAGTGTTTAGATTTGTGAACACTCAGAAGCAGTTTCACTTAAAATGGAAACCCTCTTATTTTTATGTGTCTTGATTTAAACTGGAGTGCATAGACAAAATTATTTCAAACAGATTTTGCCTGGAGAATACGCAGACTTTACTCATATATGCGTATACCCATGTGCAATTGTGATTTTATAGGCAAAGATCATAGAAGATACCCTTTGATTGTCATAAATCAGCAATCCAGAAGACTCCGGAATTGACTGGGTTTGAGCAACATGCAATACAAGATATTCTTAATATCTCCAGAAGTTTTTGTTCATAACTACAAACGAATGTGTCTGCCTATTATATTGTCCAGCAGCTTTCTGCAGGGCAAAAGCAGGCTTTGATTTTGCACCTTGGTGTCAACATTCCTTACCTATTTTCAAATGTGACCAGTTTTCACTATCACAAGATTAGCATAGGTGTGCATACTGTATTGTGTTTTACAACTGTGTTCCTTTCCTAACTTAAATAAGCTTAAAGGGAAAAAACCACTGTTAATGCTTAATATATTTTCTCATATTAAAATTCAAGGATAAACAAATGAAATATCTCAGCCTATGTAAGACTTTTGTACTTCTAACAGCAAAGTCTCACAGTTATTTATCTACATATATTAGTAATTATCATAGTGTATAATTTTTTCTTTCATTCATAACAAAATATAATATTTTAGGGCACAGTTGTTGAAACTAAAATGCTACCAAAAATCTGTACCAAGCATGCATTCATCTGATGCTAAATGAACTTGAAGTAAGGGATAGAGAATCAGGTTTGTACTTAAAAGATTGCTCACCAAAAAGTTGCATCATATTTATTTCAGAAAACTTAAACTTGAAATGTTCTTTAACTTTCCAGTCTAATAATTATTTAATAAATATCAGAAGTGCAGTGCACTTAATTCTTTAGCTGAAGGCATTCAGTTTCTGTACACTGCTTCGAGCTTGCTCCATTTAATCATTTTAAAAGCTTATTTGGTGTAAATTGAATTTAACACTGTAGTTGCGAGGGTGTTATGTAAAAAGTCCGAAAGATTGTCTGCAGCATAGGGGCTGCTGGTACCGACGGTGGAGCTTCAGAAGTGGAGCAGCGGCTGCATCATCTTAAACTCTGCAGCACCCTCTCTTGACACGATGCGGCAATGCCGTCAGCTTCCCTCCCTCGCTCCTCGGAATCTATCAAAATACAGAACAGAGGAATCCATAGCTCCGCTGTGTTTTACTCTTTAAAGATCTAGTTTATGTAGTAAAATCTCAATTTTCCTTATGTTTTGGGATTAGTTCTCCTTTTATTTTTATTTTTTCTCCTCCTACTGCCATTTTGGTCTGTCAGCGGACCCAAATTGGAAAGCTTCAGTTGTCTCAGTCTTTTTGGTTTTGTGGGGTTTTTTTTCTTTCTGCAGAGATCCTGAAGACTTTCCAAACTGCATATTTGGTGCTGTAGAAATACAAATAGTCTGCTCTTTTGTAAACCTTTCAATTGTCAGACTGCTCTCTCTCAAAATAATAGAGGAGCCTGGAATCGCCCATGCTAAAATTAAGAATTTATAACTGTATGGAACAGATGTTTTCATAAACATTTGCTATAATTAATTTCAACTAGGGGATTGAAGGAACAAAGCAGTTTTTCCCTCTTCAAAACTTTATTGCCTTTTCCCCATATAGCGAACTCAGAAATCTTTGCTTTAATATTGTTAATGAAACAAATTTACTCTTCTGTTTGGTTTTCATTGTGAAAAAGAAAAGCTTAATTTGAACAAGATACCGGCCTTTGGAACAATGCTCAAATACACTGAATTTCAAACATCGCATATAAGGGATTAAAATGCAGAACATAAGTCTTTAGGCGCTCATTTCTGGGACTACAACTCTGTGGTGTCAATTGTCAGAGATTCCTACATATTAGAATTAATTTTATCCAGATCAGTTTGATGAATATCTATCTGTGGAGTAAATACTATGAAGGAATTTTATGTCTGAAGAGTTGTGAACCTTGGTGTTACAAAAAGCAAAGGAGTCTCGTGGCATTATATATAGTTTTAATGCATAGTAAAATGCTTATTGTATGTTGATTACCCCTTTATACTCACAATAAAGGTCTGCAATCTGTTAAGCAATTTTTTTTTTGTTTGCATTATATGAGGAACACATTTTGACTAAAATCATTCTTCCATATTTGTATTGTCACTAGTTTTTTGGGGATATTGTTTGGAATGTATATAGTTTAGGGCCAGAATTTTGGTGTTATTGCAAAGAAGAAAAAATATCCATGCATTGTCGTTCTGTTTTCACTAGTTCCTGTATATTATATAAATATCATCTGAGAAAAAAAATGTTTAAAGTTTTAAAAAAAGAACAGCTTAATTGTTTTACACCTGAAAGAACTAGTGCAGCTGCAAGGATTTTTTGAGCAAACTAGAATTCCTGACTGATCTGTCATCTATAAAGTGTGCAAAGAAAAATAGGTAGCTGTCATTAAAATTACATTTCAGCTTTCAATAACCATTTAATGAGTAGCGTAATTATATAAGTATGGTACCTCAAGTACTTCACTCAATAATTAAAAATAATCTCATCTTTAAAGTGAAAGCGCTATAATTATTATTTGACTTAACCAGGACCACTGTTATGATCTCCAGTGGCACCTCAGATTGTTCAAAGTGGTTTTGAAAGTATAAATTAAAATTGGATAAATCATTAAATTATTAAGCTTTAAATATGCTGAAAATGAATATAGCATGGAATTTGGAAGTCATGTTATAAGAATTGACAACCTTAGACTGCAAGCAGTGTTTGTTAAAATTTTCCTTGTCTCTAATCATAAAACACTGCATTAATGATCGAGTGTTTTATATCAACCTGAACTTAAATTTTCACAACTGTTCAATAAATTTTGTTTTTTAACAACATTTTAGCCTTTGATTAGAATACAAAGAAAATATTAAGCGGAGTGCAAACTTGCCAGCAGAGAGATCTGTCTCCATTTTGACACTTGTAAACAGGGGAATGCGCAGTTTGATTTCCTAAGTGGGATCACTTTTATCACAAATTCTTAAACTGCCAGCCATAAAACCCTTTTATAGCTAACACAAGATTGGTAAACCAGTTAGCACTACATAAATATACATGTGTGCCCACACACAGACATGCATATGTGTGTGCACATACATACAGAAATATGTATATATGTAAAGACATTTCTTCAGTATCAAAACATATTTTCAAAAGGAAAAAAAAAAAACAGAGTTCAATTATTTTTAAAAGTAGGAGTGTAGGGAGTAGGAGTAAGGGGATGTCACTCAAGCTTTTTGTCTTTGTAGACTTGCAGCTGGTTATGATAGTATACCACCACTTCTCCGTAAGAACTCCTGTGCTGAGTATTTGCATCTCACAGAAAATAGCTGGTTTTAGAGAGGTAATGAAGGAGACGAGTGAGAAATGTCTGATCCCTACATCGTTGTTCACATGCTTTCTTATTCTTGTTGAACACATGCTTAAGCTCAGAGTGGTCATTGTGCCTGGTACATACCCAGAGCATCTTCCCGCTCTTGGACTGGGGCTCTGAAATGCTATCCAGTTTCTTCTTATTGCTTGAAGTGGAAACTGTGCATTGCACCTTGAAAAAGATCTTATTTGAGAAGGTATTATACTGTCATTATAATAAGCTGTTAAAAAAAAATACAGAAATAGTGTGTGTATTTAAATTAGGCTTCTCCTTGTTACAATTTCTACACATGGTTTTCAGATAATCTTCAGAAAGTGTATCTGGCATCCTCCTTGTCCTGGTTTCATCTATTTTATGCTACGTCTACAGTCTCAAACATGTTCTTACAAGAAAGCAGTTCCTGAAGTGACAAGCCTGTGTGTTCTGGGTGAATCTAGTACCCTGGTAAATGTACAGTTTACAAATCCTTCTCCATGCATCTCTGAAATTCAAAGAAGCCAGCATTTGAAATGGGGTTTTTTTGACTGGTTAGTAAAAGCATCAATTTCAGGTTATGCAAATTCTCTTGAAACGGCCTCCAGCTGTGTCCAGTAGTACCAGGTTCCAGCTACCCAAGTCCCAGCTCCCTTTAGCCCTTGGTCTCCGTGCACAAGAACAGCCTTTGTCAAAACAGGGCAATAGAACTGAATTCTTTCAGGAGAGAGTGTTCATTCGGAGGAGAGGGAGTTTTTCCAGTTAAAGCAGCAGCAAGAAAGATAACCAGATGATTTTCAGTCCCTTTGAAAGGATACTGCCTTATTTTATTATTGTATTAAAACCAGTGACTGCTCTAGTGCTGAAAGTACAACACCTTAGCTGTACTTACTTTGATACTGATGCTTGTTATGGTCTCATTGTTTCCCTTCTCTTTCCTCTGAAAGTGTGATAAGATTTATTTTAATTTTTTTTTTCCCTAGCTTTTGCATTTGAGGTTTGGAAACCTTTTCAGGAGGTGTGTGGCAGGGGTGGTAGAGCATTCTCTGTTTATTCAACAGAGCCCTTCTCATTTTTGAGTTTCAGAAAGGATCTAAATATTATGATAATACTGAATCAGTTAGGATTTTTAAAGGAGACCACAAATTCTATTACCAGTGTCATGAATCTTATATTCATAACTGTTCAGTATACAACCTAGTTTTACAAGAAAGTTGGGTCATTATCGCTGAAGAAGATACAAGTAATCTATCTGTTCTGCTGGGAGTTCACCATACCTTTCAAAAGGAGGAGAAACTGGAACTTGCCTGAGGACAGGTGATCGAGGGCATGGATTCTCACAGTTTATTGTCATTAGTTAGTGAAGCACCTGTCCCATTTGTTCGCAGGTATTGCTGACTATGAAAGCTTACAGGATTTGCTAGAAAGCCTTTTGAATAAAAGTAGGTAAAAATTAGGAAATCTGTTAAGTCAATGAATACTTTGCACTTTGCTTTATCAGTTTTATCACTCTCAGTGAAAGGCATGTAAATCATCTTTCAAGATGTCATAACAGAATATCTGTCTTAAAGTGGATGGAGCAAGAAAACAACCACAGAAATGCCCACTCCACTAAATCCTGTTTTTGAGAGCTGAACATACCTAGTCCTATCCAGTTCTGGTAGCTGCTGCTAATGATATGATGAAGCAGCAAAAGCATCTCTCAAAAAACCAACAATAACTTGTATGAATATGAGATTTATTGAGTATACAATTAAGAATGCTAAAGTATTGTGGCAGTCATTTAAATAAAGGAAATTATTGTCTTTTAGGAGAGTGCTTCAGAATAAAGCAAGCTACGCTTAGAGTAGCTTGTGAAGGACAATTCAGTGGATGTAGCACACCCAGCATCCCACCAAATGTCATTGTGCGGTCCTGATGAAAGAACAACTTTTATCACGAAGGTGCTGGTTTTCTTTGTGGAGTCCTGGGGACTCTTCAAGCAGGGCAAATGGTTTAGTTGAAAGATGGTAAAGGCCTTACATTCTTTGACATATTCTTAAACCTCATTCTTCAGAAAGGAAGATCGTGTTGCGAAGGTTCTTGAAAACAGTCCCAAAATATTTTTTGCTGCATATGAACTTAGCTTTGTGAATGAGTTTTCTTTTTCAGTCTGACTAGTGTGATAGGTGAATGTTTAGGAGTTGTCGAAGTATAAATAAAGTGCAGTAGTGCATTCAGGATCTGTTTTGATGTGCTGTGTCCTTATAAACAATTTCCCAGTATCACTGCACCTAGCCATATGGCTTTAAAAGCGACTGAACATAATTCAGTCATTTCTCTGAATGCTCAGGATCAGATGTGGAGGTGGGTAATAGAAGAAAAAGCGTATTACTTAAATTTGTCCCAATATGGGAGACTATTTTCTAAGATATAAGAAAAAAAGGAACAGATAGTTATTAATAATGGGAGGGTCAGCTCCTGGATGAAATATCTGGTGGTGTTAATTTATTTAAATTTAGCAAACAAAAAGCAGATTGATTAAGTAGGATTTCCATTTTCAAAATAAATTGAGAAAGCTAATTAGTGAAATCAGCCGGACTGAGCAATTTGGGCTAAAATGCAGTAGAGGTTTGGGATTTATTTTAGACAAAGGTGCAAAAGTTAATAAAATGCACTACAAATTAGATGAGAAAAAAACAGTTGGAAGGGAAGTTATATGACAAACTGTATGATTAAATACTTTTTAAGGAATGTCTGGAGTACGCAAAGATCCCGAAAGAAACAGAAAAAAAAAGCTTGATCTGCAAGGAATGCTACCTCCTGGATATCAGAAAGTGTGAGGTTTTAGTGACAATTAGTAAAAGTTAAGTTGGATTAGATCGTAAGAAGGGAATTTAAACTAACAAGAAAATATTACTTGACTATTTAAAGAATTTTTCTGGGGAAGAAGGAGAGGAAATGTAGTACCTGTACTTAGATTAAGAGGAAAAAAAGTGATAGCAAAGCAGTTATAGAGGTTGGCTATTATCTGTGCAGGGCTTTAGAAAAGTTTTTAAGGAAGAGAAGTACAAGAGAAACGAAAAGCAAATGGCATAACTTTTAGTGTGGGTTTTTTGTTGAATGGGAGATTGTGCCCTGCTAACCTGCTGACCTTTCAAAATATACATTAAGGAAATACGTTAAGTCTATCTGGACCTGAGTAAACCATCTAATGTAGTGCCCCAGGAGATGTTATGAAATAGAAAGGATGAGGATTAGTGAAGTGTAGTAATTATAAGATGAATAGAGAAATGCAGATTTTAATGAAATAATTTTTTTTAGTGGAGTTTGCGGTAGAACTGATCTTTTCCAATATTTTCATTTGTTGTCTTGCCATAAAGCGAGAGACTGCACTGTTTGACTTTTGTGAAGAAAAAATATTAGAGGGTAGTATCCAGTGCAAGCACAAATAGAGTATTCAGGTAGGACTGGTCCTTCCTGAGGAAGAGGGGACTAGAAACAGAATGGTGTGACATACAGTATTGTACTAGCAAGAATTTTTACTGTAAACTGCAAACTTATTTTTGTAATAACAATGGAGAGTAAACATGTAGGAGTGTTGGATAAGGATGGCTATAAAACTGCGAAATGGTGTGGCGTGACTATAGACTGTACTGAGCAAGATTTTTTGGTAGAGAAGAAAACCACCGTTGAAAGAATCAACTGATTAAACTTTTAGTATGTGGTCTACAGCTCCTGTCCCTTCTTTTCCATGTGTAAGAAGGACTGATTTAAACAAAACAGGGAATAAGGAGTCTTATTTAGGAAAAAGCCTGAAAGAACTTGATTTCAGTAAGCAGAACAGAGGACACAAAGGTGTGTGATGTGATCTGTAAATGAATTAAGGAAATACACAGGAACATAGAAGAATTCTCAAGCTAAATGACAGGTTGGGCAAGAATAAATAGTATAAAACAGGACATGAATAAATTTGCTTTGAAAAATAGATGATTCTTTCTGGATTTTAACAGTTCTTCAGTAGAAGTAGTTATTATAGAGGAAGGTTTCCTTGTAATCCTTGATTTCTATGAACGTCACTGTTCTACATATAAACAGCTCACAGGATGTAAAACAAGGTGTTTTGTAGACATGTTCCTTAGGTAATTTCAGAGAAGCTTTGAATGTGTGCTATGACAAAAAAATATCTGGTATCATACAGTCAACTCTAAACTATTCACAAAATAGATGAACTTTCGCATTCATTGACTTAATTTTAGTAAAATCAAACTCATGTATTTATATGGTATACCTCTGTAACCTCATACTAGTAAAATTGTGTTTAATAAGTCGAGAAGTACCTCAATCAAAACCTTAACTGAAATTAAATCTCAGATTTTCAGAACATTCAGATTCCAAATTGAACACAAAGGCTAGCTGTCCCTCTTTCCAGCTGTAAGAATTTGAAGATGTAAAGTTGAGACTTTTCTATGTAAGATTTGTCATAAACTAAAGTTAGCATATATGGTAAAATCAGTTTCAATTTGCACTGATATTGTATTATTTATTGTCAGGGTTTGTCTTATAATAACAAAGGTGTTTTATTTTTGTATTAGGAGGATCAAATGAAAATGGAAGCGCACACCACACCTCAGATTCTGATGGAACATTTATTTCTTACAGGTTGGTAATTTTTAATATTCATTTTCTAATTTTAAAAATTAACATAATAAGCAGCATAATCTTTGTAAAGCGAAAGAACAAGTCCGTATATTTTAAGAGTATTATACAATCTAAATTGTAATTTACTTAACATGAAGGACTTAATTAAGGGATGATCTAAAAAGTTGTTTTCTGGACTATTTTTTTGAGAAACCTGTTCAAAATGCTTAACTAATGAAAGTACAGGACATTTGTAAATCTAAATATTTTTAAGGTTGTTTTTTGTTTTCTTTTTTCTCCCACGTATGCAATAAAGTACAAATTCTCACCTAAACTCATAGCAGCTAAGCTAAATGTTGAAATATTTAACTCACCAAGGATCACCATTCTGATCTTTTCCAAAGTAGCTGGAGCTATGGACCATATGGAACTCTATTTGCTCATTATTCCATGTCAAACACCAAAGCCAGGATTTGTTAAATTTGAGGTTTTCTGACAGGAAAATAATATTTCAATTCTATCAGTAATAAACACCAGTTAAAGAAATATGATGCTGTGCGGGAGATAAGGACATGCACACGATCAATGTGATCAAGCAATGCCAATTTTATTGTAGTGGAGCAAGCCTTTTATAATGTTGGTGAGAATCACATGATATAATCACATGATATAATTCTTTCTGATTGGACAGTTAGCTTTGCACATGCACCTTAAGCTTTCTCTTGATTGGGTAAAAACTGCCACATTGGCATTGTACAAAGTCCTTCTCCACCCAAACCCACACCCTGAAGTTGTTTAACTTCCTACGTTCTTCCTCATTCTTTCCGGGTTATGTCCTTGCCGAAGCTGAGGCTTTACCAGTCTTGCTCATATGCAGGATTGCTCACATGTCCATTTTCTCGCAGAAAATCCTTTAGAATCCCCACAATGCTGAGCAACTTTTTGCAGCACAGTTACTGAGCTTGAGTCTTGCTTGGGTACATACCAGAGGGTGTCTTGTACTTGAAAGCACAGAAGGGTAATCAGCAGATAGATAGTTTCATCTTTCAGCCGGCAAAATACTGCCTCTGCTACAAATGCTAAATCTTTGTCCTTGTGACTGGTAAATTCATATAGTAAGATTCGTGCTAGCCAGAATGACTGCATCTGATTTTGATGCTTAAGTATGATAAAATAAAGCAAGCTTACCATATGATTATTTTGGATTAATTTAGTGAACTATGATGGATAGCATCTTCTTCATTTTTTTTTGTTTGTAGTCTTCTAGAGTCTGTAATTCAAAGAGGTGTAGGCAGGCAGGAGGAACCTGCCTGTTTGCCTTGCCCTGGTTGCAGCTGGCTGAGTGAGTGAGGAATATCACACCATCTTGCAGGCAGTGAGCTGTGCTGGGCGTGAGGAGCCTTCAGGTGCGGGGTGGCAGGGAGGGACACAATGCCTGGAGAAACTGTTGCAGGCTGGAGACTGAGAGGTGGCTGAGGAGAGCAGGGAGCAAACAGCCTGGTCTTGAGGATGTTGAAAAGAAAAACATTTTGTAAGGACCTAGAGGGAACAGCAAAGAATTTGTTGAGATTCAAACACCCAGAGGAGCCTTCTGGACTGAGAGCAAGGTTGGAAAAAAGGGTGTGCCTGCAGGGACACAGTGGGACAGGGGAGGTTTGATTTACAAATCCTTCCAATTTTCTGTGTTCTAGTAAGTCTGCTCTAATGAAACCTACTTTGTGATGATGCAAAACCCTTCGAGAGTAGTTAGCATGTTCACTTGGAGAAAAATATGTTAGCAAATCCATTTCAGGGTTCTGTCTGACTTGATTTCTTGTCATATTTGTGTTCTCTAATGCATGCAACATACTATCTAAGTCAAAAGAAGGACTCAAAAATACCACCCAGAATAATCTTCATGGGTTTTGGGTGAGAAACATATGTAGATACAAAGACCATGAAGTAGTCTCTGAAAAATAGGCAAGATAGAATTTAGTCAGATCAGTGAAAGAAAGGAGTTGAGAGCTCTCTCTGCCATTAATTTCAGGACACTTATTCCTGAAAGTCATTAACTCCAGAGCCCCAACTGTTGTACCTGCCAAGGTGTAACACTTGAAGAAGAACAAGCCAGCTTCAGCTAGGCTCTGGTTCCACAAGAGTGTAAGCTGTGGGGCTGGGGTCCAAGCCTTTCTTCCTACCCCTTGTCATGGTATGTGACACCCCTTCACCACTCATCCAGTAGCACTCATCTCTCAGGGAGCCAGCCCAGGGAGCTAACCTAGCCCAACCTATTTGTTCTTTGTAGAGACAGCTTTATGATTACTTGGTTCACAGTGTCCACCTGCCAAAGGTTCAGGTGGGTATCGGTGCCAGTGCAAGAAAAGTAGCTAGCATAGACAGCTAGAAGTGAGAGGGCAGTGCATGGTACCATTTACTTAAATCAACCTAAACCACAGTGAATCCTCAACCATCTTTAATGCTCCACAAATGAGTGGAGATTAAAGCTGGGCTTTGTATCTCTGTATTCCTTAGTCCAAAGTGCATATAATAAATATGACGTTGGGTACGACTTCCAGTGAATAATAATCCTATTTTGTCAGAGGATTACAGCCCAATTTACAAAACTAAAGTTAATTAATATTTTAAAAGCAATCCTATATACCATTGTCAGAGTATTATTGTTATAATTAGAAGCAAGATGATAAAGCAAGATAGTAGAGTATATATATGTGTGTGTGTATATATATATATACATACACACATATATATGAAAGAAACCTCTGACTTTTAATAGTTGACAAGCTAGCGCTGTTATTAAGTAGTATTACAGTGTTTAAGGTGCAAAATGAATATTTTCTGCTTAGTGGCAGGTAACTCCCATCATATAATGAGTCTGGCTGTAAATTTGCTGGTTGGGTTGAATGCTGTGTTGATAGTTATAGTTCTGGACTGCATGTTAAGTAAAAATGAGCAGCTAATACCTTATGTAAGACGAGAAGTGAATCTTAAACTACCTTGAAAGGTAACGATGGTAAATGGTTGTTATTTCTTTAAGGACTCATTAGAGATTTGGACTTATTTTAGGATTCTGTCAATGAATATTGTTTCAGTAAGGTAGTAATTTGATAAAACTGATGATAGTCTTGTTTACCCAATGTGTTTCAGTCTATTGTATTTAAAAAAGACTGGATAGTGAATTTTTGCCCTAAAAGAAGCGAAGGCATCTTTGGATCATGGTAGATGTCATGCTTGCAGAAGGCTAATACATACAAAATTCTACTGGAAATTTTTACTAAAACAAAAGCTGCTTTATGTTTTATCAATAGCAGTCTCTTCACAATTTATTTAGGAGAAGAGGCAACTCCAGATGTTTAAAAATATTTGAATGCGAATATGTTTTGCTATTAAAGTGCTCTTAAGAGCATATTGTTTTTACCACAATTAAAAAAAACAAAAACAAAACCAAAACATGGCGAGGAGGAGGGTGTGACTAAATTCCAACACTTTCTATATTGAAGGACAATTTTACACTATCCGGTACAAGACTCTGAGTATGAGTGTATGTATAAAGGATGTCAGATCATTATCCTTTGATATATTTATGATGCTCCAGAACTATTTGTGTGGGTCTATTTTTAATATGATGGTGTGACTCTAGAGTTTGTGACTCTTGTTTGTGTTGATCATGGCACAGATTTAATGCTGCTTATTTTCAGATAGTGAGCATTTCCCTTTAGGTCATAAAGTTTGTGAGTAATGTAAGTGAAAAGCACATGTGACTGGCACATATTTCTAAATATTCTTTGAGTTTGTGAATGCGTCCTGTCAGGTCCCAGAGAATTTTCTAGTTGGTCTTCAGGCTCTGATAGTACTTTGTGTACTTGGGAAGAACCTTTACTAATAAGAAATTATGAAAATGTCATCAAAATTCACTATTAGAAAAATTTGAACAAGGATTTGGACATATAGTAGCTTTCATCTTTAAAACATAAGAAACTTGAGGAAAATATTTGAGCCTCACTCTACTGTACTGTTTTGCTGCTATGGTTAAAGCCTTTTCTGGATGTGCAAATTGGCTGGACTTCACCAAAAGGAAAAGAAAAATAGGTGTGGGTCTCTAGTTTCAGTGTCTGCAATGCAGTGTCACTGGAAAGTAGAAATACTGTCTTTCTCCTGCCTTCCCAAGGGCAGCTGACCTTCTCCTCGCCAAAGAGGTGAACCCCTTGCCAGCACATATGACTACAGACTATTACATTAATCTGTTTAGCCTCAGTACCAGCTGCTTGCATGTTTTTAATTATCTTATTAGATGGTATAACAGTGACCTATGAAATAAAATGAAGGTGAGTATTTTTTAACTTTATTTTACAGGCTATTTTTCTAAATATATTTTAATGACCTAATTATGACTTTTAGGGAGAGCCATTGATGCAGACATTCAATTTGGCTGATAAAATCTAACATCTCAAGGACACTTATTTTCTTCCAAGGTGGATTCATACATTAATACTGCTTTTAATAAATATATAGCCTAAAAAAAGCTCACTTTTCATGCTTATGTTGTTAACTTACTTTATGATTCAGAGAGCCATGACCACTATGCTGAATCGTTTCTTAATACATCTCTGCGCTTGTATATACGTTTAATTTCTACACCATGTATTAAGTTCTTTCCTATGTGGCTTAAACTCCTTGACAAGTGATGATTGCTCAAGTTGTGGGTTATATAGACAATGTATATTCCTTCTTGTGCTGATATTTCAAACAGGCTGAAGGTCTATTATAAGAAAGACTTTCATATTCTGTTTTCTTCCCCTAACTTCTTACAGATTCTGCTTACCAGATGTTTTCTTTCTTACTGCAAAAAGGCAATGTGGTCCTGCTGGCTGAGGCATGTTTCTTGTGTGCCAGCCAACAACCGTAGGACTGATACTGAGCATACAGAAGAAAGTCAGCAAGGGGTGCAAGCTGTTTCTCCCTGTTTCTGCCCCCTTCCAAAAGTGGGTAGTGAAACTAGTTTGAGTCCTCTTTGACCTGTGGCTTTTCTTGGCAGCCAAGACAGAAATGGCTATGTAGCCTCTGTCCTTATATGTTAAACATAGTGTGAAGATGTAGGCAACTTATATACCTCCACCTTGTAGAAAACTCTTGTCTTAATCTATTAGGAAGCAGTCCTTTTCGATCTACACAAGCCTGTTTACTCTTGTTCACACACAGGTGATGTTTCTTTATTGTTTTACTTCTAACTGACCCCTGTGCAATTATAACCTATTTTTCCTAACTTTGTCCACTATGTGTCCACACGTAATCAAGAGCTGTAAAGGACAATTTTGTTTCTGTTGGGTTTTTCCAATATTTTGACATACAAAAAATAAGGAATAGAAGGTGAAGCAGTGAAGTGGCACTGCACCTCCACTCTGTAAGGAGAATTCTCAGTGCTTGCATCCTTCCTCTCTTTCCACAGAGAAGTAGTGAAACTGGCGTCCATGTTTGTTTTGTCTTACCTAGAACCATTTGCTAGATGCCATTCTGTTTGGTGCCATTTATGTGCAAAGAGGCCTTTTCAGTACAACTTAATTTTGTCTGAGAGCCTATAAATTCTCTCCTTGAATTTTGTGATTCTTCTGAAAGATTACGTTCTGAATGCGCTAATAATCTTTCTCTGGATGTGGTAGTCTGTGCCAGCACTTTCATTTTGTCCATGTTTGTGAAGACATTAGCAATTCTATCTTGCAAATCTCGTATTTCCAGCAAGAGAAAGTGACTATTTGCACTGATCACAGGTTTGCTAAACAGCTTTTTTCTCCAAATCCAAGATCACTGTCATACCCACTGAGAGCTTAGAATATTTCTGGTTTTCTCTGAATTCTTTCAAAATTACTTTCCTTTCTTTTCCTGTTCAAGGACCCTTATATAATTCCCAGCTCCGTCTTGTCAAACTTCTTTTATTGACTTCTTCCCTCCACAGCTGATCCACTCTGCACTCCTTGCCTGGTGTCCTAAGGAATTTCTGAAGGATGTCATAAGACAAGGAAAGATAAGTTGTCATTAAGGAACTGAAACCCTGTATGCAGTATATTTTTCCTAAGATCCAAACATTTCAACAGATATAAATTGTGGATTTTTTGAACTTTTCCCGTGAAAATTATGTTACTTTCTAAAAAGGTAGAAATGGTAATATAGGCTTGCTTTCTGTTTGTATGCAGTGTGATCTCTTAAAAAATAGGGAATAGCAAATTTAACAAATTTACTTAAAGCCTGAGATGCTTTCAGCAGAGAATCAGAAAGGAAGGACAGAATACCAACATCTTTTATTGGCAAGAATGCTTTTTGTTGGATTGGTAGCAGAAAGACTTAGTACGTGAAGGGAGGCCATAGAAGAGAGAATGGTATTTTCTTTCTAACATCCATGCAAAGAAAGTGAAAGTCTTGGCTTATTCCTATTTTATTCTGTTGCATGTGAAAATTAGCATGTATACAGCTGACACCATATTCAGCTGATGCCATATTTTCCGTTACTGATGTTTAATGTGTTTTTCATTATGGATTTCCTTTACTTTTCCACTGTCAATAATCTTTGAACTATCATGGCAATTGGGAGAGGTGATTGAGGACTGGAGGGAAGCAAATGTCACTCCTATCTTTAAGAAGGTTAAGAAGGAGGACACAGGGAACTAAGCCAGTCAGCCTCACCTTGATCCCTGGGAAGCTGATGAAGCAGCTAATCCTGGGCACTGTTTCCAGGCACATGAAGAGCAAGAAGGTTCATCAGGAGTGGTCATCATGGATGCACCAAGAGGAAGTGCTGCTTGACCAACTTGATAACTTTCTACGATGAAAAGACTGGCCGGGCAGATGAGGGGAGAGCAGTGGATGTTGTCTACCTGGACTTCAGGAAAGCCTTTGACACTGCCATAAGATCCTCATAGATGAGCTGTTGATGTATGGGCTGGATAAGCAAGGTGAAGTGGGTTGAAAACTGGCTCAGAGGATTGTGATCAGTGGCACAAAGTCTAGTCAGCTGGTAACTAGCAGTGTACCCCAGGTGTCAATACTAGGTTCAGTCATGTTTAACATCTTTATTAATGAATTCAATGATGGAGCAGAATGTACTCTCAGCAAGTTTGCAGGTGACACAAAACTGAGAGGTGACTTGTATACCAGATGGTTGTGCTGCCATCCAGAGAGACCTTGACAGGTTGGAGAATTAGGCTGACAGGAACTTTGTGAAGTTCATCAAGGAGAACTGCAAAGTCCTGCACCTGGGGAAGAAGACCCCCAGGCACCCTCAGTATATGCTGGGGGCTGGAAAGTCGCTTGGCAGAAAAGGACCTGGGGGTCCTGGTGGACATCAAATTGAGCATGAGCCAGCAATGCACCCTTGTAGCAAAGAAGGCTAATAGCATCCTGGACTTCATTGGGAGTGTTGCCAGCAGGTCAGAGTAGGTGATCCTTCCCCTGTACTCCATATCTGGAGTCCTGTGTCCAGTTCTGGACTCCCCAATACAAGAGAGCCATGGGCATACTAGAGAGAGTCCAGGAAAAGGCCACCAAGATGGTGAAGGGACTGGAGCATCTCTCCTATGAGGAAGGCTGAGAGAGCTGGGACTGTTCAGCCTGGAGAAGAGAAGGCTCAGAGGGACTCTTACCAAAGTGTAGAAGTATCTGAATGGAGGATATAAAGGAGACAGAGCCAGGCTCTTTTCAGTGGTGTCCAGCAACAAGACCAAAGGCAATGGGCACAAACTGAAACACTTGAGATTTCATCTGAATATCAGAAAACACTTTTTTACAGTGAGAGTGACAGAGCACTGGCACAGGTTTCCTGGGGAGGTTGAGACATCCCCCTCCTTGGAAGTATTACGAGGTTGGAAAAATTTCAGAAGTATTTTTTTCTTTCTTTTTTTTTTTTTTTTTTTAAATGAAGACTTTCCTTTTTTGTAAGCACTGGTAGTCCCTTGGTAAACTTGATAGAAAAGAAAGGAACTCAATGGAATTGCTCTTGTGAGTTTCATTTTGGCCCCAAAATCTTTTACAATTCTTCCTTCTAACACAAAATCTGGCAATAGTGGATTTGAAATATTTATTAAAATTTCTGAAGGTTGGTGGGTACAGTGAATTTCATCATTGTAATTCATTTAAAACTCAGAACTCACATTGTCTTTGCAGGAACATAACACTGACAGGTGAATGGCATTATTTTTCCTGATGCTAAAGTACAGAAATTTTTAAGATCTTACTCATGTTGACATTAGCTTCTAGTGCATGAGATGCACAGTGACATAAAAGCAAGAACATCTGCCTCAGAACTGGGAGTGAGTTGTTGGCTGAGTTTAGCAGCAAGAGAGTCTGGAGAGGATTGGTTCTTTGCTGAGTATCATAGAATCATAAAATACCAGGTTGGAAATGACCTCAAGGGACATCTGGTCCAACCTTCCTTGGCAAAAGCACAGTCTAGACAAGATGGCCAAGCACCCTGTCCAGCTGAATCTTAAAAGTGTCCAATGCTGGGGAAAATACTACCACAGTGCTCCCACTAGTTCAGTGGGATTTTAAATGGAAGAGTTGTGTACTACACCTCTGTAACAGTACTGAAGGTTAAACCAGATATCTTGATTCTCCTACACTCTGCTAAAAATACATCTGATGACTGATTTCATTTTGGTTCAAAAAAAGGCAAACAAAACACCATGACCTAGAACTCTGTGTAAAACTTGAATGCAAGACGCCAGGTTTGAGGAATTACAGTTTTTAATCCAAAGAAGCTGGCAAACAAAAGGTTTCTCAAAATAATGTACAACTGAAATAAATCTATAGAGCAAAGACTTGCTTTTAGTGAAACTACATGAGCTTTAATGATGGTAATAAAACCTAGTCAGTTCAAAAGATTAAAGTTATATCATGAAATCACTCATTTTCTTATGTCATTGCATGCAAAATGGGCAGATTTACAAAGTTAAGATGGAATTAACCATATTAACTAGAATTTTGCATTTGTCACCCTGCACATCATAAAATCATCCGAGTTTTGAAATTGAGTGCATATTTTTACATATTATCATGATTATGGCAGTTCTAGACCTGCTCTAGCTAGTCAGGTGTGAGTAAGCAGTGTGGGTGGCATTTTGGGGCATATTCCTGCAAAAAGTATTTCCCCTCTCCCTATTAGATCCATTTTTTAGTTTGATGATTTGTAGAGCTGTAGCTTTTAACTTCTGCTATGTACTACAGGAAGCTCTTAACTTTCCTCTTAAAGAATTCATGTCTGTGCGTATAACAAGGCTGCCTGCATGTGAACACACAGAATTCACAGAGCTCTGGTTATCTGTGAGTATGAGTTAGCAGAAGGGTAAAATAGCAGAAGGGAACTCTAATCAGGAGAACTAGAAAGTAAATGTTCTACATGTACATGCAAAGGATTTCAGTGGTGTTGGGGGGATTTAAACTAGAAGGCCTTGACTCTGCAACTAGCAAATGAGTTATAATACAAAAATAAAAATAATTGAACATAATATCTACATTTTGTTTCACCATTCTTTAAATGTGTGCATCAAGTATGAGTGGAGGAGAACGAGCTGATGAAATTTAAATTTTGAAATGGTTGTAACAAGAATTCTTCTACAAAAGCCAAACAATTACAGGGTTGGAAGTGAAGTGCTCTCCCAGGGCCAAACCTGGCTCTTTGGCTGAGAATGACCAAGGTGAAGTGAACAATTTGGAGTATGGAGAAAGGTATCTTGGGGTTCTGCGTCAGATCCAGTGCTGTTAGGAGAGGTGGTGGCAAAGCGTCCTGCTTCGGTTTCCCAAACTGTACTACGTACACACCGGTAGCTTAAAGAGCATAGCTAGCTAATAACCTTAAGTTTTTGCTGAAATGTTTACCTTAAGAAAGTGATTTTACCTTTCTTCACACAAACCTTTTTAACTGTGTGTCAGCCAAAAATAGATGAAACCTGAACTGTTTAGAAAAATCTTCCCTTTGAATGTTGAACCTTCCAGCAGCGCAGCCATGCATATTCACACTTACATGGCTGTTAGCTCTGCCTCATATCCTGAGGCAGGAGTTGGGGAAACAGAGGAAAATACATATAATTTCCAAGTAGATTGATAAGCCTTCATGTTAAGGCTGGCAAGTGGATTTTTGTGGTAGCAAATAAAAATCTGTGTGTTTCAGAAATGGTTTTGTTTTAGACACTTACTGCTTATTACGTGATACTACCTTTCAATTGTTTTTTCCACATTTTTATAGAATTAACTCAGTTTTTATTACATTCCTGGCTGTTGCCTCACTTTTTTCTCAACTGTTGATTTTATGGCATAATAAATAATACAAACTATGCATGTTTCTTGGATTTATGCAGTATGTTCAAAAATAACTGTTGCCTCTATTTAAATATAGATACTACATTCACTTATTGATGTTCCTATCAATAAAGACCTCATATTGTAAAACATATGACACACTAATTCAAGAATGTGTTTTCTTTCTGACGGCCTGTTCAGTAGCCTGTTGCTTCATCGAGTGCCTCTGGGGAGCTGAGTTTGGGTCTCAACATTTTAAAAAGCACATTCTGAAGACAAACAAAAAGCAGTATAAAAAAGTGAAATTGGCTTTTTCTGGGAGCGTGCACACTATTTTGTTTTAAGATGATTTTGCAAATACTAGCAGTGCTGCTCAAGAGTTTTCTTTGGATCTCTATGAGACTATCCATTTTATCCTTCAATATTGGTCTAGAGGGTGGAATAAGCTTGAGATTTAGATTGAAATCTTAAATATGTATGCAAATGTTCACACCTTTCAATACTATTGCAGTATTCTTTCATTAACTGAGAAGTATTCTTTGTTATCTATATGTTGTAAATATTAAATTGGTCTTGTTTCATCATGGACACAAAAAAAGGGATTACAAAACTTTGCGTAGAATATTTTAAAAATGCATGAGACAAAATAACAGTACACACTATCTAATGACTTAATAGATACTGGTTTCTTTGTTACCAGCAGTTTCAACTGAAAGCCAAGTAATTATGGACAGTAATATTTACCTGGTAGGTCTGAGCCCCTGCAGTCCCCGAACTGAATCTTTGCCCTGTTTCAGTGACATAGATTGTAGTTTGATGTGGCTATTCATATTTTTACATTTTGATGAGGTTTAGTGTCTTCCACAGAGTCTGATATTGTCTGAACACCATAGTACAAAAATGCTTCTTACACCAGCATTAAACTGTGGAAGGATCTGCATTTGTACACATCAGCAGCTTTATTCTGTAAATCAATAAATGCATAAGTTAACTAGCAGTGATTACTGCTTGTGCTATACCACTCTTCCTCAGTTTTTTTCATCCTCTTCTGAACAGAGTATTTATTTTGTAATGAGCCTAGGTAGGGTACCATTGCATTCTTCTGTGGATCTGTGCTCAATGCTTTGGTTTTGCCATTATGCTGCAGATCGAAATTTAGCAGCAGACTGATGTTCCACTACTGGCTGTCAGTGGAAGAAGGTCTTTGTTACCTCTCCCCAACACTACCACACTCGTTGCTTCAGTAAAACTCTGGGAACTACTATGTGAATTTCAGAATTATTTTCCAGGCATCTTGTTACATTAATGGTGTCACTCATTCTAAAGAGTTTTTAGTTGCTTGCTCCTCTATAGCTGGGCAATGGTGGCATTCCAGTGTCTTTCACTGAGATACTAGACCATAGCAATTTAAATAACTTTTCAAAAATGGTATTTAAGTGCATTTAAAGTTTTACTTTGACTTTATGATGTAAAGTCCTGCTCATTGTGCTCCCTTCCTTTCAGTGTGTGGGCAGAGAGAGACATTTCTCTTCTAAGTCTTTGGACTTTTATCTCTGAAAATCTAATGTTTGTAATTGTCTTAACAAGTGTCAGATCCACAAAGCATGTCCTGTTGGAAAGAAAGAGAATAATAAATATGCTTATAAATGATTTGCTAGGACATCAGCCTCATTTCTTACAAACAAGAAAGTGTGTGTATTAGAGCAGACACCAGTATAAAATTCTTTTGCAGGCAGATTCAAACTCTTGTAGTTATGACATAAATGCATGTTTCAAAAGATGGAAAGGAACAGATGAGAGCTAAGAACAAACCTTGAAGAATGAATCTGCAACCTTCATCCTTTCCATTGATTTGCTTTTTCATTCATACATATTGAGCACTTTTCCCACTTCGAAGTAATGCAACTGTCCCTAACTTATGCCAATAAATATTTTACACTGGATGGTTACTGCATAGATGCAGCATGTGAAATTAAGTTTCTTAAAGAAACATTAATCCAATTACTTTTTCCTCATGCAGGTCTTATATTATGAAGACTTTACAATATCTATGATAGTATATTAGACAGGATATTTAAATAAGAATAAGAATATGAAATGAAAAATACTTACAAAATAACCAGAAAACATTAACATTGGCATTTGCTTTTGTTTTAATTGTACAACCTAAAGGTGGTTTTAACACATGATTATGCATTTCATTTTCTAGTTTGATTAAAAACAATTTCATGTGCTTATTCATAGTTTAAGTGGTTCCAATTGGCTCTTGAAGTCTTTCACTTCAGTGAAGCAAATGGGATGTGGTAGACTTGAGTTCCAATCTTCATTGCTCATTTCACTTTGACCGATGAGTTTTCTGAAAGCCTGGGTTAACAAGGCTCATAGATATTAGTTTACAGAGTAAGGCTATATCATTTTTAAAATTATCCTTTTCGAATTGATAGCTTGTTGATATTACACAATGTTAGCATTATTGAAACAGTCTCTAGAATGGTAAGGCTTAATTTATTAGCCTTCATTCAAAATACTTGAGAAATTAATTAGCGTATGCTGTTCAGAAAGGATTTTAGATATCATTCAGCTCTACTAAAACTGAAACAGATTCCAGCTTCCAAGTTTTTCTTTCTTCTTTTCTTTTTAGTGATCCCAGCAGCCAAGGGGGGATGCAGAGGAGATAGGATCTTGCCAAATTTCTTTTGGCTATTTTAAATGTAATTTTGTTCAAAACATGTTTGGAATTGCATTACAAATTAAAATATAAAAAAAAATGCATAGTATCTGCACTAATACAATTTAAGCGTTAAAATTACTTTCTTACTGCATAGCAATCACTCCTAGCAGTTGGTGAAAAAAGTAACCTGAAGAGTTTCTTTCCTCTCTGTTCTTTCTATTCACAGTTAAACTGGTTGAGACCTTTTGCTAACTCAGCTGACATACCAGCATTTTCAAAGACATTGTGGGAATGTCATCCACTTGCAGAACAATGTGAATAGCTTCAGAGTCTGACCTGTTGTGTGCTCAGGGGAATGTGTCACTCTTGAAGCATCACTACCTTAGGGAGGTAGCTTGGTAGTAGTTATAATGGCCAATGATGCTACAAAATTTACAATGGCAAATGAAGAATATTATACATGATAGAAACAGGAGGGATATTTAGATAGGCATAATATACTGTAGTTACTGAAGTATAAATGACTGTGAAAGAAAGGGCCAGATTTTTCTCAAGCTGTGTGTGTTATATACCATACGTTGTATTTAAAGGAGACAGAATCGTGGTAAACAATCGTAGGCAGCTTGCTGCAAAAAGTGAGGATATATGGGAGACAGGGAGCCAGTGAAATGACCAGGTAGTCTTTCTGACTTACAGAGTAGGAGATGTGGCAGGAAGGAAGGAAGCTGCCCCACACATTGGAGTTACTTGCTGCTGTTTTGGTCACTTAGGAATACTGGCAGTTGGCAGAAGTTAAACCAGCCTTTACCCCTGCAGGCTAACACTGCTTTAGTCATCTTTGCTCTTATCCAGAATTCCTTTGGTTTTCAAAGCAATTAATAATCAAGGCCCAGAAGTAAAAATGCATTTTTTTAGAAAATGATCCTATCTGAAAAGTGATGCATTCACAGACACAGTGTTTCTGGTCTCTGCATGGATCGTGAGCTCACTCCCGTCTCAGAGGAACAGGACCATAATTTCCTGGCTTGCCAAGTCCATTCCCCAACTATTCCCAGCAACTGTATCATATAATTCTGTTCTGAAACTGAACAAGTTTTATCTAAACCAAGGTTAAAAAACTCACCCTTACAACTGAGCTTAAAAGGCTGAAAACTATCTAACTTTAGCTTGTATATATTTAGGGCAGTTTGCAAAACCCGAGTTTGTTGGTATTTAGTATAACCCACTCTGTGACCCTCCTTAGCAAAGCAAATCTGGCGAGATCTTACCCTGGAGTCACAATAGTAGTTTCCCTCTTTCTGGTTTCATTTGGTCTCCCAGGGAGAAGTAATAGTCTCCCATGTGACAGTGGGAGGAGGAGATGTTCACCTTAAGGACATGCATTGAAAATAAATCTGAAACGCATTTCCTTGCACATAACCCAGCTCTTTACACTGAAATTAACCTTTGGATTTTAGAGTGTTTGCAGAAAGTCTGTGAGCAAGTCTTGGGCTACTAAGATCATCAAATGGCTTATACTGTTCTTGAGATTCGTTTCAGTAGAAGGTGCAGGAAATATAGATTTAATTCTTTTATTCAAACTCAGTAGATGGTTTGGGACAATTAATTTCCAATTGTTTCCCAGTAGAGCAGATTTACTTGTATATTAATGAGGCACAGGTGTTAGGCCCCTGGTGCCTGCATGCCTGGGAGGCATATTTAGGTTGTTTATCTAGTCAGCCATAGGTACTGCAAGGTACTCAAGCTTGCCTTTAACAGTTTATACAGTGAGGCTTTTTAATTTTTTGATGTTTTTTTAAATTTGCTAGCACCTGTTAAAATTTTAAAACTGATCATGTAGAAAGAAGTAGGAGTGATTTCAATAGTAAATAGCACTAAATGTTAAAGAAAGTCATCTTCTATTATGCTTAACTGCCCAGCTTGACATTAAGAAGAAAAGAAGGTTCATTTAAACAAATACATCATGTGAGGTGCTAATACAGTCAACAGTATACTTCTCTGTTGCATATTTTTGGAATAGGTACTTCTTTGTCTACAGCTGAAACATGAATGTGCTTATATTAATATTCATTTTTCTTGTTTATTCACTGAACTGCAGTACCAACATTTTAGAGGAAATGGAATAGCCTCCATAGACATTATGAATTTCAGTAGCTGGCATAATTATAGCGATCTACATATTCATTAAATCCAAAGAAGAAATGTGTCCAAAAAGACAGCCATGCGTTTAGAAATGGTACACAACTAAATATATACATTAAAAAAAAGTTCCTTTCCTCTGCTTATCCAAAATTGTGTAGTGTCATATAGTCCTTAAATCAGCAAAGGCTTTTTTTTTGGTTTAAATGTACATTCCTTTTGCTTTTGCACGCAGTAAAGAATGGGAAGAACTATTTGTAAACAACAATTACTTGGCAACTATACGGCTGAAGGGGATTAATGGGCAGCTGAGAAGCAGCAGGTTCCGTAGTGTTTGCTGGAAGGTAAGAAGAGAAAATATTTATTTACAGTTTGTGGTTGCAATATATCAACACATTACCTGATGCGCTGGAAGATTATTGATGCAAAGAATCATGAATTTTCCAAGAGACTTCATCCCAATGTTTTCCTACTCATTTTTATAATTCATAGGACATTTGCTAATCATATTTAGTTGCCTTAAAGCTGAATTGCGGGTGATAGCAAAAGATTCCTAGGAAAGAATATCTTTGTGCTGGGTGGTGTGTTTAGAATTGAGTGCCATACAGCCATCTCTCAGTCTCTGTGCAGTGAAGTCATGCACTGGAAATAAAAAGGAAGTTTTGTCTCACAATTTATTTTTTGTGGAACTTGGGACTCCTTTAAAATCAGTCTGATGTTTCTGCTAGTAGCTTTTCCCAGTGAAATGAGAAAATGAAGACCAATCCCTCTTGTAATGACTGGATAGAGAGGGAAGCCAGGTCTTCCAGTCTTAAAACACAGCAGGTCCTCAGAGGTCTCTTACTGTAGTTTTGAAGTTGCAGGGGAGGGAAGAGAGAACGAAAGGAAAATAATACTGAGATGCTATATAAAGCCTAAGAGAATTTTGTTGCACTGACATCAGGTCTTCTGTTCTACACTATGATAGTAGGGAACATTTTCCCTGGCAGAGCTGTTGTATATTAGCACTGATGTTTTAAATTAGCTCACTTGGAATTTCTCAAGCTTCACATTGGCACAAAGACCTGTAAAAAGTAAATGAAAATATTCTTTGTATATGAATGAAAGAAATTTGGAAATTGAAATTTGAAAAGTGTGTAGCATTGAACAAATTTATAGTTAATGACAGTACTTTCTTCAGAAGGGCAGATGAATATATACCACAAGCATTGTTTTACCAGTCTGCTGCTCCTTGAAGCCTCTAAATTAGGAGGCCATAACTCAAAACCCTGAACTAACAAAAGCATCAAGTCTCTTACTGTCCACTAATCAAGGAGTGGTTTTATTTTAGAAATAAGGCTGGTTTTATTTGCATGTCCGGATATTGATTAGGGCTCAGTTTTAGACTGCCTGTTTTAAGAACATTATCTATGTTTTTGTTAAGTTCTGAAATGTTAAAGTGTTTTTAATAATTTGGGAATGGTTTTTGTTTGTCAGTATTCACTATTTCTTAACTCTTTGTAAAGTGTACATAAAAACATTTAAAAAGCAAAAAAATACTCTGTTTTTTCCTTATTTTATATGCAGTTAAATACCATTTTCCAACAGGTGTTCTTTCTAACCCTTTTTAAACAGAAATGTGAGAGAACTGAGATGTAGGCATTCTCAAGGACTTCTTGAAAAATTGACTCTTTTAACTATCTTGCAGAATTCTAGAACATGTTGCTTTTCTATAGATTAAGATTTTCCCTTTCCACATTTCTTAGGTAGAGTATATCTCTGCTTAGTTTCTGCTGTGCATTCATGTTTGATTTTAAGCATGTTGCATTAGCTCATCAGTGTTATGTAAATAGCTTCAAGTTTTGTATATTTATTTTCATCTATTTGCATTTTGTTTCTGCCTTAGAAGTCTCAATCAACTTTGCTGAAGTTGTGACAGTTTATAAAGCATGAGTTTGTGGCTTCAGATGTTTTTAATGCTTTATTTTGTACTGTAGGACTGCTATTCTTTCTAGCTTCTTATTTATTGATGGGAAAGTAGTAAAGCCAGGAGTATTTTATAGGTCTTCGCTTTCTTCTTATGTGTAGAGTACTTGCTCCTCCTTTCTGAGATTATTTGTGCTGTCTGGTAGATTTATATGAAAAGTTATGTTAAATTTATTTTGTTTTGTTGACAGTTATTTCTGGAGGTTCTACCCCAAGACAGAAGTCAATGGATTAAAACCACTTCAGACTTAAGAACTTCTTACAATAAGATCAAAGAAATTGTAAGTTGGTACAAAATAGGTTCTCTACTCTCATGCTTTGACACAGATAACAATACTTGCAGTATAACAGAAGAGTATTTGATTTTTTTCTGTTTTTACCCAGCATATTACAAACCCTAGGAAAGCAGGACAGCAAGATCTGATAATCAACAACCCGCTCTCTCAGGACGAGGGGGTAAGTTGGTTCTATCAACACATGTGCTACTAAAATTATCTTCATCATCATACTGACACAAATGACTTCTTGCTGAAGAAGACAAAATTGCGGGTGCTAAAATCTCCCTCCTAAATTTCCAAACTGACTTGTGTTAACAATTGGTTCACAGGCTCTGCTGAACAACCAGAAATGCTCATTTCTAAGTTAATATTCTGATTTTTCAGGTCTTATCAGGTTGTGATGAACAAAAATTCAGTGCTGGACTGTAAGTCCAGTTTCACAGCGTATCCTTTCTTTAACTGATATGCTTTTTTAGCACTGTGTGTTTTCATTTTATACTTAAAATGGTTCTAGTTGAAGGAGTGAGTGTTTAAACAGTCAATATGAAGGGAACACTGTTAACAGCAAATACTGAAGAACCCTCCTCTGGAAGACTGTTCAGCCTTGGAAGATTTTCTCCAGCAAAAACAGAATTGTTGTATGTCTGAGTTGCATACGTGCTGAGTTAATGTGTAAAGTACCAGGCTGCAAGATAGGCATTTCTTCTAAGGTTTTTAATTCTTTATAGTTAAAAGAAACAAAAGTTTCTTTTCTAATCAGAAAGCAGCCAGCTGCAAAATGAAAGATCCAGATTTTAAAGAAATACTGAAAATGTGGTAAAATTATTTAGCCTGTCATTAAGTGCAGAGCATCCATCTCTCATTGAAATTAATAGGACCTCCTGGTAGCTTTATATTTTCGAGGTCCTGACACTTTGAGGAGGGCTTACATGTAGATTTGGGAGCTTAATTTGAGGCAACTTTTTTATACACTTTTCCTACTGCATTTTGTTATACCTGAAAAGCTCTTACTATTTTATAGCACATATCTTTAAGCTTTTCTGTTAATTATATTACCATTTTTGAATATCCTTTTTTATCAAATTTTCAAAATAATACCATTAATTTGTTTCGCTGCATTTAAGAGATTTACACCAAGAAAGCCTGTCACAGATTTCTTTGGTGTTACTACTTGTACTTCCATTTTGTTCACAAATGGAAGCCCATATTTTGTGCACATTTAGTGTGGTACTCTGCTTCATATTTAATGTAGAAGGAGAGAGGGAATTGCTTGTTGAAACGTGTATTGATCACAGACACATTGGTGGCTCTGCAGCCAGTATGACTATGCATGCCATCAAACCATTCTCGCATGCAGCTGGACAGAATGTGTCAAATGTAAAAAGATTTAAAGTGTTTCTGCTGTAGTTTGGGATTATACGCAGTGGCACAAGCTTCTTTCTGCCTATGATGTGTTTAGGAGATACAAGACAAAGGTTAACATGTCAGAGTATGGGACAGGGCATTAATCTATAAAACAGAGCCACAGGCCAAATGAGGCATAGGAACAAAGTGCCTTTGAGCCTCTGCAGTGGCTTAATGTTTTACCCTTTCAGAGTCCTGACTTTTGCTTCCTTTTCACAATGCAGATTATGTTTCCTTCGTCCTTTGTTCTGATGGACTGGGGTAGGAGCAGGCACAGGAGAGTTTCAAAATGTGATCTAGCTGCATGAAAAGAGATGCAAGTTAAAAAGATACTAGTTTTACATAACACATTGTCAAGGATATAAATACTTTTAAAGTTTGAGGGTTTTTTCATTGTTTGTAACAGAAATATAGAAGATAATTATAATTCTTTTTTTGTTATTTTACCTACCTCTGCTAGATAACATTAATTTACCTTCTCTTTTCTTTCTGTGAAGCATAGGCCACCATGGCAATGAATTGTTTACTGGGGAGCCAGAAATTCTGGAAGTATTGTAGCCACTGTCTTTGTACAGTATTTCATTCACTGGTGCTGCTGCTATCTGAAAACTAACCTGCATGAAAAGGCTACTATAGATTTTGTTCCTTCTGTATTTTGATCAATATGGCCAAGCTACCATCCCTTTACCATAAAGAATAGGCTTTACAATACATTTCCTGGAGCATGCAAACAACAACATTTACTGACTTCTTTCAGGTTAGCTTTTGCGAAATATTGGTAAACAAGGCATGGAAACCAAAGAAAGAGAATGGAAATGGTCATAAGCACAGATATAGAAGTTAAACCTACTTCATACTCTTTTATTTATTTTTTTCATGTTGACCATGAGCTTTAAATACCCTGGTTTTCCCTATCAGAACTTTTTTAAATGGCCAGTCTTCATCTGTATATGTACCATTAGAATGATGTCATTTTCATAATAGGTATTTGATCATCATACATTCCTTATTCAATTTTGCCTCCACTAAGACAAACTAACTTACTTCCAAAGAATTTCTTAGTATGGAAATTGTAGCACCTTCCAGTTAGATTCTGTATATTCATAGGAGAAACGTAGTACAGTATGGTGATATAGACCTTTTTCTGTGAGTGAAGTACTGAATTTTTTTCAGTTGAGCTGCTGGTTCTGGTAATTTTGAATTTACTCTGACTTTCTGAATATTCTTCATAGACCCCTTACAAGTAACTCACAGACCTGTAGCCATCCAGTGAGCAAATGGAGTGAGCCTAGAACAAGGATCCAGGAACTTGAATGTTTTCATCTCTGATCTAAATATATTTCTCAGATACATTGGGCTGCTCACCAACATTCTTTTTCACCCATAAATATTGATATACCTCTCTACCAGGAATGTTGAGGATTAATTAGTTAATAGTTGTACAGTACTTTGCTGATGTAGTATATAAGCTTTAAGTATTAGTAGAAGTCTCTGTTTCATATCATTGTTTTTCCTTATTTCAGAGTCTTTGGAATAAATTTTTCCAGGATAAAGAGCTTCGAGCAATGATTGAACAAGATGTGACAAGGACGTATGTAGATCTTTAAAGAAATTTATATATATAAATCTAGATTCTGTGTTTTTATGTGGTATGCATTATATTGTGTTTTCTTGACTTTGGTTAGTATAAATGTCAGGATTGTTGAACATGAATGTGTAGAAACATACATTAAATGTATAAAAATACAGCTTTCTTAGAGTGAAAAACAAGAAAATCGAGTTAAACATTAAACCCTGGAGATTTATTGGTATCATTGAAGAAAAGCTGTTCTAAATTAAGATATTAGGAAACGTATTACCATATGAAATTTAAAATAGAGTTTTCCATATGAAGTAAAGAGAAGGTAAGAGAAACTGAAAGGTCTTTTAACTAAATTACGATCATAATGAAAGCTTGAACAGATGACTTTCTTTAACTCTTAACACTTATTCAATCAATAATAAAAAAAGCAGTTTGTAATTAGTAAGGAAAATATCACTCATCTAGAGAAGTTAAGCATTTGTATTTTTATTTATCACTTTCCTAGTGTTATTTGTCACATATGCCTTTTAAAATTTGTCCTAATATTACTGCGATTATGTTTTCATCTTCTTGGCCCTTAGGTCATTGCTGTTTAGGAATGTTGTTTGAGTTAAAACACTCAGTTCCTGAAAACATTTATTTTCAGAGTGGAAGCATTGACTGATGTGTAAATCTAATTAAATTCAATTACTGGTTTGCTACCATGTGAAATTTTACTGTATTGCAAATATTTTTCGTTATAACTTGAAAAAAGTGGTGATAGTCATAGATTTTACAAATCCCAAGCTCACACATTTTCATTTACAGAAACAAAGTCATGCAGAAGAAATCATTGCTGTCTGTTTTTGGAATATTTTATATGTCCGTCCCTAGACCCATTCTTGAATGCATTTTGCCATGAGATGTATAATTAAAATCTGAGTATGCTTTCATGTGGATTCTCACAACAGATGGTATTTTTTGTTTGTTAAAGGAAACAGTTCAGGATGTTCTAAGATTAAAATATATACGTATCTAAACTATAATTGGAGAATGAAAAGTTGTGTGGAGGTTATGTTGCATGTAAGACTGTTAGTTAAAAAAAACCCAACATATATATATACACAAAGTCCAGGCTTTCACTCTGGCAAATGGCAGAGTGAGTAATATTCACTAATATCAGTAACAGGGACTAAAGAAATTTCCATTTATGTATTTATACAAAATAATGTCCACTGGAAACAATAGCAGCATACATTGTCATCAATATCAAAATAAGTCAAACAATGAAGGAGCAAAATTTATCAAAGCAACATGGATTTATTTGATAAACTAAATGCATTTTTTGTTTGCTAATCATAAATATAGTGTGCATTTTATGTATACACATGCATACACATCATTCTTACACGAAGCAGTAAGTTCTACATTCCATGGCTTTGGAATGTAAGTACCCTCTCTTTAATATTGTCCATTATTTAAATAATTGTCCATTATTTAAATAAATATCTGGAGTTACAATTTAAAAATTTGTCATTACTCTACAATGCTTTTTATTAAAGGTTAAAATAATTTAGCATTATATTCAGTTACCATAATCATTACCTTCTCGCTTCTGCTTCTTATTTAATGAATATTTTTATATTCTTTGTCATCCAGTTCAGTACTCCATCATCCAACAGCATCAAGTAAATAATGCTGTAGAGTTCTAACTGCTCAGAGTAGCAAATGAAAGTCCCATCTATCAAAGCAGTAAAAAATTTACTCAGTAATGTTTTTATTAGAATTATCTGAAGTGTAGTAATAATAGATGGGAAAAGTGGGTAGAAATATGCTTTTAAAATTGGTATTGGTTTAAATTGTTTTAAATTTCAGAATCCCGTTACCTAAAGGGAACTGCGATAAAGTTTGTTTATGTGTGTACGTGTTCATACGTGTTTTGTGAATCCTTATCTCACCTAATAATTAGATTTGTAAAATATAGATGCTCACAGCTGGGCTGATCATCCTTCAGAGTCTACATACCTGAAGAATTCTAGGACACAAATCATCTCTTCTAAAGTAAATGTCTAGTATAGGTCTGATGAATCACACTGTAGAGAAGTATGGTTTTCTTCAGTCATTATAAAAGGCTTCTAGCTCAGCTGTACCTAACTAAACTGTAGTCACCTAAAGTCAGATGAGAGTAATCCAAACCATAATGTCTAAATACAATTTTTTGCCTGTTGAATATTAAGAATTTTCAATATTTACAAGGGAAGTAGGGAAGGATTTTGTTATGTTAGTCCTAACTCATTAGGGATCAACATTTCTAATTAATCACCTGACTTATTTTTTATGGTAGTTGAGACATTCAGAATGGATTTTCCTTCAGCTGTCTAGAAGTATGTACTTCTGAGCTGGAACCAAACATCATCTCTTTCTAGCCCAAGTGAGAAGCTTCTAAAAATGAGTGTGGGAAGGGGAGGGTAAGGGAGGTTTGCTATAATGCAAGTAAAGCCTTACTTTAAATGTAGATAGCAGTACCAAACAAGTTATGACTATAATACTGCCTTCTATTATTCTACTAAGAAAGGAAGGCGTGTATGAACTAACACCATAGTAACTCGTAATAGACGTAAGAATGCAATGATTAATTACTGTCATTCAAAAGATGTAGCAAGGAAAAATGCTGATTTATTTTGTGATGATTAAGAAGGTAAGCAATAAAGAAGAATTTTTTTAAATATTTTGCAGACATGGTAGTCAGCAGATTGGCAGATGCAAGAGCATCTAGCTGCCAGTCAAATCAAAATACCAGTCTACTTGCTGGCATCACCTTGTACACCTAGGATAGTAAATGGCTAGATTTGATTACCCTCTTTCTTTCTCCAGTATTTTAAGAAAACAAAATGCTTAGGGTGCGTTCCCAGTAGACTAATCAAGTGGATTTATTTTCTTTTGTAGTAGCATTTTTATATATTGGTCTACCTAGTTTCTGCCTTAGGAGTAACAATCACAGTTTAGGGAAATGGAAGCTGTGTGAAGATGAGTAGGGTGGGTGCTGCCATTTCAAACTCTCCCTCTCTCAGATAACAAAAAAACCCCCCAAACAACCCATAAAAAAGATAGTGGAGAAGCCGTTAGGCAGCTACATTTCCTAAGCATATAGAAGAGATTGGAAGAAACAATAATCCATTGAGTATGAACATAGGAGACAAAATCTAGTTTCTATGTAAGAGGAAGAACTGCTGGAAGGAAGAGCTACCTTTATTCACCAATTTATTTCTTCTCAAGAAAAAAGTGAGCTACAGGAGGGCGGTTATTATTATTCTTTACCAAACTTTTGCAGTTGCAAGAGCATCTTCCATTTCTTCTGGTTTAGTAGCTTTTCCCATTCCAGCTGAGTAACAGGGTTGGGGAATAGCAGGGGATGGTATCTATTCATGAAAGAAAAGATGATCACTCCATGGCGGTGGTTGAAAGCCTCATTTCTGTCTGGCATCAAACTTGTTTTATAAAGTTTTTGTGCATCCTGTTATTTGGTTGCCAGCCTAAGTTTCTTCTGGGTCAAAGTTTGGCTGCCTCTGGTATAGGGGCCCTTAAATGGGCTCAGGTAATGCTTTAAAAAATGATAACTAACTCACGCTGGTCTTCAGTATCAGAAAGCAGGGACTTGACTGCACCATTGTTTAATTGTAGCAGTTGTGGTAAAACAGTCTAGCAAAATTCCATGTCCTTACGCAGTCGTTCTCAGAAATGTAAATAAATGTAATACTCAGTCTTCATGAAAAGTATTCTTACCTTGCCCTATTTGAGGACACTTCTAAATTGAGGATATTTTTAAAACAGTGCTTTAATCATAAAATGATATTCTCCATAAAATTCCATCCTGAACTGATAGTTCCCTTGTGATCTCTTGTATTTACATTTACTATAATTAATACTTCAGCCAGCTTATTCCTGAGTTCATTATTATTCTTTCTGTCACAATCTCTGGTATTACTAGATCCTCACAGATATCTCTGTGTATTTTTGAGTTTTCTTTATTAGTCTTCTCTTCCTAAACTTCATAGGGCAGGCCTGAATAACAGTCCTTCAGAAATAATCTCTTCAAACCCCTAAATTATGTCGATTGCCATCTGTTGTAATGCACTTCTGGTCTCAGCTGTGTCCTTCCTTTACAGTAATATGATTAGTACAAGTGCATACAAGTTTCCAAATGTTGGTCTACCATTCTTCCTACCAGGTGCCAGGAAAACATTACACTCCTCATCCCCATGCCTTTCTCAGGACTTCAGCTGTGTTTAAGCCACGGTGTCTTCTCTGCCTTGGTTCTTCATTCACATCCTTCATCCAAGGATTTCAAAGCACCTTTCTAGCCTTAATTAGTTATGTTTCTGTGCTTACCTGTCATTACCTCTGTGAGATGACCAATTAATTATCAATTAATTATCAATAATTAATTATAATAATTATTATTATAATTACCAATTAATTATCAATACTAATAGTTTTATCTGAAGTAATTTATTATAATTCTCTATATTGTTTCTCTATGACAGGCTTTACAACAGCCTTGATATAACTGGTCTGTAGTTTAGCATTGTAGCTCAGACTTGGGAAGCAGAAAAAACAAAATTCACTAGAAGAAAACTTATCTGCAATCCATGTGATTCCATTTTAAAACTGAGAGTACTATAGCCTTTATTTCAGCAATCTAGCCTGAGGCCTACCATTGTTGTCTTTTTAAGTATTCTGTTTTTCTTTGTCCGATTTTTTCCTTTCTTTTTAGTATCCTACCTTTTCAGATTTTTTTTGTTTTATTTGTTACTAATCCATATAGCTGTATTGGTTTGGGGTGGCTGCTTTATGAAACATTTTTTGCTATCTAGTTACTTCTTCAGTAAGCATAAAAACATTTTGTTTGCACACTTGTTCATTAAAGTACATCCTGCGTAACCAACAGTCCTACCTCCAGCAGTCAAGGAGCACGATACACAGGTGAAAGTTGCTTCTGGAGAATAGTTGCAGGTTGCAAATATTTATGTTTTCCTGGATTATATGCAGATAACGGGATTTTCCCAGAAGCTTTTTTCCCTTATTCTCGCACTAGGTCTGCTTGATTCTATTTCACTTAAAGCATATATGCCCTGCCAGAGTATCAAATGATTTCATAATTGTAAAGTTTATTTGAGACAGCTTCTAAAGACAGTGAAATGGCTAATTATGTTGCATCACAAAAGATGCCAGTAAGTATATTGGAGCTTAGAATACTGGTTTGCTGTCAATTATGAGATATTTTAATAATCTTATCATTAAATTATAATTATTTTTCAGATGTTCATGAAATATTGAACGCTTGTGTATATGCTTCTTCTGACATACTCTTCTTTCTTCCATTTTATTCCAGTTTAGAACTGGAAATTTTACAAACTTCCTTAATATATTGTAGCTCTTTTACTCTTCCTTAGCCCAACTTTTATCTTGAGAAAAAGAAAGAGCAGGGCTAAGCACTATTTGTGAAACTACAGGGTAGACTGATGATCCAGTTAGAGTTGACAACCTAACACAGATTAAAAAAATGGGAGTATGTCATATAAAGTATGGTTTTTATCTATGGAGATTTGATCTTTGGTGCTTATTTTTCCAGTACCTGAATCAAATTAATCAATAGATAACTGTTTGCCACAGTTTTAGTTTTAAGTGACTTGTTTTTTTGAGGGGAGAAGTATCTGCTTGAATTTTTTGATCACACTTCTTCTCTAAGCATTCCTAGCAAGTTTTAGATTCACTGGTGAAGGACTGACAATCAGTGGAGCACAGTCTTGGAGTTAAGTTACTCTTGGGATGCTGTGCCATGTAGGACCAGAATGGTCTTGTGGGCTGCTAGGTTTGGCAGTAAGAGTCTGTGTGCAGGAAGGAGAGGGTAGATCTTTGCTTCAGTCATTGCCTCTCATTCTGTCTCCTTTCATTCTGCTTCAACTCAACTTGTTTGCATGACATGGAGGAACAAAAGAACCTGATTCTTTAGGCAGGAACATACTCATACAATACATCATTTGGTTTTAATTAGATTCTCCAAGTCATTCATTTTCAGTTGATTGGCTGTTTGTAAGAAGTTGACAATTAAAACAATCTGCCATTGTATTTCATTCTTGCAGATCTCTACTTTTTATAATATTAAAAGGGATTACTTATTTAAATATAACTGGTGATATCATCGTATCTATTTAGCAGACTGATGTATATTAAAAAACGTGGTTCGGAATTTTGTTGCAAAACAAATGTAACAAGTCTTTAGAAGTATTCTTACTCTAGCAGCACCCACAATGGAAAAGTGGGAGCAGTGGGAAAGCAGATGAGGGAGGTGCTGTCTTACCTAAAACTGTTTCTAGAAGACCAGCGACTGAGGTTCTGTGTGCTATGTTGTTTACTTTTGCTGTATTTCTTTATTTTCAGCTTTCCTGAAATGCAGTATTTCCAACAAGAGAATGTGAGGAAAATTCTTACAGATGTTCTGTTCTGCTACGCCAGAGAAAATGAGCAGTTGCTTTATAAACAGGTAATGAAAATACTGTACAGGTGGCATTCATTGACTCAACATTTTCTATACGGTTTGACAATAATGTAGTTCTGTTGTATCTGAAGTTGTATCATAATGCTAAAGTAATCAAAGAGCTGCTTGTCAGCAGGATAGTAAGAAAAGTAAGCTCATTGAATAACAGATGCTTTTTCCTCATAACACAGTCCCTCAAATTGTTTTCTTTAAGGTTGCTAAGTTGTCTAACTTCAAATTTCTTTATAAACAACATCTTTTTCTTCAGTGTTGGTTAAGAAAGAGAAAAAAAGGGCTTTCTCTGCTTAGGTAAAGAAAGAAAATATGTAGCAGGATTAAAAATGGTACCAAATAAACAAAAAACATAACCAGTGACTTCTGAAATTTAGGCAAAGTTTACTGTTTTAAGTTTGACATAGTATTTTAAGTTCCTCCTCAAAGTGCTAAAGCCATGTGGTACGTTAGTGAATAGATCCTTTATCTAACCCTGTAGCATCCAAATACAATGCAGCTGACAAATACCTCTTGGCTGAAGGACAAGGGTGCTACAAATACCACTTTTAGAGTGTTACTTGAAGGAGAGCCTGCTCAAACCATTTTTTTATGAAATGGTAAAGAAAGTCTTAAACCTGCACTAAATATGCATCCTTATGGGATGCAGGGTAAATTAATTTAACATTTGTTCTGAAGGTTTTGAAGTGACTATAATCTTGATGCTAAATTAATATAGCAAGACCAATATGCAGAGTATTGTCATAACTATATTTGTTTCTTCAGGCTATTAACTGTAGGGTGAATAGAGACTGACAAACTGAGGGATACTCTGTGTGCATGGATGAAGGACAAACTGTAGAGCAGCAAACTTTAGGTAGACAAATTTTTTTATGAAAAAAATACAGAGCTTCAGTAAATGTGAAGATTTTTATAAGGCACTTTACGCTTTCAGGCATGGTCTGTGACCACCCTGTCCTCAAGACAGGAAATTAGTGATGTTTTGTGAAAAAAAAACACATATCAGTTGAAGGAAAGTTACTTCTTACAGATTATATCAAAAATCAAATATATAGTTATCATATTTATGAAATCTCTCTCAGCTGGTTATTTCTCGTGTTTGACTGACAGTGAGCAAGGAATAGTCTTGCATGAGAACAGGAAAAAATGAGATTTCTGAGCTATATTTTGAAGGGCACTGCTAAAGAAAACGTTTCAGCAGTATTCAGCGTCCCCTTCTAGTAAATATAGGCCAGAGTACTGATGATGGAAAAATGGAGAAACACATTCCAGCTAATTTAGTCTATCATTTATTGAACAAGAAGTATTATTTTACTCTTTGATATGACTTAAAAGGACTTAATTACCCTCTGCTCATATTTAAAATCTTGATTCCTTACCAAGAAATAATACCTTTCTACTTAAGGATGGAATATTTAGCCAGATCAAATTTAAAAAAAAAAAAGCCCTGAGTTTCATCACAAGCTGTTAAAGCTATTATTTTCTACTAGGTGACACCCCGTTTAACATAGACCATATTGTTAATAGTTATGGGATTTTATTGAATTAATGAGACTGTTATCATGTAGTAGAATGTCTTGCTGAGTTAATTGAAACTGCAGAGATTATATAAATGGTATTAATGAACTTTGACTGCCTGATGCCTCAGCTTTAATAAAGACTGCTTGGTGGGCTAAATGAACATAGGCAGATAAAAGAACAGGTTCAATTTTGCGAGCCTACAGGCTGTTGACAAAGAAAACTTCTTTACCTCTGTTTTCAACTGGTGTGCATCAGTAGCGCAGTAATTCCATGAAGGGGTTGCCACAGGATTAAGGGGAGAGGTGAAGTGCAGAAAATTAAATAAATTTGGATTGTGAAAAACTGTTGATTTAATCTCTCTGAAGTGTGTGCAGTATATCACCCAAGTCTCATGGTGCTGTGCCAAGTCCACAAAATAGCAAATGATTGTGGTTTTCCTCTCTGTTGTGGACATGTGTCACTTTTATTAGGAGCTTTTCTTTTTTCTTACCTCATTTGAAAAGGGTGTTTTGTTTGATTGGGTTTTTTTAATTAACGCTCCTGTTACCTTATTAGTAGCAATCTTGCTTTTTTGTCCCTGTGCCCCTTTCTTTTTAGATAACATTTCTTTTACGTCCATCAGTACCCTTCTCTGAATTAGCTAATAGGAAATAGTTTGTGGTGGCGACAGGATATGTTTTTTCCCTCTTTTAGCAAATACCTATGTTGCAGTCAATCTTCCTGTCCTACTATTTTTATTGGTTCTGTTTTTACCATTGTCTCAAGTCCCACTTCCCATAATAACTTCCACCACATCAAAGCCTATCATTTTCTTGAAAATAATGAAGGTTACCAGTAATTCATCAATAACAAAACACCTCCAAGCTGCTCTCTCCACAGTGACCTGAATACAAAGCCCAAATTAAGGAGTTTGTCTTCATATTCAGTATCCATCATGGGACTGGTCATAGAATCACAGAATGGTTTGGGTTGGAAGGGACCTTAAAGATCATCTTTAGGTTCCAACCCCCCTGCCCTGGGCAGGGACACCTTCCACTAGACCAGGTTGCTCAAAGCCCCGTCCAGCCTGGCCTTGAACACTGCCAGGGAGGGGGCAGCCACAGCTTCTCTGGGCAACCTGTTCCAGTGTCTCGCCATCCTCACAGGAAAGAATGTCTTCCTTCTACCTAATTTAAATCTACCCTCTTTCAGTTTAAAGCCATTACCCCTTGTCCTATCACTACATGCCCTTGTAAAAAGTCCCTCTCCAGCTTTCTTGGAGGCCCCCTTTAGGTACTGGAAGGCTGCTGGTCCTGTTGTTCTCTATGAGAATTCCTCTGTTTCATTTATATGACCGCATACAAGAGCTATATTTGCTATTAGAAGTATAACACTTGGCCAATAAATGAAAACTCATACCTCTGTCAACATCTGTACAGGACCTGATGTTTCTCTTTCAAAATATTTGAAAAAAGTTTGAGTTCCTTGACAATTTACATACTTATAAATGTAAATAAAGTGTATCTGAAGTTCACAACATTTTATTGAAACTATTACAGGGCATCAGCATATCGTCTTACAAGAAGCAATCAATAATGTTTGTTTAATATGCATATATGCATGAAAGTTGTCTTTGTAGAGGGTTTGTGGTTTTTTGACCAGCATGAAGTAACATTTTGTTTGATGAGGAAAAAGATACAACTGTCCCTAGTCAAATGGAGTAGAATGTTGTGAAGCTGTATTAACAGATTTTAAAGGCAGAATCCTCACTGGGTTTGTTGAATTTTTAAATAGCAGCTATAAATATAAAATCTAAAGAGAATAGTATATTGTACTTAAGAATATGTAAAAATTACTCTTAGCATTCTTCTGTAAGACTGGTGCCAAAATTCTGGTCCTAGTTACACTGAAAAGAAATAGTGACAATTAAGCTAAATCACTAGGCTAACTATTGTTCACTCGTGATTTGATTGCCCTTAGAGAAGTCAATATAATTTTGAAATGCATTGATTCACTTTTCATTGTAGAAATGCTATATTTCTGGTTTTCCTTCTAAACCATAGACTGTATTACAAAATCAATATTTTGTTGTAGCTGGAAAGTGTCATAAAATTATCTGAGCTCTGTCAACTTATTTATTAACACTAAAGAGTTTTAGTAAACTGCAGCATTGAAAAATATGTGTATGCATATTACACTGGTGGCTTTTCTTGCCAAGCTAAAAATCTCTAAACATTTGAAGTACTCTTGTAACTGAAAGATCAGAGGTATCTTTTTGAAATCCTGGTATTTCATCATCTGTTTGTTTTGTTTCTGTTGTATGTGGGCAGCCACATTATGATTCTACTTTATTATAAACTTGATATATTATTATGTTGGAAGAATGTATGATGTGCTTTTATCTTTTATAACTAATTCTTATTTTATGTCCTCTTTCTTTTTCTTCAGCTTATATGTTTACAGCTTAGGTGGTAGTTTTATTAGATAGTCAAGTTTTTTGGCATTTCCATTTCTCTTATTTCATGTTAGTGTATCAGGGCGGATAAAAGATTAGACATGGAGCTGTTAATTAACCAAGGGCTGTGTGTATGTATGAAAGTACAACCCAGGTTATCTACAGTTTATTTAAATATTTTTGCCACATATTTATTGTCTAACCTTGGACCTATCTCCCTGTCTCTCCTATTCCTCCTTTTGGTATGACCATAAGACTTTCAGAAATCTGAAGTTGTCAATTTGTAATCTAACACATATTGTTGTTTGGGAATTTTACATCAGCTCCTGAAATCAAGTGGCTACATCAGGCTTAATCTTTTTTTTTCCCTAACAGTTTCTATTTAGCCTTCATTTTTCAAAGTAATCCCTAAAGGTTCAGAAATAGGAAGAGAAAGAAAACTTCCAAACTTCAGTAGTTCTGCTGTCTTTAGCTTTGCCCAAACAACTGACTGCTATTGCTGCAACCCTACAGTTGAGGCTATAACAGTCATCTCAGTCCTGAAGAAATTAAAATTAAATTTCCTAGGATTGCAGTTGATAGCACACAGAGAAATTTCCAAACCTCTTTTTTTTTTTTCCTTCAACACTGCTAGGTATTGGAATTTCTTCTTACAAACAGATAAGATTCACTAACATGCATCCAAGCACATTCAAAATACATAATGGTCTAGAGAGGGCTTCCACATCTACCTCTCTGCTCAGTTTGGACTACTTAAGGAAAATCCCCATTATTTCCAATAAAAGTTAAAGGTTTTTAGTAGTTAATGTATCTGTTTGATACATATGAAGCTGATACACTAACTCACTGATATTGAATACTCCTCAAATGCTACATGGAATACCAGCAAAGCAGCAGGATAGCTGCACAGACGTGTAACTCTTTCATTGCTCATATCTGTCTATCACTGAAAAGCAAGTGCAGAGGCTTCCTAGCTTGGAACTGCAAGCATAAAAGTAAAACAGCTCCTGTCTGGGGACACATCATCTGAATCCTGACAGCAGCCTGAAATGCCAGTGAGCTTGATGGGCCAGCCCCAGCACTCTTTCCGACAACAGGATAGACAAGATGGTCTTCCTGGCACCCCTGTCTGGCCAGAGCACTCACCTGGAGTTGGGACTGAGGCTCAACTTGGTGAAGTAGTTGCACCTTTGAACTGGAGCACTGCTGGCAGCACACTCTTCCTCTTACAGCCAGGCAAGGATTCCACCAGAGCAAGACCCAGCAGGGCTAGGTAGGTGCCTGGCATCAAGCCCCAGCTGTAGCTGCTGGATTTGGGCTGAGGTCAGGAATTCTCTTCCCTTGGAGTGATCCCTGTGTCCAGAGGCAGCCAGACAGGTCTCAACCCTTCATCCCACATCCCTTCCATCACCAAAGCGCTCCTCTCTCTTCTTTTGTATGGCTGACCCCCACCCCAGCCTGTAGCTTGCGTAGTTCCTACCTGCCATCCTAGTCCACTACTGGGAGCCCAACTCCCCTGACATAACCAATTTCTCCAGTTATGACACCCCAAATCCTCCTTTTCCCTGATCTAATCTGAGGGAAGGGGCTGAATATCTGCTGAAGATGAGGTTTCATTCTGCAGGGAATAGTTTTACCTGCCAGCGCATTGCTGCTTGCCAACTGGACTGCTTCTTTCCTGAAGCGGTTGCTTCTGCTTCTGATAACAAATTGACAAGCCCCAGGTGAATCAAGGCAAATCAAGACTCCTGTTTTGTTCCTGGTGAGCTCTGGGTAAAAGCACCGATGGCTGGCCTGGGTGGCCCAGCCATGCTTCTAATGCTGGCCTAAGTCCTCAACTATTCACCAATTTTTTCTCTTCCGATCCTTCATGTTTCTGTATTTTTTCTGTGTCTTAATATAGATTGCACATATAAGTAATAGTTTATAATGGAACAGTGCCAGGTTTCCTATGCATTGTGTTCTAGTGAGTTCATTTTTAATATTGACATAATGACTTTAAAAATAAAAAAGGCAAAAGAACCAATTTATTTCTCATGTCCGTGGGAATGTAAGTTTAATTTTCTGATTTCCCAAATAGCTGCCCTTGTCTCCTCTAAAGGCTACTGCTCTACTGGTTTTGAAACATTATAAAATAAAAACAATTCTAAATTTTGTAATTTGTCCCTATTGCAGATCTTTGTACCATGGATCATGATTGTAATTATCATAAATAAAATTCATATTTATGAACATAGATCTTGGAGTAAACTGCCAGGTGCAGGGTTGACTACCATTGCCAATTTGTTGTCTGTTGTGTTAGAAAAAGGGAGAATAACTTGCTTCTGTATATTATAGAAGAATAAACACTTGGATTTAATCAGAATTTAAGATAAAAGCCATTGATTGTGAAGCCATTCTGTTAAGAATGTAAATGTTCATGCTTTTAGTTAGTCTCCATGTAATATTGCTGGCTGCCTGATGCTATGCATTGGGAACTATTATATGACTGGAAAATCTTACTATACTTTTGCTTCCTTTTATGTTTAGGGTATGCATGAACTTTTAGCTCCCATTGTCTTTATCCTGCATTGTGACCACCAAGCTTTTTCACATGCCAGTGAAGCTGCACAACCAAGGCAAGCATTTTGTTTTATTTGTGTAGTATTAAAAATCTGCTTTCTTAAAAAAATAAATAAGTTGACTGGATTAGAACTTACAAATATTTGTTCCTTAATTCTTTGTTTATAATTGATAAATTGATATCAGAAATTGTTGCATCTTCATGCTTTGATGGGGGTGTCCTTATTTCATCTTCCCTATAGCTTCTGAAAGGGGGATTAAAAGTGTAGGCATTGGCTCCTTCACAGATATTAGTTGGTGAAAAAAGGGGAGACAAGACACCTAGGGAAAACCTTAATCAAAAAGCTTACATACCTACCTACTGTTTCACTTCATTCTTATTGCCAGAAATGGTTTAGGTTTTGTTATTGCATAGAGGAGGCAGATTAGAGAACTGCAGTCATAGAACAGACATGTTACCAACTCTCTTTACTCATACCTTAAAAGAGAAAAAAATCAATGTAGACAAACTGTTGTGATTGATATTTTATTCATCACCTGCAATGTTGTAGCTGCAATATCTGACTACCCTTTGACTTGGTAGTAACATTAAGTTTATCTATTCATTCTCCATTTTACTCAAACTGTGTGTGTGTGTGTGCATGTAATCATACACATATATAAAATATTACATCACATATGATGGTCTGTTAATCAAATTCAGATGCTTTTTTTCTTGTGCTACATGTAAAGCATTTTTTTTAAAAAAAAAAAAAAAACAAGACTACTTGCCTTTTTTGTATCACTTGTCATTTCTTTTCATTTGTCTTTTTACACTCTTTTGGAGTCCAGCAGTGAATAAAACCAATTTAATTATGGTTACTATATAATATAACCTCTGTTAGCACCCCTCAACGTGAATGTTCAAAGGCAGTTAAGCATAAGGATGGAGATTATTTACAAGTGTGTGGTTTTATTCAGTGGCTGTCCTCAGATATCCTGAAATTACCTAGAAGATGCTCTCCAGTGCTAAGTAACTTAAAATAACCATGTGTTATGCACAGCATTCTGTTCCAACCCCAATGAAAGAGTAGAGCTAAGCAGCAAAGTAGATGGAAAAGAGGTGCTGTCACTGATTAATTGCTGTTAAAGTACAATAAAAATACAGGCTATTAAAACAAAATAAATTAATGTTTTGATATACTGCATATTTGACCAGTAACCATATTTTTTTTGTTTGGGACAAACAGTGATAGATTGTGCAGCAATCAATTATTCTAGATCAAGCATATTCAAATAATACATTGTGACATTCAGTAATTTGTTGTTTGGAATAATTAGATGGTTACTTCATTGTAGTGCAGACAAGGCAGCTAATTTGGTTTTGATCTTTATAAAAAGGAAAGACTTCATTTGTTCAATGGAGTTGCTCTTTTTAATTAAAAAGGCTAGTTTTCTCATTTGCACTTTATATGAAAGTTGGCTTATAAATACATAATAGTACATGCAGAACACTGACCAAAAATAAACATTCACATTTGGATTGTTCACTGTTGCCTTTTTCAGCGAGGAAATGAAAGTTCTTTTGAATCCTGAATATCTGGAACATGATGCCTAGTAAGTTTTAACAACTTCCTTTACATTTAATTTGCTGTTATTTGTAATACATTATTTAACACCAGGTTTCTGGGTTTTTCTCCTTCAGTGCAATGTTCACACATCTTATGAAAACTGCAGAACATTGGTTTTCAACTTTTGAACATGACAGTCAGAAGGTAAATATTGCTCTAAAATGTATTTATTGTATTTTTAAGTAAATGTCATTTTTAATATGATTCAAATAATTTGAAGCTAATAAGTCATCTTCTTTTAAACAACTTGGTTAAAGCAGGCTCAACCAGGTTTACAATCCTTAGAGGTTCTTCAGAATTTGGTCATGAGCACTTGTGGAAAGTCTTCCAGCTGAGAATTCCTATCTGTTGAAAGATGACTTGGTAATCAAAAGCCAAATGTGCAAACACAGATTCTCCTATGAGTGATGTTCTTGTGTGCCATTCAAAAAATTGCCTGTTATAGGCACATCTATGTGCCCAAAATCTGTGCAAATGTCATGCATACAGACAGTGTTTAATGTATTGAGGCTTGAATTGTTTGGAACTGTTTACAATATAAACAATTTGCTGTGAAACCAAAACTTTAATCATAGACTGTCCAGCAAAGGTCAGGGCGCATCTTTCCCTGACTTCATCACTCCATTTCCTTACTTTTTTCCTCTCGACCTCAGGGTATTCAAACAGAGAAAATGTCTGTGCCCTCAGATCTCCTGTGTACAGACACCACTGTGTTTACTATGTTACTTCTTTTCACAGAAAAGCTTTTTCTGTGTTCTGAGTTTAGTTCTACAGAACTCTTCTTTTCAGGGACCTTCCAGGGACCATCTAGTCCTTGCCTGTAACCATTTTCATGCACAGCATGAGGAACAATTCCCACAGTCAGTTGCGCAAGATTTCCTTTGAATACTTTTTTCCTGTCTCTTTCCCTGTTTACATTTCTCTCTGTTTTTAATTCTGCAAAATTATTTGTGTGATGGAGTGTACATAGAAGGCTCTAGCAAAACATAGCTGTATTACAGGTATTGTCAAGACTTTCAGTGTTTTATATCCTAAAAGAGTTTTCCTCCAGACTGTGTTCCACCTTGATTCACTTCAGCATTTTTCTCATAGACCATGGGGTGAGTATCTAGAATTAACAAAAAATTAAGGAGAATTTGGTTGGGTTTGCATGTCCACATGCGCAATTAGGGAGTGCTGGTTTGAGAGGTAGTTTTGCCTGTCTGTGGAAGGAAAAGATGTTCACCCAAGACTCACATAAAAGCTTCTATCTTCTTTAAATGTTTAAATGTATTTGTGTATATATTTTACTAGACATGGAGCATTGGCATCTTGACCTAAGCTATCAACAGTTATAAATTACTGTTTGGATTTGGGTTTTTCAATAATTCTCAGTAGCTAAGGATAAAGCATACGAGATACAAATTTTATGAACTTATTACATAGTCACTTTTATTCCAACAACAAAGCTGTGAGACATGTTTCTCTGAGTGTAACTTTTCAGAATTCAGTGTATTCAAATGTATTTGTTCCAATTTCTGCAACAGAGGTGGTAAAGTCTGTGGTTGAATTTTATTCTGGGAAATAACTAGGTCTGCTTACAGATTTGTAGTGCTTGGGTAGAAGGTGAAAGTTTACATTGCCCTTTCCAGTCCTTTCGTGGCATAAAAAATTAACAATGCAAAGCGCATGGATTAATATCTAGTTGTTTGTTCTTGTTCTTTGCAAACACGTATAATCTTTAATAATCCTTTCTTGTACGTATGCCTTTTACAATCATGACTTTGAGGGTTAGCTACATAATAAAGTCTGAATCTTCACAAAGGAAGCAATGAAAGCATGTGCTCTGAGAGACATGTTACATTTTATAGCCTCTAACAGTTGGTTCCATTACTCCCAATTACCGTTAGAGGAGCTTCTCCAGCTACTCCATTCCTTAGTGGTTAATGAAAGAAATCTGTCCACAGTTTATACTTGTACTATGTCCTAGCCTCTCTTTATTGCTGTAGCATTTGTTTCCTAAATGCACGAATATACAAATTGTATTAGTATCAACTGCCAGCCATTCCAGTTTGTGTTGTGGTAGGTAATGTTTTGTGGCAGGATTTGGTGACTCTATTCCTAATACTTGATCTAAATTTTTCAGCTGCATTTCACTGGTATTCATATTTTAACTGTTCTTAGAGGTGAATCTGATGCTCTCCTGTAAACAGTATAGTACATGTCTGAGCCATCCCTCTTTTTGTCTTTTCGTTGTGTACCGCATCCTTTTGGGATTGATCATTTATATTTTGTGTTAGCAGTAGATGACTAAACCCATGCACTCAATTTTTTTTCCAAGACTTAGAAGCTCACAAAAAGAAAACAGGTGTTTTGTCTCATGTGGCAACTTAAAAGATAGTGAGTATGGGCAGGGGCACAGTATCATGTTGTTTACTTGGCTTCTGCACTTTAGGCACAGGCACTGTGAGTCGTGTCTAGTTAAACATTTTGGCAACTTGGTTGTATTAGTTTATTTGAGCATGTTTCTGTTTGGGCTGTTTCTTTCACACCAGTTGAGGTGATATTTTGGAGCTGACTATATGTATTGTCATATTTCAACCAAATTGCATGGGAGAAGACAACAGACATATCATATGCACTCTAGTCATCCACTGAGCTTCTTGGTGGAGTGCAGCAAATCAGGAGATATGGACAGTGAAGGCATTGATTACTGATAGCAACTGCTGTCTCCACAGATTCTGTCATGCTTTGAAGATTTCTGTTAATGGGGTTAATTTCTGAGATGCTAATAACTGCTGCCCATGGTCTGGATGGGTAAAAGAATGGCTGGATGGCCGGGCCCAAAGAGTGGTGGTGAATACAGTTGAGTCCAGTTGGTGGCTGGTCACAAGTGGTACTCCCCAGGGCTCAGAACTGGGGCCAGTTCTGTTTAATATCTTTATCAGAGATCTGGATGAGGGGATCAAGTGCACCCTCAGTAAGTTCGCAGACACTGAGTTGGGCAGGAGTGTTGATCTGCTTGAGGGCAGAAAGGCTCTCCAGAGGGATCTGGACTGGCTGGATCGGTGGGCCAAGGCCATTTGTATGAGATTCAAGAAGGGTCAGTGCCAGGTCCTGCACCTGGGTCACAACAACCCCATGCAATGCTACAGGTTTGGGAAAAGTGGCTGGGAAGCTGCCTGACAGAAGAGGACGTGGGGGTGTTGGTGGACAGCCAGCAGAATATGAGCCAGCAGTGGGCCCAGGTGACCAAGAAGGCCAATAGCATCCTAGTTTGTATCAGAATTGGTCTGGCCAGCAGGACTAGGGAAGTGATCGAGTGATCTTTCCCCTATACTCGGCACTGGTGAGGCCACACCTTGAATACTGTCTTCAGTTTTGGGCCCCTCACTAAAAGACAGACACTGAGGTGCTGAAGCATGTCCAAAGAAGAGCAACAAAGCTGGTGAAGGGTCTAGAGCACAGGTCTTATGAGGAGCAGCTGAGGGAACTGGGGTTGTTTAGCCTGGAGGAAAGGAGGCTGAGGGGAGACCTCATCGCTCTCTACAACTACCTGAAAGGAGGAGGTAGTGAGGTGGGTGTTGGTCTCTTCTCCCAAGTAACAAGTGATAGGACAAGAGGAAACGGCCTCAAGTTGTGCTAGGGGAGATTTAGATTGGATACTAGGAAAAATTTATTCACTGAAAGGGTTGTCAAGCATTGGAAAAGGGTGACCAGGGAAGTGGTTGGGTCACCATCTCTGGAGGTATTTAAAAGATGTGTAGATCTGGTGCTTAGGAACATGGTTTAGTGGTGGACTTGGCAGTGCTAGGTTAACGGTTGGACTCAATGATCTTGAAGGTATTTTCCAACCTAAATGATTCTATGATTCTATGATTTTGATGGATACCATTTACTTATCTCATGCTTTTAAAAATGGCAAGCCAGCATATATTATTTGATGTGCTTAGCCATGTTGATAGTCAGTCTGACAGTCAGCAATGTGTCAGTGCTGCGTTATGCCAAGGTGCACAAATGCTGCAAGTGACAAATAACTCCAGTTTTGGCACTCCTCTGTAGGAGGAAGCTTGCATTAGTTTTGATATTCAGAATCTTTTGACACTTGAGCCAGTGTTTAAGTCTGTCTTCCAATTTTGTAAAGATGACTTTAAACCCGCAGACAACTAATGATGTAAAGGCTAATCTGACTAACTAGCTAGTCTTCTCATATTGTAAGATCAAATAAGTAGAAAGATTCTAATGTTCAGATTTCTATGCCTATAACTGAGAAAAGCTTAAAAATACAGATATTTTGAGTCATCAGAGTTATGAGTGCATGCAGTGGTCAAGCTGAAGTTAACTTGAATAAATCAGAATAAAGTTCATACCCCAGATGTGTGCCAGCTGATGGAACATACACAGTCTCTGAATATGTAAAGTTACAGACTTTTATGGTTAGTTTCAAAGATAAATTGATATGTTTATGCAAACAATGTTATCATCTAATCTATAGATTAGAAAGAGATTAGTGGATACCCTTTTTCAGTATCTTGCATTCTAGCATGTGACCAAGAAAATAATGAAATGGGTCTAAAACAACAATAGGAAATAGCCGTACAATGGAGAAAGAAAAATCAGAGTAAAAAGAAGGCTAGAACAGAAAAGATTTTGAATGAAAGGATGCCATTTCAGTGAGCTTTATTTGACAGTCTGAGGGAGCTTTAGGCAAGCGATTTGCTGGGGCATCTTAAATTAATATGTGTTGGTACCACAATAGCATGGCAAAACCACAGCACTGTAATAGACAGATCAGTCCCTTTGCTGCAATTGCCATAGCAAAGCAACAATTAAGCAGATTTTGAGATAGAATTTATAATCAATGAGCTCCTTAAATAGAAACATTTTACCTGAAATCACTGCTCAGGATCATACCATATTTTCTACACTACAGAAATGGAATAATTAAGAAAAAAGTACTTCAGGCAAAGGAGATCAACATAAAAAATAGGCTTTTTGGTAGAAATTATTAGATGTTCACTGCCCACTTGAATGTTAAACCAGGTTGTAAATGATTGTAAAATACAAGTACTTCTCTTCCTTCCTCTTAAAATACTGATACAGAGAGAATGGGGTTGAAGAGAGACTATAACCATAGGAAACAACCTTGGGGATAGTTTATACAACAAAAAAACCCTTTCTTTGTCGTTGAATGTTAAAAATAATGTGCTTTTCAATGTATCGAATTAAGTGAATTTGTCTTTCAACAGTTTAAGCTGAAATGAAGTCTTCTGAAATTATTAACCCTTTGACCTTGATGATGCTTCTCTATCAGTACACTGAGCAAAAGGGTAGAAAAGCAGTAACTATTTTTTAAAGTGAAGCTTTCAGGTCAGAGAGCCATGACGACAGATTGCAACAAAGTCACTGCAAAATCTCCTCTTCTTACTGTTCCAATTTTCCCTCTTTTATAACTTTAACATTGTTCCTGACAGCTTAATTCTCCATTTCCCTTTCCCCAATCTTTCTCTTAATAGGTTTGACTGGTTCTTTTTTATTTCTCATCCTCCTTTTTACATGATTCCTATTCAGTGTAGTTCATTACTTGGTGCATTTCTTTCTAGCATTCTGTCTCTTTTTCAGTAATACTTCATTCTTTTACAAGAACAAATTTAAAGCAGTATTAGGTTCAAGGATGCTAATTCTCCAGTAATTTTCTTCCTCTTGTTTTCACTTGGTGTATGTCATGTTCTAGATCATGACTTGGTTTGCACAACCTTTAGGTCCAACCAGCTACCTTCTAACCAACAGGTTCATCTCACTGTTCTATTTCTTTTTTGTTTTAAAAGTTTTCTGATGTTTTATCAAGGTTGTGGAGATTTTGAGGTACAGTCACCAGATTTTCTGAGCAAGGGAAGCCTGTTTAGAAAGGATTGTTTGAAAATAAATTATTTCCTATTTGGTATGCAATTTATTGTCCTCTGAGGGTATATATTCTCTACTAAGTTACCATTCATCTGCTTTGCTCTGGATTGACTGAGACTGCTGATACTAAAGCTAAAATAAAGCTGTCAACACTTTGTCAGAGCATGAAAAGTAAAGCACGCGTGTAAAAATTGATGTGCAGAATGAGGGGATGAACCTTGGCATGCCTGGGAAGGGGAATCCCACAATACCTTCCACAGAAGTGGATACTTGAGATTCCTCTTTAGCTGGAAAAGTAACAAGTTATTAATTTTTATGTTTATTTAGAAGCCGATAATTACAACAAAACAAATCTCTTGTAGACAATCCCTTTAGATAATAAGGTTTCATAGGATGGGGTTTTTTTCCCCTTTTTTCTGTGCCTGCAGGAGAAAGATGTGATGATTACACCCATGCCATTTGCAAGGCCACAGGACTTAGGCCCATCCATTGCTATTGTGGCAAAGGTAAACCAAATTCAGGATCATCTGCTGAAGAAACATGATATTGAGCTGTACATGCATCTGAACCGACTGGAAATTGCTCCACAGATTTATGGACTGTAAGTGTTTGCAAAACATTATTTAATTTAATTCCTTCTATATTTATTTCATTATATTATGACTTTTTTTCCTTAAATTTAGGATTAGAGGAATGGGGCTAAAAAGAAGTACTTCTTATCTCTTGGAACTTACTCAATTGGCAGCATTACAGTAAATGACACCCAGTTGTTGTATTTGTGATAGTGGCATTCTCAGTGCAGATAAAGTCCATTCAACTACATATTAGAGAACTTGACGAAGACTCTCAGTGCAGTGATGAAGTATGTACTGAATCAAGTACATATTCTACTGTGGTTTTCCTATAAGAAAAAATGGTATAATAGGACATAAAGAAGGGGGGAAGGGGAAAATTACTAGCATTGAATGGTTTATTTACCTAATTTCATCACCATTTCGGTATCAGTGAACTTTCCCCTATTGCAATAATGGGATTTTGGATAGCAGTAATACAGGTGTGATGGGGCATGTTAAAAGTTAAGGCATGGAGATAATAAAGCGTCTGTATATGGAATCAGCCCAGGTAGTCCTTTTTCCATTAAGCTGGCTCAGACCCATTCAGCTGGTTGTGTATTGTGTGCCCCTGTTCCACAGGGAGCTTATTGGGCCAGGTGCAACTTTGGATGTGGCGTTGTCCACATGTTTGCACAGGGTTGCATCTAAACCAGTTATGGCTGTTATAGTCAGTCTGGGTCAATACAGAGCAAGCAACTTGGATGAACCATTAGTAACTGTGAATTGACTGTGGTTTTGAGGAAGAATTCTGCCTTCATCGTCTGGAATTCTAGACATTTGATTAATTTTGATTATTCCTTAAAGAGTTGGCAAGCTATATGTGCAGTTGCAGAGAGAGCACAATGAGACTTTTAATGTTTTTTTTACTTTTTCCAATGATTTAAAATAAGCTTGGCTTTGCCTTAAATGAAAAAAAAGGTTTTGTTTATAGGTGTGAATTTCCAAATGTAATTGTGAATTACGTATAACAACTCAATAGAAAATATAGAAAGGGAGGCAAAAGGTGACTGTGTAAATGTCAGGCCATAACTGCAATACTTAACATTAAAGTCTAATTTGATGTTACAGTAAAATGGAAAAATGCTGAGACATAGTATACCCTCAAGAAGAGTTGAAGTAAGACTAGGTAGCAGTCCCAAATTTACAAATGACATATATTAGGAAGATAAATATAATTCTACAAAACCTGTTTAAATAGTTTGATAGGAATGGGTTACAGGGAGAGGAAGATTAAGCCAAGTAAACTCAAGGTATTAAAAGTATGAAGAGGACCGATTGTCCTATTACAGTGTTTTTTGCATAGTGTAGAGTTGTGTATTTTCTTATTATCTTCACTAGTCTGGAAGAGAAAGCAAGCATCCTTAATAAAATTCAGGGGTAGTAATGAATAAGTAGGCAGTATAAATATCAAGGAAAACAAAAAGACAGTGTTTCTTCTTTATGAAGGCTTATGAAAACACACAGAAAATAAAATAAGATAAACCTCAGAAATTTGCAAACAGATATTCTGGGGCAAAACTAATTTGTACTGTAGGTATTTGCTTCAGTATAAGATTTTGCCTTTCAGGAAGAGAAATAATTGAATGAAAAAATTAGACTTTAGCTCAAAACATAACATTATAATAACAGAAGAACAGTGCAGTCTGGTGTGGCATAAATAGAACTGAATCTGAATAAAGAAATTTACAGTTAAGGGAATGAATTATGAGAGAGAGCTTCAGGCTGACTATCAGGAAAACCTTACTAACAGGGAGCTGTTAGACTGTAAAATAATATATCAAAATTAACAAACGAAAAACCATCAGAATATTTTAAAGACAGGCTTTGAAAAGCTCTCAGAAATGGATAGTATCATAGAAAATGAGTCTGCACTGGCAAAAGAGGAAAGTAGGTTGCCTGTGAGGTCATATCCTTCTCTGATTTCTGATTTAATACAGAAGACAGGAGAAAAAGAAAGGGAAAGGAACATGACTGTGTTGTATTATTCTCACCTTTAATGATGTGTGAACTCTTCAGAATAGTTATTTCCCGTAGTGAGCAAGCTGACAGTCTCAGATGCTGGCTCTTTTTCTGTATTTAACATTTCTTGAACTAGAAACAGCATTTCTTAAACAGAATATGTTATTAATAATTGCTAAACCTAACCCAAGTGCAGAATTCATGTGAGCTTTTTGTTGAAGTTTATTGTTTTGCTGAAGTTTGTTGGGTTTGCCAACAATAAATATTCATCTATCACCCTTGGTATCACTCAAAAGTATACAAACGGTAGAAGGAAGACTGGGAACGACCATCAAAAGATATTACGGTATTCCTGGTGAAAAGTATCAACACAAAAAGCTTATATTTAGTGGCAGTCTCCCCTTAACCTGAACAAGTTTTACAGTTTCCTTATTTAAAAATATAGTATTTTATACTTTGCATCCTTCTATAACCTTCTGAGGCAAGGCAGAAACAATTCCTACTTACTGTTTGTATTTTCATACAGTTGCTTTCAATCTTTGATGCTTATAGTCAAAGGACAAATAGTCCTTTCATTTTTCAAGCACTTCTGCTGAGAGGTCAGGTACTGTAGCCTGTTTCCATGTTCAGAAACTGTCCTTTAAAATAAAATGTGGTTACACGCTTCTTGAAATTATGCTTACCTGCTTACAAGACATTTCAGTCTTGTAAGTCATTTAACAGGCGTTTCAATACGTGTGGTATGACTCATTAATTTTGGTGGCTGTCCAGTAGTGCAAAGGTTGTATGCTGGTTTTGTAAAAAAGTATACTCATTATAGTGTTTATCATATCAATGTGAAAAGGCTTAATTTTTTCTTCAGTAGTTAGTCCTCTGCAAACAGGTATGTCATTAGCCTCAGCCTGGCATGCCAGGCTGCATGCTGGGAGGGGCTTCAAGTTTAGAATAAATCTGGGTAGTTTACATTTTGTGGAGTTTTAGCTCAAGGGAGTGGATTTCTTTATTTTCTGGAGGGCATCAGTGAACAGACTTCGCATTACCTGGCTGTCTCAGTCCATTGCTGATCAGAAAGAGAACCCTGTTAAGTATAGCAAGGTATACTAGGGTCCTGGCTCTATGCCGTACTTGTGCTCTCGGGTCTTCAAGTTGGTGTCATATACAGTAGCAGCCTTAGCACAGGAATTTCTGTAGCTGGACGTTTTGTGAGACTGTACATTCATTCACTTGCAGTCAGCCGCCACGTATCCCTTGATAATTATTCAGCTGCTATTAATATCAGCCAAAATGGAACCAGCAAAACAGAGATAAAGGCTTTGTGTGTTATCATTCTTCAGTCTTCTTTATTTGCCATGTCTCTAGCTTGTTTTTAAACTCTAAGATAATGTTTTGCAGAATAACATTATTTCACGTTCCTGGTAGCACTGCGAATTGCGTACAGTCTAACCAAACTATAATAATTACCTAATCCTATCTGATATTGTACTTTGTAAAGTAAAGCACAAGAATGGTTTGAAAATAAAATGGAATTGATTACATTAACAGTTCAGTGACATGCTTCCTGATAATAAACTTTTCTCTAAATAAAATCAAAAAGTTGCTAAGATTTAACAAAAAGATTGAATACTCTGAAGGGTTGACAGATTGAATATTCAGTATAATTGTAAAATTAGATGAGTTAACAATGATTAATGTCCCAGATTAAATGGTATTTTAGTGTTAATTTCTTTGACCCTTACATCTAATTCATGTGAAAGTACAAAATAATTATTGCAAAATTTCTGCAGTTTCTGCAGTGGCCAGTGTTTGCAGTGGCAAATTAATCAGGTTGTGCTCTCAGCTTGAGAAAGGATAAGGTTTGAGGAAAGTCTTCATATATCCATATTTTAGGATATTTTCTTCCATTTATAGTAATTTGTAGTAGAGGACTTCTTTTACATTTCATTGAAAAGATGAATCAATTGGAAAAGTGCCACATAATGTCATTATTACTACTTTATTTTATGTACTGAGAGTTTCAAAGTGAATTATATTGCATCAAATGAAATTCTCATAGAACTGCATGCAATAAGTACAGCCAGATCATGTAAGTATATATGATATGGTTGTATAGAAACGCACGAAAAGATAATGACAAGGCATAAGTGTAAAAAGCTTTATTTAAGAACAAAAATTAACCGTTGGCATAAACTCACTAGCTTCTGCATCATAACATGGGTGGCAGTATTATATTGGTTAAGCAAACTCTTTCTAAGCACATATCCAACAGACAATAAAGCACATGCAGAAGTGAGTGTAAATATTTCATGATAGCTTAATCTCAGTACAAAAAAGGCCTTCTTAGCACATTCAGTGCCGATGACTTTGCCTCCTGCTGCCACTCTGCTTTATGATGATCAATCAGATAGACATACTGCCTACTGCGGTTCAAGATGCAGTTTCAGCCCTTTAGGCTGATACCACAATTATACTTCAAGAAGAAGCCTATCTTACGAAGCAAAGAAAAAAAAGAAGAGAAGGATGCAAACTAAGTTACAGGGTAACTAGGCACAAGTGTAGATTTGAAGATAGCATTAGAAAGGTTATGTTATAGCAAAGTCAACAGCAGATGTGCTGCTCCACTATTACTATTCTTAGTTGCTTTGCTTTGAGCACTGCTGTGGGGCATCCACCTGTTTTAGTTTCTCTCCCATGCCATTATGGTACCAGGCAGTATTCTTTTCCATAACCATACTGGTCTCTGGAGGGAGAATTCAAAGGATTTTACCTGTGCAGTAAAGGAACATAAATCATATTCATCGTATCCAGGGGAAAAAAAAAAAATCCCACTAGTCATCAGAATAAGAAATCTTCATGATCTCCAGAAAAAGTAGATCAAAGATCAGGCTTGCTAAACAGAACTTTACAGATCATCCAGGATGCCTGGGTTTATATTGAATTCTCACACTTCACCAAAAAAATGAGAGAAATAATATACGGCACGGTCCAAACCAATTACAGTTCCTCTGTAGTTTTTAATCCAGTGTCATCAATTAATTGGACAGCAATTACAATGAAAGTAACTTTGAGCTATTCTGCATGTAGTAGGGGAACCACCAAAATCTGACCTTGCTATTAAAATAAATGAGTATCTAGCAATGGCTAAGACTTAAGTCAACACAAAGTCTTACTGAACAAAGTAATAATTCTTATTTGAATGTCCAGGACCAAATTAATCCTGAACTTAGTAACTGGTATTGCTGTTGATTTCCAGTAATTATCTTCTGTTTGACTTAAACAAAGCCTTACATATAAAGCAGATTTTAATAGAATATAAATCCTAGCTTGTCTGTCAGTAGAGGGCTTGTTAAGTATTTAATGCCAGATGAACAGGCCTTTCTAAGAAAGGTTATCATCCATTGTTGGTCCCACAAATTAAGAAGAGATAGAGTCTACTGCATTTTTAGATAAAGCTTTTAGGGCCTGACTCAAGACATCTGAAGACTTTACTATGAATTTTATCTTGCATAGTGAAAAAAGTATTGTAAGAAGAAGCCTGTAAGCTCAAAGTTAGGTGACAGAAGAAAACACCTCTGAAGCTAATTTAGAAAGCTACAATATATTTTGATGGAGAGAGGGATTCCCTCACCCACTGTTGACATACCAGTTGTATTGCGATGGTTTACTAACTCAAAGGATTGGCTCTTTGCAAATAAATGTGGACAATTCTTGAAGCATCAGAGTAGGTATCTTACTTTCAGGCAGCAAGCAAATCCTCCCTAATTCTAGAGCTGCTTTTCTTCTGTTTTGAAATGAGGCTACTCACCCTTTCATGTTCTTAAATGATACATATCTGTTGCTCATTGTTGAGTTTCTCCAAAAAGCTTTCTGGTTCGTTGATTGAAAAAAATGCTTATTTCATTTTGTGCTGCTTCTTGTTGTGTATTAGGTTGAAAATTACAGTATGATGAACTTTTGATTTTATCCTTTTTCCCAACTGTCTCAAATAGTATTTTAGTCTTACCTCAGACTTAAGATTTTAACAGATACATAATGTAAAAGCCCACTCTATAAACAGAATGAAGGATTGGTTGAGGTGTCAAAAGTGTTCATCTGAGTTTTACTCTCCTGCCGCATAATTATGTGCTGAGATGATAATGAGTACTACTGGATGACTGTGAGGATGGAATGCAGATTTGTCATTATGTTGCTCCTTGATGCAGGTGATGTGCTTCCCATATGAAGTACAGGGAATTATCTTTATCTGGGAAAGAAACAAGCAAGAAAGCTTCCATTTTGACTTTTGTCATATACCCGAAAAAAAACCCAAAACATCTAGTGACATTAAACATAAGTAGGCTTAGAGACCAGTGGATTTGAATAGAAAAATATCTTCTGAAACCTGTGATGAATTTAGTAGGAATATATACAGGTGTTTGAACGGCTATCTTTGTCTTTTTTTTTCCTTGTACTTTTGTAGTCAATAGCTATTGACTATAAAAGCTGAACAATGAATGGAGAAGTTCTACTCTAGTAAGGAATTTAAGGTGCCATATATCAAGTATTTACTTCTCCTTGGCTTTCTTTATACTTAAATCACGTCAGCTGTTCAGGTTAACCAGTACTGTTTAATTTAGTACATCATGTTGTTTCTTTCTGTGACACAGAACTTAGTCTAGAATCTCATGCTGGAAATTGGTGCAGAAAAGGCAATAGGTAGGTCAAGTAACTGTTGCAGAAGGCAGTTATCTCAGCATAAGCCTAAAAAATTAAACTGTGCTAACATGCCCATGTTAATATGATGTTAGCAGGCAAATTACAGTACTTTGGACTTAAGCACTTGCTAGCAACCAAAGCATTTCCCATAGAATTGAGGCCTGTGGATAATTCATGTTTTTGTTAACCAGTGCTTCATCCTCACTGCTTATTCTTACCTCGCCTATCTGAATCAAGTTAGTATGGGCATGAAAAAATAAGTTGCTAGCATGCCCTTTACTTTCCTGTGAAGGCATACGTTTAGAGATGATAATAAAGTAATGAAGAGAAGCATGTGCACCATCCAGCAGGGAAAGATCATCCTGTCATGAGTCCTTAAAATAAAAGCCAATACACAAAGATAGTCTGAGGACTAATACAGAGAATTTCATGCTGAGAATCTTTTGGTTCTTTTGCATCATCCTGATGCACATAAAAGAAAGCCATCCAAACAGGAGCCTCTGCTAGAATGCAAAGAAGACCCTCAACAAGAGCAATGGCAAGACATAGTAAACACAATGCAGTGACTAAATTGTAAAACTTAAAAGTTATGCTGTCATCTTTAAACACATTTGGGATCAAGTGGGTAGTGCAGATAAGAGAATTTTGTTTGAAATCTTTAAACAAATGAGCATGAAATACTTAAATGCACAATGTAGGCCTGTTGGAAGCACAGGAGTTAGGTTACATAAAAAACTCAAATTTTTTGATATTTCGTTGTTCTTCCATGTCAGAACAAACTAGTCCATTTTGGATTTTCATGGGTGGGGAGAAGAATGACGGGGAATTGCGTTCAAGAAAAGGAACAGTAGTTAGTGAACTACCTTAAGGGGTGGGATGTCAACTTCAGGGATAGCACAGTCTTCAGTCTGAGTCTCCATCAGCTTAGGAGGACATGTTAATCATCTAGCTTTTCAGGGTTATTTTCATTTCCATCCTTAGTTTTAGCAGAAGATTATATCCTGAAACCACAGTTCATCCCTAATGAAAATGTTGTTGAAAATTAGTGAAATAGTAACTCTAAGAATATGGCCACTCTGCATTTTCTCTAGAGGTGTCTGGTGGAATGCAGTTAATCTGGAAAATGAAAGGCAGTATAGTGTCAGCATTGGGAAGAATGCTTCCTTTTTGCTTTTCTCCCCACAAAAGTAATAGTTCGCCAGGTAGTCACTTCAGTCCACCTCTTGTTTCCACATTAGATACCAAGCATAGTTCTTGGATAGCCATTTCTAGCCCTATGGACAGTGCACTCTCCCCCTTCAGACTAACTAAATGTTACAGACTGAGGTGAGGGGGTTGGGGGTAAAAAAAAAAAGGTGGGGAGTTCTGTAGACAACTATATTATTCAGATTATATGTTCTGAGTCTTCTCTGACAGTTGTTTTATTGGGAGTTCTTGAGTTAGGTAAATACATAGCAGCGTTAGCACTGTGTGCAACAAGAAAAGGTCCTGCCCTAAAAATAATACAGCTGACTGTCCTAAATGGGTGAGCTGGATAGTAGTTCTCCATGACCTTGTGAACCTCTTTCCAACATCTTGCAGAAGCTTCAACAATTAAAAAAAAAAAAAATCTTGTTCCAGATAGGGGCATGCCTTGAGTATCTTTTCTGGTTCTGATGCGGTTTTGAGCAAGAATTTTTAAAAGTATCCTATGAAATATTAAAGCAAGCCAGCCGTATCTGAAGAATAAAATCCATTAACACAGGTCACAGGCATAGGTTGCTCAAGAGCAGCGCTGTTAATTAGGGTGCACAGTTTTGTGTAACTTCTGCATATTGTATGAATTCACAATATTTTAGTCTAGATAAAGAATGAGAAATTATGTTTGAGAAACATTTCTAAAAATAGTTCTTTTACCAAACTAATACTGTAAAAATAATGAGAATATTTCATCACCCCTCTTACTGAAATGTACTAGCACATGGCCCTAAAGGGTTAAGTTATATAACTTTGCATGAAGGCCCTACACATTTTGGCAAGAAGAGAAAATCTGTGCACAACACTGCAAAATAGAATTGCCTAGTGAAAAAGAACGAAAGCAGACAAGAGGAGGAGCTGATTTCAAATACACGTTTTGAAATCAATGAATGAGTCACACTTGAATTCTTACAGAAAGCCAAGGGTGCTACTCTTCTATTTTCTTTCTCTGAAAATGCGCTTAACATACCATTTGCAGCTTGATATCGACTGCCGTTGATGAATTCCTTGCATTTCCAGATAGCACTGTTTATAAGGAAAGAAGGCAGTGGATTCACCTAGAGCTTGTTATTCAGTATTGAATGTATTGACAACAGGGCAATAATTCTTCCCAAATTTCAGAGAAGCAAAACAACATCACCCAATATAACATCAGCTTGGGAAGTCCACGAGAGAGCATCTCTTTTCATAGACCTTTACACTGTCATCGTAATTTTTAATGATCTGCTTTCCTTTACTTCTTACCACCTTATTTGAAATTAGGACCATGTTAGCATGCTTTCTCTGATTACCTTTGTATAATTTTTTTTTGTCCTTGAAGTCTGACAAAGTGTCCAATACAGTGCTCTTTGAATGCCACACAAGCAATATATTTTATTTTGCTCTTGGTATTGAGAAAGGGGAGAGAGAAAAGAAATTTCATATTTTTTGTCCTTTAAGTTCATAATATAATATAGTGTAATAAAATATAATAGTAACTCCCCCTGCTTCTGATTGCTGTTACTCCTACCAATAATGCTACCAGGTTTCTATTAGCAGAGGTGGAGAAGTTTGTAAAAAAATATTTTGACACTTTGGATGAATCTATACACATACCCACATGTGCAATGTAGCAGCAAAAGAACTGTGTAATATGTTGTATGTTATTAAATATCGTTACAGTGCTTAACTCAAAATTCCAGGCAACATCTAAACACAGTCCTTAGTTGTTTACAATTTACATCAATAAATGTTGTGTGAGCTTGAGCCTTGTGGTTTATTCTATTTCTCCTAACAAGTACATGTGGGAATGACACGCAAAATTGGCAATATCAGGTTTTTGGGTTTTTTAATAATGCACTTACAGTTAACTAGACATATATGGGACATCTTGAATCAAAGATTCTCCTCATTGTCCTACTTATCTATGAGAGAAATCACAAAAGAAGTAATCAGGCAATAGAAGAAAATAAATAATTCTCACAAAGTTTGCAACATGCCAGCGTGCTTGATATCTAGAAATGTTAATGATGACACATTTATATTTGTGTAGAGTGAACAGTAGAAAAGATAATGGCACCTTTGACCTTAGCATTTCATATATTACTATTAACATGTTACATATATTGAAAAAAAAATAATTGAAACAGATTTAATTCTTTTTTCTTACTTCAATAACTGTAATCAGAAAAACCTTTTTAATGGTATAATCCCATATCCAACCAAAGTACTTAGTTATACATCCTGCTTTACTGTATATCTGAGCTCTGGGACTCTCCCGCCAAAACACATTCTCTGATTTATCTTCTGTCTAAACTATTTCTTACATTATGACTCTGTGCTGCAGCCTTTGATATTCCTCCCTGTGACATCATGAGACAGCTGTGTTACATTGTGTTTAAGCAGTACTAAACCTTTAAACTTTAAACGAATATTTTTCTTCTTGGAGGTATAAATAGAATATGTAATAAGCATCTGTGGGATATGCAATTAATGTCACTTGTGAGGAAAGACCTTCATGATGCACTTGGGTTTTGGCACTCTTAAATTATGAGCTCTTTACTACACTCATGGGATAAATTCCATATCCCCCAGATGCTTATTATGTATCTTCCATCTCCCTTAATTCCTATTAGCTGGATTAGTAGTTGTTGTGATGTTGAGGTTTATGGTAATTTAACTGGGGTGGTTCTCAGTGATCAATAAATAAACTTCAAAAGTTTAGTAATTTTTATTTTCTAGCAATTCCGGTGTGTATAGCTGTAACAATTTACATTAAATGCTAGTTGGATATACCAAAAACTTTGGTCAACTCTGCACACCGGTGTATCCATTACCTAAATTTCAAAAAACAAGCAAATATATAAAACCAAAAGATTTCAATAGCAAAGAATGAGATGAATTACAAGGTTCTGGAGTGACTTAAGATGGAGGTATTTCCTTTAGCACCTGCAAATGTTAAAAAAACTAATTCACGTAGAGAACAGATATCTTGTTGTTAAATGACATTATTAATGTTCTTGTCACAGTCATTATCTGGAGAGTTTATCAAACTGGTACAGAATGGCCTAGATTAGTTATCAACTCAGGAGCAAATAAGATTTTTAAAAGACTCAATAAAGTCCAGTGATTAATTGTTATATATTCTGATTCATGCCTATCCCATTTTATCTAATTTAATAAAAGTCTAAAATGATGATTAATCCTTTCACACCAGCAGTTGCTGGTACATCCATTACATGTCCAATCTGAATTCCTCTGCCAAGGAGTTAAGTACTATTTTGAACTTGGTGTGAAAAATATCATTATAAATTTCATTAACCTGATCATCAAATTTAAAAAAGTCAACTCGTAAAATCCATTACTACATATCATGCATCGAAGATTAAAAACTGGTCCTCAGTGGGCAGGAATAGCCAGGATTTAATTCCCACAGCATATGTTTAAAGTGCTCATATGACATTATTGTATCTGTAATTATCAGAATTTTATGTTTATTAACCCAAGTGAATTAAGAATCTTGTTTTGCGTAAAATTTAGCATGCATGTTAAATTGACCATTAATTCAGAGCATATCAATGTATATGTATTTACTACAAATGCAAAGATATTTGTTTAGCGTATTGTAATAATTTTAGCATTTAGAAAATGTCTTCCTTTAATTTTTCCTTCTCGGATAACATAATTTACTTCCTCAGTGTTTCCAGTTGGCTATCTTTGTGTAAATCCCCATGGGTGACATTGATTTAAATCTTACTTCAAGTAGTCCTTCTGGGGGAAACTTGGAGTATTTCATGTTTGCACTATATCTCAACAATCACTAAGTCTTCATCTTCAAGAAGATGCTTTTTTCCAACTGTAACACTGTTTATTCTTCGGGGTTGCTTGGCCCATCCGTAGTTAGATCCAAGGGAGATGCCTCTCTGTGCTGTACCTTAAATGTGCCTGGGCACGGAAATAGGCACAAAACCTCATGGCGGTCCGGGATTCAGCATGGATTTATTGCGTATTCTTAGGAAGGTTGCTCCAGATGGAAAATCAGTAAACGCCTGAAAAATGCGCTGCCGGAGAGCCCAGGGAGGCCGCCTTTTCCCGGTGCGTTTGGGGGATTTGAACCCGGGTCCCGGGGCCTCTCTGTGCAGCCGCCGCCTGAAACCCCGCCCAGCCCCGCCCCCCGCCCGGCGTGCCAGCGGTTTCCTAGGAAACGGCGGCGGCAGCGGCCGGGCCCCCGCGCTCGGGGAACCCCGCCCGGCCGGCAGCGGCTGCGGCCTGCGGCTCCTCTGGGCCGTGAGCGGCTCCTACAGGGTACCTGGCTCTGAAATAGTGCGTGGAATGCACCGTAGGAAGAAATAGGGAGTAGTTGGGACAGAGAGCCTTTATCGCAGTCGGTAAAAAAATGGCTTATTTTTCACTCGTGCCTGCAAAATGTGGTCCCTTGGTTGACTCCAGGAAAGTCACCTAGTTTGAGAAAATAGGAACTGTGGGTTTTTAGCAAACAAAAGACAGCTTTTTTTTTTTTATTCCATTTTTTATTGGAACAAATACAAAAACAAATACCTCTCTCCCAAAAGAGCTTTTTGACTGCACTATCCACTTGGGCTCCAGACGTAAAATGGAGTCATAGCAGGTGCCGGATGGCAGTGCTCCTGTGAGCAGCCGACTGTGGCTTCTGCCTTCTGCGCTTGGCACGGCCGTCAGCTGAGGTATTTCGAACTAGCACAACTGTTATTATATACTGCAGGGAGCTGTGCGGCTTCACTGCGTGGTGTAGTTTCACCTTACACATTCCTCCTTTACCTGCCCTAATGGTTTTGCCCATTTCCCTTAGCCCTGCTTAGATGTTCTGTGGAAAGAAAATGGAGAAGTTAGGAAGAGTGGAAAGGCCCTTCTTCATCCACGACATCCCTACCTGGTGAAACATGCTTTTCCCCGTCCTTTTGCAGACAACTAGCATCATTCCAACAGGTAGTCATGGCAGTGCAGAAGTGTTTCAGAACAGCCAGGTTATTCATCAGAGATGTATTTCACATACATTATCAGGTGTTGGATTTGGAAACACACATTTGTGCCATAAGACAGCTTAGGTTCTCCTGGTATGAAGAAAGGAGGAGTGCCTAAGTGATTTTACTCTTGGGTGGACCAAAACTTATTTCTAAGACTCAACTTTAAATCAAAAAAGTTTGTCCATTGTAAAATCCTAACCTCATTGATTAAACGATCTATTTTTTGATGCATCTTTGATCTAAATTATCTTTTGATCTATTAAATGCAGGGCTTAGAGCAAGTTTTTCTTCTAACAAATGGTTTAAATGATCTGTCTGCAGTACTTCATGTAAACTCCACCAGGCAGAGTTGGGTAGTAGCATAGTTTAATAGCATCTCCCAAAAATTCAACTCTATACTTTATGGGCTAGAATAATACCCAGCCATATTTCATAGTCTTATTAAAATTCTGTAACTTGTTCCAGGTTTTGAACATTATAGAGAATTATTTTCTAAACTTTGTGGAGGAGTTAATATCAATTATTTATTCTGAAAGAAGATGAGCAATGCTACGTTTCCTTAAGAGATATTTGATTGATTAAAGTTAAGGTTACTGATAAAGAGCTTTTTTTAATTTTACTTTGTTTTTACATTTCAGCAGTTCCTATTCCACTGAAAAATCTCAGATATCATTAGTTGGCTCTTGGTGTGTGTCCATTCCTGAGAAAATTGTAGTATTTTTTCTTGAGATGTTTTCAGTAAATGGCATTCAGGCAGAGGTAGCTTTGTCTTGGCTGCTGAATCACCTCACAAGAGAAGTCATCTGTAATAAAATGTTTCACTGGTGTATCTGAATCTTCCAAGTGCCCAGTCATTTATTTCTTCTTAAATCTCAAAAACTGGTAACAGTTACATAATATTCGTAACTACCACAGTAAGTTTGGGAGCAAACCAAACTACCGTTAGAAAACAAGACAATGTGGTAAATATGTAGTTAGTAAGGGGGGAAAAAGTTTGAGAGACTGTTAAAGGACATACTGTGTGAAGGTTTGGGGCAAGAAGGGGAGGAGAATGTGGGAGAGAAGAGATGGAGAGACCTCATTGCTTGAATTGCTGAACCTGGAGAATATAAGGTATGTTTGCAGTGGAGTTCAGTCATTAAATAATGCTCAAGGGTTTATCTCACATGGCCAGTTGCAGTGCTCACCAAGTAGTCAAAGGATGAAATAAATACCCAATGTGTAAACCTAAACATATGTAAAATAGGTAAATACGGTGTAGCCATAAACATAGAGTGTCTCATTCTTTGTGTATGTGTAGGTGTGGATAAAGTCTTACATATGCAGAAACTATTAAACCTCAAATTGTTTAGCTAACTCCTAAGTAACAGACTGGAAAAAAAAAAAAAAGATCTGGTTTAACTGATTCTGGTATGAGTAAGAGGGAAAAGAAGGTTCTTCTTTTTTTCCTGTTTCCTCTAGTTATAAAAATTACAGTGATTACACATCATAAAGCCTATCTGTAATAAAACGCATCAGCTGGCCAAGGTTTTCATCGCTCACTCAATAATCCATTAATACAGCAACGCTGCCCAGGCATCTTTATAATACCAACTCGGAGGTAATTTTAATCAGCTAGACCAGCTGGTATTTAACAGCAGCTGCTGGAGACGCCACAAATATACTCAATAGCTGACATCTTTATTTGCAGTTTTTCAAGGGGAGAAGAGATCCTCCTGTGGTTACTTATATTAAGCTTTTTTTTTTTTTATATAACTATTGGTACCAGAGGATAATACCTGAATGAAAGAGGGAATAGAGTTAATACAAAAAATAAAAAATATATTCTTGGAGTCAGAGGGCTTTTTCATGAAGTCCTCTTCATAAATGAACAAAAAGATAAAGCGTAGATGCCGGCTTTGTTGGAGTTTAGAACCTTTTCCTGGTACATTTACACTAATCTCAGACATGGCTTGCAGCATAAAATGTACTCTGCAGTGCTGCATCGCCCTGTCTTACTGAAGCTTTCCTGTCTCTCCACAATATAAATATGTGATAAATAGTGCTCTTGGTAGAAGAAAGTGATGCTTGCTCACATGTGTTCAATTTTAACTGACATGTACTTCTTTTGTCCTCAGTTTTGGCTTAAAGCGTCTGCATGCAGGAGTGTATATGTATATATCTATGCTTAAAGACACGGGTGTTTGTGTATAAATAATACACAATATGTTTATTTGTACTTCTCATCTCTTATAAGGCTACAGATGAATTCAGCAACTGAATAAAGCGCTGCGCTCTGCAGCAGTAAATGTGGAATACTATTTCGCATTGGGTTTGAGGGGGGAACAAGCAGAGGCAACACGAAGTTAACAGTCACAAACACATTATAAATAAAAATTTAATTACACTTGGGGGAGCTTGGCTTACAAAGCTCACAAATCCATAATGGAGCTTGCTGGTAATAAAGGCCTGATCTGTTTGTTAAACTCCAATATTCCTGTCCTTCTGTATCTCTTTTTTTACATAAAACTTCAGTTTCTGCATTGATTACCGATTGCAAAAAAGACTGACTTCACTGGTAAACTGTTTTTTTCTGTCAGATACCAAATGCTGTATTTCTTTATTAAGAAAATAGTTACGACTCTTAGGTAGGGCAGGGGAGGTGCCATGAGAAGTGTAAGTATATCTATTTTCGTTAACTATTTATCATATGTCATCGTGGATGAGATCTCTGTTTAATATGAATTTGACTTGCTGGAGATAGGTTTTTGTTAATGTATGAACAAATTCTAAGGTAGCAGCTTCTTTGTAATGAAGATTTCAAAACATACTAGTAATAGTTTAAATGGTTATGAACATGGAAGAAAATACAGTATAGTAAACTTGATAGAGGTATAAGTGTTCCTAGGACAGTAACGATGAAAAGTAGAACATAGTTTTAATTTTTCTTCTTTCTTTTAAATTCAAAATCTTATAGTTGAAAGAAGTTGATGGCATAAAGGAAGAAACCTGAGTACATAGATATAAATCCTTAAACAAATTTGGGGCTATAGTAGTCATTTGCAGGTACTCATTTGTTAGTCCCAGTGAGTTACCTCTCTAGTCAAATATGGATCTGTCTGAAACTCTGATTGACTACTTCAAATTAAAATCCAGTGACAGAATGGGTTACTGAGGTTGCAATTTGACTAAAAAATACTTAGCAAGCATGTTTTCTCTTATTTGTAGTGAAAACAGTCTGTTGAAGTTTGTTTAGTGTGTTTGACAACAGACAGTTTGATATATTGCTGGGCACAGCAGTAGGTTGGATTTGAGTGGTATTAGCTTTCACTGTTTTGATTAATGGTAATTGTTTCGATGAAAAGGCATGTTTTACGTACAACTCATGGTTCTGGAAAACAGAAGTCAACTTGCAAGATCTGTAATTACTGTTCTGAGTTAGCATATAAAGAAAGCTTGAAGAACATGCAGGCAAATCACAGTAGGGGTTTTTTTGGTATGTCTGTATTTTGTATGGGATCACATTTTGCATTTTGTAGCTTTTATACAGTGCTTCTTGTCTGAGGAAGTAAATCTTCAGTTTTATCTCTTCTTGAGTGCTACAATGTGCTTTAAGATATATTTCTGAATTTCACATTGTAGTTTCAGTCTTGGTGTGGTGAAATTTTTTTCTATGTTTTCAATCATCAGTAACAAAAGGACAACCTGGAGACTCCCCTGTCTCCTCACATCCCCACATAGTCCTGAAGGGAAGGACAAGATATCTGTTCATCTTTAAAAGTCTGTTTTCTCTGGTTAGAAAAACACTGCCTTCTCCCACTCTCAGAATGTATTTTCTAGTTTTCCTAAGGTAAGGGGTTTTTTTTAATATTTTATTTTCAGTGTATCGTCAGGAAAAGGGAAATAGCTGATTATTTTTGTATTTAGGTAAATAAAAGATTGCAATGATGTGTTTAGATGTAAGCCAATACCAGCATAGTAAAGGATGTCAACTATTATTACTAATACCATCTTTCATTTATATAGTGCTTTCATCCTAAAAGATTCTGGTTTCTAGAAAATGTAGATTTAAGCCAAAAACACAATTAAAAATATATCTCCTTGTCCCTGCATGTTAGCTTCGAAGTATTGTTTGTCTGTTTAACAGACAGCACCAAAATATCTTTCTTCTGCTTTGCAGATGCAAAAATGTACCATGAAATGAATATGCTGAAAGTACTGTTAAACCATCTCTAGAAGAAGAGAAAATTGGTTTTATAGGTTCCTCATTTTATGACATGCTTTCTTCTCAGATTTTAATATTTTGCAACACGTTCTGAAAGAAGAAATGAATAGATAGTGGTTTTCTATATCTGAAACATGTAGGGGCATCACAACCTACCTGAATTGTTCCCTAGACAGTATTAAAAGGAAAGCAGTAATATCTAAATTGTAGAGGGAGGCAACTAGATTTCTAAGTGTGGTGCCAATGTTTGTAGTCAACAATGAGACATAAAAAAAATTGTAGCCCATGTTGATAACAGCAGGGTTTGAGGTTTGTATTATTAGAGCTTGCCTAAAAGTATTAACACACAACTCATGTATAGCCTTTATATAAGCTATGTTCTATTATATATTTTGGGGGGAAATAAAAATCTGTAAAGCATGAAATTGTGGTGTTACAAAACGATTATTTCTAAAAGTGAATTATCTCGTCTCATAGTAGTACTAGCTTGGATTGCTATGTTAGATGTCAGGTGGTTTATTTCTGAGCAAAATACAAATTAATAAGTGTACATTTTAATACTTACCTAAACCAGTGACAAGAAAATAAATACTACTTTTTATTTACCTTGCAGTTAACAACCATGTGTCATTGTGGCATCTTTTATTGAAAGGAACTTTATTTAAGTAGCATAAACTTGTTGGATGGGCTTCAATTAAATGATGATTTGTTAATGCAAATGTGTAGCGAATGACTGGTAGTACATCTGTCTCTTCATCCATAGGCCATTACTGTGCAGCATTAGCACATGATTGTAAAAAACTGGAAATCATTATATGCAGGTAGTACATATTCAATCAATTCTGACCTTATGTCTCCAACAAATAAAAAAAAAGTATGTAATGTAAATGATATTTAATCTGAACCAAAAAAAAGGGGAAAGAATCTTTGAATATCTGCGATTCAAGCTGTTAGATGATGTGAGGTGACTGCTGTTTGGGATTGATTGTTATTGGTGGCCCCAGTGGGGAACAGCCAGCACATTAATCCTCTCTTACTCCTCCCTCATGCTCCTCCAATCCAAATAGTATTTTTGTTTATATTAGGAAATAAATACTGTTCTGTTTATTTTAAAATTCCTTTTTTTTTTACACCTCTCTTTTGGAGATTGAAAGGAAAAAGCTCTGTATTGATGACCAATGTTAGCCAGTTAAGCAGGCAGTGACAATTAATACAACAAAAAATCGTACAATTAGCTTCAGCTCCATAAGTGTCTAATGAGCCATTTGTCAGTCTTTTGGTGAAATAAACTACTCTATCTTAATTCTCCACTCTTGCAGCAAATAAATAGAAGTTATGAAACACCCGGGCACCAATAAAATATAATTTATTTTGCAGGGCATGGCAGAACTCCTTACATATCTAAAATGAGCATGTTATTTACAAACGACTTGTGATACTAATATAAAAAAGGATTTCAATGTTAACTGCTTTCGTTCTGCAGTAGATATGTTTTCTTCCTGATTTGTTTAATCATTTAAATGTATAATTACTCCTAAAGGCATGTGAGTTAAAATGACTTCTCCTGACGTGATTAACTCATAAAGCCAAAACAAACCTCAGAGAGGACCCTGAGAAACAGGGATCAGCAGTCTGCAGCCGAAACCACCGCCCATGTCAGGAAAGACAGAGTACACATTTCCAGTTGGGAACACGTCCTTGCTGCTGTTCCCTCCCTGACCCTTCCAGCCTTTTCAGTGACAAAACCACCTTTTCACAAAAAACACCACAGTGGCAATTGCTGTTCAGGTGACACAGTTGGTGTTGACGGAGGTGGAGCCAACACAGTCAGGCTGACAGAAACTCCTCATACAGGCACTTGTGACCAGTCTGTGGTAGCCCCCAGCACTCCCAGTGCCCTGCCTCTGCCAGACCTTGCCAGAGGTAAGCAGGGGAAGTGGTGGGACATCTGGTCTGAGGGACCAGCTGGAAGGAAGGCTGTCTGCAGAACCTTTTATTGTGCAGAGCAGGGCTATTATGCTTTCCCTCCCCATTCAAGTAGACTCTTGACTGGTGAAAATATTTCAGACAACCTGAGTTCTTCCTCACTCATCATTTTAACAAAAGTTTGAATTTGATTCTGGTTCAGTTGTGTGATGTCTTTCTGACCAGCTGTCTTCCCAGGCTGGTTTTAAAGCTGCCAGTAACTTGCTATTTTTCAAAAAAGACAGAAAGAAGAGGACAGGACAAAGTGTGATGTGTGGACAGAGCTGAGTTACTAGAGAGGAAGAGAATATTTCAAATGGCAGAAGCCACAGAAGAGACAACTTACTAAAGAAGCAAGGGTAGAGGGACATGATAGCTCCTGATACAGTGGATAAATCTGAGGAGAGAATGAGGAAGTAGTATCAGTGTGAATGGAGAAGGGACTACCTTCACTGAACTAGGCTTGAAGAAAGCCTGAGATTTTTTTGCAGATTGAAATATATGCTGAAATGACTGCCCAGCCAGTTCCATTTCTTGTAGGTGGAAAGATGTTGCATAGGGGAAAGCGACTGTGTTTGCACATCCAGAAAACTGATTTGGGAAACCCATACAGTGGGTTGCAAAGCTAGATACAACATTTCGTTATAATGGTCATTTGAAGATGGTAGTTCTTTATGCTCGGCCACTTGTACAAAGTTAACAAGCCAGATTCAGACAAATGTTGAACAAAAAGAACCGTGACTAAAGAAACGTAATCCCAGAAAATGGTGGACAGTTTCAATTCAGACATACACTAAATCGGTAAGAGACAGCCCTCTATATAAGGCTGGCACAAACCATAGAGACTTTGCTCTAAGTGGGAAGTCAGCATTTCTGGGGGATCAGATGAAATAATTGAAGAGGTTATTGTACAAGAGGAGTGGAAGAAAGGTGTCCTTTGGGAAAAGAAAATGTTTAAGTTGTAGTTTGTAAAGGAGATTTAATAGATCTTTTGTATCCCCACACAATTTTGAGCTAATGTAAGAAGTTTATTCTGATCGTACTCTCAGATGAAAAGGTAAAACCCTAACTTCTTGCATTTTGCTGGTTTTAATCACACTGTCTTGAAGCCCTTTGGGGCAGTTGCTTTTAGTTTTCTCATGAAAAAAATCAACATTCTGAAAAAAATATTTCAATTCTAGTGCTTATGTTTGTGATTCTTCAATGTCCTAAAGTCAACCATCCATCTATGGTCTAATGTGTTTGCTTGGCAACCAGGTTTTAGGAGGACTGCGCTATGTGTTTACACACAGAGAAAGTGGATTCAAGTTCTCTTATACTTTACTTTTCACTTGTCTTTTGGGGGTAGTATTTTCAAAGCATGGACCTTCAGGCTTGAAAGAATGTAGTATATCCTTCTAAGCAACGCAGATATGTTAAGGATAACATACTTACTGTACTGAGGTTTCCCTTAAAATTGTTCTGTTATAAAATTTTATCCTTTGCCTAATTCCCTTGTATGCAGTTTACTGTTGTAACACTTGCAAATGGCAACTGTTTTTTCATGATGCCTGCTATACATGTTGTAATATTTGCCAGGTCAGAATTCAACTTCTGTTACAAACAACTGTTTTCACTGGTCCTTCACTCCAAGTCATCTCTTTTGGACTCTTTTGTTCTTAACACAGATTGTTCTTAACCCAAACTTTAAAGGAAAGCTGAAACTAGCATTAGATGAATAGCAGACAACTGTAGTCATGTTTACAGACTCGAATGATTACATATATTTATATTCTAGAAGTATTTTATTTTGGTGTTTGTGTAAAACTCAAATTCTACCAACTCTCAGTCCTTAAATACACTCAAATAAGTACTGGTTGCATTTCTCTTCTGAGGACTTAGAATTTGCAGCTTATTGGCATTTAAAAAACTAAGTCTGGAGTATTCTGAGACATTTTTACAGAGGCTTCAAACCTCAAAAATAGTTTTCCCTCTGAGTACAGTTTTATGTTATAAATTGTCACTAGGTGGCAATATTAGTGATATCTGTCCACCCAGCCAGGTGAGGCGTAACTGGTAAACTACAGGTTGATAGAGCAGAAGAAAAAGGGAATGTGTTTTTTAGTTCCCCAGAAAGTTTGATAACAGGATGAAAGTGTGTCACAACATCTTGGAGCCACTGAATTGATGAGCTGTGTAAAAGACAAATGCTATCAGGCTACCTGTGTTTCTCAAAGAGATAGGAAAGTGTTGATGCAGTTATACAGGTAATAGTGAGACCTCATCTGAAATGCCATATACATTTCTGGTTAACTGTGTTCAAAAAAGATTAATACAAACTGCTAGAGTACAGCTTCCCCATTCTTCTGATCATCATCATTTTTCAAGAGGAGATTAAGAAAGTTTAGCTTATATAGCCAAGTCAAGCAGAAGGTGAGAGGATACGATTGGTCTCTAGAAATGTGTCAGGAAACAAATACTGGGTAAGAAAGTGAGTGAGTTGGACAATGTTGTCAAAAGCAGAATGATGCAAAATGGCCTCAAATGTATATATTGAGTATCAGAAGGTTGCAAAGGGGCTGTAATTCTTGCTACCTGTTACAGGAGTGAGGTTCTGGAGCTGTGTGATGGCAAGAGTAAGAAGAACAAGAAACCACTATGAGATGAATATTAATAAAAAACAAACCTGTAATATATTCACTCACAATCACAGGGAAGTGAACTAAATGAGATGGGGCTCTCTTTCAGTCCTAGAAGAATCCTCTGTGGATCTTTTAATCTGTCTCCTGACCACAGGATGTCCAGTGTTATTCCAGATGTACCATTTTCATTGGGCAGTCTTATCAAAGTATCTTAATGTTTATACCTGTAAATGGTAGCATTTGCTTAATGATGAGTCATTCTTAAAGACAAAAAACAGTCTTCATTGGTTACCCATAACATTTTGTCTCAGTCTTAAAGGTGTTATCACTGGGTTTTTCCTCAGGAAAACTTCTTCAGCTGCATGTGCTTTCTTTGGGGAAAACTGCAGTTTTTCCACTCTGAATGATAGGATTACATTTATTATTTACACTTAATTCAGCAATAGGCATTGTGTGAAGTGCTTATTTTTGAGAATCTCCACAGTATTTGGGAGTTTTTTCTGTTTTCCTTTCCATAAGCAATAAAGTTATAATGGGGTTACAGGATCACACTGAATCTGTGCTAAGGCATCTGCTAAAACTTTCTAGCAGAGCCTAATAAAGCCCTGCCCCATTTGTGACATACCAAATCACATTCTCCTTGCCTGGTCTGACAACCACAGCTCTTAAACAGCTGCTGGGGTAATTTGCATAAAGGAGATTGTAAATGTCTCATCAGAACGCATGCAGCGCAATCCACCCCAAAACCACTGCCTGAACACCAGGCAAAGAAGATTGTAGTCATAAAAATTGTGGCTCTCATGATTTTAGATTATGGTCTCCACAGTCTTACAGCTTTTGCAAATACCAAGCTTTTTTTTTAAAAAAAAAAAAAAAAAAAAAAAGAAGGAAAGTTTCATTTACCGATACAGAACAATACAAACAGATGCAGTGTTGCTCTCTTGACTCAGTCTAGCAGAAAATTGACTTCAGCAGCTAAGGTATGTGCTGACCCCTCCTCAGTTCTTCACACCAATGAGAAGTGAATTGATCCAGTTGAAACCATTTAGAATAACATTAGTAAAACCAAGTTATTTTTATGGTAGTGAAAGGAAAACAAAGAAAATGCAAAATAGCGTTAATGCAATACAGAGGATTCAATAAAGAATAAAAAATGCAGAAGTTAATACAATATGTTAATTGTCTGCATGCATCTGCTGTGTTTTATGATGCACATTTTAATAGAAATTAGTGTTAAACTTATGTAATTTTTGATAAAGATCAGAACTAAAGGAGATGTACATGCAGAACTAGGATTTCACAATGTGACAGGAATTAGGTGTATGCACTTCCTGAGTTTTAACTGTGCAACTTCAAATTTCTGCTTTGAAGCATCATTCTTCTTTGCCTTGAATGAATTATACTGGAGCAGTTTGGCAGGGTAATGAAGCTCAATGTTATGACTATACAATAGGAAAGTCAGTAGGTTCCACAAAGTTAGTGTCTACATCAGTTAAAGCCACTACTAGCTCATTGATTCTGTACTCTGTCCAATTTGTAGCGCAGATTGAGGCTTACTTGCCTGATATGTCCTTGGTTAAAACACCTTCTCTGGCCTTAGTTCCTGGAAGTATATGTCATGCTTCCAGCTACACCAATCTCAGTTGCATCATCATGAATAAGTACAAAATTGTTAATAGTAATGGAACATATTGTTGTCATCTTCCTTTCACTCCAGTTTTTAATCATGCGGGATGCATAAGTTTATTAGCACCCAAGTCACCTATATCCTTGCTATTAAGAGTTTACTTACTATCTCAGTAAATCTGCATTTCACATAATTAATAATTTTGCATATATCTGTGCAATGGCACAACTGACAACAATTCATTCGATGCCTTTGAGTTTCGATATTCATTATCAACATTAAATTGAAGGGGATTTGTAGTCAAAAGGTTATACAAGGGGATAACCTCAAAAACCTCAAAAATTAAGTGAACCATTTTGCCTTATTTCAATTCCAACTGGTTTAGAAAAAGTTTATCAAATTACTTTAAAGGTCTGTTTTGTCCCTTTGTGTAGCAGGATGTCTAATTTTAAGGCAGTGATGGTAAATCAGTAGTTTTCAGTGCAAGTTCAGCATCAGTAGAGCCCTTGTCTGGCTGAGACAGTAAAAAGATATTGCTAAAATAAATTTATCATTAGACATTAAAAAGATTTGCCATCAGTACTTCAGAAAGTTCTCTGAGACACTGTGGAAAAAAATGCTTTTATACTACAGGTATCTTTATCTCTTGGCTAGTATTGCTAACCAGATACACGACATACGTACCTGAAGGTACCTTTATTTACTCATACCAGTAATTAAATGTTGGTAATTAAAAGTTCATAGTGACACGGTTGTCTAATAACATGGCAAGACAAGGTGTGTAAGTAGTAATAAAATCTTTCATTAAAGCAACCATTATGGTTGAAAAAGTACACGGGCTTTCATGCACACGAGCTTTTCTTCAACTCAGAAGTAGACCTACCAAACTGAAAACCTAAATTTGAGTTAAGGTTATTGCTTTAATATTAATTACTAAATTATCAGCCAGTGAATCTGAAAAGTATCTGATACTTGTAGAGTAGAGGTTTGTGAGTGGAGGAATCAAGTGGTAAGGTGATTTTTGACTAAGGATAGAAGTAATCTACAGATTTTGGAATACAAGGTTGAGAGAAAGGACAGTGTGCCATTAAACTGGTGTCATGTTTTTTTAAATTGATTTAAGTTTCCAAACTTATTAATGTCTCTAAAATAACATCCCTACGTTTGACCTATCAGCCTTCAAAGGGCCTCTGCCAGTAAAAGAATTGTGTCTTATACAGTGCACCATCCTTGCCTCAGATATGCAGCTTCTTCTTTCTTGATGTGTGTATGTAAAATCTGTTTTTCTGAAAGACAAATTCAAAATCAGAAATTGTGACCTTTTGTTGTTTTCTAATACTGATAGGTTAACTGATACTACCCTCACTCACCTTGGGCAGAGCTAAGAGTGCTTTCCTAAAGTTGGTGCTGCATTGAGGAAGTCGTATTTGTTACTAATGATTGGACAGAACCAAAATGAACTCCCAAGAGTCCTCAAATTCTCACAAAGCCATGGTGAAGTCCAGAATGATGTGCATTTTCTGAAGATAATTTTCAGCAGACAATTGAATAGGGAATTTGAATGTGATTGCTCCAATAATTTTTGTGGTATGAATTGTTTCTCTCTAGTATAACTGAGGTCTTAGGGTATAAACCTCTTTGAACCTTCGGGTATAAACTCGGACTTGGAGCTTCTAACAGAAAAAAAAAAAAAAAATGCCGCAAGGATGGCCCACATTTCAAATTTCTGACCGAAATCAGAGCTGTTGCTGAGTCAGCCTGTTTTGGACATTAAAAGCTTGCTAAACTCTCTGTGAACTGATCCTTTGGAGACCATGTAAGTTCTGTATGAAAGTAAAATCCATAAATTATTGGTATCCTGAACAGTGACCTTCTAAAAGCAGGCATGGGATCACGTATCTAAGATTGTGCAATACCATCCAAGGCAGTAAGAAGGTTTATAATAATCATTGGCAAGTGTTTTCACAGCGTGGTTCAACTGACAGAGATAGATGCCACCTTGTCAAAGGATGCATTCTACCTGTCACAGCCAACTAAATACTCAATAGGGTAATTTCCTTCAAATAAAATACCACCTACACCCCAAACAACCATGAGCAAGAATTCAGTCAAGATGTGCCTAGAGGAATTGTTGAGGTTATCATGAATCAGTGTGATCTGTTCCCACAAACTGAAGGGAATATTTCAGTCCATCTGGCGGATGGTTTCTAGTGCTAGGTGCTGCGCTGCCTGGGATGATCAGTCTGTTTAACAGACATGCATTTGGCTCCACTAGACCAGATGCAGCACCAGACACGTTTCTGGCTTCTTACCCTTCAGGTACATTGTGGCATTATTATGCTGGAGCGTGGAAGAGTATGGTCAGATAAGTTAGCCTTTAGACATGGCTAGCCTCCAGCCCTTCCTTTTCATACCTCCCCTTAGGGATCATTTATCCTGTATCCGATCACATCCCTCCCCATATCTCTATTTCTCTAAAAGCTAGGCAGCAGCCTGCAGAAGAGCCTACCTGCATTCATGGAAATGCCTCCAATGAAACAGGCATACACCTCTACCCCATCAGACTGACACTTTCCCCATCTGCATTTGCCAGTTGTAGGAAATGCCAGAGGATTAGGATATCAGGTCCATTTTCAAGCTGCCTAAAAACAATTCTGAAATGTCCCTTAGGCACCTCTCACATTAGCATTGGAAAGTGGCAGGTTCAGAAAAAGATACTTCTCTTTAGAAGTAAGTTAAAATACAGTTTTAAGGAAATAGATCAAAGTAGAAAGAGGACAATAGAATTCAAATTAATGTCATTTTGACATATCTGTTATTTCAAATGTATAAACATGCAACGTATTTTCTGCTAGAGAGGCAGAGAGGGATTTTTAGTGTCCCTTTTCTGCCCTGAAATTTCTGAGAAGCATACAGAAAATTTGAACTTGAATTCTTTGCTGGAGGAATACTTCTGTTTGGTAAAAAACAAATAATACAAAGTACTTTTTTTGGTTTCTGAAATGGAGCACCTGTTTGAGGTAGAGGGAGCTGTAAAATCTGACATATTTTTCATTGTGGCTGGTTTTGGTCCATATGTAACAATAAGTTAACCCAAACCAGTGAATTTGCAGACAAAAATAGGGTCTAGAAGTTCCAGCCAAGTTTGCAGTGCCAAGGATAATCAGAAACCCACATATATGTAGTAGAAAGTTTCTGAAAATACTTAAACCTTTTTAAATAAGATAGAAATGGAGAAGCAGCAGCCCCCACTGTCTCTCTACAACATTGGCTGGACTTGGAACACGAGTCGTTTAAAGCATGGCTTGCTGTAAGACTTGTGCTTTTGGTGCCCATATGGCCAGGCCCAAATGTGTGTCAATGAATGTGTGCCCAACTCTCAGGACAACCCAAACTCTCACATTTCCTATCCCACATTGCCTTGCTGCACAGGCTCAGCCCAGCGCCCACATTGCACACAAATTACCCCTTAGGTCTTCTGTCTTTTTCTCCACAGCTCCTGTGAAAAAGATCCTCACCTGATACTTCTCTTCCAGCTAAATCTTCTGTTCCCTCTTGTCGATCCTTCATGTCTTCTTTCTTTCCTGCATAGTATTTATTTCTCTCTATGCTTCCCTCTTCGAATTATTTTCTTCTTTTATACCCGACCCCCCTCCACATATGAATGTCTACATGCACAGATGGGATTTCTAGGAAAGTCAGTATGTAATTTTCCACAAACAATATTATTTAAAAACAAACTTGATCATCTCAATTTATGCCAAAAAGGGCATAAATGGAAAAAAGGTTTTACTGATTCTTTTTTTCAGCCTTAGAACTATCACTCCATTAGAAGTTGGTATGTCTGATGAGAAGCAAATACAGTCTATCCCTTTTGCCGATAATTTTGTTTTACTGATATATCCCTATTAGTAGTGAGCCGTGTGAGGTGCGCACATCATTCTTGTTTTCTTCCATGGCCGCTTGTCAGCATGTTTGATGCCCAGATGTCTTGCCAACTAAAATCCTTGCCATTAAATAACAAGTCAAATTTAGTTTAAAATATTACACCTGCTCAGAGTCCTCTGTTTATTTTTATTTCTTTACAATTAATTTTATGGTTTTAAGCAATGTATCTGTCTCCTCACAGTGTGTGAAGGTCTGTACAGATGGAAGATAGTGACCATAAAAGGAAAGCTACCGTTAGGGTAGAGGTAGATGTATTGGAAAAACAGACAAAAAATAGGAATTCTTACTGTTCTTTTTAACAGTATCTGTTGAATTTTTACAGTACTGTGGGTTTTCTTAAAGTTCTGTGCTTCTTAATAACTTCTTACGTAGTGTCATTTTACTGTCATTTCCACAAACTTGGGTTATTGCTTCCTCCTCTCATGTCCAAAATAGGTAAGCACACTTTCATCAGTTGTATATATGGCATCCCTGTGCAGCAAGATGCTAATTCTTTAGTGCTTCCTACTCCTTTCAATAAGGACTAACTTGTTGATTCCAACTGTGGACAACTAGTCAAGTTTGGAGTTGCCTTTGATTGCAAACATTTTGATTTTGAGTGACGTGCTGATATAAACACATTTGCGTTAGCTGATTTGCAAGAAATGTTAGAGAAATGGTAAGACTACTGCTATGCTTTCAGGAGGAAAAAAAGGCAGCCTTCCGTTATTAATGAATTTTTTAAAGCTTTTACTTGTGTCTCAGAGATGAACTTTTAGAGATGAGCAGTTCCTCTGACCACAAAATGAAAAGAACACTTAAAAAAACCTCTGTTTTTTGACATATAGTTTGTGTTTTAAAAAGATGGCTCAAAAATTGTCAGCTCATGTAGCTGTCAGTTCAGCTGTCCAACGTGACAGTAGCGCTGCCCCACAGTCCCTCTGCTTGGAGATATACATTTCAAGCACACAGTAATATGTAAGTCATAGGTGTATAAAATCATAATAGAGCATTTCATCACGTCTAAATAAGGGTAGGTGCATGCTGTCTGAACAGTTAACTGTTGAAAACATTGAATACAAGACATTTGACACTAATTTTACTGGTCAAATCCTCCCCTGAAAGAAGCCTGCCTTGACAAGCCGTTCACGAGGTACCTTTTGCAGAGAGAGCCTGGCTTGATGGGTCGTTGTGTAAGCTACTTGACATTTGTCCCCAGTCAGACCGGATGCCACATGAAAAATTTACTCAGGCACGGGGCTCCCAGGAATAAACATTTCTCTGGTGTTGCTCACCAGGGACTCGGCAAGGTGAGCGGAACTCCAACTTGTCACGGATGCTCTGTTCTGACAAACATAAGTAGATGCTAATGGCTAAATCGTGACAGAATAAAGTCCCACAACCATATGGCTAATTGCCACAACAATATCTTCAGTGTTATTAATCAAGTTTTCATAGTGTGCCATGATAATTGGAATAATTAGAAACAGCATAGGCATTGCTTGCCTCTGCCGCACATACTGCAGACAGGGACCTGGAACAACCGCAATTGCACTTTCTGTGCAGCGTTGTTTAGTGCTTTCCTTTCCAGCAAATACTGTGGTTAATTAATGAATTAGCTGTTTGCCACCAGAGTATTTTATTGCTAGCAGGGCTTCTGCAGGGGCACATAGGTAGCTAAATGAGACCGCTAAGCCCTTGTGTGTCTCCGAAAAGATGCGATATTCCCATAAGGCTGCCACTACACAACACAAAACTTCACCAGTCACAGGTACTTTGTTTCATAAAAGTCCTATTCTTGTAACTAATACGTAAACCATTTTTTAAGTATTTGCAGAAAAGAAAAAACAACTTCAGAATGTGCATTTTTTTGCTTAACAAAAGCAAGTTTAAATGAAAGCAAGACTCTGGATAACAATGGTGCAATTAACTTACCAGGCAAAAGAAGTTAACTCTTATTTGCCTTACCCTGCTCAATAATGGAATTGGGCTCCAAACTTATATTCTGCCTTTGAACTAAGGTTCTAAATAAAGTGGTGATTCTAACACTGTTACTTACACTAAGCAGCTAAATCATCATTTTGTATGCTACCTATTGGAAGAGACTCACTCGATTCTTATGTTTAGGAGTACGACAGCGGGGAGGAAACGCTTGTTTCCTTGGTGCATGCATCAACATGTAGTTGAGTGGTCACTAAAACTGGCAGATTGATGATGATGACTCCCTTCACTGGATGTATGAAGGCATTTAGCCAGACTAATAGATTGAAATGGACTGCTGCATGTATGGCTTCTGAACAGCTTCTTAATTTAGTTTTAGAGCATACAATAGATGTAATATTGAATTCAGTGATGACATAAATCTTCTCTGCTCATTTTAAAAAATAAATAAATTTCTTCTCTGGAGTGGAGAGCCACAAAGAGATTTTGAACTTTTATATACTTAAGAGGTTTGCAGAAATAAGCCCCCAGTTTAGGTGATAGGTAGGAATTCTGTTCATTTTAGGTTTATTGCTGTTTATTTTTGACTCTAAAGGGGAAAGCATCTCTGAAATAAGTGCATTATACTGCAATGAAAAGGAGTATGTAAAGCCAGGATTCTCTCCCCACTGAGGGCTGCTGAGGCCTGACCCCTGTGGGCAGCACTTCCAAACAGGGACTTTCCAGTAGAGTTCCTTCCTCTACAGAGTTACTGTGAAGTTGGGTGCTCCAGTCATCCATGGAAGATACCCAAACAAAATCCTGGATGCATAGGAAATGATACTTTAAGTAATTACCTGTCTAGTGGGTTTTTACATCTGTTTTGGTGTCCTGTTATCTCTACACATTTTTCTTAACAGTTCATTAGCAAGTAATTAATTTATCTGTGGTGGTCTAGTTTTACCTGTGTTCATATTCAGCATAATTAGCACAATTTTTCCAAATACTAAAATAACACATCTGCAAAAGGTATGTATAGTAAGATTTTGTTGATGTTAATAAAGTCTTCATTACTAGTGCCTATTTTATTCTGAGCATGGCTGCCAAATAGTTTAATAAGCTTGTTTTCTTCATACAGGAATTTAAATTTCTTATGCTTTAATTGAAAGATTATTAGTTCGTAAAGGCCAGAGTCCTTTTAGTTCACATATGTTTGACGTATATTTATGCAGTTTTATGAGGTAAAGGAGGCAATCCGATACATCATTTAATTAGCTTAAAGTTACCATTTTACTTTATAATGCGTATTCTTGGATATATTGTCATCCTTAATTTTAATACAAAAACCTAAAACTATTAGCAACTGAATTCTCTGTAACACCAAAAAATACCTGTGGTGGAGAAATGGGATTAGAAAAGAAGAGTAACGTAGATTGGTAAACTAGTGATACAGTCACAACAGACATGTTGCCCTGTTTTGAACACAGCGTGTTTTCCAGTAGCAGTTCCATTGCTGGACATACGCAGATAGCTTCCAAAGAATTTTTAAAAAGTTAAATCTCCTGAAATTTTTAATATGTTTTATCTAGCATACCAGAAAAAAGTTCATTTGTTGTAACATTTCAATACAGAAAGATGGTTCAATTGTGGATTTCAGTTTTTTATGGACACAGAAGACATTTTATTTAATTGTGACAGGGAAGTCTCCAAGATCAAATATAAACTTCATAATATTTTATCAGTACTTATTTGTTTACTCTAGAGCTATTAACAACATTATCTCTCTTCCTTTTATTTTAAAATAGATGTCTTTTTGATTAAGTCTTGTCCAAGTGGATTCTACAGAGAAATGTGGTAACTTTATAGAAGATTTAACAGTATGGGACAGTAAAATGTTATAGATTCCTCTTTTAAAGAGAGATTGTACAAAAGGATCGTTGTCTCTTTTAAACCTACTGCATGCATCTTGAATCAATGGATAAAGCTATTAGCAAACTTATTTTATCATCTTAAGAACTGTGCTTTAATTGCAACACTGAGAGTTGTTTTTCTAATATAATTTCTCCACTTTAAAACCAAATTTAATCATTGCTGTTTAAAGATGGAAAAGTTGGGGGGGTGGAGTTCCTAATTGCTAATAGCTGAGATCAGTAGGAACTTCACTAATTTAGAAGTGCCTCTTTTGTTTCAATAGGTTTATTACAGCAAACAGTGTTTAAAATCATTCACCTGTAATTATTTTTGTTAAAAAAAGAAAATGTTTTTGCTCCTCTGCAGTGATTTTCAAAACAAAATGCACATGCATCAACAGTATTTAGGACTGGAGGTTTTAATTGCATAGAGGCAAAGAGCAGTAAGAGCTCAGTAGGCACATCTTCCAGTTCTTAAATTTTTCTCTTATGAGTGCAGATATTGGTCATTAAATTAGAGTTTTAGATATGTATCAGAGATGAAGTCACATACTCCTTGCACTTAAGGAGTGTTTATCGTTGACTTCAAAGGGTTTTTTTCCGGTAGAATGTAGCCTCCCCCTCTGGTCCTTCTGGTTTATCACCATATTTTTATCACACTAAACCTTGCTTTTTAAATCTGAGTGTTGCCTGAGCTATTTATATTTAGTTGTTTTGCAGGAACACAGCAGTATTGTTCAGTCTTTTTCCTTTGAATAAAAGCATAGTTTAGCCCAGATAATTTCTAAATGAGTCATGGTGTAACAGCTGGACCCTTCTTGTTGTTACTTCTGTATTTTGGCCAACATTTAAAAAATGGGTGCCTCAGCGTTGATCTGTGATATTTGTTGTCAACTTGAAGCATCTTTTTAAAAGATCTTGACAAATGTCTAGAACTTCTGTCCTTTAAAAACTTCAGCAATGGCTGAAACTATGTTAGATATTTCGTTATGATCATTGTTTCTCTAGGTAACTACTGGAATAGAACAGTTTTATCCACCCTTCACAGTAATGAATGGTCAGTAAGTTGTTATAGTCCAGTAACTGGATGTTGTATTTACTACAAACACAGGCTAGCAATGTCAATACAATGCATGTAATACCTGTTAATTACTAAGCCTTTATAAAGTGTTGTGTATGTGAAATAACAAAATTGAAGGATTTTAACTTTTAATGTTTCGGGGGAATGGAAAATAAACTGAATAGTGTACTTTTCTCCCACTGCATAGAGTTTCTTTATATTAAATGCTACATTCCGTGCAAGTTTCTGATCACTTAAAGAGTTACATCCACAATACAGATTTCCACCTAAAGGACCAGTTTCTCCCATCTTCCCTGCTGAAAGAATTGGAAACTTGTTTCTGTTTTCTATTCTAAACATATTCAAGTTCTTAGCTCTGTTTTTGAAGTTTTTGGTGTTATGGAAAAGCCAGTTGCAGACTTCTCTGATACTCATCAAATCAATTTTCAAATCAGTTAACAGTCTAATGAGAGAGGGGTTGTTTTTTAGTCTATTCCACAGGCTTGCAGTTTTGTCATATCTGAAAACCAAAATAGTCTCTGAAAATGTTAGAGGGATGAAATGAAAAGCAGAAGTGTCTGTAATCTAACCAAGCCAGTACAGCAAGCTAAAAATGATGGAGATGAGCACTGATAATGAAAACAGTCATTGTGTCTTACAATGTGTTAGGCCGTAATTACTGTTACAAATAAATTTAGATTCAAGCTTCTCCGGAAAAGGACTATTGCAAATTTGATGTGAGACCATTGGCAAAGCCTGCAAATAAAACTACTAGTTTAAAAAACATTTGAATATGCAGAGAAACTAGAATTGTCTAAGACAAAAAAGTCAAAAGCAAGCTGACCCATTAGGTAAAGAAAAGGTGAACCAATTACATGCACATTAAGAACTTGTTTTGGCCAGTCATATTACTGGAGTTTTACATTAAGAAGATCAATCAAATAAATTATAAAATCAGAACAGTAACCCAAGATTACACAGGTTTATAAGTTTAATTATTCTGAATTTCTTCTTTTATAGGACTTTATCAAATAATCTCTGTATCAGATCCAATCTCACATGATATCATTCCAGAATTTTGTAACATCTCATCAGAATTTAAAGATTCAAGTATGGAAAACCACCACATCTTTAGGCAAGTTTCTCCAATAGTCTGCTTGTCATTGGAGGGTTTTTATTTTTCTTTCTGAGGTTAGCATAGAAGGGGAGAACCTCTTGTGGTGATCTTTTGGTGTATATTTTACATGCCTTTTTGCTGGTATGAATTCATGTATCATTTGTCTTCCTCTTGGTGAAGCCATGCTGACCACTCCTGATTATTTTCTTGTCCTTCATGTGCTTGGAAATGGTTTCCAGGATTAGCTTCCTGGAAGCTAATGGTTTCCTTGATCATCTTCCCAGGGATCAAGGTGAGGCTGACTGACCTGTAGTCCCCTGGGTCCTTCTTCTTAACCTTCTTGAAGGTAGGAGTGACATTTGCTTTCCTCCAATCTTTGGACATTCTCCATCGCCATGATTGATCAAAGGTTATTGAGAGTGGCCTCGCAATGACATACTCCAGCTCCCTCAGCATTCATGGATGCATCCCATGGACTTATGTATGTCCAGTTTGCTTAAGTATTCCCTGACCTGATCCTCTTCCACCAAGGGTACATCTTCCTTGTTCCAGCCTTCTTCTCCTTTGTCTCTGGGACCTGGGATTCCTGAAAACCAGTCTTGCTAGTAAAGACCAAGGTAAAGAAGGCATTCAAGTAATTCAGCCTTTTCCATGTCCTGTGTAACCAGGTAGCCCGGTTATAGAGTAGAGTAGAAATATTGAGCAGTTTTTTTAAATCAAGGATAGGTTTTAGTGAGTGTGTTTACCAGTAATCCTCTTCATAAAAGTTTTCTAAGAGTTCCTTATCATTGGGGTGTATACAGCAGGGTGAAGTGGCAGGAGAAGTGTACACTTTGCAACTGCTGCATGAAGGAGCAAAATACTTCACTTTTGTCAGCATTAAGTGGATTCCCATAAACACACGTGAAACAGCTTTCAAAACAAGTTCAGAAAAACATGAAAGTGCAACCATCAACACTTAAAACAGTACAACAAGTTAGAACTACATCAGGGACCAAAACCATAGCAACAACATGAAGGAAAATTATCTTCCGTCAAGGAGGGGCACCACCACTTCTGTTGAACATGTCCAGGGCACCCAGCAGTAGTTGCTGGTACCACACAAGAAGTTGGCTGTAGGTGGCAAGTAGCAGTAGGTGACAGTGGCAGCCACGGAAAATCTGAAGCCAAGGGCAGTACCAATGCCAAAACAGGTTGCCTAAAGTTAATTAAGAACTGGAACAGAAACCTAGCCAAAGCAGGCTAACGGTTTCAATAGTTTTATTGTAGAACATTTGATGAAGGACCTGGAGAATAAATCCTATGAGGAGCGATTGAAGGAGCTGGGACTGTTTAGTTTGAGGAAGAGAAGGCTAAGAGGAGACCTCATCACGCTCTTCAGCTACCTGAAAGGACATTGTAGAGAGGTTGGTGCTGGTCTCTTCTCACAGGTGGTTAGTGACAGAACAAGAGGGAATGGCTTTAAACTGCAACAGGGGAGGTTTAGACTGGACATTAGGAGAAAATTTTTCACAGAAAGAGTGGTCAGACAGTGGAATAGGCTGCCCAGGGAGGTGGTGGAGTCACCATCCCTGGATGTGTTAAAGGGTCGTTTAGATGAGATGCTGGGGGATATAGTGTAGGGGAGAACCTTGTAGAGTAGGGCTGATGGTTGGACTTGATGATCCCAAGGGTCTTTTCCAACCTGAATGATTCTGTGATTTCTAAATATATTAAACATTACTGCTATGGAGATGCAATGGCACCTGTTTACTTAAGCATACTGCTACAAATAAGTATATTACAATTGGTCTGACTTAAGACAGCAGTAAGTGCTTTTGCAAAGAAGGATAAATTACAGTAAGGAAGGGGAGATAATTATTAGGAATTCATTTTTTAGAACGAAAAACCTTCTTCAATAGGGAAATGCATAGAGTCTTCCAAAAACAGAAATAATTTTTCTTAAATGCAAAACTGAGTAATCTTTGCCAGTAATCTTAAAGAAATTAAATTAAAAAGGAAATAATCCACATAACTATTAGATGCTCATGTAATTTATTTGTAAAAATAAATTTAAAGGTGTTTATTTTAAAGAGATAATGCTAGTCTGTGTTTGAGAAGGTAATTGCTATAAAAATTTTTCAGGATATGTAGAGCAACAGGAAGTTTCAATAGGACAAATCAAAACCTTTTTCCCCAGTGGAAAGAAGGCAACAAAGTAAACAATGTACAGTATTCTTGTTCATTGCTTATCCTAAATTTGAGTAGATTTATATTAATAAATGAGTGTTTATTACCATTATTATTTAATTTTAAATACTTATTTTCTGACAGGAAAACCTATGGTAGAGTTTGAAACCCATATAATCCATAATGTAAATACGTAGTTTCATTTTTATTTGAATTGTTTTCAAACACCATGATTATCTTTGCATAAGGCCCCAGTGTCTAAGCTGTGGAACAGAAAGCCTGTGGATCTTATCATAGTTTTTAAAGTTGAGGGGTTTTTAATATAACTATGTAAAATTTAAAAAATTAATGGAAGTGACCACAAACCAAACCAAATTTGAACCAGAAAAAAAACCCAGACAATAACCTACCTTGTATCCACCCAGCAGTAGACCCATGATTTGTGCATTTGGTGAATGATCCACCAGTCTTCAATGCAGCCAGTACAGGGGAAGCTGGATGAAAAGAACACCCTCCATGGGAGTGCAGGACAGGACAATCGCACCTAGATCATGGTCATGCCAAAGCGTGTATGTCGTTCTCTGGCAGAATAGTAGTCTATGTACAAACCTGAAATTATGTAAACAGATAAGACAGGTGTATGCACACACATAAGAAGAATATTTTTCATATACTTTCTATTATCTCTAAGTCTAAGGAGAAGCAGAATGATTTGTTAGATGCTGGCACACATTTTTCCCTCTTTATCACGCATACTTGTGTACAATCAGCATACACTGCTGGAGATGATGTGGTAGAAATCTATAATATTTAAATGTTTTACAGCCTAAAGAAAATCTGATCATCTTGTCTGCCATCTCAAATGACAAAGGCCACATAATTTTATGTAATAAATCCAGAATTAATGTTTGAATTTATGGTTGGAGTAAACACATCTTCTAGCAAGATGTCTGTTTTCATTCCTTTCACAAGTAGAGTAAGGCAAAAAATGGAACATATGCTGTAACAATACCTCACTGTACATCCTTTATGGTGGTGTGCATATATTTGGAGATATGCTGTGTGTAAAATTCTCAACATTTCGATCAAACACATCAGAAATTTCTGTAAATCCCTGAAAGCCTGGTGAGCTTTCACATAAATTCTTATACCAGTTCTTTTGCTTTATTGGGATTTCACATGCTTCTTTCTGTTCTGACAAATTGTTGTATTTTAATAAGGTTTTGTTTATTTTAGAAATGTCATTTTGTTAATTGTTACACTTAGCTTTTTTGCCTTTCTTCTCATCTGTGATCATTTAGAGTTTCTCATGCACCATGAGCAGTACTACCCTTCCACAAGACCCTTGTAGAAGAGTAGCTGAAAGAACAAGTTGTGATTTTATTTCTGGCATGTTTCCTTCACAATCCTGCATCGTTTGGAGGTTTTATTAATCTCTTCAGGACATTCCATGCAAAATCCCTGAACTGCATAAAGCCACGGGAGTCTTAATAAAAACAAGATTTATTAAGAAAGGATAGAGAACGCTGGAGAAATGGACTGTGTAACAAGTCTAAGCTGAAATGTTGCTAAAGCTTGATACACAGCCTTCTTCAACTGCAGCCCACCCAGTGCCCTTAAGTTAGAAACATAGATGGCTGAAATCGTAGTGCGGGCATCAAGTCTGCCCAGAGTAGTGCTTAGTGCCTGGCATTGAACTATTTAATTCTTTATCTTCCATATAGCTTTAAGTTATTTTGAAAGTGGTATACAAATGTCGCTCCTCATCCTTTTTACATATCTTATTTTTGAACAAGCAGATCACAGCTCAAGTCTGTCTACCCTTTCTCCTAAATTATTAACCATGACTTTACATAGTAAATTGCACTGGCTACAAATGTTTGCTTGAACATAATTCATGACAGAGTTTAAAGAGACAGAGCTTACGTATCATTTTCTCAGTCAGTAAACAACTGATGTTAATTTTGGCATTTCTCAGCTTCCGAGTGCTTAGTTTTGATAAGATGGTGTTCTTTTCAATAGTTGTGGTCCATTTAAATGATTTTCTTATTTTAAAAAAAGCAGCAAAACTAGCACTGAAAATGAAATTACATCCTGCAAAATCCTACTGACCCTCCTTTTCTCTGGAAGACTCCCACTAGTGAGTCTTGCAAGCACTGGAAGCTAGATAAACAGCATCTTCCACCATCACATTCACTCAGTGGCACTAGGTGTTGCAGGTGGATGATGCACACCTTTGCCATTTCCCATGCAGGAAGGTGCAGCTGGGGTGAAGGACGGCTTGGCAGATGCACTGTTGGGTTGGTGGCAAGAGTTAGGAAGAAACAGAACATACTCTGTGGAAATCTGTACTCTGCTGTGTTTAGGTCAACCAAGGAATTATCAAATTTGGGCATTTTTTTTTAATATACACAGCAAAAAGGAAATACCAGAAACCTTGTTGTTTTGATTCTGGACCTTCTTAATAAAATGCTTGCAGAAAAAAGCTAAACTAAACTGTTTGTATTGCCTTGTCTGTAACCATCTCTTAGGCTTATTTCATTTTTTAAAAGAATTCTCTGCCTTCCAAGAAGAGAGAGAAGATAACCAGCTAAATATATGTAACACATAACATAAGTTAATTTTATTGATGCTCGGAGAATTGTCATGTAAATCTCAGTCAAAATGGTTGTGGTTTTAGTTAAAACTGGTAAGGCTGGATCATTGCCTTATTTAATGTCTTTAGTAGAGCACAGTTTTCTCCTGTTTTCCCTATATTGTAAGGTCATTAATGAATCATTATCTATTGCTAGTAATTAGTGATCTCTTGAGAATATTGGTTTAATTATATAGGAATCATAAGTGGAAGATACAGTTAGATATTCTACAATGTAGGTAGTAGTACCTTGGTGTATTATGGCTTTAAAGAATCTAGGGGGGTTTTTTTGTGGCTTTTAATTGCTAAGTGTGCCTGGTAAAATATGAATTATTGTATTACTGCATGTGATAAAAGGTATACTATTGTGAGCCTCGCAGTCTGCAGGTGTAACAGATGTAAGGCAAGATTAACAGGACAGAACAATAATTAAACCACAGACAGCCATCTCAAAAAAAAAAAAAAAAAAGGTTTATCATGTCCAATGTAGTTATTAAGTGTGTGTTAAATTCTCTGCAAATATTTGTAAAAGCAATAAAAATGTGTTAGTTTGAAAGACAGCTTTTCAGTGTGGACACTTACTTTAAGGAACTAAGATCCCTTTTTATGAATATAAAAGCTGGGTGAGGTCCTGCCATATGGCAGCATGGTTCATAGGCAATAGGGTCCTTGGTTTATAGATGCTACGAGCTAAATGCTGCTGAAGGAAATAAGAGAGCAGTTAGTATATATGCATTCACAACAGTATGAATTTCTTACTCCCTTTAAGATGGGAAGGTTCAAATAATTAATGGTAATATTATGGTTGCAAAAGGAAGTCCAGTTGTTCTTCAGCAGTCTGCATCTGTGAAACGTGATACCTCTGGGGACTGAGATTTAATTTTCCCAGGAGAAAATATAAAAGCAGGAGAAAAAAAGGAATGACTTCTGCTTGAGCAGAATAAACCTGCATCTACAAACGATTAACACTGCATAATGAAGTAGTAAAGAAGCAAAAGAGATTTCTAATAAAAGACTAATAACAAATCCCATTACACCATGGTGTATTTTTTCCCTTGAAGTGTATTAGACTTTTAGCAAGGCTTCTGAATGAGATTTGGGTAGTTGCAAGCAAAGTCAGCTCCAGTGCTTCAAGCTTAGTTGAAATTTTTTGCCAAACAGTTTGCGTAACTTGAAAGTTGCGGTTATACAGGTGGGAGGGGTTGTTAATGCAAGTAATAGGCTTCACACAGAGTTTGGGTAATGTTTGTGTCACCATAGGATAATAGTCTCCTGTAGGCTAGGCACTGCAGGGTAATGTGCCGATATATGGTAAAATCCCTTAGATAGAACAGACGTGGTATTAAATGCACTAGCTAAGCCTTGCTTTTGTGTTAACAGTTCTTCTGAGGCCTGAAAATAAGTCCTCATAGGAAAGGGGTTTGATCAAAGTGGGAAATACACAGAATTTGTGTTTTGTCAGAGCTAATATTATGACTTTTATAATTACTATGCTAACATAAAAAGTTACAAAACCTTAGAACATAAATGTTTGATATAAGGATGAGATGATGCTGTCTTTTGAAATCACGTATTTGCACTTTTAAAAGAGAACATGTCTTGTAAGGGAAAAAATTCTGTGTAGTGATCTCTAAATCTAACATGGATGTTTTTGCAGATTATACATATGGTTCCAGTGGCGAGGGAATAAGTTTAGTGAACAAAACCTTAACTCACAAAACAGTCTGTTTGAATTTCTTTTATAAGAGAGGGTCTTTTTGTATAGATTGTTTCTATCTTAAAAGCTTGTGCTCAACTGACGTGTTGGAATTCATTTCTCTAGAAACGAACTTTTATTACTGGAATCAGGAAAAAAAACAGATGCCTTAAACCAACAATGAGTTCTGGGACAAAAGTGGTTAAACATGAATTCTTACAAGAGAAACTAATCTTGATGAAATTTCTAGTTGCCTTTTTAGAAATTTTTCTGAGTTTTAAAGAATGACTTAATTTGCTTAGCAGAAATTTGCAATCAATCTTTTCTTGCCACTGAATAAACAGATTCCACATGCGTAGCAATTTGCATATCCCAGCTAAAAATGTAATTCATTATTTTTAAGTCCATTTCATAATAACTATTTCAGGATTAATGTTACTAAGTATTTTTTAGCTCTTTCAAATCTAACCTAAGATAATCCTACCTAAAAAGGTACAAAGCTAACAGGTCTGTTCTGGAATAGGAAAGGGAAGTACCTTTCCTGAGGTCAGCAAGTAAGTCAGTGTAAGAGCCAGAACTGGAAATAAGAAGTCTTGAGAAATAATTTTTTTCTATTGCACCTCAAGCTTTCAGCCTCAAGAAAATACTGCATTTATTAAGACAGATTTTCACATTTTGCTAGGTATTAAAACAACACAGATATGAACAGGAATTAATGGTATAGTCTACATGCAGATTATCACTAAATCTGATAAAGATTTAAATAGGGTTTAATCAAAATATCATCCATAGCATATTTTACATGAAGCTGCAAACACTGTCATCAATACGAGGAGGAAGCCTCTTCTTGTTTGGCATCTGCTTCTGAACTGGCTTTCACTTGACTGGGCTTTTCAGGGCTTCTCCCTCCTGTTTTTGGTGTTCCAGGCTATTCTTGCATAACATTTTCTCCCTTTCATCTTAGATCGCTATCACATTAAATGCTCAAAAATATGGTATATAGGATTGATATGTTTTGTCCTTTGAGGTTCACCTGCATAATAATATGAGTCAGTTAAGCTTCTACAGTCTGTAACGTATCACTTCTTTAATGTAGATGCAGTAACATTCTCACAAATACAATTAGTTTTGTGGTTATCACAGATCTTCATGCTTTGCAAAATTTTCTGGTAAAATGTTTTAGATTGTAATTGATCCTGGGATATGTATCCTGACTTTACCATACTTGGCAAAACAGAGAAATACCAATCATGTTTTTTTCTTTTTTTTCAGGCGATGGGTAAGGCTTCTGTTTGGACGTGAATTCCCGCTTCAGGACCTTCTGGTTGTCTGGGATGCTCTATTTGCTGACAGTATCACCCTGAATTTAGTTGACTACATTTTTGTAGCCATGTTGCTATATATTAGAGATGCCTGTAAGTATCAATTATCTTAAGATCTTTTAAAAAGAATGCAAACCTATTTTTCAAAGAAAAAGAGGACTTAAGAAATGTTAAATTTCATTGTGACTTTTTTAATATACTGAAAATCATTCCAAATGCTAGGAGAGGAGCCATTTATTACCAGGCGCTTTCCGCTGTATTTATGAAACAAATTGTATCTTGGAGTTAAATGCAGGTTTGTTTTCTGAGTACTTCTGTGTTTTTATATGGAGTTGCAGATTTTATGTGCAGTATGTATAGAGCTCCACCTTCTGACCAAGCTTGTGAATTGAGTAAAGCCTCCCTTTGACACTGGAAATATTTTTATGCTGTTCTGCTGTGAGAAATGTGAAAATGCACAAGACAATGACTCATAATTTTTGAAGATATATCTTGAAGGAAATGTAAATGCAGAGATGAGTAACAATTACAAAATATGTTTATTTTATGCAAGAGTGGCATCTTTAAAAAATCATCATTTCATTTTGTTGTATTTTAGTATGCCTGAAATATACGCAAAGGTGAATTCCTATGGGCTAGTGATTACCAATATATAAATTAAGTTGGGACAAAGGAGAAATCACAAAAATATTGTAAGCTTATATAATTGTGAATGGGAGGGGGAAGATATGTAATGATTATCTGAGGCATTTATTTCTGTCCTGTCATATTTTGCAGAAAAATTCTGTATACAACTTTGCCGCAACAAAGTATGTGTTTTGCAGCAAGGTGCATGTCTGTCACTAAATATATAAATTCCATAGCATGCTGTTCAGAGTTAATTGTACACAATCTGTAAGCTTTAGGTTATAACAAGGTCACATATTTGACACAATTTTGTATTCTAGGATACATAAAGTTTTCAACATCTGTGGTTCCTGTTTTAGGGCCCAATCTTGAAAACATAATGTGCATGTACTTTACACGTACTGTCGTTCCACTACCTGCCTTCATGTGGTTTTTTAATTACTTTTTAATAAACATGCAGCATATAGAGCTACCGTACATTGCTCTCAAAAAGTGGACATTTAATTCAGTTTAGAGGTTTCAAAATTAATGCTGCTGTTTCAGGATGATCTGATTCCAGGTTATTATGTTCTGCAATCTAAATCTGTCTTGTTCATGTGCAGTAAACTGAAATAATCTTAAAATTTTTGGTATAGATCTGTAGTGCAGATGCATGGAAAAATGTTTCTTAACATCGGTATTTTATTTTGTGTTATTGTTTCCCTTAAAAAAAAAAAAAAACCAAAAAAAAAACCCACTTTAGAACTGTGTTTGTAATCACCGTATCTCTTCTTGGAGAGAGAAGGTTGTTTTGGGTTTGTTTTGCTTTGTGGTGTGCTCATGTTCAAGTATCAGTAAGAGGTAACTAAAAATGTGAGCTAAAGATGTGTTCTAGGCATCTGTATGAAATCAGTCACCCTCTTTTCTCCAAAATCCCCAGGCTCAGTAAATAGAGTAGTAAATAACTTTAAAGAGGACTACATTTGCCCAAATGAGATGCAAAGTCATCTCATCAGGACAGCTATTACTTCATACATATACTGGTTTTGTAACAAGTAACTTTTTGTTCTATAGTTGGACTTAGTTAGTTACTCTAAGCATAATAGAATAGTGAAACAAAATACCCAGTCATAAATACTGTAAAGTTGAATATATTTTCAAAGTCAGGCTCAAACTATAGTGATTTCTACAGTTCTTGATTTGATAAAAGAAAGCTTTTCTTACTTATCTGTAATAGAAAAGTTTTCCATTTTTCCTCATTCTTTTATTGCTAATAATATTTGAGCTTTGAATGGAGTTCAAAGTTCTGTTGTAATATTTTTTAAAAAATTTTCAAATAAAATTACTTTCTAAAAGCTTCTCTTTATTTGGTGAAAGGAAATGTTCAAAACAGCTGATGATGTTAATCATCTATAAATAAACCGTCTGGAAATTTTCCGTTTAAAAACTTTGAAACAATAGGAATAATAGTAGAGCTCCTAAGATATTATGTTATAAAAATGTCAAACATAAGCAATGATAATAGTACAGCACTGAAAGCATTTGAAAGTTTAAAAATTATGCCAATTCTTTTATACCAACACATTTGGGGATGGAGGAGAAGTTGCTGGTTTGGGAATTGATCAGTTTTTTTCTGTGTTCTATTATGATGTTCTCAAGGACATGATTTTAAGTATTATTTCTGTTATATTTTTCTTTTTTATTTTAGTTTTAAAATCCTCTGTTACTCAAACGATATATTATTCAGGGAGAAGGGAGACTTTAGATTATTGTTTATAAATTTTAAGAGATTACAGATACATAATCTTGTACACAGCCATTCTGTAAACTGGTCTATTCAGTTTTACATCTGTATCCAAGCAGAGCTTTATTCGTGGAGTAATAATCCTCACAAGCCAAGTGTAGGGTTGTGTACCAAACTTATCTGTCAGTTTTAATAAATTATTTTCTGGGTTTCTTTGGGAAAATTAATGCAAAACGACGGGTTTTTTTAAATCTGTCAAATCAGAAGCATGAATATGTTACTTCTTTTTCACCAGTATGGATGTATGTGCATTTGTTGATGAAATCAGAATTGAGGGGAGTGTGCGGTGCAAAAATATGTCCTCCCGTTCAAGGAGAACAAAAATGAACCAACCTGGAAGACCTGTCTATATTTTGCATAGTAACCTAAACATCATTATTGCACCAGGATCTAATTTTGACTGATCAGTGTTAGAATAAGTGTATTTTTGTCATGTTCCTACTTGAAGACTAGCTATGGCCATTGTTAGGATATATTTTTTCTTATCAAAAAGTGCTCTGAATATTTTGAGGGAAATAAAGGAGCCACAGCCTCTTCTTAGAGAGCTGATTTGTTATTTTTGTTGTAGTGCAAGATGTTCATATTATCTGTTATTATTTAGGACCTACCAAAGAGAATATAGGCATGTGAAAGCAGCAGGAGGAAGTAGTCCCACCCTTCCTGGATTAGGAAGTCATCAGGATACAGGATTGGTGGTATTAAACATTAAACTCTTAAGAAATGACATGTGGCAGAAAATTAGGACTTTGTTGAGGACAGGTACAGTTAGTTTACATGTTTTCCGCCATTATTATTGCTGCTTGCGTCCAGGAATGGTTATCGGACCAACAGGGAAAAGCCAGTCTCATCTAAAGCAGAAAGGAGAAAGCAATTTGATGTTCCTCTGGGCACTGCATAACAAATATTAAAAGGCTTTCTCTATGTAGAGGAGTTCCTCTACTCCTTTCCATAGAAATACCAATAGCATTCTTCTTTGGAGAAGTCAGAACTTGTTGTTCACAATAAAAGTTGGATCCAAATGTGACTCTTGCCAAGCCAATTAGTGCAGAAAAAGCACAGGTACAGAAGCACCAAGCTGATTACAAGGCAGCTGGGCATGGTGTAAGATACTTCACCACTGAACTTCAGCACCATCCAGCTACTGCTGAGACTGGATAAATTCGTATTGCAGCAAATCTTCTTCCAAAAACTGTATCCTACAGTTGATTCTTATAAATCCTTTTAACTCTGATATACATATTCAGAGATGGGGTGTTTGGTTTGTTTTACTGCTATTTTGTCTATCATTTTTAAGAAAACTGCCACTCTGTTGGATAATATTATACATTTGGTCCTGAAGAGACAAGAATCATAAAATTATTTTGGACTGGAAGGGACATTCAAGGATTGTCTAGTCTAATCCTCTGCCATGGGCAGGGACATCTTTCACTAGACCAGGTTGCTCAAAGCCCCATCCAGCCTGACCTTGAACATTTCCAGGGAGGGGGCAGCCACAGCTTCTCTGGACAACCTGTTCCAGTGTCTCACCACCCTCATCTTAAAGAATTTCTTCTTATGTCTAATCTAAATCTGCCCTCTTTCAGTTTAAAAGTGTTGCCCCTTGTCCTGTCACTACAGGCCCTGGTAAAATGTCTCCTCTGTCTTTCTTATAGCCCCCTTAATAGATTGAAAGGCCGCTATAAGGGCTCCCTGGAGCTTTCTCTTCTCCAGGCCAAACAACCCCAACTCTCTCAGCCTGTCCTCATAAGGGAGGTGTTCCAGCCCCCTGATCATCTCTGTGGCCTCCTCGAGCTCAAGCAGGTCCATGTCCTTCTTATGTTGGGGGCCCCAGAGCTGGACACAGCACTTCAGGGGGGGTCTTACAAGAGCAGAGGGGGAGAATCCCCTCCCTCGACCTGCTGGTCACACTTCTCTTGATGCAGCCCAGGATACAGGTGGCTTTCCGGGCTGCAAGCGCACGTTGCCAGGTCACGGGCAGCATACAGATCACTCTGAAACGAAGGGTACCAAGAGGTATTTCAGCAAAGTAATCCCTTTAACCCAAGGCTCCCCAGCAAATAGAGCACCTGCATCAATGTTCTCTCCTGTAAAGATTTCTACATGAAAAGGGGACAGCTGAATATGTGGAGAAAACCCTAAAGATAAAATAAATGCAAAAGTTAGCAGGACTTCCTCATTAAAGTGTTGGAGGTTTTTTAACTTTCTTTGAATGGTAAGGTTTCATTTTAAAATTTAACTTTTAGGGATCAGAGGGGACATAGGTCATTGCCAAACAGTTTGATTTTTTTTTCCATTATTCAATTGCTTCACTATTATACATTTCAAAAAATTAGCAATTAGAGTAAATGTCTTGTGGTTGACAATATAATTTTTTTGTCAGGGGTCAAGTCTGCACCATTAAAATAAATTAGCTTTTTTAATATTTGCTTTTCTCTATACCTGTAAGATAACAAAGAACTCTTCCAGGAAAAAATAAGAAAAGGATCATTTTAACCCATTTTACATTGCAGAATAGAACACATACTGATCTGTTCAAAAGAGAAATGTGTTGGTCTTACTGCCTATCATTTATAAAGGTATTTAGAATTTACTATCAATTTTCAGTATTTTTATTTGCTTTGGTAAAAAGGCATCATGATCATAACTGTAGTACAGTATCTTAAATATGATTTACGTATGAGAGTTTGATTGGGTATGTACTATGTGGTGCTTGTATTATACTCCTCTGAAAGAAATCTGACGGAGACCATTGTATTGTGTTCATTATGCCAGCTTTGTGACTTCAAGAAGAAAAAACAGGTACCTGAATATGAACAAGAAAAACAAAGGGTAGGAAAAAGAACAGGCAGAACAGATAAAGAATGAGTAGGATAAGTGAGTGCTTTACAAATGAAAGCAGATGTATGAAATTACAAGCTGTCGGATCAGCAACGGAAATGAAGATGATAAAGTGGTTCCCTACACAGATTATAATTATTCATTTTGCCCAGTCCTGCATCTTTTCCCCATAATCCTCTTGTTGAGGGAGGAAAGGTACAGGAGGATATGAGGCTTATTCACATGAAAGAAAAGAAGCAAAACATTTAAATCTTTCTCTCTGCAAAACAGTCCTTTATTTTGCATTTTATTGATTCAAAATAATTTTGTGTTTGCAGTGATCCTTTCTGGTGTAGAGGCCTGATTAATTAAAAGTATCTGTTACTACAGCTAAAGTTCTCAGAATAGTAAAGTTTGTTAAAAATTTATTTACAATTACTACTGTTGGAGGCTGTCTTTATGTTGCAGAGTGCAAGCATCATTAACAGGCATTGCTTTGACAGCTGTGGCAGATGGATTGCCTGGATTTAGATGGTACAAAAGAAATGAAGTAGTTTACATAGACCTGCCTGAAAAGATGTCTTTAATAATTGCACTCATAATTAGATTGATTTGGGGGAAAAAAAAAAACACCAAACAGAAGACAACAACAATAAGCAAAGAGCCACAGAGTACACTTACATAGATTCAGATAAAATCAGGCACAATTATAACAAAATTTTCCTGAATAAGTAAAAAATTCTAATAAAGTGAATGGTATATTATATTTCTAAGTATTTATGAAATTAAAATCTAACCTTTTCCCCTTTTCCTGAACATTTCATGAATAGTTTCCAGTTTATGAGAAAACAAGGAGTTGTTGACATCATTTTATGTATGTGTATAGGTATTTGTATGGGCATGTATATGTATATGCACATAAGAACAACATAAAAGATATTTCAGCAAAGAATTGTCATAGTGGAGGAAAGTTTCATAAAAGCAGGACCAAAGGTAAAATTTATCTCATAAATTAGCATACTTTAATTTAGGTGTCTGCAGATGAGTGTCTGAAAAGTCAGTGTCCATTTCAGAGCGTAGGACTAGTTCTTCAAGGTCCACTGACTATATTGCCCTGACCTCCACTGACTCAGGCAGGCTTTAGGTGCACAGCTAGAGATCTAAATTTAGGCATCTAAATCTGGAGCTAACATAAATGTCTATGACATAAAGTCAGTGGTAGGTTTAGCATTGTCCTTAATGGTATTGGACCAAGCGTGGTCATGAAGCTTGATTATGCAATATCTTCTTTTACTCTGAGCAACTGCTTGAATTCCAGGAGACTTAATGTTGGAAAAGACATCTGAATCTGAACTGCAATGAATCTACTGGAAAGGGTACTGTTTTGGAATATCAAAACAAGATAGTAATTTTTCTTCTTTTTTTTTCTTTTCATTGCAGTGATTTCAAGTAATTATCAGACCTGTTTGGGACTTCTGATGCATTATCCACCTATTGGAGATGTTCACTCCCTTATCCTAAGAGCACTTTTTCTCCGAGATCCAAAGGTGAGATACTCACTTTGTAAATACAGGGAATAAATCTCTATAATAAAATGTTCTAAATACTGTGAAGTTAAAAACAACCTACATTTTGGGGATTAAATTGTAGTTTCAAGTTTCTTCTTACCTGACAAAAAAGCTGAAGGAAAGAGTTGGTAACCAAGAGTAGAATCAAGTTCCTTTACTCTTTAAAGGATACTATCCTACTACTTTGCTGAAGTTACCCAGGAGCTCTGGTAACTGCAGATGTTAATGCTCTTTAGAATATCTTTGCTTGGTAATCTGCACAAACATCTTTCATAATAAAGTATACTGTTGAGGGAAACAGGAATATTTTATATAATATCCTAGTAAGTTGTATAGAAAGTGTTATGCAGTTTCATCTGTAAGACCTTTTCCATGGGATTTCTGTAGATTAATCACTGTTAATCCGTAAAGCACTACCCCCACCCAATATCTAAGAGTTATATGATGGTTTTGAATTAAAATCACTGTTAATCCTTAAAGCACTACCCCCACCCAATATCTAAGAGTTATATGATGGTTTTCAATTAAAAATGAGAGTCTGCTGTTACAGGCCAAAAAGATTCACATGAATAAAATGTATACATTCATAAATTTTATGTTACATATTAACTAGCATACAGTTTCTGATACCTATACTAAAAAAAGTGAACCTCTTGCTGTTTTAGAATGGCATGTGTATATGTGTGGATATAACACAGCAGATATCCACAGTATAGTGGATAAAGTATTTGAGATGAAGCTGTACACAGTAATCTTTGCAGCACTCAGATCTTTGACAGATAGCGGAATTTGTGCTGCTGGTTTTGAACTGTCTGTGCATGTCCCATTAGTAGGCTGCCAGTGAAAAGTCTGATTTCCCTCATCTTCTTGATGCACGTCACCTTTGAAAGTGAAAAATTCATCACTTCTGCACTCTGCCTTCTGCAAAATTTCATTCAGTACCAGTGTTTACACTTTTATGGATTAAGAAAAAAATTGTCTCTTTGTTTTATATCAGTTTTTTGAAGAAATCTGCATCCTTACAGCTGCTTTCTTCATTCCTCTTGGGCAGAAAGATTTCTTTCATGACAAGAAGTAAAGTATATCATCTTTTCAGTGTGTAAGAAAGTTTGTAATGTTAGATCTCAGGAATCTTTCTTAGGATTTCGGCAGCAGTCTGTGAAATCAGACCACCCAGCATTTTTTTATGTACTCTCTTAGCAAAACAAGATAGAAGTATTTTTTTTGAGGGAAGATACAGAGGGAGGAAAATGGTGCTAAGATATTAAGCTAAATCCAGTATGTAATTTGTCATTTATTGAAGGTATGTGTTAAAAGATAGAATAATTACAAATTATTCAGCTGTCCTCCAAAGCATCCTAGGCAGTATACAAGATACCCTGCCTACCAGCTGGAGGGGACAAAAATAAACCACCAACTTCCCATGAAAGAAGCTTGATCACTACCCTTCTCCTGACACTCTTGTCTCCAACAGAATGAAGTTGTCAGGTGCATAAGGCCTCAGTGTCCTGTTAATTAACATTCTCAGGTGTGCCTTGAACACCTTTCAGAAAAATACTGGCTGTAGTTCCTACCGTGTCTTTCAGGTAGTTCTCACTTTCACTCAGGTGAATGAGTACTTAAAACTTTTTCATGCAAAGACTGCCAGCTGTTTTGTCAATTGAAATATGATTAATTACAGTTGTTCCTCATTTTTGAGCTGCACTTATCTGCTTGGGAAATACTCTGAAGGTTAGGAAGCTGGGATTTCCAGAGAAAGAGGAGCCCTAAGGGACTCCTAGCCACTTCTCATTTTACATTGGGTCTTTGGGTTGAGACTGCATAAACAGATCTGGACTTGTTACAGTAAGGAAGTTAAAATGTTCTAAAAGATCACTCTAAAAGAAAAAATACCTCTTGGTCTGAGAAAGAAATGTATTTTCAGTGCTGTGACTTGAGTACCTGTTTCTTATCTTTCCCTAGGTATGATTTTAACTTTCACTTATGTAGCTTTAAGCATATGTTGGTTCAATCCAACGTGTTTCTGAAATGGAAGTCTTGTTAGTAAGACCTATACATAAAAATTTTCCAAGTCTGTCAGAATTTTTCATTACACAGAATGAAAGGGAAGACTCAACAAGACATAATAGGTGCTGTAGGAGTCTAAAGTCAGTACACAGATTATATACCAACACAAGTTGATACCTCACAATTATGATACCTTTTTTTTTGCTATCTGCATAAAGATAATTCAGTTTACCTTTATTCCCTGAGCAGATAAAAGGAGGCTGAAAGAAAAGACAAGGAGATTTTAGTCAGTAGTGTAACTTGTAAGTGATGATTAGCAAATTCAGTGCTTAATGATTTTTCTTCCTCCTTTGATGTTTTCCTGTGCATTTCTCCATCACCAGCTTCTAGTTTCTAATGGGAAATTACATTTGTTCAGTGCAATTTAAATCTCCTAAGCCAGGGCTGAGTTACTCTGTGTGGCATTTCTTCCAAGATTTCACTTGGGTTTTAATATGTGAAGTCCAGGAACTCTTCTGTGGGAGACTGCTGCATGGTCCAGTGGCTTATTTCATTATTTGTTGAACATAGCAAGAATGTTTAGCATTGTTCCAAATATCTGAGAGAGGCTTGCTCTTTACCCCTTGGAGCTTTAAATCTCAGCTAGACAAGAAATGCAGTTTAGAAATCATGGACAGGGACAAACAGGAATCTGCCTCTCACGCATTTGTTAATATATATTGTAATTGGGATTATTTTTGCAGCTAGGTAAATACCAAATAATCTCACTGAGGGGAAGTTGTGGGATATTTGGACTGAGAAAGGTTGGTGGTATGTACATAAAATTGAAAGGTTGTTAAGGAACACCGTAAATGGTGAAGTAGTTAAGATGGACCTGATACAGCCTTTCCATCCATAACTTCCGATTCTGGAGTTAATCTGGGTTTACATGTCTAATAACATCCATTATTTCTTCTGTTTCCTTGGTCTGACATAACAACTACTTCCTCCTTGCTTATTTGTTTTGTAGACTATCAGGAGAGCTAAACTTTGGCTTGATGAACCTGTTGCGCTTTGTTTGCTTCTTTTCGTTGCAGTCATCGCCAGGAGAGCAACCTAAATGTCAAAAGAAAGCTACACTTAAAAGATGGGTGGCATTTTTTTGTTACAGATGGACAAAAACAATTTCATGATCTTTTGTGGAACCAAACCTTTCAGAAACCTTAGCATTATCCAGTAATAACAATAATATGAAAAGTAATTCGTGCTTGCCATTAATCTAATGGGTGCGGCAGCTCTCCTTTTCACTTCATGAACCCCAGTTGACAGTTGGGATGAGAGGACCTTTCAGATACCACATCCCTGATATATTCCAGTGCCACAGAAGAGAAATACACATCTCTGTAATAGCTGAAAACAAGTTAATGCACCTGTCTCTGAAGGGGCACCTGAGAGATACTAATTTTACAGGCACGAGTATGGATCAATGCAGAATAATTGAATTTCAGCCTTCTCTGCATTTGGGAGCTCCAGTTCTTAGGAAAATGTAGAAAGAAAATCTCAAATCAGTGTTGTCTTTGCACAGGGTGATAAAGTTAACCTGCTTAGCAGAGTATTTGTTTCACATTTCTAATCTTTGAACATATAATTACCTCAATTATTTATATGAAAGTAACTTTATGCACTCACAGTCCTTCTGAATATAAAATTAGAGCTTCTTGTGGAAGAACAGGCTATTAAAAGTATGTATATGTGAAAGGAGAAAATAAGGGAAGGCTTTTTTGTGTATATCCAAAAGCATTTACTGAAGGTGTGTCTTTGTGTATTTAATATCCCATGAGTGGCCAATTTTTTTCTTTATCAAAACCATGGAGCACTGTTAATTTTCAAAGCAAAGGCTGCGAAATTGAGAGGGAGAGATACGGAGATAGGGCAGTAGAAAAATATAAAGTGATTAAAAAACATAGTTCTAACTAGAGTTGTTCAAATAAAAAAAAATTAAAAAACCCAATTAGAAACAAAAGTCATAGAAAATGTGAACATATTGTGTTCCTTAAATAACCAGATGTTCTTTCCTTCCTGAAGGCAGCCAGGGCTAGGAATAAAAGGTTTAAAACTATTGTTTTAAGTTAACTGTGAATTTTGCAAATCTGTTTTCACCCTTTAGCAAATAAAATTCTAATACAGCAACATAAGCAAAGTAATTTTCATCTTTGGGTGTTCTTATTTGTATGTTGTTCTGCTTTGAAGTGTTAACCTTATCACAATGACTTATTAGAAACTAAAGCACTACATAGAATATTACAGTTTTACATTGCATACTAAGAACCTGACAACCATCCTTTGTCTGAAAGCTTACTATATTTATTCTTAATATTTTTTAAAATAAGTTTGCCTTCAGATATTTTAACATGGTGAGTTACCATATTCATTGAGCAAGCTAGTTATGAGCTTAATTCAGTGGAGACACCTTTTATCATAAGACATCAATTCAAAAAAACTAAAAATAAAGTAGTTGTGCTTGGTTGATGGGAATCAATTTGTTAGTTATGCTAATAATATTCCAGTTACTGCTGCTGATATTTTCTCAACATTGTATTTTAAGCTATTTGCTGACATTGAAAGTGGCAGTATAATAGTATTAAATTCTAACTAAATCCATGATGAAGCATACATGACATTTCAAAGAGTTGTATTAGTCCATCTTGACTGAAATTACAGGTACTGCCAGCAAACTTAAGCAATAATATCTGGTCATGATCGCTCATATAGCGATTAGTCAGAGAAATCTGCATTCCAGCTTTTAACACTTTTCACAATCTGAGCAATAAGTGACAAGGGGAAAACACATTACTGAAATTTTGAATCGAACTCTTTGTACATTTATTTTCAGCTGAATTTTCTTCTTAAGTAGCTGCCACCATCTCAGAGTTTTCTCCAAGCTAGTTTCATGTGCCTGAAAGGCTGTTGAGTTTCACTTTCTTCTTCTTCAGATAAATTCTTTTCTATACACTCATTAACTGAGGTGCTGCTGCAGAGCTGCAACTGTCCTTTGAAAGCTGCCGTTATGTCAGTATTGTTTGTTTTGCTGTTTGTGGCAGGAGAAAAGCAGGTTTGGGGTTGTTTTGTTTGTTTGTTAGCATTGTGTGTGCAATCTGGCATTAATTACCTCTCTTTAATGACCAGATTGCAGCCAATCAGAAGTTGGGATCTGGCAGGGTTTGGGCATTAGCAGCTCATTAATTTGTACCTACAGACAGAGGTACTGCTGGGGTGCGGACTCCATTTTGTTAGAGGGGTACCAACAAGGGGGGGGTGCTCTGAACAAACGTTTGCTTTTTGCTTTCCTTTTTCAATCGTGAAGAATGTGACTGATATTTCAGGAGATTCAGAATAATACAGTGGGGGTTTGAGTGTATAAAAATAAGTATCAGGAAGCTAGGATAATGGATATTCCAATGCAGTATGAGCTGGTGGTATGAGTAAGGTCACCTACACTTTAAAGGAGAGTTGCCTTGACAGGGGATATGACTGATAAAGGAAACAAGGTTTTCCAGAAAAGCTAAGTGCATGTCTCTTCATCTGGGAGAAAAGGAATTAGGAGAAACGAAAAAATAAATGCATTTACTTTCAGTGATTCACAGAGAACTTCTATTTGCCTTAATTTCTGAAAGATTAAGAATTTAGATGTTTAATGCAACACAGATAGATTTTTATGAACAAAAATGTGTCAGGATCTTCAAATTGACCTCTGGTTTTATAGCCACATTCAATTCCTGTAGTGAACCCAAGCATTTTGATGGTCTTACGTCCCCATTTGCAAATACGATAAGAATAGCTGTAATCGAAACACCTCACTTTGAATAAATCAATGGTTTTTCTCTAACTGCATGCTAAGCTTTTTAATGTGGGCCTATACCTACTAAGAATTGGATATATTTTACATGTAAAAGCCGTGGCATTAACTTGTTCTTTGTTTATGTTCACATTCTTAAAATCAGAAACTTTTGCTTTCTAAGGAGGTAGGCCATGCTTTGTTTTAAGAATCGTTTCAAATATTCAGTTATTGTGTTTCATTAATAGAGTAAGGTATGACAGGCGGCTATGAGTTTAATGATAAATTACTTGGAATAGCCATGTTGCCATAGTACCACATAAAAATAGTAAGTGTACCATGAATTAAAAATCCTCTTCGTTTTTGTACATTTGTTTCAAAATCATCATTCCCAGTGCACCTATGCATTTTAAAATATAAAAAGGCTGTATGGCCAATACTCATAGTACAATAACTTTCTTATCTCTCTCAAAGTTCACTGTAATCTTCCCTAATACATTAACCATTTAATTGACCTACTATAAAATACTCATATTCTTCAAGGTATCCTATATGTCACAAGTAATATTTTCAGAAAAAAATCTTGGAAAGTGTTTTATTAGTCATTTAGTCAAGACTTTTCAAATGAGAAATCTTTCAAAGTCTTTCTCATTCCTCAGTATCATATGTTACACAGTAGTCATCGCTCGAAGGAAAAAGCTGGTCTCTTAGATTGCCAACAACGATGCAGTTTACAGTATTGATCTCCTTAAGTGTTGTATGCACAGGCCAGTTATTTGGTTATGAACCCACAAATATTGTATCAGTCTAAGTTAAGCAGTCATTACATTTAAATTAATAGGAAAATCGTGGGAAATAATACAGAATAAAGCAAAACTTCCTGAAGAGTGACACCTCCCACGGTTAAGACAGAACTGTACTGCAGGTTAGATGGTACAGAAACAAAGGACTTGTCCCAGTTCTGTGTAGGGCTGAGCAAGATGGTGCTGCAGCCCACTCCTGGCAGTGAGAGCAGAGTCCAGCAAGGAGGACAAGTTAACTTCGTTGTTCTCGTTGCCAGTCTGGTGTGATCCAGCAGGAGAGCTGCTGGCCTTGAGGGCGGTGAGGAGTTGGTGGTGTGGCCAGTGATTTCTGGGTGGGTGGACAGGTACAGAGTCTTTCAGAGGAGATGGATAAAGGTGAGTTAGGAACCATTGTTTCTGCTTTCGACTAATATTAAGTATATAATAGTGTTGTATAGAACAGCAAGTAACATTATGCATTATTCAATAAGTAGTCAAAGTAACTACTTGCTGATAAGTCATTGGACTAATTGCAAACACAAGGAAAAAAAAAAAGGGTTTGCATTTTTTAGTCTTCTCTGAAGGTTTCATGATTATGCTTTTTATCGAGTTATCTTCCCTATTAATTAGAAGGCATGAGATGGTGGCAACATCATGTTCAGGCCAGAGGGGCGATGGGGGAAAATTTGGAAATGGGGAGGGAATTATTCTCTTGTGCTGATCAGCACTCCCGATAATATTCACTGGGAGTTCATCTTAGGTCACTCCATCATGTTAAGGGCAAGTACTTTAGAGAGGCAAGATGGAAGAGAAACTTCTCTTTGGAAACTGAAACTTTAAACTGTTCTTTCTCTTTGAGCAAGTTGATATCCTTAGTAGCAAAGTAAAAGCAATTCTGATTGTACTTGACAGTAAAGAAAGAAGCTGAAGCACTTTAAGCTCTTAATTACTTTAGCTACCAATAAAACTTATTGTTTTGTATTTCTTGGGGCTGTTTCTTTCAAAGGGTTGGCTTACTTGTGTTTAAAAAGTCATCTAAACCTGCTGACCCTCTCCTAAAGAGTAATGATGTTATTTATAAAATTACACTAATAAAATGTATTTAACAGTGTTAGAGTGAGGTGATTATGGTTCTTCTCATGTGCAACCTGACCAGTTAATCACTTCTGGTTTGCAAAGTAGTTTATCGAAAGGAAGCACTTAAAACACTTAAAGCACTTTGATTCTACCTAATCAGAAGTTCTCTATATCATAATTTATTTGACCAAAATTTGCAAAACACAAACTGTGAGTTATGTAAAAATAGATTCATAACTTCTCAGTAATGTATGAAAGGTTAGCTACTGAATTATATCCAGTCTATTATGATGGAATTTAAGTTCAGTGTCTTCTGGTATAAATGTAGATAATGCTGCAAGTACACTTGATAGATTTTATAGTAAATATTGATGTATTAACTTTTGTATACAAAGCTATTTGAGTACATTCGTATTGGGGAACACTTCTCTGAAAGAGCAAAATACTTTCAAGAAAGAAGTGGGAGTGGTACATTTTATCCTCTACTGAAACTTTTTATGGAAAATCGGGTTTGGAAATGTGATATCTTTGTCCTTTGTCTTTTTAAGGAGCAGTAGTGATCAAATACGGCTCTGCAGTATCCTCATTATTAGAATCCCAAAATGAAAGGAGTTGCTTGTCCCACAGCACCAGGACCTTAGCTTCTCTCTATGTTTCAGAGGAAAAGACTTGAACATCATATTCCTTTTGCTGTGGTGTGTGCATGGGGGTCTTTGAAAGAGCCTTTTTCACTCCCCTAGGGACCTTTTTCAAGTGTTTTATGTACACGCAGAACATAAATTAATCCGTTTCTTCTCCACATAGCAGAAATAACCAAATAGCACCTTAAAATGTTCTTGTTTTTCCCTGATATGTGAGATTTGTGTACAGGCAAGTATCTGGAGAAGATATAATGCTGTAAGTGTGGTTATAAGGGTTATATCAGTGTAAGCTTCAGATAACTGCATTACTCACAAAGCCATCAGTGAGTTATGCAGGTTGTCCAAAACGAGTGCCAATAAAACCATAATGTGGTAGCTTTTCTGTACATAAAGATGTCATATTTTAAATCTCATAATTTGGAGCATTCCAGGGTTTAAAGTGAGGCTTGCTATGTGTTCCCTTCAAAAGCCTGGATCTTTCCTCCACAATGTTGTAAAACTCCTGTTCCTAACCGTGCGGGGCTGCAAGATGCCAGAGCATAAATCTGTCACAGGGTAGGGCTGAATACTGTCAGATTTATACCTCACTATTTAGTTAATTTACTTCTTAAAACCAAGGGTTCAGTTGAAAAATAGGCAACTAAATTAAGAGGCAGATTTAAAAGGTACTTAAGCGATTCTGTTGATGCAAGACGGGGATTTTATGCAGGTTATGAACTTGAACGCCGGCAGGTCGGAGTCTTTTTGTCTAGAATATTGATAAAAGCTGATTTGGTAGGATTTGATCTACCTGTTAAAATGCAATGCACTGTAAAACTATAAATGAAAAAACAAAAAGACTTTCCAATTGGTTAGGACAAGAAGCCAAAATATACAACTAGAAATTTCTTTCAGACAAGTCACTGAAGCATTTTTAATTCTCACTTGTCATTTTTTTCAGTTCTTCATCTCTTGTCATAGAATGCCCATGTGAGAGAAAGCATGTGTGTATGAAGTTAAAAACAGACCATAATGCATGGTATTTAAAATACCTTCCTGGTATCTGAAATTTCTAGTTGCCAGGGGAATGGAGGGTTGTCATGTAACAAAACTGGAGATAATTTATTTCAGCTTGATCGCAGTTCAGGGGTTTCTTCCTGCCTTGACCCAATTAACTGAATTTTCTTTCCTTTTCAGTTCTTTCTGGGAATTTTTGTTGTTTCAGGGAAAAAAAAAAAGCACTCCCTAATTTTCTTTAGAAACGATTAAATGTGGTAATTCTTCATGCTGTTATTGTGTTGTAAATAACGAGTTGCAATTGAGACCCACAGCATCTTTCTAAAAAATGTAAACAGGAAGCATTATTCCCAGTTTGAGGATTATGGTGTTCCTTTGCCAACGCCAGTATTAGTGCACGGATCTCCTGACTCCTGTGATCAAAGGAGGTTCTTTATTAGCTCTGTGCAGGATATTCTTCATGTTGTGCTGCTTTCATACATAGGGTTGATAGATGTAGACTATCAGCCTATGTTTTGGATAATATTTTCTTACTGGCCTTGAACCACTTTGGAATTGGCAATAGCACATTATGTCCTCAAAAGTCTCATGGGTTTTTTTTCTTTTTAGTGAGTATTTAACTCAGTGGTTCGTAGGTGGAACCTTTTGTGCTCCAGCGGACTGCTTGTTGTGCAGAAGGTATAACTAGAGAGGAGCAAAATCAGGAGGTGAAAGGAGAGTTTTGTTTGGGAATGGCATTTGCTTTGGGTGCTCTAGAGTTTGGGGAGGGTTAGTTGTTTAATGTACAAAATGTTGTGGTGTGTTTATATAATGTTAAACCATTGCTTATACTGTATAAGTCTAGTCATAGAGTGGAGATAGCTGCTTGAATACCTGACAAAAGAATAAAAAGAGGAAAGGTGAAACTCTCTTTGCAGCTCGGCTATGAGGTAATCATTAGTATGCACGTCATATTAATTATTAGTGCCTAATATAAAAACTGCTGCTCAACTGATTAAAGTGTATTCCTTATTCACATCTCAGCTGCTATATTTCAGCTCTGTTCTCAGTCCAAATTTTTGCCATGTTTGTATCATGTTTACTGAAGAAAGAAGCATAGGTGGTCTAGAAGGAAAAGATAAACCTTTGCTGACCTCCCAGTCATTACTGAATATAGGGTCATATGCTCCTCCAACTTTCATTAGAAACAAATGTAAGGATTTTTTAATACAGAAATGTCTTATGCTGTATGAGAATTATAAAAAACTCCAATATTGCCCTGTCAGCTAAAGAGGGGAAAAAGGAGCAAACTGGCTCCTTAAAAATACTTGTTTAAATAAAAAGAACAACACTGCATCATTAGCCTTCTCTTTTTTTAGATATGTTTAGTTCAGTCTGTTCTTTGGTTTAGGCTTAAAATATTATTAGTTTAGAAAAAAATATATGTTTGGCAGCATTTGTTTAATATATTGAAAAAGCCTAGTTTTAAAAATCCTGTTTGGCACTAGTGAGATGATTATTTTGGTAAGCCTATTGCTGCGTGTATGTATAATTCACTGCTGCTGTTTTGTTTGTTTGTTCTCTGTTGCATTTAGGTTATCTAGTTTCAGATACAATCTATTAAGTGGAGTATTTTTCAGTAGCTGAGGTTTTCCCACCTGTCTACCCTAAAACACCTGCAACATATGTTTGTGTAACCCTACAATGCGTTGTGGTTTGGGCCTTGAGAAATTCCCCCAGAGCTTTTTGCTTATAAACAGCTGAGCAATTCATTTCTCTAATGACGAGTGCTTTTCCCTTGGCATTGAGGCAATAGCATGTTCACTAAAATAAGTCTCATTTTTCATCAGACATATTGAAAATCTTCTTTCATTGTTGTCGCTTATTCTGAACCTTCAGATTTTGCACAAAATTGTATTTGATTTTTTTTTTCTGTTAATAATACTAAAGAGGGAGGAAAGGATATACCTTGACAAAGAAGAAAAAATGTGTTGTAGAGATTCCTCCACTTGCACCTGCATGTAAACTTTTACAAATAATGTGTATTCAGATGGTGAAACGTTAAATTGCAGCAGTAACCTGGTTTTCCTGGTATGTTGTAGAACAGTCTGCCTGTGACTTCTGTCATGCACAGGCATGCTGTGCTCTATCATATCTACTCCATGGCTAATGTGACCCGATATGTCTCTGGAGGCCAGGGAAGAAGAGAGTTATACTAGGGAATTTGAGCATATGGAGCACAATCCTTAGCTGGTGGGAATCGCTTTTCTGCGGTTTATGCAAGTTTAGGGAACGCTGCTGTGTTCAGTGTGATTCTGACCACAGCCTCAGCTCCCCGCCTAGGGAAAGATCAGGCATGTGTATAACTTAACTCATCCCCATGTCCCTGGAGGAGAAAAAAGCCAAATAGAAAGTCCCCAAGAACCTCCTGCCTGTCATGGGAATTGGAGTAAATCAGTCTGATGGTGGCTGGGAACAGAAGCAGGAGGATGGGGATAGGACTTCAGCAGGCGAATGGGGTGAGGGGGCATCTTTTACACAAGGAAAGGCTCAGAGAAAGGAGTACCTCAGAGATACCTGAACCATTTTAAGGCATCTCTTCCCTTTGGGCTGTGGCTAATACATTTTGAAGAGACAAAGTCCAAAATCACATAAATTTCTATGTGTGCGTCTATATCTGAATTTTGTACATTGTCCTTTTAAAAGTATAAATTGAAACTAAGCTTTTGAAACTAAGCTTTCTCTAGCTACAAATTAATATTAGAAGAATTAGAAAACCAGCAGTCTGCTCCTATAAAATGGGTGTGGGGAACAGGGATTTCTAGTATTGGCACAGACAGCTTTTCTCTATGATTTCTGTGCTCTCTTTCCTTAGAAGGGGGAAAACATACATGTGTTATTCTGTATAATGCCTTCACAAAATTTCTTAGGGAGACTCAACAAACTACTGATTTGAAGAGTTGATTTCACTGTCATTTTAACATTATCCTTTTAAGAAAAAAGATTTTATCTGAGGTACTAATCAAAATAATTACATAAATTTAAAAAAAAAGGAAAAACTTTACTTGCTTAAGTAATTAATAAATGGGATCATTCTAAATTGCACTGTGTACAGAAAAAATGTGGATACTGTGAATATTTTAAACAATAGAGCTATTTTTTGCTGTAAATAAATTTGTTTAGTCTTCAGTCCTAATACATGGAATATAATACAGGGGACAGTTCAAATTGGATGCTTAGAGAGGGGAATTAGTTTAAAATTAAAAAGGAAGACACTTTGTAATTGTGTGGGTCTCCCTTTCTGCTACTTATATTTAACTTGCTGAAATGATTAAAAAGAATATAAAATTTAAAGGACAGTCACAATAAGATAGAGATCATAATCTTCATAAAGCCATATTTTTTGCTGTCAGAATTTCCATTTTCAGAACTATTCTGTGGCGATACTTCACAAATACTTGTCTGCTGATATACGTCAGGTTGCTTTTTTAAATAATGAAATTTTCCAGAAGGATATCTCTGTAGTGTTACAAAAGGAGTTGCAGCAGTAATACTTGGTTTTTATGGTCTTGCATTTCTAGTGTTTTTCCAACAGCATTTTTTCTGAGGGCTTTTTTTTCACTGCATGTAATAGTACTTTAAACTGCTTCTTCCTTTGATACCTTTAAAACTCACAGGAATTTAAATAGGCCCCTGTGAAAGTAATGCTTGAGCCTCATTCATATGTTCAAGTTAGATCATTATTCCTATTAATGGCTTTAAGTGCTTACATAGTAGATCAGCCTTTTGTGTGTTGAATTGCTTGTCGTTTCTCCATAAATATGTTTCAAGATACTGTTCCACATTATCCTTTTCTCTTTTTTATCCAGAAGCAATGTGTAATAATCTATTTATTTATTTATTTATTTATTTATTGGGTTGTGGAAAAGAAATTCCAATATTTTTGCTAAGTTTGAGTATATAGAGTTATTGGAAACAAATTGCAAAGCTGGCTAACATCTGGCTAAACAAGCGAATTTTTCAAGAGGCTGTCATGACTTTAAAATGCCCATTATTTTAACTATTTATTACTCTTCCACCTTGTTGAAATGGTCATCAAGACATGTAAAGAAAAAAGTTATTTAATTCATGGGAGAAAAGTTACACAGTTTGATTACTCGCATAGTAGTCACAGAACCATCAGTTATCCTCATCACGTCAGTTTGGATTTGATTATCATAGAAATGCATTGAATTACCAAACTAGAGCAATAGTAACTAAAGCTGATTCATTGTTATTGCTGTCAGTTGATGAGGACTGACTTACAAGCCATATGAATGGGTAAAGTTATGCAAATATTGTTTTTATAACAGGAGAAGAAAAATGTACAGCGGCCATTACAATGTGGGTGGTAGGATAGATGAGGATTTCTTTTATGCTTGTTTAATAGCTTTTAGTTGTTTTTATTTTTAATGAACATTACAAACAGGATATATTTTTAAAATGTTTAACGTGTTTCCAAAGAAAGAAAGTGAGACATTTCATACAAGATTAAGTCTGACTGCAGGAAACGATCTGGAAATTCCCAGCCTTAAATTTGACCCCAGAAGTCATCCTGGCCTTTGATATCTTAACACTTCTTTAAATCTGCTTCTCTCCTTTTGTGCACATGCAGTATTTTGGTCTTTAATATGCAACTCCTATATCCTCCTCCGAAAATAAGGTTACCAAGGAAGGAGGATTATCTGCAGTTATGTGGAAAATGAGAGGATAAGACTATGGATATTCCAGTCTATAATGAAATCTGAAGGGCAAAAATATAACATGTGAAACTGAAACAGCTGAAGACTGCCTCCGTTCACCTGTGAACAACTAGTTCGGAAAGGTCATTGCGTAGTTCATTAAAACTGTATTTACTACAAGACTTAAGAGGGCAGATCAGAATGTAAGACAACAGCCTATAAATGAATAAACCTTTAAAGCAAATACTTGGGAAGTATTTAGATCTCTTTTCTACAATATATCTGATCATTATGCAGAAATTTACCATTTTGTTTTCTCTTACACTAGAAATGATTTACTTTAAGTCATTTCTCTTCTAATTTATATATATATATATTAAAAAAGGACATCTCTGTACATCTCTGTTATTTTGGTTTCATCTGTATGCAGATTTTTTTACTTAAAAATATTTACTTCCCCCTCCAAATAATGTCCTTCAGGATGCATTCGTTTGATCAAGAAAGATACTTTATGCATATACTGTGGTCTACAGTTAATCAATGTTCAGTGGATTATTAGATCCAAAAAGGATGATTTCAGAACTACTGAAGGGTGCATGCTTCAGTGAAATAGTTTCATTGTGGCAGAGGTGGAGAGTAACAAGTGGCTTCTGGTTCCGATATTAATTATATACATTTTATTATAGAAGAGTTCTTTATTCGTGGCCTCTGATTTGAGTAGGGTGAAATTTGAAGACAAAAAAAGGCTCCGTGTGCCATCTAGTGGCGTTGTTCAGGTTGCCTCACTAAACTTAATTCTTTGCTTAACCAAGACACTGCTAGTGATGCATTCAAGTTCAAAATGTTAGCTGTAGTTTCTCCTTACTATTACCATTTTCTTTAGAAACGCATCACTTTAGCTTGAAGGTGGTAAAATTCTATACCTAAGCTAAAGGAAGAAATCAGATCGGTATCTGAACTTGCTTTAATTAGAAATGTTACCATTACGGTCAACAGCCTTATTGCTGTGTGGAAGAACACTAATTTCTGTGAGCATGGAGTGGACTTGCACTGGCAACACTTGGTATTATTTTAAGCATTTTAAGACTTCACTTTATGCAATTGGCATTACTACCTTGAGAAACCAAGATCCTGGGAAAAGAAATTGCTCTTTTGATTTTTAAATTTCTAATCTTCATTAATGAGCATACTTCTTGCTTCTGCTTTAAATCTCTCAGAAAATTCCAATAAGGTATTCTTTTTTAATTTTTTTTTAATTTTTTTTTTTTTTTTAGAGAAATCCAAGACCAGTGACTCACCAATTCCAACAAAATTTAGATTATTACAAAGCACGTGGAGCAGACTTGATGAACAAAACCCGGTAAGCTATTTCTGCATATATATGTTCACTGAACTAACACCTTACATAAACAAAATGTTTCAGAAGCCACTTTTATCCCAAACAGGAATTACAGAAACAGTATTAGAAACACATATGGTTGTTTCATGACATTTATTTTGAATCTTCACCTTGCCTATTATTACATGAAAAAAGAAAGTTTTACAGATAGTGTTGCAGTCATCTTGCTGGCATTTTTTTAAGGCTAAGGACATTCGTACACAAAGCAGGGGGTAAAATATTGCCAGTGTGAGTTCTGTAGCTGAACTACTTCTGATAACGCATCTAATCACAATCTGGAGTATCCACCTACCAGAAGCTGTGTAAGTTAAATTGAATTACTATAAATCCAGTGTGAAGTCATTTTTACTCAACCTTTTTGCAGCATTCCTCCCTTGTTTTAGAAACAGTTTGTGTCAATACTGCTTAAATTCCTTGTCAAGGCCGTTTTTTCTGGTGTAGAGGTGTCCGTGCCCCAACTGGGAGGCCACAACATGAGTGGTGGCTGCGGGGCAAGCCAGTGCAAGACACAATGCCTTGCTTCAATTTATACTGTCACAGGCAGTTTCTTGGATTGCACGTGGCCCCAGCCATATGCTGTGCCTGCTGATTCATAGGAACTTGCTGGCTTTTAGACCTTTGCACCGCTGTCAAATTCTGTTTAAATCAGTTACACTGAAAGCTAAAATTAAAATGGAGTAGATTCAAAAGCTCTTAAAAATGCAGAAAGGAGCAGAAATTAAAACTGAGTAGAGTGACTGCAAAAGCATCTTTTTTTTTTAAACAAGGCTTTAAAGTCAGGGAAGGGTGTCAAAAATTACTGCATTCTATTGCATTTTCTTAATGTTTTTACTTATTTATTCTTTTAAAAAATGGTCTCAAGAGTTGCCTAAACTTGAAAAATAAGTGATTTGAAAATTCCAAAAGAAACATTTCAAAGTTGTTGAAAAAATAAATAAATCATAAAGCCCAAACAAGAATGACACCTGTTGGAAACCTAAATTGTAAGGAAACAAATGTCCGTTAAATCTATGTAGGAATATAAATTCATTGCACACATAGATAGAGTATACACACCAAAGAAGAGGAGAAATTGTTTAGAATAGTTCAGATAGAGGAATAATTAGGATAAATTTATCTCAACAGAGGAACATTTAAAGTAGGTCAAATGTGATAAATCTATTTAGATTGGACTAAAGAGAGAACTGGAAGACGTAACATTAGGAAATGTTTCTGCAGTGAGCAGGGAGATGGATTAGATCAGCTACCAGGTCTTTTTCATCTTTAATTCCACAGGCTCAATGATATATTTAAAAGATCTTGGCAACTCTCTAATATATATTGCTTACTTTATCACATATAAAACTTTTTAATCCATCATATTCATATATTTGTCTCTCATCTCTCATAATGGCTACTTACTGAAGAGAGAAATGCCTTTGAATAAGGCTTGCTTAAAACAAAACATTTTCATCTTAGCAGAAAACTGCAGAGATTGAATCATCTTCCTACTGCTAGTTTAAAAATATACCATTCACATTCAAGGTCAATGATGCTTATTGTGATGAAACAAAATTGTTTGCTTCATAGATGGAATTCACGTCTCCTTGATACTCATATTTTTAAACTGATACCCTGCTTTTAAATGCATCTGTTGATAACTCTACAACATAATCAATCAGCATTTTTCTTGTAATTGTTGTGCATGTCTGGTACATTTAGATGGCTAAAATGTAGACATTGATCCATGTTTAATGGCTGTAATCATCCTTTGCATTAATATATCAGACATTTAAATGGTAAGAAATAGATACATTGTTCTTATTTTCCTGAACTTCAGCTCAGTTTTAAGGTACCTCCTCCAGAGACCTAGCACCTCACTATTGTTCATTTTCTGAAGCTGTGATTCAGAGAAATTGCACAATAAATTTTACTTCAGAATACTTTTATTAAGACAACCTCTTGAAAAGAAATTTAGATAACATCATTATTTATTTTTCATATATGTGTTCTGAGCAGTGTCAGTTCATAGCAGAGCTAAATCACACATAGGTATTAGGAGCTGCAATAACTATCCTTTCTAGTTCTCAAATAATTATAAAACATTACTGCACGTTATTGTTGAAAGTGTTTTCTAAAATCATATTTCGGACATAACAACTTAGAGATTTTTTGTGTTTATTGTTCCTGTAAATTGAAGTTTCTCAAAGTCTCTTTCTGACCATCTGACAAATGCAAGTAAACTAATTTCTCCTGGTTTACATATATGTCAAAGCAGAAAATTAAACAGTGTAGAAGGAAAACTGTTACTTTTTATTAAGCAAAATATAGCTGAAAAAAAGCAAGAAAGAAACAAGCAGGTGGACACAAATACACAATCTTATGTATAAGCTTTGTCTCCTGCATCTGTGGACCATCAAGATTCCAATGATGCAGTTAGCTCAAAGCATCCAGTGGCTTTGTTGATCAGGTAGCCTGTCAGAAAAAAAGATTTACTTCTAGTAAATATAATTTTTTGTGCAAAGTCACGGGGTTTTTTACTGATTGTCAAGGCTCTAGACCTAGAGACAACACAAACCTAGGACTCAATCTGCAAGCCATTATCTTCTTTCTAAGGTGATTTTTCAGGTGAGTGATATATACCACCCCAATCTTGGTGATTAGTTTCAGTAGACTGAGGGGAAAAAATACACCAAATATACCAAAGTTTGGATTCTAAATCTCAAGCAAGTTATTACTGGTATGACCCCCAAAACCAGTGACGTAATTAGATTCATTGCAAACTGTTGATAAGTGATCGATATCTGCTAAACCAGCATTTGGCATTTCTTCTTCCACCTTCAAAGCTACAGTCTTCATTTTCTTTCTGGAATGGAGAAGACATTAAACAAAAGGCCCTGTGCTGAGTCTTGTGCTGCGACATATATGTGATGGAATAGAAAAAATCCCTTTTTTTTTTCCTTAAGTGTCTCTGCAATACCTTGGGGAACTGATTAATAACTGAATCTGATAGGTAGTAGCAGAGTAAAATTGAATAGTAATAAACTTTTTACAATGTCCTCTTCTTTAAAGTCATTGGGACCTATTTGGTTTGCTTTTGAAACCATTTGGGGCTCCTGCAAGAGTATTTTATAGTTCTGAAGATGCTCTCTTTGTAGTGACTTTGTCAGTCATTCTGAGGTGGTTACAAAAGACCTTCTGTAACATCATCAGCAGTCAATAAAATGGGGAGACACAGAAACATTCTGTAATTGTTATTCAGCAATCATTCCAGCTTCCATAAATTGGGAAGCAGTACTTTGTCCCAGTCTCTGCGCTGCTGTTCTCCCTAAAAAATGCTACGTGCTGTCTTTCTTCATCACCAGGATATGGCAGAAGGGCCCCAATACAGCCTGGGGCTGTATCTTGTGAGTGTGCAGGCTCACATACTTCCTTCTGCTGTCTCTCATTTTAACTGTATCTATTCTGAGTCTAAACAACTCAGCTGTTGTTACTTTCTGGATATGTTCTATATGTGTACACGCATTTATATTGTATATTCTAAAAAAAACATATCTGGAGACAAATAGGGAAATGATATGAAAAGCAAAATCAAAATTACTTTTCCAGGTGCCTGCACAAGTTACAAGTCACCCATATTAATTCATTTGGAGTTTATTTTTAGTTAAACTTCCCCAAAACATTGCAAAACTATTTTTTCCCCAGTACGACGACTGTATTGTTTTTAATTACATGTATCTCTTCAATTTTTTTAAAGAAGCTATTTATATCACTGAAGTACAGATCAGTAAAATAAAACCTGAGGAGTGGAAAGGTCTCTGCGACAGTGATATATTTCTGTGAAGGGTATTTCAAGCATTAATTTTATAAAACAGGAAAATATTGCATGAGCACACAGGAATGGCTTTGCTGATCCCTGGGTTATGTGAACACTTCTACTGGGAATTAGAAGCTGCTTTGCCTCTTTATTTTAGAGAGATTAAATGGTTCGACAGTTTTCTCATTTTTAATGTTGCATATAACTGAAGTGAATTAAATAGCCACGTAGCTAAAAATAAAAAGTAACAATGATAAGGATCATGATCCAGTATATGTGTTATATCCTGAAGCCATTCTTCAGCCAAAATCACTTTAGAATTCCCATTAAAAAGTGCTTGGCTTGAAATGGCTGGGCTGGGCAGAAGCTGAAGTTAGAGCAAGGCACATCTAGTTCTGCCAACCTAAAAATACAGACTAGTGTTAGTTTTGCTTGTTGAAAGAAATGTTTGAGTTATTTTAAACATTTAAGATAATTTAATCTAGCAGAAGTAAATATTAAAGCAGTCTTTGAATAAGAAGTGCAAAAAGTAAGTTTTACAAATTTTTTGATGCTTTAGAGCTTGTACTGCTTTTTTGTCACTCTCTCATTTTGTTCATTTAAAAAGGCAAATTAAGAAAATTGGTACAAACTTGCTTTATTTGGGGTTAATCTGCATTTTTTGGGAAGAAAGGACCAAAACACTTTGTCCACTACTGGTTGGGAAAAACTCGCACCATGCGCAGTCTCTGTGGTTCCTGTGTGCATTCTAGTGCTACTGTAGTAAAACACCCTCTTTGTAATGTTCAAATCTTGGATTTTTTTCCCCCATTTTTGGGGAACAATGCATGCATTGCTGTGCCTGTCCAAACCATGGGCAAGGATGTGATGATTTCTACTCTTCTTTTTTCAGCGCCAGTGCTAAGGCTGCTCCACTGAATATTAACAAAGTCTCCAACAGCTTACTGAATTTTGGCCGAAAGCTCATTGCTCCGGCTATGGCTTCAGGCGGGACTGTGGGTGCTCCTGCCAGTGGGAGCAGCTTTCCTCCCCCTGCAATGCCCATCAGAAGTGCAGTGGAAGCACCCCAGCACCACCACCACCAGCATCACCACCAGGCACAGCAGCAGAGAATGATGAAGTCTGAAAGCATGCCAGTTCAGCTGGGCAAAGGTAAAGGTGAAACATGTGGCAGTGCCGTGGCAGAGGGAAGCTTTGTCATACGTCTTAAGGACTGAAGAAAGTCCTTTTGTTGTTTTTATATCGATGGGTACATATTTGGAGGAAACAGAAAAAAACGGAATTTTGTTAAGCAGTACATTTGTGCTAAGTACAACAGCATGTTTGCAATGTAATACGGAATCAGATGTTATCTTGAGAATGTACAAAAACTATAGCAAGTTTTGAACCTTTAAAAAAATATTAACTACAAATTACATCAGACATACCAACAAACTACATTGTTACCATAAACATTAGCCAATTAATTTTTCAGTCTTAAATGCAACATATTTTTAATTGCAAGACTAAGTTCATATAGTTTTTTTTAGGTTATTGGCACAAATCCTATGCATAACAATATTAGCTAAATATGAATGAAGGAAGTTAGATCAATTACAGAGTAATTCTGAATAAACAAAATCTTATTCCTTTTAGAATGTGTGGAGCTTATTTGAGCAGTTACTGGAACAGTAACATGTATTTGCCTTTTAATAATTTGTGACGGCCCTCTGCACTTTCTCTGGTTAGTCAATACTACTTTTTCTTGAGCCTTGTTTTTACGTTTCTCAAGGACAGTTTATTCAAACAACAAAGTCACCAGCTCAGCTTGGGTAGTTGTTTCCTATACTCTGCCAGGCTCAAGGTGTGTTACCGCTTTTCATCTTCAAACAGCCTATGGCGGTATGTTCTTTGCAAGGAGTATGTAGAGTGATATGGTATCTGCTGCTTCTAGCAACTCATCCTAGGTAATGGTTTTAAGTTTGAGGACTGGTGGTGGTTGCCTTGAACCATTATGTAGTATTGCATCATATTTTTTACCAGATTTGAAAGTGTAATAGAAGGGAAGTAACACTGTAGCTGAAGTTGGTGACCTGACCCATAAGGTGCAAAGTTAGTCCTTTCACGATGCATCGCATCCCCAGCAGACACTGAGGGAGCATAATTCAGAGGCATAACCGTTGTCTTGAAGCAGAGAGATGCGGACCCTTTTGGAAGGGCGACTAACGCTGCTTGGCAAAATCCAGATGCGCAGCTTCTCTCAGAATCCTAGAACAATCCCAGAAATTGCTCCAGCAAGGGTTTTACAGTCACTGATACTGTGTGAATGTGAAGCTGAAACACAGTGATTTCTCTGCTCATTTGATTTGTAGTTACTATTGCCATGTATAGTCCTGTTTGAATCCTTGGTGCAAATCCTGCTCACATCAGTGGAAGTAAAATTAGGTGTGAAACGAAATCATTTTCACAATTTTGAACGCGCTCTTTTGTTTGCTGTTTTTAAAAAAGTTTTCTGTAGTTCCCTTGTCACATGCCTGGTTTTTTACTTTTTGGGTTGAAAAGTGGTCCTCAGATGGTTATTTTCTTTTCCCTACTTAATGTGAAAAAAATGCAAAATTTGAAGCAACTTCCATAGGTGGAATCGATTGTAGCTTAATCTTGATCTAGCTGGTCAAGGATGACCCTGTTTACACTTGTATGTGCCAACTAACATGTTGCATCATCCAGAAATACACTTGACGCTTTCCATACAAGAATCAGAATAAAAAATTGTGGATATGTTTGGTCATTGTCATGTACAAACTGGGCACGTATTTCTATATCAAAAGGAATATGGAGATTTGGTAAAGTTATCGAGAAATTATGCAAATTTTTGACGTAGGGCACAAAGAATTTTCATGGTAAGAGGGAACAAAACCTAACGCAGCGCTTCAGTACTTGCAACTTTCTCTCACCCTATTCTGTTTGTCCATATTTAGTACAACGCTTGCAGAAGTAATTGAAAGTCAACAAAATGTAAATATGCTTTTTTTTAATCGATTGAGGTGACAGTGAGTTTTGTTTTACACATTAGTGCCATGGTTGTTCCAGGCGTGTACAGTTACCAGTATATTTACTGGAGTTGGATAGATGTTGTGAATGACAGCAGCTAGCTACATTTACAAGTGCTGTAACCTATATTTTTAAAGAGAAGCCCAATAAGCAATAGAAATATAGTCTCTTAGAGGCTGCCTAGTGAATTCTTTCTGAATTAAGTTTAAATGTAGGAATAGCTTAGCAAAAAAAATTCCCTGTTTGCAGTGATGCTGTGGCAGAGACAGATTAAAAAGACCCTTTTGAAGCATGACGCAGATACCTTTGTAAACAACTTAGCACCATCTCCATCACACCTTAAAAGTGAGAATAAATCTGTTCAGTTCTGTGCAGAATGACAGTATCACCACCTCAGGAAGGTGATGTACAGCATCTCCGGTGAACAAGGGCACTCCCCACAGCTCTGAGAAGTTGTGAGTACTTCTATCACAGGCATTAGGATTTAGGATTTAGAAGATAACCATACCCTGAGAAGCTCTTATTCCACTCCTGTTTGTGCTGAACTTTTTATATGCCTTTTTACCTTCTGCACTGGCTTTTTTCAAACTCTGGATTCTTCTCTAGCTTTTGAGCATCTATTCAGTGTGGTTTGTAACTAAGGCTCCCAGTTACTGAGTAGCTGTCACTAATTGTCTTATGTTCCTGTTCTTCACTGTGTTTTCAGCTTTCCTCAACCTCCTGGAGCCTGGTTATTTAGCTGAGGTAGGCAGAGGCACAGATTTAGAATTTAAATTGACAGACATTTGCACTTCCAGTTGATCTACCAGTCACAGATGCTCAGTTGGACAGTATAACAGACTGAAGTGTAGATTTGACAGGCATCAAATCATAAAAGAAATATCCATTTTTCTCATATTGTATTAGTTCTTTCAGGTTTTGAATGCTCAAGTAGTGCTGATACTTTAAATTAAATTAATTTAAATTAATATGTAGAGGGTTATAAATTTGAAGAGATTACATCAATTGACTAATCTACTTTTTTATTGAGTGTGAAGAAGTCCTTTGTAACAAAATATCTTTCAGGACTGGCAAAATAATCCTATCCCAGCTTTAACAGCTCTGTTCAGACAAGACACTCCCAAACCAGCAGCAGTGACAGGTGTCATTCGTGCTGCCACCTCCAGGGGTAGCTTGTGCTGTACTCTAGATGAGGGATGTTTGGTTTACATAATCGATAGTAATTATTTCTCACTCCGAAGTTTTGGTGCTTGCTGAATTTCTTTAAGAAAAAAAGTATATAATTTAGATAATGTAAACGGAAAAACAGCAGACTAATATTAAATATATATATATAATTGCAACCCTGTAATTCCAAGTTCATTGAATTGTCAGTTGAGTTCATTGTCTTGAAAGACAAAAATACTGATAATGAAAAAAATATGCAAAAAAAGCAGAATTTTTGTCCTTTGTGTTCCACTGGATTCTTGAGTGTTCAGAAACTGGTTACTCTTTGATTACCAAACGGCAGTGTGTTGCCAGAAAAAAAGTATTTCTCTTTCACTTCTTTTCTGATAGTGCCAGATAGTTTTCCTTCTATATCCTTTCACCCTGAAACCCAAAAGGCTTTTGATTTGAGTGGTTCTTTATCACAAGGACATGTTAGAGGACCAGTCTGAAGATGAACTTCTGCCAAACTGTGATCAGCTATTTTAAAGAGTTTCCAGACTGCTGTTTGTTTTTATGAGTTGATACTTCTGCGGTATTTGTTGTAACACGAACAGAATTTCCACAGTTACCGAATATGCCCTAAAGAAAATATCTCCATATTTAGAATTATTTATGAACTGTGTCTAGAAAATGAGTATGCTTTTTCAGAAGGAAAAAGAAGTTGTTCTTACTGAGAGCAGAACTGAATAAAAATGAAAGGGATGAAACACTGATTAACAAATGCTTTTATTTTTCCTTTTTAAAAAACATATAAATATACATATTCTTAGGCAATTATGAAATTTTACTGACAGTAAGAATATGATGCTCCCAGACTAGCAGAATGGCACTGTCAGTGTAAAGTACCAGAAACAAAATGGTTTTGATAGTTTGTTTTAGTTCAGATTTTGATACAAATCAGTCTCTGAAAAACACGGCTTTTTGCACATCTGAATACAGCATATGATGCCCTGATTACTAAAACTGCCCGTTTCTTTTTGCCTGCTCTTACACCGCTCTCTTACCATGTCATTTGTGTTCGAAGCAGGGTCCTCCAGCTGAAAACCCCGAAGTTGCCGCTCTTTACTTCAGCGAACTGCATTTCTGGGGCAACCTTCTAACGCTGTTGTTTGTTCCCCAGGTGAGGCAGGTGCGGGCGGCGATGCGGGGCTGCCGGGCCCCACGCAGCATCCCCCTGCCCTCCCAGGTACGGCTCCCCTCCCGCGGGGGCAGCGGGCCTTTCCCTGCCTGCAGCAGGGCCTGCACAGCCTCCCCCGCGGGTTTTCCCATGCGTGGTATCTCCATCCACCGCCATTGTCCATCCGCCGAGTGGCACTGTTGTGTAGAGAGAAAAAAGCGGCTCCGCTTCATCGCTCCCTGACTGTGCTGTGTGTGGCCCTTCAGTCACATTCGCTGTACGCCCGCATCTGTCTTCGTTAAAAATGTGTATTTACCTTGTACTTCGTAGTCCATTTCACTCTGTGTCATGTGGGGCAATTCGACCGTCAGTGGCTCTTTTAGTTGCTTTACTTTCCCGCTGTTGTATTTGAGGCAGACATTTTGAGCTAAACATCTACTTTAATGCACCTGACTAGAGAGGAGCTTACCTGCCTTGGCCTGAAATAATAAGCATACAGATTGGTGTGATGAGACGGTTTGAATAAATTTTAGAAGTGCTAGAAGCCTTTGTTCCAATTTAAGTGTAGGAGAAAAAGGGAAACTAATACATCTGAAAAGTTTTATAAAACTCATGTCATTCTTTTTGCATATTTTAATACTCCACATCCTGACTACAGCCAATACAGAGTAATAGATGAGCAGATCTAAATGGTTCTGAATTATATATCATGCCTTGCTTCTGTTCTTCTCGGTATCTTTGTCCTTGCTCTCCTTACAACTATGAAAGCTATTCTTTTCTTGTGTAGGGGCCAAACAGAATGAGCCATTAATTTTGTAGGCCTTTTATGTGTCTTCCTCTGACTTTTCATATACTTTGGTAGAGACCCTTAAAGTTCGTGGTTATCTGCCCTATAATTTAACTTAGTAAGACCTGAAGCTTGCTTTTCTTTCGTTGTCTTCACTCCTCTTGTCATCATCTTTTAATTTATTACAAGTCTTTATTATTGATCACATTACATTTAAACTTTCCTCCTTCTTTTCAAGACACTGCATGTCTCCACCCTCTGCCCTGCCAGCAATACCAACAGTTTGGCCCCTTTTCCCACTACCTCATCTTTGTATTTTCCAAATGATTTTGAGGCAGAGCATTTGTGACCCTGGGGTCAGCCCCAGTATCGTTAGCAACAGGCAAGTAGTGAGCCAGTTAGAAGCCAGCACGTGGAGCTAACGCTGCTCCTGTTTGCCTCAGAATTCCATGTATTTTTAGTGCATGAAATCCTGTGCATCGTTACCGTGAACTATTTATGCGTTTTAGTGTGAATACATATATTTTTGAGACATCCTACACGGTAATGTGTTCTGACTACTGCTTACATCAGGGATCCTTAGCTATTTGTTCTGTGTGCCTCATAAGCATTTATTTGATTTCCATGTTTGGAGCTTCTTCAGCCTGTTTCATATAGGCTTTAGGACCTTCTGGTATATGCTTAGTCAGAGATTAAATTTCTCTAATCCTCTTTTAAGGAGGCATAATGTATTTATCTGAGATTGATAGAATGAGCAGAGAAAAATTAGTTTTGATTCAGTAATGTTCTCAGATTGACGATTAAGCTGCTAAAGAAGGAGATGAGTGTGGTTAGTTATTAACTGTAGTTTGTTGCATCACTTCATACATTTTGATTCTACAGGGAGGGTAAGAGATCTGTTCTTTTTTATTTTTCTCTTTTTTTTTTCTGAGGAATAATCCAAAATTAGAAACTTTCGAATAACCCTCTTGTTAAACTATTGAGTGAGGAGAACATACCACACTGCTTATTAAGAAAGATGTGGAATCAGTAAGACACACAACAGAGAAGATACAAATAGCATTTTGTGTAATCCTCCCAAGGTCCTGAAGTCTGCATCGGTGCTACAGTGTTATTTCCAAAGTTACATGAGGGTTGTTAATGCCTCAGAAATCGGTGCATACATAATACATCTGAAAGACTTCAAAAGAATCATGGTTACTTCAGTTAAATGTTCTTGCATCAGCTCCACTAAACTTCTGTGTTGAGAAAATGATAGGTGACTTTCTTGTTACATTAGGGAAAACATGTATGATTGGTGTGATTTGTATTTCAGCTTTCCTATTTACAGTTGTAAAAATGATGACTCCTCTGGAAATTGGAAAAGCCTATTACAATCCAAGAACTCTGTTTTATGACTTGCAACACACTGCAGTTATTCATAAGTGCTAGTCTTTCTGTCTTGCTTAATTCTTAATCACATCCCCAAATAATCCATGTCACCATGCTGTTCACAGGGTTGGAGTCCAAATAAAAATTTAGTGCTTCCTGATGATAATTTTCTCAGATTTTCTTATTCATGCAGAAGGATTAGGTGCATCCTAAGCTCGCTTCTATGTATGGACATAAAACATACAGAAATAGTATTTTTATCACTTCTGTTTTACTGCATCTCGATCTTAGTTTCGTTACATCTTGTATTGCTTTTATTTTTCATCTTCGTTATATTTTATAGTCCATAAGAAAGCAATTAGTCAAAGCTGTTGCGGTTATTTGAACAAATTCCCTTTTAGGACAGTTGTAGTGTTCTGTCCACAAAATCTCAGCTATACATATTTCTCCTCTTGTTTGGTTATGCAGGTAGTTGCATATTCCACTCCTCTAAGCTGTGATCCCTCTTTTGAAGTGTAGCTGTTCAGTAAGCAAAGCGGTGGTTATAAGGAGACTTCTCTGTCTTTTCAATTTCCTATTATATTTTGGACTTTTTTTCTTAGAGCTGAAAGACAGAATATAGGAAAAACATCCCTACAAATCATTTTTCCATCATTTTACAAAGCTCTATTATTTCATGTGTTTGGATTTCTCAACTATATTTTTAAATATAGTTTCCCTCTCTCAGTGTTATCTATGAAATTTTACCATATAATCTGCTTATTTGCAGGTGAAGTGGGTTAAGCACAGGCCATACAATGAAAAAGTATGGGAAAAACATACATTGCTCATTGTTTAACTTTTTGGTTTGTTTTTTTTTTTAACTTTGATCCTATGTGGAAGAGATCTTCTTACTACTAGAATGGGGAAGAGCCTATATTTGATTTATATAAAGTCAGACCAAAATGTAAAATATTTTTTTCATTGTACTTTACTCTCGCCACCAAATAGATTTATTTATTTATTTATTTATGTTTAGCATTTATATTGGCTGCTCTGGCTTACCTGTGTGAATTTCTTTTATAAATGCTTTATTGGCTAAAATACATAATTTCATCTGTTTCAAAGCTATTTTTAAGTTTTACCTACTGTAAGACCACACTTCCATTGTAAATTGCCACTATAAAATGCATAAAAAGTCTCCTTCTTACATAAAGGCAACTGTAAGGATAATGGTGTTGCCAAGTGACATGATTTTATCCTAAAATTAGAAATCTTCTAAGAACTTCCTTGTGACTGAATTATTTCTGCTGTTTATTTGCTATGCGGTGTTCTCTCCTTTTCCACCTCTAGAATTATTTACAGAATTGGAGATTTATGTTCTGATTAATGCATAACCCATTTCTCTATAAAATGTGAAGGCAAAAGTTAAGTGAGATCCACAGCCTCCATCTCCTGCACTTTAAGGAAGCTGTTCAGACTAAGTGGTAGGTGGTAAGTGACTAGAGGAGGGCTGTGAAGAAACAGAAACATGCAGTTGGATGAAGTTGGTGGGAAGGAAAGAATATATAAAGGAAAAAGTTGAAATAAGGAAGTTGCAGAAGAGGCAATGTGGATGGGTCTGAAGAAGAGGAGGAGACAGAGGAAGGTCCACATGAGGACATAAAATGTAGGAGGGTCATGGGAGAGATGAGCAAAATACGGCAGTTTGAAGGAGAAGGTGGGAAGCAGTTTATATGCCAGTTTTCTTCCAGAAAATGTTGAGAATATTAAACCCAGATCCTTTCTTGGGTTTTATCCTTTTTTAGTCTGTTTTGTCACATCTGACGTTCTATTTGCCAGTTCAATCTCTTTGCATTTAACAGTCTTCTTGCTAAGAGGACATTTTAAATAGATCTGTATTTATTCCCTTAAGAAAATGTGAATTGCTGGTTTCATGTGGCTGCAGCTGTGCAATATATGCTGCGTAGGACAAACACTGTGGAGAACTTGGCTCGGACTTTGTCTCCACCTGGCAGGTGGCCAAGCACGGCACCACTGACTTAGGCACCACTTTGAGGACAGTTACTGTTCTAGATCTTAAATGACTGAATTAAGTTAAGATGTTTCTGTATGAGTAGGTTTTGCTAGTTGTTTCCTTTTCTTTAAAATGTTTGATCTCAGCAGAGCTGGTTTCCTTTTGTATCTAAATCTAAATTTCTTCCGTGTTTTCTGCAGCCTTTTCTGCCTCTATTTTCTTTGATTTCTTTGTCTTTCAGTTTTCTTTTATTTCTCTAGAAACCTGTATCATGAGGGAAGACCACAGTGCATAATGAAGGGGAGACTAACCCATTCTGGAAAAGGAGTTAGTTTTGTATTTTCAGAATTGGTAGTGCATCCACAATGACAAAACACTAAATACATTGTAAGGTCTGTGCAATAATATGTGGCATATCTGAGAGTAAAACTGGCACAGGGGGTAGGAGCAGCTCAGAGCAAAGAAGGATGAACCACTGGCATCTGCGAGGGAGGTGGTTTCAGATTCGATCACACCCTTCCAAAGGACATGAAGCTGCACCTATGACATCTGAGTGATTTAGTTTCAGAGAATCATTCTTGATGCAATAGATAGTAGCATGAAAAGCACACTAAAAACAAAGGAAAGGAAAAAAGGAGAACATATAAACAGACTCATCAGAATAGCCAACAAAACAAGGAAATTCTAGAGCTTTAGATTTATGTGCTATTCTACTTTTTTTGCAGAATGGTAAATTCTAGAATTGCATTGGGTCACTGGATCAACTTCCTCATACACATAATAGAAAGTATTTTTAAAACTAGCATCTGTCCTAATGTAACATTTTCTTAATGAAAGTTAATGAAAACCGACATACTAGTCTTTTTCTTTTTTTCCTGGAGCTAATCAAAATAAAATCTTAAGTTAAATCTTTCAAAACACTCTGTCGGCCTCAACTGAAAGAAATGGTCCTTATCAAAGACAGCCTGACTACATGCAGTGTCATGGTGAAACAGCCCAGGCATCTACCCGGATATCTTCACCATGACAGTGGACAACACTAGATTCTTTTGAAAAGCTGCATGAAATTACAATAACTAACTATTGAGTAGACTTCATTAAAATGTCTCTTAGGTGGAGATGGCCTTAAAATTTGAAGCATGAGAACTTTCATTCTTTCCTAAACTTAATTCTTCCTGTTGTAAGTCTAGATGTTGTCATCTAGATGTTCAGTGGCCAACCCATTCTTGGAATCTGACATTCTTGTTCTCAGCTTCCTTTGCCAAGTTTTATAGTTTATTTATTGAGAGAAAAAGGATTTCCTTTGCAGTGTTGATGACATCAGATTTCTTTCTTTTTACTATGAGGTGGTACTTTTGCTCATTGTGCTGCACAGGGAAGAGAAGGTCCTCAGTCTGTGGATATAATAGTGTATATATACTAGGATGGTATTTAGAGAGAGAGAGGAAGAGAGAGAGAGAGAGAGAGAGAGAGAGAGTTTAGTATATATACACTAGATGGTGTGTGTTTGTGTATATATCTATATATGCACTAAAATTTTGTATTTTTCTCTCACACAAAAATTAAGTTCCGTGTGTGGCAGAATAGTCCTTCAATCTCACAGTGCATGCTGACACACTTCAACATTTCATTCTGTGTTGAGTTCTCTGTGAATCTCAGTGAATGTCCATTAAGACAAGGAAGTATTTACAGGGAAAAGAAACTGCCTGTTGATTAATTCTTTTGTTACTTTATACTTGCTTTACAGGCCAAAGTTCAAAAAACATCAGTTCATCTCCAAGCATAGAGAGCTTGCCTGGAGGACGTGAATTTACAGGATCTCCACCTTTGTCTGCATCAAAAAAGGATTCCTTTTTCAGTACAATCTCCCGCTCCCGTTCTCAAAGCAAAACTATGAGCAGAAAAGAATCGGTGGGTTCTTTACTTTTTAAGCTACTTTAATGTCACACTGCATTACTTGTTAGAGGCAATAATTTCTCCCATTCATTAAGCACTTGCACTTGGAAATGTTTCCCTAAGCACACATTAATAGCAAAAGCAGAAATAAACTATTTCAACTGTTTCTGTTGGGTAACATCTCCATTATGGCTTCCATCCTGTAATCCTACCTGAAGTGAAACTGTGAAAGTGCCTGTTGCCTCTGAGAAAGAGGAGAGAAGTCCTGCAAGTTTATTTGCTTTGTTAAGACTTTCACTGTAGTCCTGAAGTTAATAAACAGTTCGGTGGGAAGCACAAATGCTCAGCAGATCCAAACATGTCCATCTGTTGTCCCTGAAATTCCTTAATACATCAGAGGTTTCCCAGTGTCTGTAGCATCTGTAGTCTGTAGTCACAGTTCTATTTCTTGCACAGGTCTGACCTTCCATTTGGCCACAAGAAACTATTATTTGAACAGATTGTTCTCATCCAAGAAAATCGGCTCTGATTTATCATGGGTGTGTTCCAAAGAAATTCTCATCCAGTCAGCGATATTTTAGGAGCACTACTTTGATAAACCTCATATGCCATGGAGCAAGAGGATTACTGTTTATTTTTTAGACATGTTTCCCATTGTCTTTCTGCTGATTAGAAACCAGTTATGTAGTAGATGGAAAAAGTTATATTTTTTATAAGGTGAAGGCATAGTGGTTTTCTCCATTCAATTTTTGCAAATGTATGCTCAGATAATCGTATTTATTTCAATAAATAGGAATTGTAATAGCAATATTTTTATGTTACAGCGTTCATCAGGTGTTCCGAGCTAAATATTATGCAAAAATTTAATCTGAACATCTCAGCGCATTTTTGTCTTTAAATAGCAGAATCTTTATTAATAGTCACATCATATTTTCAATTTAATATTTAAAATGTTCTAATGAAATGCACAACTTTGTGCAAGTTTGTTCAGTTTTTGTTCACTGAAAGAGAGGGTTTAATTCTTGTTCCACATGCTTTAATGTTGTCTAAGGAAAAGCTGTGTTTTGTGGTTAGTCAACAAGAAGCTATAATTTTGGTTTGTGTCCATTTAAGACATATTGAATTGAATTTAAAGTTAAAACAACAACTCAATATCTCTCTGCTTGTCCTCATGAGTTGAAGAAAAATAAATAGACAAATATTGAACTTTTCTTTTTATGTGGTTTGACAAGATCTAAATCCAGCTTTTGTTTGCAACTTTTGTCCAGGCCAGAACTTGGGATTTTTGCACTAGTTGAGTTTAAGAATAATGCCTCCTTAGCTCTCTAATCGGAGACGTAACAGAATTTGCCATTCTAATATTCATACTCAATTAGACTCCACTAATGGTTAACATGATTTCAGGTAAATCATTTCCCAAATTTGTGATATTTTATTAGTGTTTTTTCAAGGATTTTGAACAAAGTAGTATTCATTGGAAGAGATTTATATCCTTATGATAATTTTCAGTAGATTGGTAATCGTGATAAACTAAGCAGAGCATAAATTTTCAAAAGAATTCTTTGAACTGTGATATATAATTTCTATTGTAGCTTTTTATGGTTAAACAGCCAGAAAAGCTTTTAGGCTACCAAAATCTATTTCCTTATGTTCACTTTTTGACTGACCTTTAATATAGGAAAAAGGAATTTGTAGCAGCTCCAAGAGGAAAAGGTTTGTTTAAATCTGTTCCCTATTGCTCAAGACAATGTTTGGTTTTTGTTTTCCTGTAAATTTTGTGATACCTCATTTTCCATGTAAAGAAGAAAACCCCAAAGAGTTCATCCTGAGGTCCCAAAATAGTTGCATCAGAATTCTCCAGTCTTACAGTTGCTTCATATACAGCTGTTTTCTGGAGGCAAAAAAAGGCTTGAAAACATAATGGATTCACATCTTTGTTTTATTTATAAAACTGAACTGGTTTACATTTTTACTCTAATAATTATACGGATTATCTTGTTAAGTATTGGGGAAATTACCTTTGTTGGAACATGGCCATGCATCAATCACTTTATGAAAAGGTCTTTTTAAAATCAGTTATTCTTGGTGTAACGGATGCAAAAGAATCCATTTCCCCATCATCTTTGTACTTCTAATTAATGAAAGCAAAGTGGAAATGGAATACATACATAAAAATGTCCTTCAACATGGAGTTTAAAAGAATGATTTTCACAGACCAGAGGACATTGCTGTAACATTGTCATGGAATGAACAGGAATGTCATCACTGCAGGTCACACCTGGAGTACTGTGTCCAGTTCTGGACTCCCCAGTACAAGAGAGACATGGACATACCAGAGAGAGTCCAGCAAAGGGCCACAAAGGTGGTGAAGGGACTGTGGCATCTCTCCTGTGAGGAGAGGCTGAGAGAGCTGGGACTGTTCAGCCTGGAAAAGAGAAGGCTCAGGGGGCTGTTATCAAAGCATATAAGTATCTGAAGGGAGAGTGCAAAGAGGACAGAGACAGCGTCTTTTCAGTGGTGCCCAGTGACAGGACCCAGAGCAATGGGCACAAACTGAAACACAGGAGGCTCTGTCTGAACATCAGAAAACAGTTTTTCACTGTGAGAGTGACTGACCACTGGCACAGGTTGCCCAGGGAGGTTGTGGAGTCTCCATCCTTGGAGATACTCCAAAGCCGTCTGGATGTAGTCCTGGGTAGCCTGCTCTAGGTGTCCCTGCTTGAGCAGGGGTTTGGACAAGATGACCTCCAGAGGTGCCTTCCAACCTCAGCCGTTCTGGGATTCTGTGACAGGATAAACTGAAATGTGACTTGTCTAAATTCTTTCTTTCCTAAAGCTGGTCCAACCAGGTAGACTTCCTCCGGGAGAGTTGTGATCAAAATTGATACTTAACTTGATTCATTGCTTCCAGGAATAGGATGTGTCCGTTTCTCATATTAAGGACTTCTTGAGGTAGTAACATTTGCATTATATTTAGTCTTCTAGATCTTTTTTCCCTCTCAATTGCAGAGATCAATGGAATGACTTTTTTACTGCTGTTGTCAGTAACAGATGTCCCCTGTTTTATTTAGTTAAGGAAGTGAATCTGCAGCCTCAGGGCTGAATGCACAATATCAGATCATGTTTTGGCAACCCATGGCAGCCTGAAGTTTTTCATGTTACTGTCAAGTGGCACTCAGCTGTATGTTAACGTGAGGCCCACCAAATGTGCTTGAAAGTCTGTTTTGTGCTCAGCAGTGAGATGGTTTCCTACCCCTTTATATAGTTTGTGGCTTTCTGACAGGAATAACTTAGGTTGCAGTTTCTGGAGCTGTCTTCCCATAAACAAGAACAGGAACTTTTCATATATAAAGCACTCCAGTGCCTGTTATCCTCTGGCTGGGTCAGTCTTGCTGGAATAAAGTCCTAGAAAATTTCCTCTCATAGCCTGCCTACTGCCTTTTCAGCAGAGTTGGGAAATTGGGTGCATTTGTGGTCCATTTATTTCTCATCATGTTTCATTTACATCTCCAGCAACCATTAAGGACACTCTACTCCTCTTTTTGGCAAATAGCAAAGCTGTGTAGACGTTGATTCTGGCAAATATGGTTGGCTGGTCTCAGTTTCTGGCAGAATATTCTGTAAATTGCTTTCAACCATAGAGATGTGCCAGAGAGGAGGGAACTTTGAGTTGAACAATATAAGCATTTTAAAAACTTTCATAAAAAAAAAACCATGGAATGAAGATGGTTTTGACTGAAAAGAAAGTTTTGATTTGGAGAAACTGTGTCTACATAAAAGGTTTCAAGTTAAGAAAACTTAAATTATCCATTTGGAAAATATGTTAGTTAAAAGATTCCCAAGAAGGAAACATTTCTAAGGAAAATCTGGAACAGTTTATTTTCTTTACAGACATGGTCAATCAAATTCCTCATTTCTTAGCAAAGAAATCCTGAACAAAAGTGTTATGCATCATGCTGGTTTTGATTGCACAGACTTTTTAATTAAATCAAGTTTGACAACATATGCTATTGTCCCCACAAGCAGGTATAAACAACTGTTACTGTCTGTGATTTACATAGCTAGTCTGACTGATTTGAAGTTAGTTATGAATACCCCTACAGGTTAGAAAATTAATGTATGCCATTATTTTCAATTAAATAGGCATCTGCTCTACTGATTTAGGAACCTAATTTTAAGCATAAGCATACAAACTTGACAGTTTTGCTCAAGTAGGAGTGGTATACAAAAATCAAAGAGATAATAAAATGAATAATAGACAAACACACAAAAAAAATTAAGCATGCAAAATTCCTTTGAAGAAGAGCATGCCTCTTGTGCATGGTACACATCTTGGAGACTTTTTTTTTATTTCCATATATCTTTTCCCTGACTATTATTTTTAAAACCTCTTTAAAAGGTTTTAATTTAAGCAAAATACTTGTCAGTCCATACTTACCAATGCCAAACATTTATTTGGAAATACAAATGCTATGATGAAATGTCTTTTTTTAGTTCAGCATCATAAAATTTGCCCAAAATAAGTTAGCATCTGTGTACAACAGCCAATTCCTTGATCAGTATGTTAGATTTGTTAGGCCTAAAGTTAAAGACATGATGATTATTCTCAGTGCCATTAAGTTTAATGAACTCCAGTGCCTTAACGTTTAACTGCAGATAATACTGGAGGACATTTGTCTTCCTTATTCTGATGTGATAGGCCAATTCACACACCTGAAAAATGCGATTTATTTAGTACTTCAGTGCTTGTCTAATTTTAGGGATAGATTAGATGAATATTAAATCTGAGATGCTCCCAGGTCATATGAACAGAGTTTGTAAAAAAAAACCTCAGAGGTACTTTGGAAGTGTGATTCTTTTCTCCATTGCCTTCCTCGGGCTCCCACAGCGTGCTGTAACTGAAATGAAAGCTGAAAACAGTACAAGGGAAAATGAGCTGCCTTTTACAGTTTTTTATTAGAAATACTTGCAAGTTTCATATAATTTAGTAAAACGACAGCTGTATGCATGAGTGGCAGCTTTGAATCCTAATGCTCCTTATCTCTTTTGGAGTGATTCATTTCAGGGAAAAGAAGCTGTACTGTGATAAAAACAGGAAGTTAATTGCTCAGAATAAAAGATGAATAAAAACCCAAGTGGCTGCTCAGTGCTTTTTCTGTCATATTATGAGCAATAAGCATGTATACAGAACAGATCTGTGGGGGCCATTTGGAAGATTTTAAAAATGTCTTTCTCTGGTGCAAGAGATTCAGATACATGCAGCTGAGTTATACTTGCCAGTAACTTCTGCTCAGAAGCAAATTAGAATGATATCATTTGAAAGAAGGCAGTAAGAACTTTAAATTATTGGGCAGCCCTTTAAAACTGTCATGGAGAATTTTAAAAATACCAAAATCATGAACGAATGAGACTATCAGCAATGTTTACAAAAGAATCAAAGTGACTTAGGAGCCACGAAGTGTAATCCTTCACTCCACAGCAATCATGTTACCAGCAGCAGGTACAGGACTTGCTCTGTGCAACCTCTTTCCATCATGAAGTTAATGTTTCAGCATCCCAGTGGCAAAGGAAAATATATCCAAGGATCTATATTAGTGGTTTGAGCTGCCATTTTTTCCTTTTCAGTGGAAATCTCATCCCTTCATCCTGCTCTTTTAAGATAACACCACAAAATTACTGTCCATTTCTGTGAAGAGCTGAGAGACCTGCACTGAACTCTCAACAAAAACATGGACATGGATGAGAAACATCGCTCTAAATCAGGCTATTGTTTTAGCTGGATTTTCTTTTGAGTGGGAAGGGTTTCTATGTTTGAGAGATTTTTTTTCCCACTGAAATAAATTGTAAGTATGTGTTTAATAGCTTGATTCTTATTTTTTTCTGTGTTTGGTTAAATCAAATCATTCCCTATAAGAACAACAAAACTTGTCCTTCTGTTCTTTTAACAATGTAGTATAAATGCTGTATATTTACAGTCCCTTCATAATCACTATACTTAAGTTTCACCCTCTTTAAACTCTCAACAATGTAATCAGAGTTTCTAAAAGCCCTAAATAAAAGATCCTGCTCTGGTCTGCATCCTCAGTCCTGTTAGGAATCATATCAAAGGTCAAATACATCCAGCCTGAACAGAGAAGGATTTAGTGAAACTATTTTGCAACTGATACTTAAAAAAAATTTAACTGAGTATGAGTTTAGCAAAGGGTGTACTTTGAGAGTCCTTCATAAAGGACTATGTGTATGTTGAACTGTGTGTATATCAAAATGCTTATTCAGGCAGCAAAATTAAGAAACATAATTATGTAAGTATATCACAACTAATCAACCATTTCAATAAAATTCAACCACATACTTTAGTTGTATAAAACTGCAGCATGGAGCATGAACTTTATTCATTCCTGAATAGCTATATATTAATCATTCCATATCCATATCCATATGCATTCAAGAATACTTACCGCGTTATTTCAGAGGGCTCAAAAATCATAAATCAGTGGGATTTTTTCCCCTGCTTACATTTATCTTACATTTGCCACAGTGGGCTTATGCAGTCTTAAAGGCCAGCAATGTGTGTACCAGATGGGCAGAAAGCCCGTCAGATGTGATACTGAAACATAACGGAGGAAATGGGATTCTCATTCGCCTATGTGTTTATTTATAGCTATTTCCAAAATACAGTCATACCATCTAAATTAATATCTCAGTTTTATTATTTATGAAGAAATATTCCAATATGATTAAGTCAACAATGTCAACAGCAGCACTGAGAGAAACCTCTTATCAGCATTTCTGTTCAAAGGGATAATTGCTATTACCCTACAGCTCTTTCTGTTCTTATCTATTCCCTTACCAAGTGAAATACTACCAGTTTTCTCAGTTGTTCAGTGCCTACCCATCCACAATCAGTTACATGCAATTTTTTTGCTTTCCATAGGTCTTCCAGCTTTTTATGGTTTTAGTTTTTAGACTGTCTCTCAGCAGTCCCATAGTGTAGTGCCAACAGGTGGACTTGTGCAGGCAGCAGGTAGATAAGTCTCGCATGTCTTGTGTCTGCTTGCAAAAGAGGTTTCTTTCCATCCCTACTTTCTTTGTCTCTAGGCAAGAGCTTTCTCCATTATTCATGTTTATCCTTCTCCATCTTCCTGCTAAGGAGAGATGATCTGAGCATAGAAGTGGACTATCTGTAAGAGGAAAATATACCCAGGTTAGATGAAAACAAGTCCTGCTCATGCTCCAGTAGCACAGTTGCTGGTTTCTAGCTCTGCGACAGTGAGGCTGGTGCACCTGGAGGCTGTTCCAGTAATAGGCTCGACAGCGGGAGCTGCTTTGGAAAATGTCCAAGCCTGTGGTCCTTTGCCACTAACATCTCCAGGCAAGGTAGGATGTGGCAAACTAAAGCCGAGTCCAACAGCATGACACTGGCAAATTGACTTTGAACTGTTTAAGATGGAAATTCAACAGCAGGGCCTAGTGCTTAGAAGCTGTGAGCCACAGTTTCAGCTATTTTCAGGATTTTAATTGAAATGAAATGGATCTGTCAGGGGTCTAGGGAGATGCTCTGAGGCTCCATCTTTCACTTTCTTCTAAATGTCACTATATGTAAATATTTTTAGCTTTGTTTTAAGAGACAATAAATCAAATAGATAATTATACATCAACACCATGAAACAGATATTTTGCCTCAAAGTCACTGATCTTCTTAGTGGAGATTATAGATAAATATTGATTATAAATAAATATCTTTTACCTTACTGTCCTCATAAAACTAGAGGGCAAGGAAGAGGAACAGAGTTATTCTAGTTTGGAAGAAGAGAAGTAGCTGACTACAAATTCTTATTTCTTATATTTCAGAAAAGCTACAGATACATAACACATTAAAATACACATATATAAATATTTCCCCCATTTTCAAATTTAAAAAGAGTAAGGAAAACATAATTTTTCTTGCATTTAAAAAGTGTGGGTCTCCTTGAACAATGCTAATGTTAGAAATTTGAGTGTTGGAAGAGAGAGTTCCTGGGTCATTGGCTATTCTGAATCAGAGTTGCAACCGTTTCAGTTTTGCTGGCTTTAGTACAGAAAGACTGAAATTTTTATTTATTCATTTAATCCTTTACCAATAATCTGTTGGTTCTGTTTACATGTGCATAGCTTGGGAAAGCATTGTGCAATGCCATCCCTTTCTGTGTTGTTACTGAAAGCACAGAGAGGAAGTCAGGATTGTACTACTGCACAAAAATATGTGCCTTTGCAGGTGAATGCCTTCTAGCATTTTAATTTATTGGCAAATTTGTCTTGGTCTCATCCTAGTTGAACATTTTTATCTGTATTATAAAATTCCTTTCTTGTTTTTGATACTTGTTCTCAATCAGAGCCCTCTGAACCAAATAATTTTTTTTTTTTTTTTTTCCGTGTTGGTATATAACCAATACACAGCTTGGCTCCTAGGAGTTACAATGGATATTTTGTTGACCTTTCTTTCAACCTTCATTTTATTTTCTTACTTTTCTCAGTCACAATCCCCCATCCCTTTCAGAGGGTTGTCACAGACATATGTTCACTAAAGATTACGCAGTGGCAGTTCTGTCTCAGCTTTTAAAATAGGTAATTATTTTTCTGAATTTACTTGTTTGAGCAGAAGAGGATGCATTGTGTGCGGAAGTGTTTTAACTTCAACAGCACTGCATTTTGAACCTAGCCTTCTAGGATTACTTTCTACCTAATTCATTTGTGCTTACTCTGATGTCCCCTGATGTATTTTGAGACATACAGTACTCCCAGAGAGCAGAATTTCTGTGTTGGAAAGCAACAGGTCAAGTAATGATAAGGCAGGAGGAGAAAATAGAAAAAAAATAAAACTATGCTTCCATAGGTTTTGTCCTTCTTTAAGGTGGATAACTACACCACCATTTCCTTTATTAACCTGACAGAGAACTTGTTTGTGCTTTAAGGGTTCTGATCTAGGAAAGCACTGAAATAAGTATGTAACTTTGAGCAAGTATAAAGTCCTATTTGCTACTCTAAGCAACTATGCCTACTAGCACTACACAGTGAAATTAAGAGAGTGTTTAAATAAAAGAAAAGAAAAAAGGAAAGAAAGATGTTCCTATTTAAGCTATCTCATCCTGGGATTGTTCAAGCAGTCTGAGTTAAAAAGGTGTAAAACAAAAATGTGAGCAGGAGTTAAAGTGGTATAAAATAAAAACATGTCTCAAGTTCACTGTGCATCCAGTCCACAGGAACAAAATATATGTTTGAAAGATTTATCTGAAAATACTGTGCTTAAAATGTTTACCAGTGATGACAATATAATCAAAATAATTAAAAAACTGGAAGTTGTGAAGATGTGAAGAACACAAGACATGAGTAAGGTATATTTGGAAATACACTGAGCACGGGGATACCTCAGCTATCACAGGGACACAGAAATACCAGCAGGTAATGGTTCAGCACAGGAAATCAGTAACCTCTACTTCTGCAGGAATTAATACCCGAAGGCAGTATCTGAACTTCTTTTTGTCTCCCAGGGTAATTTATTACTATCTGAAATTATTTCAATTTGTGCAAACACTTCACAAGTAGCAAAATTCTCAATGTAAAAGTGATAATATATATTCCATCCCTGATTCTGATACGCTTGGTGAAGTTGCATCTAATCATTTCGTACTCCCTTCTACGTAGAAGAAACTTTCTCTAAACAAATTTTCTCAAAGCAAATGCCTTGTGAAAACTCTCCTAAAAATTCCACCTTTCCATTGACAACAGTTTGGTTGCTAACAAGCTGAAGCCATGTCTGTAAGACTGACTAATACAGCCATATTGTTTCCATGTCCTCCCCATATGTGTGTCTGCAGCCATCTGTTGTCTCTTGGCTTACACTGTTAAGTCCTTTAGAGAAGCGGGTTTTTTCTTTGTTTGTACGGCACCCAGCAGAGCAAGGTCTTGGCCTGATGAGGGCCTGTGAGTGATACAGTTAAATAATAGAAAAGTTAAATTAGTAAATAAATTAAAATTTTGTTTTAAATTCCACTGTACGTAATTCATTGTTCAAAAACAGTGGTTTTGGCTTTAAATGTCAGCATATGCTGTAGAATTTTCTGTGGTTGGCATAGATCATAAAAAATTATGGGGGTGTCAACCAACATTCAACTCTCAGGCATTCAAGATTAGAAGGTTAAATCATGTATTTAATTGTTAGATTCAGAAATAAAAACTAAATTCTCACAAATGGGAAACAGTAACCACTGCTTTTTACTCCAGGGAAATTTGCATAAAATTAAGTGAGAAAGCAATTTATACCATACATCTGAATCTTGTTTGATGTGTAAAATTCTACCAATATCCAAAAGGTGTACTCTGTGTGTGTTTTATGAATAAGCACTTAAGTACTGATAAGACCCTTAGCAAATCCCTGGCTTCAGGATTTCCATGCATCAATCTCATTTTTCCCATTATTTTCCTTTAAATATTGTGATACATCATCAGAATTATTTTCTAATTTGCCCTGACAATTTGCCAAGATTCAGGGAATGTTTCTTCCTTAGTGCTCTTATTATGAACACTAAAAGAATTAAAAATTTTATTGGGTAAATTAATATAGGAAAAGTCTAAGTGCTATTAACTACAAAAAAAAACCCACCTCTAGTTAAAGAAATCCCTGATCTGCAAATCTGTATAGCCTGGGAGAGTATTCTGGGCAGTACCATTACATGTTTATATCATGACATACATCTTTCATTACACTTTACCCTACCCATCATCGACCAGCATCAAACAAGACACCAAGAAGACTGGGCCATTCCTCCAACACAGTTCTGTCACTTTCTGTGTTATGTTCTTCATTGCAGCATTATTGCTTAAACACCTTAAATAACTTTAAATACTCTTCTCTTTGAAGGTGGTTTCCTTTCTGCTGCACTTAACACTTGGTAGTGCTGCCAAGTGAATTCATATTCAGGATTCAGCTTTAAGATGAATGGAGTTTTGCTACTCTGAGTGTTCATGAATGAATTGCTTGGACATATATTGTTGTAAGCCTTTGACAACAGAGTTTACTCTTCCCTGAGTTTCTACATGAGTAAACCAGACAAAAATACAATTTTTCTTTCATTTCCCGAACAGTAAGACTGAAAACTAAATGATATTATGAAAGAAAGACTTTACAGTCCTGATTTTGTGAGTTCATATTTCCTGTTTTCCAGCCTTTATACTTCTGTGTGAAGCTCCATGTCATGTATTTGGGAGAAAACTTGTGTAAACTCGTAAAAACAAGGTTGGGAAAGAGTGGCTTCTGCCAAAACTGTATTTCTTCAGACCTTGGCTTGTGTAGGATGCTAAATTCCAGTGCCCTTACCCATGTCCTCAAACCTTATTACAGCTTGTAAAGTGATAAGCTGTAAAAGGATAGGATTGCAATATCAAAACTGTAAAACTTTCTGTAATCTGTTCTTGAAGGTTCTGACCACTTTGAGTTAGTCACAGCTGTTTTTCTGAAACAGTAAAATTTGATGAAAAATGGGGCATCACTGATCTCATTATGAGCTCAGGAGACAAGGAAGGTTGTAAAAAATTTATTTCCATAGCTGTCTTTGTAAAGGTGAGAAAATAGATGAAAAGAAAGGTAATAAAAAGGGAAGAGCAAGCTTTGGACAAATGGAGAGCACCAGAAATGTATAGATTGTGGAATAAAATAGAAAAGAAATAGCAAATAATTACTCATGAAAAAATTGGTTTTCATGGCAAAAGAAAAAAGGAAATGTAACAATGTAAGCAAAGTTCTGGATGTGGGTAAGAAGAAAGACAAATATGAGAAACATAAATATAAGTCAAGTTTTTTGCAGATTCCGTCTTGCCACAACAAGGAAAACAGTTGGAGATGTGTATATGGAGGCACTCAAATAGAGTCTTGCTTTGACTGGAGACATAAATACTAGTCTGCTTTATGTTGTTAGTGAAACGTAAATCAACGTGACATCACAAATAATCTACTTCCTTTTCATTCTCATATTCAATTCAAGATGTTACTGATTATCTGTAGGGCTCTAAATTATCTGGAATGTTGAAGGTGTGGAAAAGTTTTTTGAGGACCCTGGGACTAAATTTTCAGAAAGTATAAAATTGTTTTTCTGCAAGATTGCATCATTAAATTTGCACATCTTGGTGTCCCGTGTCTGATGCAGTGATTCCTTTGTTTGATTTGCTGCTTGATTTAATTTTTTCCTCATATGCAGCTCCCAATATTAGAAAATCTTGAGCTTATATGCTTTATAGGACATGTTGTTCAGTAAATTGACACTGATTTTTTTATTTTGGTTAGTTATTTAAATGATTAATTTTTATTTTGTGGTCAACTGGTTAACCTTTGAGAGCTGTAGCTGAATGAGCTGGAATCACTGTTCACATGTTTCTGGTACTGTGTGTGTCAGTTCGGATGAAAAGTTGGTTTCTCAAGGAAGCATAGACTATAATGTTTTTCTGTTGACTTACATTTGGCCTGTTCAAAGAATTTATAAGTCTCTGTTCATGCATAAGAGAGATCAAATCAGCACTGCTATTTGTACACAAAATAAAAATGGTATCCAGGGTACTCACTTTCTCAGCACAGTGAGACATAAAAGTTGGCACTCAAAGTGCAGTGAATATTAACGGGACAAGAATCGAGAGCATCTGCACAATGCTGGCTATAAATCAGTTGTTTCATCTTTTACTGCGAAAGAATTTAACTTTAGAATACTTTAAAAAATTGTCATTTTTTCTGAGGGGCTTTGTGATTTTGCTGCTTTCCTTTACAAAACATTAAAACATTCATAATTCGCAGAACAATTTTAGAAAGATACTGTGAAAAGACTAGTCTTAGAAATGTTGATTACAAGAGACCTCCGCTCAAGCTGCTACTTGGAGCAGGACAATCACTAACATCAGGTCAGTGACTTTGAATAGAAACTCTACCGCTTCTATGAGTAACCTCTTCCGGTGCTGCACTGTTCTTCTAATGAAGAATATTTTCCTAACGACCAATATGAACCTTCTGAGGGGCAATTTTGGGCCATGGTCCCTTCTATATCATCTGCCATTGCTGGGTAGAGTTTGATTACATCATCTTTGTAGCTCCATGTATTTGCAGGCTCCCAGCAGATCCCCCTTAGGCTCCTCTTTGCCAAAATAAGCAAAGCAAGCTCCCTCAGCCTGACCTCTAGGCCTGTAACCATCATGGTAGCCCTGCACTGGACTCTCTCCAGTTTCTCAACATCCTTCTTGAACTGGAGGCCCAAAACATTATTCAAGGTGAGGGCTCACAAGCACTGAGTAGAGGGGGGTAATGACTTTCCTGGATCTGCTGACCACATTCCTCCTAATGTAGCCAGTGCACTGTTTACATTGTTTGTGATAAAAGAACTTTATTAGTTTATAAACAACTCAGCAGCCACTATAGCCTCCAGATCCTTTTCAGCAGGCCTGAAACATAGCAAGTTTCTTTCCTGTGTGCACTGGTGCATTGGATTTTTTCTCCTCAGATGCAGAATTCTGCACTTATTGCAGTTTCTAAAGCAGAAACCTCAAAAACGTTTCTTTTGCCTAGTTTTCCAGTGCCTCATGGTGTTTCTGAATTGAAGTTCTACCAATCAGCACTGCAGTCACACCTCCCTATTTTGCATCATCTGAAAATCTACTGAGTGTAAATTCTGTGTCCTCATATGGGCTGTTGATGAAGATACTGAACAGTATCCTTGTAGCAGTCCATTGGCTACTGTGCTCATTTCCAGCCACATTGACTCTAGCCTTTGAGCTTGGGCATCTGACCAATTTTCAGCCCACCTACAGTCCTTTTGTTTAGCCCATACTTTGTCATATTATAGATGATCACACTTTTGGAAATAAGTGTCAAAAGCCTAACTAAAGTAAAAGCATATTTCATTCACGCCTCTCCCTCATCTTCACGGCCAGTCATTTCATCAGTTCAGGCAACCAGATTGGTCAAGCATGATTTGCTCTTGGTAAATCCTTGTTGAGTTTTCTTGATTATTGTCTTGTCCTTTACATGTTGGAAATTGATTCCAAGAGGACATGCTCCACGATTTTTCCAAGAACTAAGGTGAGGCCCAGCATTGTATAGTTTCTTAGATCCTTCTTCTCACTTTTCTTGAATATGGATGTATTCTCCAGTCATCATGTATGTCCTGTAATAGCAGTGATTTTTCACGGATGATAGCCAGTGGTGTTGCAATCATATCGTCAGCTTTTTCAGCACCCATGGGTGTATCCCAAGTGGCCCCATGTATTTGAATGCATACTGCTTCTTCAGGTATTCACTAACCTATTGCCTCCCTGACTCTTAGACATCCCTCTCCTTCCTAAACTGTACATGCAGAAGTCTGGGAGCAGACTTGGCCTAAAAAGTGAGAGGCAAAAATGGAATTGAGTGCTGCAGCCTTTTCTGTATTATCTATCACTATCTTACCTCCTATAGTAATCAATATACCTACATTTTCTTTTAACCTCCTTTTGTTGCTTTCATACTTATAAAATTCCTTCTTGTTACCCTTTAATGTCCTTCATTAATTTTAGCTCCAGCTGGGTTTTGTGCTTCCTTGTTTTGTTCCTGTGCCCAAACAATGACTGTGTGCTTGTCCTTTGTTTCCTGTCATTGTTTCCACATATGTGCTCTCCATTTTCACCATTTCCATCTCCATATGTGCTTTTCCCATTTTAAGAAGCTCCTTACTCAGCCAAGTGCACTCTCTGCATACCTTGTCTGTATGTGCTGCTTCCTCATGTATTTCTGGGTTAGGTCCCCATTCTGTGACAAAGTCCTCCCCATTGTATTAGCTAGTCTGTTCACAAAGATGTTCTTCCCTCTCTTTGCCAGGTATACCTATTCTCTAAGTTGTCTTTCCTCATGAAATTGGGTGTCACAAGCAAAGTAGTTGAAGCCCAGCTAGTGCCACCAAGTACGTAGTCATATGTGGTCTAAGGGATATATCTGCTGCTATCCAGGCTTCTCCCTTTTGCCATAGAATTAAAGAGAAACACCACCAGGATTCCTGTCCCCTTCACCCTTTCTCAGGAGCCCTACAGTCACTTTTGAAGTGAAATGGTTTCACATCACCGTGTCATTGGTGTATGTATGAATAATAAGAAAAAAAAGTCAGAACATTAGGTGACCCCCAAACAGTCTTTCAGCAACACCACAAGTTGTGGCTCCATGCAAGCAGAAAACCTCCTTATCTGATAAGTCTGGCCAGAAGAGAGTCACCAACCACTCTGTCACTCATCACTTTCTCTTAGTAGCACTCTGATATGGTGTCCAACCTGGATTCTTCCTCTGAAGGAGCTTGTTCTTCCCCTCTGTGGCCTGGGTCCTGCACCACTGGGCAGCTCTCCTGTTGCCAGAAGTCACAAGCTTCCAGTTTCCACCTTCTTAGGAGTGCATGTCTTTTTTCCACTGTGTCTTGCCTCAGTTGCACTTTCCCTGTCTGTTGCATAAGCTTTTACACCTTGAAAGATCCTGTCAGTCACCTGTTTGTTACCCTGATGCAATAAAACACACTTGCCTCTTCTTGCAGCTCTTCACCTGCTGCTGTGGCAACTACAACAGAGCAAGCCTCCCTCCAGGGAGGTCACCCTCAGGGGTCCAACTGCACAGAGGTCGCCACAGCACTGCCAGTGACAGCAGAGACAGTGGTTATGTCTTGTAGCAAGTTGTCACAATTTGTTGCCTTCTTATGCAAACAGCACATCTGGGTCTCTCATGTGTCAAGTGCCAAGGTAACTGTCTTGCACATCCCACTGGCAGCACTCCTTGATGCCCTTCCTGAGGGTGCTAGATAAGTCAGGAACTCCAAGGGAATTCACTCAGCCTTGTGCAAGATTTCCCACTTGACAGGAAGCCTCTTGCACTGTCTGTGAGTTCCCAGCCACAGTACCTTCGTTTGTGTGTGCTGCATCTGCCGAACGTTTCTGCTCCCCATGCCGGATCCTAACGAGCTGAAAGAATGGTGGATGTAGTTTACTCAGCACTGGTCTCAAGTGCCAAATGAAGAGGTACTGTTGTACAGTTGAAAAGGTTAGTTTCAGAATCTCCCCAAGTGGATAGAACTGTCCAAAAGCATTTGAAAATCAATTTATTGCGGTTCTAATCCATGAATAAGAAAAAATAGTGTTGGAAACATGGAAATATTTATTACCAGAAGTTAGATTTGCTTATTCACTTGTAGGAGATAAACTGGGTTTCAATTACTGGCTAATGATTTTAGAATTTCATTATGTTATTTTATAGTAAAATACTCAAATATTGTTGCCTTTCCCTATCTTACAGCTGCACTTGCTGTGCACTGGCAATTTAAACTTTATGGTAGATTATTTCTTGCAATCATTAGCTGTATGTACTAGGAAAAGGTCTTCTGGAGGGACATTGCGTGAACAGAAATAACAATGCAGATAGGCCTGTATAGGCTGTGACAGAACTGCAGACTTTGAAGGAGATTAGTCTTTCAGCAACTATACATTGGAAATATAAAATCAATCTCTTTGAGGCTTAAGTGGTCAAAGTATAAGGTTGAGTAGAATAAGGTGAGGGTATATTAATTTAAGGATAAACAGCAAAGAAAAAATGTTTAATATCTGGAGATTGTACAGTGAAAAAAGTGTGTAGGGAAAAAGTGATATTGGTAGATCTTGCAAAATGCTACTGTTAAATTTCTTTTTATCAATTGCTTTTGAATATATGCTATATCAGTGCAGTTTCCTTTTCTTGTCTCTGACTCAGTTTCTGATGGAGATTAAGATCACATGTACCATTAAATCATGATTGATTCATTCTCTTTATTCTAGGTGATCAGTTTGGGATTTATTTCATTTGAAATGTAATTCATACTGTAATATTCAGCGATCTCCCATCAAACAAGAGTATGATAGAACTGCAAAACTCCTAAGAAAAACAAAAAGCTAAAAAGTACTTTGCCTTTATCTGCTTGAATTCAATTGGATACTTAAACAAATAACTGCTTAATACTGTATGTGACTAAGCTTTGAAGGAATTTTTCTAAAGAAGTGGTGAACTTTCTCTGCAGTATGGTCTTCAAAGTCAAGGCTGGATACATTTGTAAAATGGCAAGGAAAGGAGTTCAAAGAGAAATTCTTAGCTGAGGTATTTCCCATTGCTTATACAAGGCATGTGGCTAGATAATAATGCTTCTCCTGGGCGTTAAAATCAAGAATCTTTTTTTTTAACTCATATTTTAAATTACACTTGATGCATATTTGTTAAACATAATTTAATAATTTAGAGTAACTGCTTTATAGTTGAAAATAGTTTTCACCTAAATATTATGTAAGACAGTGTGTGGACTTGCAGTTGGCTGGGCAGTTTTTTTATTCAGATAGAGCACGATGTGTTACACAAATAAATATGCCAAAATATATGGCAGTAATGCTTCCTTGAGGTATGGTATTAGGTCTCATGAAATACATGCCTTGAAATATAAAAACCAAATTTTTCCAAGGTTTCAAAGGAGTTGCTGTGGAAATTACTCTTTCAAAAATGAGAATTTTTCTTATTTGGTGAGTTTTTTCAGCCATTGCTGTGGTACTGCGTTTGCACAAGCAAAACCACATAGCTCATCTGCAAAAGAAATATGAATTGTTAACCTTTCTTGGATCAATATAGGCAGATTTTTATTAGACTCTTTAGAAAGTAAAAGGGTAGTATTAATGAACACTGAAACATTAAAACCAAACCCTATTTCCATGAAACGACAAAAGAATAAATACGATTTGAAGGTGATTCTCTTTATTTCCAAAATCTTCTCAGGAACAAAGGAACAGGAAAAATTAGAAGATGTCTAAGCATGTCAAGGGTTAGCTTACCAGGTTTACTGTGTATCATAAAAAGGTGGTTTTTAATGCTAATAACCTCTTAATTGCAGGAGGAGGAATTGGAGGCCCAGATTTCATTTCTACAAGGACAACTAAACGACTTGGAAGCCATGTGCAAATATTGTGCAAAGATGATGAACACACATCTTGGTAAGTGCAGTACCCTGCGTTAACCTGTAAATCTTTACAAAGGCTCTTTTCATGTTTGTATTAGAACTAAAATAATATTTATGTAGTACAGTGCATATTATTTTACAAACCATTAAGATTGATGTATCCAGTTGTTCTATCAGATACTGCCAACCACTGTATCATTATACTGTTGTACTTTTAAACTTGGGGTTATGATAGCCACTGATGATGCTAAAAAAAAGTAGGGGCATTTTGGCAAAGATGCCCTTTGTCTGTTCCTAAGGTTTCTTGTATTGTAAGAGACATGCTGGAGTTCACAGGATGTGAGCTTACACTTTTTAAGCCCGTTTGCAGTTCAACAGTCCCAGAACGATACTTGATGCATGCAGTGATGGTTGTATAAAATTCATATGCTTTCATTAAATGTAGTGTCTTCACAATCTATGCTGATCACCTTCAGTATGTAAAAATGTGTTTCTGTAGGCTGTCTAGTTTGTAATATTTTGCTCAGACCAGGAGAAATACAGTAAGACATAAGTCAGTACATTGGGAACAGAATCAGCAAAGACTCCAATCTAACATTCAACTTATATATTGCCAGGACAAATCAGAGAAAGTAAACTAAAAGCTTCAATCAATTCAGGTGTAAATATGCTTAGCTATGCTTCAATAAAAGCAGGATTTATAAACTGTGTTGAACTGAACTCCAAAAGTTAGTATATTTAGTTATGTGAAAAAGCACTGTTTTTAATAAACCAGGGCACAACTGTAGTAATTTTAAGGTTTATTTATAGCCTGAAACATCTAAGCAAATTAAATTAAATTTGAATATTTCAGTGGGTAGAACTAAATATATGATACCTAAGTTTGCCAGATTATACTTGTATTTTCATTTTATTTTATGTGAGTGTTTTAGTAGCTGCTGCTACGAGCCTAGGACAAGCTATAAATACAGTGTTATTTGAAAGTTTGGAATCGTGGACTTTGAAAGCCAAGTGTAAACGTCTAACCCCAACAGCTTTAGTCTGATGTATTGTATTGCTTCTGTGAGGGTACATGAACAATAATGAGACTAGAAACAAGCAAAAGGGATAAATTATTAGCTACTGAAATGATGGGAAAATATTTCTGTGTCAAGAAGAAAAGCTGAAGTTTCTTTCCTTTAGGAAAGAAGACAAGGAATGTTTAGCAGGGATATCAGTTCAGGTACAAGCATAAGCATTTCAACAGCTATGGCTCCGGACTAGAGATCAGAATAAACCCAAACAGATACTTGAAGTAATCTGCCTTTCTGGATCCATGAAATGAAAGCAAAAGATTTGTGGTAATATCCAGGTGTTAAATTCTTTTTTATGAATACATTAGAAACAAAAACATTTAGGGCCAGTAGTCTCCGAAGAGCACCGTGGAGCAGTTTGTTTCCCTCTCAGGACAGGGAAAGCCATCCCCTGTACAGCTTTGGCTGCAGGGGTGCACCGGGTGCATCCTGGCACCCCTGTGGCACTCTTCAGAGCCTTCCAGCCTAGTTTCCTCAAAGTCCTACTCCCTGTACTTCTTCACAATATTCCTTCATGTCTTGTGAACATCAGGGGCTGTTAACTTGTAAATTTGCATTACACTAATGCGTTTAAATCCTATAGAGGTTAACAGTTACATGTGATAAACAGAGCACATGAGAGACTGATATACCACCAACCATCACAGCTTCAGCACTTGTAGCAAACTGATGAGGTTAGGTATCCCCAAATCAGTCAGCAGATGATCCATGGGAAGGCAGGAAAAAAAACACCAGGATTCTTGCTGGTCTGACCTGTGCAAAATCCTTTCTGACCTGAAATCTGTGCATCAAGTTCATCCTGGTGATCTGAGCAGCACATGCCAGCAGGCTGTCCAAGAAAATGGATTCTCTATAAACATCAGAGAACATGCCCTGAGGATTATCTCCAGTGTCCATCCACTGCTCAGGGCTTCAGGGAATGGCAGCAAAACAAAACTCAGAGCATAACTGGTAATTTCTATGTTAAGGGAAACGTTAACACCTGGTCTGATTCTCTTCCAGGTATCTCTTACCAATGAAAATTGTTTCATTTCAGAGATCGCAGAACCTGTAATCTGTCAGGACACTTAACTTCAAGGATATTACTTCTTCCTGCGAGGCTGAATTTTTCTGACTTTATCACCCAGCTTTTGGCTTTTGCAGCATTCTTGATAGCAAGGTTGAAAATCCTCACTTAACTGTATGCAGTGAATAAGTAATCTCTCAACACTGTCTTTGCTAAGTAGACCACTTTCAGATTCATTTTATAGGGGTTGCTTTTTAGACCCAATCATTTTTGTGGTCTTCCTGTGAATTCTTCAGGGTTTTCATATGCCTTTTGAAGTGGGTTAATCAGATCAGGATATACTGTACCAGCACTGGGCTCAGCAAAGTGGTTACTTAGCAAAGGGAAGGTCATCTCTCTACTCTTATGTGGCATTCCTCTTTTTAAACATTTTTAATGCAGCATCACATTAGTGCTCTTTGATACAGTGATAGGTTGGGGTGATAATCCATTATGACCTTTAAAATTTGGTGGATCACAGCTTTCTAAACAGAGGATTTTATCCTGTAGGTAAAGTTAGGAAATGTTTATTTCCATATGTGTTCCTTGCATTTGATTATATTAAAATTCATTTCTTGTCATTTGGCTTTTTAGCTGAATAATTCAGGTAACTCTGCAATGTACTCTGTTTTCTGCTACCACTCTAACTGCAGACTTAGCCATCATACATTTACTAGTTGTCTAAATTATTGATAAAAACATACAGATATATAAAATTTGAGGAGCCTTAAAGAACTATTTCCTTTAACAAAGAGTTAGACAACATTTTTAAGAATTATCAATAAGTCAGTCTTTTAGTCTAAGCCTTTTAAATTTGATAAAGTTTAAAGTTCCCATTTTTTAAAAAAAACACATTTTTTTATATTGACATTTTAAACAGTTTTTTTCAGACTTTATTATTCTTTTTCCTGTATTGCCTGCATTATATTTACAGGTCACTTTTTAATAAAACAATAGTAATTCAAGCTTATAAAAATGCATTTCCAGTGACCATTCACCACAGAATTATTTAATTGACACTATAAATCAGAATGTCAAACAATTATAGAATGTTCTTTTTGTGGTTTCCAGTGAGACAATTCAGAATTTTTTGGCTGTCTTTTCTCAGGTTCTTTCCCTTACAGGGAGAATTCTAATGACAGTCAGGGGCAGTTACTTCATGAGAGATATGATGTGTGTTGTGGCTGCGAAATTATTAAAATGACCACAAAGTCATCTATTCTGTTTTGGAACCCTAGTAATTTATAATCTATTAATATCAAATGCAATTATACAAAGTATATTTTTGTATGATGTCTTGTTAAAAAAAAAAGATTGCCTCTTTGCCCTATAATGATATTACATTTCTTTACCAAGACCATTGTATTTCTATAGGTTTCAGCAGATATCTGCTAGTACTGCATTTTGTTTGCATAGAGTGCAAGGAAAGACCAGAGGGATAGAACAACAGTTTTTATTTTGTTCATATATTCAAAGATGCTTTCATTAAATGTTTATCTCCTTCCGTAAATAAACCACACAGTGTACCACACAGCAACAACATAATTAACTGCTTGTAATATCAGAGGATGTTACCATGGGAATGAATGATGGTTCCGAAATATTACTACTTAGTGCTATGTGTAGAAAGTAGAAATAGGTTTTTGATTATGAAAATGCAGAAAAGCCGTTCTGTGATCTTTGTCTCCTTTTTAGGGCTGTGCATTAGGAAGAGCTTTAAGAACTGCTAAGATGGAATGCCTTTTAATGCCTCTGAGGACAAATGTTAAAATTTTTATATGTAAAAAGGACAGATAGGAAGGCAGATTTTACTTCTGTTCCCACCCTTTTTCACAAGCTTGTCATGGCTTTCAAAAAAAAACCCCAAAAAACTGTGTTCAATTTTTCCATTAATGAAATGAAGATACATCCAATCCTGTGGCTTTGTTCGCAATATGAATGCAGAATATTACTCAGCTGATAGTGAAAAAGTGTAGCTGCCATAGCTATTACAGCTCCAGCATCATCACAGATACATTTTCTTGATGTTATTTTTTCACATACACTGGCCTTTTTCAGGAAATAATATTGTCCCTTGTGCATTCAGTAATACAGTAATGTTCTTCAGCATTTTTCTTCCTGAGGTACTTTTCTGTTAGTGCACATAAATACCTCAAGGCTCGATGATTCAGAAAGCCATACCAGTTAAGTATTACCATATTATAACCTGTCATAATGTTATTTACTTTTTGAAGAGTTTTGATTGTTTCCTCCGTTCCGTTCTTTCACTATGTGTAAAGAAAAGCATCAAGCTAGCAAGTGCATTCAAAAGAATATTTTCCCTGGTGAATGTGACCTCTGTCTGATGTCTTAGACCAGATCATGAATAATCTGTCTAAGAGACCCGCACCCAAACGTCACACAGGAGGTCCCACAGTATCTGCTGGAAGGCTCCTCACTTGTCCTTCACATTTGACATGGAACTGAGTTTGAGGTGTTAGTTCAACATGAAGTCCATCTGGAGGGTCCTAAAGAGCAAAGCTTCATTACATCCCAAGCTCAAGCCATCACAGTGCTGTTAAATGGCAGGTCAAGTGACACCAGTTAATGACACTGCCATCTGACACCATCTGCTGTTCTAGTATCTTTAAGGTTTAGACCATGTCAGCACTGGCCCAGGATTAAAGCACACCCTCTTAACAAAAAATAAATTAAGACCCTGGAGAAGTATCAGTCTTCCATGGGCAAGTGCTAATGTGAGAGATTGTGAAGGATGTTTATGAGCTTGCCAGTTTTGTTCCTTAGAGAAAAGTGCTGAATTTTAAAATGTCATCTGTTTATAAGGGACAGGAACCAATCCATCACTGTTCTGTAAGACAGAAGAACCTACCATTTGTTTCCAACAGAGATATAGTTTCAGACCTCCAAGTGTGTGAAAGTTTACCAAATAATTACACATGTAGTACAGGAAGCCCTTTTCATGAGAGGCAATTTAAAGGAACATTGGTTCAGTATTAACTTGGATATGGGGATCTTTATATAGAAACTATTCTTTTTTGATGGGCAATTTATCAGGTTATGAAAGTAGAGAAACTAAGGTCATTCCACACTTGCTTTTGCTTAAGGGCAGCACTATGTAAATGCAGAAGGTTGCTTCCCCAGCTAGCTGAGATTCAGAAGCAATTTAACTGCTTTCTCACAGCATAGAGCCTCAGCTAATGAGCCCTGTGGACTCATACCAGCTCTGCAAAGAGTTAGCTCACAGAGTTCTGCACAACACCCTGAAATATGTGCAAAGGTACCCAATTATACTAGAAGAAACATGTCTGCCTGGTTTTAACAACTTCATCTTCATACTGGTACTGCTAAACTTGAGACAGCTGATAAAGAGACATTCAGGTGGGTCTCAGAAATATGTTGCTCAATATCGAGATTTCTAAATCACTTCTTGTCTTGGAGGCAACATCACAAAAACCTCTCGGCTCTGACCCACATCTAGTAAGCTTTATGCTTAAACACTGTGGTCCCACTAAGCCAAAGCAAATAAATCCTTCTCTGAGTTACCTGTACAGGGCTAGTTGAGTTGTCCTTGTGCTGCGTTTTCTAATGTGACTTCTGCTATCTGTAATATGTTGCTATGTCCTTCACCACTACTCCAGTACATCTCTGCCCCTCCAGTGTGCATTATGGAAGGGATGTGGAAAAGTGGTTTCCATTCCCCATTCTTCTAAACACCACTGGCATTCTGCCATTGGAATGACATGTCAGCTCTTGGCTTGCATAGGTAGCCTGTAGATAACGGTACGTATTTACAAACTGCCCAGAAGTTATGGCATCACAGTAACAAAAAAATGAAAGCTAGTCTTCTGAGAGCCCTTTGGATGGGATCACAGGATGTGTCCCTGCCACAGCCATGCTGGCAGTTTTAAGATTCACTTACACTTATGCTGCCTGACATCTCCCAGACAAACATTACTTGGAAGACTTAGTAAACACAGTTCAAAGCCACCCTTTCACTGTAATTACTGCAAACACCATGAGCAAGGAAGGAAAAATATGAAAATAGACAGATAAATACTTACAGGATATAGTTGCTAGTATAATTTTAGTTACTCTGTTAAATAGCACCTTTAAAGGCTTAATTAGACTGACTTCATCCATCCTTCTTTTAACAGTGGATGCACTTGTTGGAAAGATGCATTTCATTATAAGGATCATTTGCAGTGGGGAAGGGAGAGGGGAAAGTTGACTGACTTGCTCATTATTTAGGGGCTGATATATTGCCCAATATAGATCTGGATGCAGTACTTGTTAAATGTATGCAAGATAGTACTGAATTCTTGTTTTATGTATCATGTGATGAGGTGAAAGGTTACAACATTTTTGTAAGGATAAAATGAAATGGAAATTATTCTGCTGCCCTGGGTTGAAATGAAATACTTCAGGATTTGTTGAGGAAGCAAGTGCATTAAAGGAGTTCTCTTATGCTTGGGATATAAATAAAATAATCCATAGTTTATAAACCCAGTGTGATGAGAAATGCTATAAATAAAAAGGCCCCATCAAACACAACCCTGTGAGTCTAAGGGGATTGCTCCTTTGCTTAAGAGTAATGATGTAAACTAACCTATGAAAACAGCTTATAAATAAAGAACATTAACAAATTTATTGAACCAAATACAGGAATGGTTACTAGGAAATAAATATTTGTTGTATAGCATGACTTTCAGACTCTCACTTCTGGTCATGCTATATATATATGTAGGAAGCATAAAAGTGTAATTCTTCATGCCCCATGAATTTTAACCACCATTTTGTCCCCTGAAGGTAACTCCTAAGTTCAAAAACACACAGTTCAACTGATGGAGAGCTACTTTCTGCCACAACTGTGCCAATCCTGAAAGTCCAGCTGTGGTAGGCACCTACAGATGCTTTCATCCCAGTAGCCTGAATGAAAAGATGAAAATAATTAAGCTTATGCACCCCATCATTACATTAATAGCTTTCCCTGCAACTTTCATTGAATTCCTATCACAATGTTTACTTCCACTGGCCTCTTGCTTCCTTCCATTTGTGTGGTGAACATCTCCCTGCCACTGACGGCCACTGGCAATCCACCCTTTCCTTCCCAGCATCTCTTAGGCATTGGTTTCTCTTCTGATGTCAGCTTTAGAGAATAAAACTTTAGCAGAAGCTAAATTCTGACATGACTGAATTGTTCACTTCCCCATTATTTCCATAAAGATCTTTGGCATTATTATAGCTGAACCTTACCATAGTCACTGGTTTGTTTATTCTTATATTCTTCAAGATCCACCTTTAATTTAAGTCATTATAGCTATGTTTAACCAAACAGGTGAGCAGAAGCATATATGATATGTTTCTTTCACTCTTCACACTTTGTTTAGCCTTTCACAGTTGCCCATCATGTTCAAAATACATGGCATCGTTAGAGGAAGGGCACAGAGCTACTTGAATGATCCCAGACAACAACTGTTTTCACTGAAGAGGGCTGCAGTAGGTAGAGGGACTAGGTGACGTGGAAAAGTCCCCATCTTCAGAACAGAGCAGCAGCGTGACTCAAAACTGTACAGAGGCAGAAAACAGAAAATTAATACATTTATCAAATTTGTGCAAGACATTCAAAAGTGCAAGGAACAAAACTAAGGCAACAGAGGAAAATGGCTTTTCTTTAACATGCGTTTCTAATTATTTTTTATTTTTAAACCAGTTTAAGTCAAAGTCTCTTCTAAGAGCCAAAGCAGTTTCATGTGCAACTGAGAACACTACTGAATGGATATACTGTGCAATTCATCCATTTCTGACATCCAGCTTCTCAGACAATGAAACAAAAATTGCAGTTGTCTTACCCAAAACCCAAATACACTCTGTGGATACTTAAAAAGTCGTTAACAGTCTAACACTGATTTTAGGAGTACTGCCCCATCTCCTCATGGCACATTTCACCCTAATATGTTTTCTATTGCAGAAATGCCATGGGTTAGAAACAAAAGTTTATCATGAACAGAGAGAATATAGTTAATAGACTGAGGTTTATTCAATGAAGGAATAACCACAGGGTAATCATAAAGGTCTCAAAAAATCACAAAAAAAAAAAAGTTATACAATACATGTGGGTGATTAACACAAAATAGATTGAATGATACAGTGAAGTTTATAAATTGGCCCCATTCCTTCTTCCCTGCCTCCTGGAGGTGGCACTTGAAGTAAGTGTCTTTGCTATATCTGTCCTTAAAGAGAACTGATAAGTCCTATAGTTGTAGTCAGAATCCATAATTTCTTTCTGTATGCTACTTGAAAATTGAAAGGGCCTGTTTCAGACTGTGTATTCCTTCCTAATGAAGAGCAGTCTTTAGCTTCAATGCTTTAGCTTTTCTTCCAGGCTACAATAGCTGTAGGAAACATACTAATTACTGAGCAGCAGCCATGATAATTACATTAGTAACATGTATTGGATGTATGTATTATCTCCTGTGTCGCATTAGTTGTCTTCATTGGTGTTCAGTTCACCTCAGAAGAAACAACTATCCAAGACTTAAGTCATGGGTAGTCTGTAGATTTTAACCTGAAATAAGTTGCAACATCCTTTTTTTCTGAATGGCAGCACAATTTCACCAGCTTCATAGCACAGAAAACTGTGGATATTTTTTAAATGAGAAATGTAAACTAACCTTTTGCGTGCAGTATTTTAACCTATAATTGTCCAGTATATTGCTATTTACATAGGCAAAACTTGCACAGACTGAAATCAACACACACCCTCAATACAAGTTATTCAGTTATGGTTATTAAATATCAGTTAACCAGGTAAATATTTAAACAATGTTGATGTACCTGATCCAAAATGTAGAAGTTGTCTGAGGAGTTAACATACATTCTTTGACCCTCAATCTTTCAAGAATAAAGTATGCAACGGTAGCCCTTAAAGTCTTTACAGTGGAAAAGAGCACAAAATGCATCAGTGTATACTTCTCTTACACACAGAAATAAGCAAATGCATAATGCTTTAACATCACATGAGATTCTCCACAGAGGTCAAACACTAAAGCTAACTGGAATGAAGTAATTCATATGCTTGTTTCCATAAGTCCTCACCGTAAGCAATTAGATTGACAGAACAGTAGAAACTAATAACTGCAATGGTGGTTTTCATACAAATAAGAAAAACTCTAAACAATGATCAATTAAAGGAAAATGCATGTTGATATATTCAGAAGTATTTATTAACACAGGTTGAGATAACATTTTAATTCTGTACTGGAGAAAATGATCTTATAGAAAACTTCAAAAACTGTTTTCACAGTTTGTTGTCATTTATTCTATATATGACACGCATCATAGAAAATCCCTTAAGAATGTTTTAAATGGAATTTCAGGCATTTATGGATGTTTGCTTTCAAAACTCTCAATCTGTCCAGGTTTTTATGTAGCATTTACCACAATGGTATTTGCGTAAATCATTCTGCTTGTAAAATCAGAAACAGTTTTAATGAGTTCAGCCATACAAGAAGTAGAAAACTTTATATTTTCAAAATCTCTACATGATCTACAATAACTGTCTTTTACACAAACATAGTAATTTTAAGGTGTAATGTCTGCAATCTGTTGCAGTATGAAGAAAGTATTTAGAACGAAAGGAAGAGAAAATGTATAGTTTCCCCTTAGGAAAGGTTTCGATTTCTTATGGCTATTAAGTTTGTCACTTATGCAGAACGAAATCTCATTTGCTTGTCACTTCACACCAGAGTAACTTTTCTATTTCTAGTGAATGTAAACAGCAAGAGAACAATTCTGCAGGAGAAGAGAGAGAAGAAAACTAGCTTTGAACTTTAAGAAAAATATGTTGCTTAGAGGTGCTCAGAGGCTGGTAGTCCTAGTAGGTGTTTGTAGTCATGGGTAAAGAGTTTTAGTGAGCAGAATGGAGATGGGGGAATATGGAGCACATGAAATGATAGCTACTACACAGATGTCGTTTGTCTTAACAATGATCAGCACTGTACATTCATGTAAGGAGTGTGGGATGGTACAGTGTATCATCACCATCAGGGCCAAAATTTCTCAAAAAAAATTAGCCCTTCATAGGAAGAGAATGCTCTGTCACCTGCCATGGGAGGCACAGTGCCTGTGCTCTTTTATATTCTCTTTAAAAGCACAGTATGTCTGGGAATACACTCTTGTCCTGGTACACCTTGGCACTGACACATACATAAGGTGTACGTTAAGCATAATTTGCTTATCATGTGTAAATTAGAGTTCATAGTTAAAAGTTGATCTTGCCTTTGAGCAAGGGAGGCAAAATGACTTCATGACCCTACCAACCTCATTTTCTGTACATCTACAATTCTGTGCACTGTGAGTTGATAGTTGGTGACTTTTTACCACATATTTCTCTGATGTCACAAGCATTACCACACATTAAATATTGATAAAGTGTTGGTGCTTCACACATGCCACATGAATCAGAAGTATATACTATATAAATACATAATTTATATTAAAATAAATGTTTTAAAGAATGCAATACTTCACAAAGAATTTAATACTTCAGATTTTTAAGATCCTTAATTTCTTTAACACTCAAATGTTGCTAAGTGATGCTTCTAATACAATGCGTAATTGTTACAATAAGAGTTGACATTCAGAATGAAATTGATAAATGAAAGTTAGGCTACTTAGTGGTGTTGCCTTCATCAACTCTTAGATCACAAACTCTATTGTTTGAGAAGGAAACTTAACTCCTCTCATTTGTATTTTTAATGCTGGAAAGAAAATGCAGTATTTGGGAACATCCTGAACGGCATTATTAAACAGCATATCACTATGACATACAGGGTAGTCTCTAGAAAGGCCACAAATCCACTGTTAAGTTGTAAATTTTCTGTCCAATTTTAAGGAGAGAGCACATTTTCGAGATCAGTCAGATCAAGTTCAGGTGGGAAAGAAGTATTTATTGTGAAAAGAGAGAAAAATTGATTATCAGAAGCTAAGTTCCCAGTTCATCCTTCCAGCCCTCTAATGTTAGTGAAAAAGCAGTCTTGCTATAACTAGTATACTGTGCAGGAAATATTGGAAGCATTTTCTGTAAACCCTGGTTTCATAAAAATGATCATACAAAAGGACTGGAATATGAGGCCAGAGAGTTGATTGTGCCTTGACATCTATGGGAACCTTGGGATTTTTTTGCTTTCCTTTTTTTTGGAAAAATAAGGAGGTGAATTAATACACTCAGTTCTCCCCTTACTGCTGCCTACTTTGGCAATGAGAAGGTGCTTTTGCATTCTGAGTTTGAGCAGTCTCCTCAGTAGTGGAAAGCAAGGGTGAAAAAAGTCGATTTAACATGATTCTGGCACTGTTGATTGTTCACAAGTCATTGATCAGAAACTAGTAGTAGAAAGGCAACATTCATAATAAAGCTTGCAGCTATTTTGAGTTAGCTTCTCTCAGCAGGAGTCATCTTCCTGGAAAGGCCCCACGGAGGCTGATTTAAAATAGAAATCATTAGGAGAGATGCACTGCAAAAAGGCAGCAGTACAGGAGAAAACAAAGAACCTAAGAGAACAAGAGCATTAAAGCTATTTGCAGGTTCAATCTTCTCTACATCCGATTGTGTGTCAGTATAAAGTTAAGTCTGTGTTGTGCCTTCATCCAGCAGGGCTGTAGCTCTGCCTATCTCCCACTTCTCTGGTTGAAGGGAAGAGGTGCAGGTCTGTCTTCCAGATGGGCGGGCATGAAGGGGTGCCTGAGAGGACTGTGTCTACAGCAGACTAGTTTTCGCACTCTGAGTGGGTTTCTTACAGAATCTGTATTGAATGCATGCAAAATTTTCAGTGAAAGTTAGTTTACTTAATAAGCCTCTAAAGTAATTAGGCCAAGCCTAACATCTTTTCCACATGTGGAGAGGAAAGTTTTGAACAGCCCCTTTCCCTGACTAGGGAGCTCAGCAGTGACTGCACGCACCATCATGCAATATGTAGCAGTTGAGTCATCAAAGAGCATAAACCTTCTCTAATTTTCCTGCTAGGAGCTGCTGTGGATTATTCTCCTCTTTCATCTCTGTACAGAGGATGATAGCATGTCTTCAGTTTAAATTTTAGAAATTAAGTTAGGAAGAAGAAATAGAAATCTTGATTTTTTAAAAAATACTTCTACAGTGAGCTTTCATGTGAACTTGCTTGCAGTTTGGGATAACTCTTAAGAGCAAGAAATGAAAATACATTTCATCATAATTTTTAGCTGTTTCAACTGTTGCTACCCAAATCACTACTTGATACATTGTTTTTCTATATTTTGTAGAAAAGAACAAGAATGCAGTCATGGCATGTTACTTCTCTGTAGTTATCATTGGCTTTAAAGTGTATCAAGGCAGCTGATCATAATCTTGCTGAGGAATTAGTTATTGATTTACTGATCTAGTATCTATCAAATTTAAATTAATCTGCTCATTTGACAAAATGAATTCTAATCAACTATATAAAAAGCATCCCTTGGGTTGTGAGTCTGGTTTGAGGGTAACCATAATAGTGAATGACATTGCTGACTTCTGAAGAGAACAACTGGTTTTACAGCTCCAGTATTTCTGAAGCTTAGTCAAGAATACAGTTAGGGTATGACCATTCATTTTGTGAAACTTAGAGGTTTGTTAGTACTACGTTGAAACAAATCCAGAATCTTGTAATGGCTGTCTGGGATCTCCTACATATCACAGCAGTGCTCCAGCCACCAAGTGACAGGTTGTAAAATTCACCTTTTGTTTTGCTCTGGTAAGAACTTCACTGAAACAGAAATATTTTTTTTTTCTGCAGAAAGCATTTGGCATCAGCTAAATGAAATATTGATGAAAGAAAAAGGAAAAAAAAAAAAAAAAGGTAGCCAGAAATATTTGACTTTGCCTTAGTCTTCTAAGTACTATAGAATTTTGTTAACTTTTGAATGACAACAGCTATCCTGATAAAATAGATATTTATAGCATAGAATCCAACTGGACGCAGATTTGGATAACCTAGAAATCACATAATCAATTTGTTTGATTTGTTGTATCAGTGTTTGTTTTACAGGTAGGAAGGTGTTTTCAGTTCCTAATTGACATCTGTGGGGTTTTTTTTAAAAAGATAGTTATTATTTTATGAAAAAAAAAAACTTAATTAAAGCTTTGAGGTACTGATATAGAGCATCAGACAAGGAAAAAGTGGAAAAGGAATATGGCCAATTCCTATATATATATAAAGCACTTATCTCAAAATACAGCAACATCTCCTATGAAGGAAGAATAATTAAATGATACATCTCAGCTTAATGTAAAAGTCCTTCAGCTGAGCAGTATCATATCAAATATGCTTCCTAGCACTCTTAACAGAGCTACCATTTTAAAAAGTATTTACAGTTACAAGGGTATCTTTTGAGATACAGAAGGGTAAAATAAAAAGCTTTTGCTGCACCGGAGAGCTTAGTTTCCCAGTTCATCTCAGCAACTGACTGCCCCATGAGGTCCCCCTGTCAGTGGGAAGAGGCTCGGATGGAAGTCCCTCAGGTGAGGACTGCTGAGCTGTGGCACAGTCATTCAGGGGAGTGCAGCTGCGGAGGTACGTACGGAGTCACTTGCCATCCATCCTCTTCTTCCCACCTCTGCTTCCAGTCCCCATGGATTGCGAAGGGTGGCCCCAGCGGGAGGGTGTGATCAAGGAGGCACTCATGCAAAATCACACCACCCCATATGGTTCTCTTATCTAAGCATTTTTTTCTTTAATTCCTCTCTACTCATTAGCCAGGGAAAAAGAATGAGGACTGATAACTTGGGTTCCATACTTATCACTTATTTGGTAGATAATAAACTCTGCATTCAAAATGGATGAGGGTAGTAGATTAGAAGCCATGCGCAGTTCAAGGTCATATTTAGAAGGAGGATCCATTGCCAATTCCACAGGGAAACCTTCATTCTGCTTCATTGTACTAGAGAAAGACATCCCAATTTATGACCTTATGTCACAACTGTTACTTAATGGGGAGGTGGGGGGGGGGAGGGAAGTGGCTGATTATAGAGATTTGCAGCTTGGGGCATTTTTCTGGGTTAAGTGGAAGTGTGCTCTTTGAGTCCAAAATTGTGTTTTAGAGCAAGCTCCAAATGGGAATTTTTCCAAAACACATTTAATTATTTTAACTGATTAAAAATAATAGACCCTATATATCCAAGACATATGTCATACTGTACTTTAAAACATACTGCAAATTGAAGGAAAAATTTTAGAAACTCAACAGGTCAATATTAAAAATTTTGCTGTATTTCAGACCTTTTCTCAATCTTTTTTTCTCTGAAACTAATATTAAAATCTGGGATAAATTTTGCTAAAGTAAATATGTGATGATATGAACATTTTAATTAATATTTTCTGCTGGCTATCATAGTTCTATTGATAAGTTCTTAGAAATTTCTCAGTGTACTGGCTCTTCAAACATAGGTACAGCTGGTTTTCATAGCGATGATAGATTCTTTTCCATTTTTTAAAATAATGAGTTATAAACATCTCTAAAGAAGAGAAATAATGGTAGATTATATACCCATCATGTGGAATGCCTTTCAGCTTTTGTTCTCTCACTTTTATTTTTTTTATTTTTTTAGATTTCCCTTATTTGGTCTTTGGCAGGTTGGAGATTTGTTTTAAATTATTTTCTTGGTCCATCTGCTTAGTCAGTATATATACCTTAGTTTTCTAATTCATGGTTTTAATTTATGTGGGGAACAAACACTACAGAAATGCTTTTCTTTCTAATGCTGCAAAATGGAAAAAACATTTGAATTCAGTGATTCAGGCTGCGATTAAGCATTGCTTTCCTGCCTATGAAGACTTTGGACTGATGATGTTTCAAGTTCTGAACCTTTCAAGGTGTGAAATCATGCATTGTTTGTTAAACAGGGGAAATCAGGATCTAAAGTATTATTTTATAAGTAAATATCTTCTATTTACCAAATTGAGAGACTAGACAGTTTTGATGTAAAATGTAAAAAAAGCAAGTAAAATGTTGAATTAATTATGTTTTCTCTCAATTCATGATGCTACATATTTGTGGAAAGATCTAGTTTTATATTATTTCTAGCCTTTATAATGCAGTGTCTTTCTGATGTAAAATTTATACTAGACATTATTTAGTTGTACTACATTTGACTTCATTGCTGCAGGACACTGCCACTGTAATACGGTAAATATTGAGTGCTAAACAATGTAAACATGGATCTCCTTGTTCAGATAGGCTGCTTATGCAAAGCTGAGTTATCCTACCTCTACTGTTGCTGGTGACCTTGATCACACCACCTTTCATGGACTCTTGTCATGTCCTTTCCTGGCTCTAGCCTATTGTATTCTTTCTACTTTTCAGATCGCTTCTTTAGTGGTTCATTTAGTGCTTAGGCTTGGATCCTTTCTCCTCTTTGCCTTTTCCATTCTTCATTTATACCCATTACTGATTTTGGACCCCCACTCAATTTCAAACTTCTGTGTTTAATATGTGGGTTTTAAATCCACCTCTCTACTTTAAATCTTTCTTCTTGTCCAGTCTCACACATCTCATTCTTCTGCTATTTATTCTGTAAACACGAAACTTGTGCCAAATTGCTCAATGCTTTTACTTGAAACTTCATGTTGTGTCAAAGTTGGCAGTGTCATCATGTTTGTCATTGTCAGCATAATCAGCATAATCTGTGACAACAGTTTGAGCTTTTCACTGGTTCAGGCCCTGAACATGTAGGATGTTTTTAAAAACAAACAAACGCAATGCAGCTGTGGATTAATGGTACAAAGCTCTAATTGTGAAGCACCTGGGATACAGATATTTGTGAGCAGTAAAACATTGTTCCCAGATGAATGTCACTGAGGGATTTGGGCCCGGCTCTGTGTATGTAAGACAGGAGTGGCACAAAAGAGTATCCTGTCGTTTTCAGTTGACAGATGCCATGTCATTCTGTAAATCTGTCACTAGGAATCTTTCCTGTTTTCTTAAAGAGGAAAGTAGGAGTGAGGATGCTGGAGAAGAACCTGACATAGTTTAAAGAGTCTGCAGAGCTATTGGAGCTATAGTTGCTCTGGGCTGGTTTGGACTGCATCATTGCGTGGGATTTCCCTGGCATGAGGAAGACCACCAGAGCTCCATCTCTGATCTGTTAGCCAGCCTCCAGCCCTGACTCCTGCAAACACCAGAGTATTGAAATGCATCCTTGGAGGACAGCGTTATAGGTATACAAAGTGGTAGTCTTCTGAAGTGACAGTACTGCACTGCTCTGTCAAATAAGGTTTGCTCAGCCCTGGGTCTTTTACCTAAAAGAAGGGGTTGGAAAGGGACTGAAAGTTTCAGGTTTTTTATAAAGAAGAAGAACATTCTAGCATCTGCAGTGGCCGTGGGATCAAGATGAAGATTACTGCACTCCTACCCTAACCCCTCCTGTGAGCTGCAGCAGATTCCTGTAAATGTTCTTGAGTGCTTTCCAAAGCATTTGCAGGTTCAACGATGAATGTAACTCCGTTAGCCACAGAGGCCAATGTTTTCTTCTAGGGGCCAGTAGAAGCCCAAGTCCATTAGTACACTGGGGCAGTAGAAGTCGCTCAGCAGCACAGCATTGCTGGAGGCCTCCTGGCAGCAGTGCCAGGCTCGAGCTGGCCTCACCTCCATGGCTAATAAGGTTGTCAGCCTCTAGGTCTGTGTGCAAAATTGTGTTTGCAGGTCACAGGATTTTGTTTTGAGAGCATAAGTCAGCGGTAAATTGGCAACACGTTAGAGATTATTTAGGGAATTTCTTCCCTTTACCTTTTTTTTCTTTTGATGTTGCAGGAAATATTCAGGAGGTCATATTACAAGAACACTTGGAAAAAGAAGATGAAATTCTGGTTTCCTTGGCTGGTTTGAAACAGGTATAACTATTGCTTAGCCTTCTTGTAACCTTCAGTGCTATTAATCCTTTCTTATTTTTCTCCTTTTTTATTCTTTTTATATACTATGTTTTGTCTTGTTGTAGCTGTTTTATTAATACTAATGCATCAACCAGAACTGAGGAAGTGTGACACCGTCATTTTTCTTAATGCAAAATGTACATGCTAGGGAATAATCATGCCTATGTCCCCATTATTTAAATGTGACGACACTTGAATGTAATTGAATTAAAAAAAAATACTACGTACATAAAATGAGAATGCTGCTGAGAATCTGTAGCTCTGATTACACTGCCCTCTGCTCCCTCAAAATACATTTTATGAGGAATGATGTGACATATGTTAAATTTACAACAAGGTAGGGAATAATCTTAGCAGTTTCATTCTCTTTAGATTTCTTGGATAGTTGTTTTCCACAACCACATTTCACTTATATCTTTAACCAATACAGATATGAATATTGACTTGCTCCCTATCTCTTCAAAGCAAATATTTTGGGGAAATGGTGTATGAAACATGCTGCACAGAGCTTTACAAAATTTAGAATTCCTCCAAATTTCTAACTTACATCCTTTGCTCTCCCATTCAACAACAGATCAAAGATATCCTGAAAGGTTCATTGCGTTTCAACCAGAGCCAGCTGGAAGCTGAAGAAAATGAGCAGATCACTATAGCCGATGATCATTACTGTTCCAATAGTCAGAATAAGGGGACAGGTGATGTCCTAAAGGGACCTGTGATGACAAAGCAACAGTTCATCCCAGGCCGACAGGTAAGATAAAAACATCTCAGATGCGCCATTGATGGAATTAGTCTTTTGGAGACTTCCTTTAGCATGTCCAGATGTTACATGGGAACACACCACCATTCCTGGTGCATATGGAGCCAAGGTTTAAAGTGTCTCTCTAGCTACTGTCCTATCCCATCAATTATTTTTATTATAGCCTTAAGCTCCACACACAGATATTTATGCAGTGTATGGGGGGCGCTCTTCTTTCAGATTGTTGAATCACAGAATCACAGGTTAATTTCCTACAAAAAGATGTAAAAACTAGAGTTAAATGTTCCCATATCAAATGTTCTCATATGATTATTCTCATTGTCCTTGTCCTCCAGAATCCCATTATGTAAGAGCTGATTATCTGCATTGCAGTGTATTCATGGCCAGTGCCAAAAAGGAAATAGCGAGGAGGTTGCTTTTACCTTCTACTCCATTGTATTGACTTTCTCCTTGAATCAGTAAACAGTGTTTTCACATACAAAGCATAGTCACAGGACGAGTTCATACACAGAAAGAGGTATTTTCCTTTCATGTTAAAAGGTCCCTCTCTGTCTAAGACTCGGTCTGACTCAAATGTGATCTTAAAACCAAGTACTTCTGTATATGCACATTTCTATATTGAAGTTTTGTAAAGTCTGCCACCCCACTACTGATACTCACACTTGTAAATTAGTGGCAGCACTATCACCTCCGAGTCTGAGTCTGCAATCAGTTTACTTTTGACAATTTTACTTAGGAACTACAGGAAATATCTATTCATTTTTAAATAATGACATAGGGTTGTTTTGTTTTATTACACACAATCCCCCTGAGTTAGCACACTCTATGTTAAAAATGATATTTTAATTGTATTTCAGTATTAGAAGCAATACTGATATTAATTTTTTTTTACTTAGTAATGGCAGGTTCAAAGAGCAAAGCTTTGCTAGAAAGCTTTCATTGCTTGTTTAGGTGTTGTCATTACAATCACTACTTTCTTCCATAATAAAGCCATAGCTTAAACTGATGTAACATATTGGAGTGTTTTGCTGGTTTTGGCTGGGATAGAGTTAATTTACTTCATAGTAGCTAGTATAGAGCTATGTTTTGGATTTGTGCTGAAAACATTGTTGATAACACAGGGATGCTTTAGTTACTGCTGAGCAGTGCTTACACAGAATCAAGACCTTTTCTACCTCTCACTCCACCCCACCAGCAAGTAGGCTGGGACTGCACAAGAAGTTGGGAGGGGACACAGCTGGGACAGCTGACCCCAACTGACCGAAGGGATATCCCATACCACGTGACATCATGCTCAGCATATAAAGCTGGGGGAAGAAGGAAGGGGATATGGCGTTTTGTCTTCCCAAGTAACCATTACATATGATGGAGCCCTGCTTTCCTGGAGATGGCTGAGATGCCTGCCGATGGGAAGTGGTGAATGAATTCCCTGGTTTGCTTTGCTTGTGTGCACAGCTTTTGCTTTACTTATTAAACTGTCTTTATCTCAACCCACGAGTTTTCTCACTTTTACTCTTCCGATTCTTTCCCCCATCCTACCAGGGGGGAGTGAGCGAGCAGCTGTGGGGTGCTTAATTGCCAGCTGGGGTTAAACCACAAGTGTTCATATAATGACCTCCTATTTTTGCCCTCTATCTCCTAGCATTTTATAAAAAGTACCTTTTGAGTTCTTGCCAAAATGGCAAATAGTACTTTTTTTGGTGATTAGGAAGGTAGAATGCCATGTAAAATGACAACATGCTGTATGAGTGCATGCTGACCCTACTCGTCCTGGAGAAGCCCTTACTCAGTTGCTGGTCTAAACTGTGTGTCACTGAGTGGAGGCGCTGGGGCTTTGCACTTTTGAGTATGAGACTGGAGCAAGTGAAGACTTGTCTGCGCAGGTTTCTTTCCAATGGAAACTTTTGGGGACATGTGTAATGAGGTCTGGTCTTATCCCAGTGTGTAGTCAGGATATATAAATCCAGCCCCAGGAACTGAGAGGCATCCGTGGGTCCCAGAATTTCAGAGGCTGTTAGTAAGCCAACTATGAGCAACATGAGTAGAGGTTGTACAAGCTGAGCTCCTGCAGAGCATTAACGAGGCTTCAGCACTGCATGGTCTACATTTGAAGGTGCATTACGTTCATACGAATTAGCCTCCTCTCCTCTTATCTTCTAGAAGTTCCAGTTATGATAATGAACAACAGCCTTTTTGACAGAAAGAAAGAGAAAAGATTAGAGTTAGAAACAGCAGTCCAGGAGGACCGTTAGTATCGTGACAGTCTGTGCTGTTTCCGAGCCCATAGTCTTCAACCACCGTGTCTAAAATCAAACAAAAAGAGGAGAGCTTTGCACCCCTCTTAATAAAACACAGGAAAATAACACTGCTGAATTTACTGGGCTGTGACATTTGACTGTTAATTGACAGGGTCAGTTGTTGGCCCAAACTGACCACAGCCCAGGCTTTTAGCTCTGCTGAAGAAAATGGGCTGCACTGATGCCCTGGGTCAAGCCAGGAGTACTTACTGAGAGCTACAGGGGGATTTAAAATTCCAACCACTTCTAGACCATTTAATACATTTCTTGCTAAATAAATTTTACTGTATTTACATTTTCTGTGACTTTGGTAATAAATGTAATTCTGTTTGATGTGACTTAGAGTGTAGAGATTTTTCTCTGGTGGAATTACAGGGATATTTTCTAGGACAGCTGGAAAAGTTACAGGTATAGCTACTATGTAATTGAGATTAAAATCTGGTCTTTTGTGCTTGGTTGTTATATAAGTATAAATTGTCATCTTTACATTTTTTAAAAGTGCTCTTCCTCCTTTTTGCCTCAAAATTCCCTTTCTGGAATGTGAGGATAAGAATACAGCCCTTCGTTGGAAAGAAAAGCTGCAAAATTAAAAATGCAAAAAAATAAGATAAAGGCTCAAAGAAATAGAGCATTTTTTAGAATGTTTGGCTTTGGTAGCAGCATGCAGTTGACAAACAGAAGGCTTCTGTTGCTAAATAATGAATGATAATTAACACATTATCTTGCCTTTATGTCTGTTCAAAGAAGGAGGCAAAATGAGCTGCTGTTCTTCTAAGATTTCTTGAATTGTATCCTTACAGTTAGTTTTAACTCATTCACAGTATGAAGGCAATTGAAATAAGCCTGGTCCTAGTAGCTGATATTCATCAGGAAAAAATGTTTGGAGAAGCCATATGGCAACGGGCGTAAGGTTGTTAACTTTCAAAGCTACTGGAAGTATAATACTGTCATTTTTCATTTATTCAGTAGTGGCAGCAGATGGGAAAAAACATGGTTCACGTCAGCATGAGATTCCTGAAACAGAAACAGGCAGAAGAAGAAGGGAGGAGGTATTTTACCTCTGGAAATATCAGTACCAAAATACCAATGTATGCCAGGGATAGGCAAACATTTACAGGAGGCTCTTTTATAGCATTTTGGAGTCAATATCTATGCTTTGACGCTCCTCTGATACTTCAGTGAGCTATAGGTCTCTTTAACTGAACCAAAAAGAGTGGGTAGAACAAAAAGTAGTGTTGCAAAGCACAACACTAATGACCAGAAATTGGGATGAGTAGTTTTCCTTCCTTTCCCTTTATTAAAGGGCAGAATGCTTTTTTAACTGCAGAAGAGCACATTTTTGGAAGCAGAATTTAGGAAACTGCAATACCAATGCAAAACATTTATGAGGGCCCTTGCTGGGGCTCACTGCCAAAAAGAAGACACCCCGTTAACATCCTTGGGGGTGCCAGCAAGGAAAATACTGATCTTGCTGGGCAAGCATGTCACTAGGCAAAATCTGTGTCACCCTATGCAAGGTGGAGCCATCTCAGATGTGAGGGCTGCGAGGACTGAAAGAGCATGATCTTGATAGCTTGGAATAATGAAGTGTATAATTTTGCAAAATGAGACTGTACTGCGTTCCCTCAGAGCTTTTAAATAGAAGTGTGGAAGGAAGCCAGGTGAACTATGCAGTGGTGGTTGTTTAAGGGAATGTATATTTCTGTTGTGTGGGGTGGGGGGGCGGAAACAAAGTGCTGAAATTTTGAGCATGGCATTTAGAGCTCCCAGAAAAGCTTTACCAGGCCCTGTCTTGTGGCTGCACTGGGTGCCTATAAAATCAGACAACAACTAACATGGAACCTCATGAGGTTCAACAAGGCCAGGTGCAAAGTCCTGCACCTAGGTCGGGGTAACACCCCGTATCAATACAGGCTGGGGGATGAACAGATTGAGAGCAGCCCTGCCAAGAAGGGCTTGGGAGTATGGGTGGATGTAAAACTGGACATGAGCCAGCAATGTGCACTTGCAGCCCAGAAGGACAACTGTATCCTGGGCTGCATCAAAAGAAGCGTGGCCAGCAGGTCGAGGGAGGTGATTCTCCCCCTCTACTCTGCTCTGGTGAGACCCCACCTGGAGTGCTGTGGCCAGATCTGGAGTCCTCAGCACAGGAAAAACATGGACCTGTTGGAGCGAGTCCAGAGGAGGGCATGAAGATGATCAGGGGGCTGGAGCACCTCCCCTGTGACAACAGGCTGAGAGAGTTGGGGAGACCTTATAGCAGCCTTTCAGTGCTTAATAAGAAAAATGGGGACAAACTTATTAGGAGGGCCTGCTGCAATAGGACAAGGGGTAATGTTTTTAAACTGGAAGAGAGTAGATTTAGACTACATATAAGGAAGACATTTTCACCACCATGCAGGTGGTGAAACACTGGAACAGGTTGCCCAGGGAGGTGGTAGATGCCCCATCCCTGGAAGCATTCAAGGCCAGGTTGGACGGGGCTCTGAGCAACCTGATCTAGTTGAAGATGTCCCTGCTTATTGCAGGGGGGTTGGACTAGATGACCTTTAAAGGTCCCTTCCAACCCAATGATTCTCAACTTCTGTGATTCTATATTGGTGGAGCAGAGCCACGGTTGTGTGCTGCCTGTGTCCTCACCCCATTGGAGATGGCAGTCGATTGACTGACAGCTCATGAAGACAGCATTTCAAATAGACCAGATGAAAGCAAAAGGCTAATTAATAACAAATGATGTCTCAGCTCAGAAGTGCTTAAACAGTGAAGTGTCCCTCCTTGTAGGATAGATCTGTTTGTTTTTAACTTCATGGAAGCTGCTTGAAGTTGTTGACATTTGAGCCATCCTGGTTCTGCACAGATCAGGAAGCTTGAGATCAATTTTGATAGCACTCAGCACAGGATAGTTGTTCATATTTCTAAAAGCAATCTGCTCGGTTTGGTATGAATTTTATTAAGTCATCTGAGGAAAATGGATTAGTATCAAACAATAATAGATGTAAATTTCTATCAGTTTGACAACTGTCTTACACTGGGACCTTTAAAATTGTATCCAATACTCTGGACTTAAAATATTTTCATTTGAACAATAAAGTATTAAAATGGGTTAATTATAAAACAGAATACTATATATTATTATACCTAGATAATAATATAATATTATTATACCTACATACTGTGTAGATAACACCCAAAAAATTATAAATCATAAAACCAGGATGTTTTAAAAATTTAAATATTTGAATCCTTGTTCATATAAATTTTGGAAGGAGACAGGTCATGATTCTGTGATTCAACATATTTTCACATTCAGCTGATATTTATCTTCTTTGTGACTTTAAACAACTTGTAACAACTATGTAAATAACAAGCAAAGACTTCCAGCTCCCTCATTTCATATTACAGTCATTCTTAATCACTGGGGGTTTTGGTCCCTGAGCTACTCTACAGTTCCCCTTCAAGAATGTTCTGATCTATAATCAGATCAGAGCAATGGAAAATTGTTTTCAGCTGTAATAATAAATTTGGCAAAATAAGTTTTGCTGGAGGCCATGGATACCGTAACTCCAAGTTGTGGCTTGCTGATACTTGTGATGACCTCCATACTCCAATTTTGTATACTGTGCTGAGGGTCTAACTTTATCTCATTCAGATTATTCCTGTTGTTCTTTTTTGTAGAGGCTTTCTTTTTTTCTCTGATACCTACAATCTCTCTTTTACCCCAAAGTGAATTTACATTTTTATGTTTGGGAAAAGAGTCACAGCTGAAGGGCTTGTAGTTGACACACATATTGACATATACATTTCCCCAGTTGCCCCTTTACTTCTCCTTTTTCTCAGTCTCGCATTAGTGTAATCAAATACATTGTTTTCAATATCACACCACTTCAGAATACTTGTCCCCACAGGCTGCTTGGCAGGTTGCATTATTACTCTGAAAAAAATTGTGTGAGACCAACTAAGAAAGCAGACATATTCTTGTTAGAGGAACATAGCACTAGATAGGAGTTGAATGCATCTCTCGCAGAAGAAAACAAAGTGTTTTCCATTTAGGTTGCATCCAAGCTAATAGTCTGCCAGTTGTCAACAAGTGAAAGATCCCACTCTGCTATGTATTGCAGTCTTCACTTCTAATTACATATAGGTCTGACTATTGAAAAACTGAGTTTCTCCTGAATATGGCTAGTTGGAATATAAGATTGCGAGTTCGTAGAGTTTTCTGCTACACTGACGTGTAGTCTTGATCCACTACCTGAGTGCTCAGGGACACACATTTCCCAAGGTCTAACCAGACAGAAGAGGGATTGCTGGGCCCTCATTTTCTGGTACAGTTAGAAAATACTCGACAACACTAAGCCTAGAAGCCCTGGGAGCCCTGATCTGTTGAACCCAAACTGGTGCACACTAAATCAGGTCTATGTATGGCTCAGATTCCCCAGGGCAGGGTTTTACTAGGTAATTTTATATTCAACTTTTTTTCTGACAAGCTCCAAAATGCTATTGTACATGCAAGCCATCAAAAAATTCCTCAATACTACTTCATTAATTACTACAGAAAACTAACAGCAGTGAGAATATATTTACTGCAAATCTTCACGACTGTAATGTCTGTGTTAGATGCCTAGCTGCGGTGATTGTTACATGGATGCGCTATGATGATGAAACATGTAAGACTGCTATAACAAATGTATTTTTAGAGTGTTGGGGTTTATACTTTTGTAAATAACAAATAAATTACTTCATCCAAAGTTAATACCCACTTTATTTTTTATTTCTTGATTTGGGCATTGCTACTTCTGGATGATGATTGTTCCTTTATCCCACTCCCATATCACTGGTACACATCATAAACCTCATTAAGTGGTAAAATTGGTACTAACTTTAATTCCTCTCTGTGCTTTTGTCTCACAGACTACGACTGATGTGAGCACAAGTGAGAACAAGAGTGCTGATGACTATATTATGGTTTCCAAAGAAGAGGAAGGAAGTAGAAGTGCTGTCCCGGAGCCAGCGCAGTCCCTTCAGGCACACAAGGAGTCAGCGGTGAAGCCAGAAGCTCCATCTCGTTCTTCTTTGATATTCTCTGACCCACTGATGGGCTCCATTTCAGCCTCTTCCAGCAACCTGAGCTCCAGCCCTGATGACAACAGTAGTAATAACAGCAAAGATTCTGACTTTGCTATTGTCAGCCCACTGGACATCTAAAGAAACAGGTTGGGAGAGTTTGGGAGGTTAATAGTTACAACTCAGCTCAAATTCCTATGATTCCATGGGCTGGATAGTTCTTTGGATTAGGACAGAAAATAGATAAAGGTAACCCATTTCAGCTGCCAAAAGCCTAAATTTAAAAAAAAAAAAAAAAAACAACCCAAACAAACAAAACAAAAAGACACACATTTGTAACTTTTCAGAAAGAATAGACACAGTAATAACTGCCTTAAATAAAGATCCGGTAAAACCCAGTTCTAATATACAATTATTCTTAGTTATACCATTACCTTACTTAGGAGCTTTGTTACTATAGAACTGTTGCTTTCCCAAAACATAGAATAGTATGTGCTAGGTACCATAATGGATTAGGAAATGTGTAGATACTTTGCATCAGACCTGAAACAGCAAAGACAAGCTAGATTTAATACCGTCCTTTTACAAAATATGCGCGACTGGGTTTTCTGAGTAGGAAAGGGTACTGTTTCTTCAGAGACTGTGATTAGAGAAGTAGGGAATGTGGCTCAGAAAGATTAAAAGCATCATCCTAGCAGTAACCTTGCTCTCAGTTGAGGAATCCTAATTTCTTTGTTTTCATCCGGCAGTAGCCTGAGGTGTGTTCAAGGCAGAGGTTTGTGTAGTTGTTCCTCGGCACTGTCTTACAGAAGAATGTGTGACAAATTCCTTGAGAACAGGGGCCTATACAACAGAGGCTTATTTCCCTTTGCCTACCTTTTTTCCCCTTGGGAGTTCCCAGTTCACCTCTTTCCCTCTTTATATCTGTCTACTTCTCCTGGCATGAATTATTTTTTATTTTACTGAGACTACCATGGTTAAAACAGTAGGTGCAAGGGAAATTACAGTATTTCATAGTGTAGACCTGAGCCAGCTGAACTAAAACTAGCTTGAGTATGATAACTTACCAGGGAAGGGTGCAAAGTGAAATGAAATGTTCATAGTTAAAAGCACTTTATGTCTTATTGCTATTATCTTCTATAGACTCTGTTTACATATATTCCTATACAATTTCCACATTTCTAGTCAAGAAAAACATAGTGGTGCAGCAGCGTTAACCAACAGAAAGTTTCTAATTAACTCTAGAACTTGTTCTATGGAAAAGTGTATTTCTTTCCCATCAAGTACATAGTACATCTAATAACAGTTTTTTCAAGTCAGTAAGGGAGGAGGGGGTGTGCTCTCAGATCCCTTTAAACTCTGTTGGAATTCACAAAAAGAAACCGGTGGTGAATGGATGCCTCCTCTTGCAGGATCTACACAGAGCTAACTTGAGGAAGGCATGCTGGAAAGTCACTCTATAACAGCAGCAAAAAAATTGCATTATCTACTTTCAAGATACATATACATTATACCATGCAACTGCTTCATTATTGCATGGCAAAGCTTGTGTTTGTATGGAGTTAAGAAATGGTAGTTATTTGCTGCTTAGTCTGTAATTGTAAACAGAGTTAAGTACCGTATTCCAAAGATGAGGTGACATGTAGTTTGCTGGTCTTAGATTTTACAAGGTCTATGTCAGTGACTGAACTGAAGAGATAATTGTCACGTAATTACATGGTAGCTGCCATATCCTTACATGTTCAAAAGGCGCCACGTAGTTTGTCTGAAATGATCTGTGCCTTGTAAAAATGATAAAATACTAAAATGTTATGACCAGACATAGCATCATACCTCTCTGCAACAGAGTGATATGAACAGTCAGATGACTGTTTAGATGAAAGACCTTAAATGCATAACATTTCAGAGGTGTGTTTATTTTGGTTTAATTTTAAGCTTCATAGAAAATCACTTTGGAATTCAGCATGCATGCCTGTCTTCAGGTTTATTTTATTTCCCTGAGTTTGCATGAATGCCAGGGGATTAGGTGGCTGTTGATTTATTTAGGTCTTTCAAGCTTTTCTAGCCTTAACCCATTCAGCAACGCTTGTGCCACACCACCAACAAAGGGGAATCTGTTCAAGAAGTACCTATGTAAAAAGGAAAGAAATATTCTGGGGACAGAGGGAAAAGTTTTATATTCTGTGATACATAAACCTTCAAAGATTCCAGTACTTTGGCAGGGGAAAATGTTTTTACTTCTTTTTTATTTTTTTAAGCATCAGTCTTTTGATTTCTGTTCTGGTTGTTTGTCAGGGATCACATTGCTATTTTCTTGAACAGTCTCATTGCCAATGGAAGAGTGTGATTTGTACAGTTCTTTTATTTTTGTAAGTTAGTTGTATCTTTAATATTGCATATTTTAAAACAGCGCTAAAAGTATATAAAGATTTTGGGAGTTTGTAGCAAGTTTTCACTAATCAGTGAATACCGATGAGATGAATGCCTATCATGCCATGGGATATGATAAAAATCTTCAGAAGCAGAGAGATGATTATACAAGTAAGATCAGAGCAAATTCCAGTAAATGAATCTGCTTTGGTTATACCGTGTCCTTCCACATCTCAAATATGTTGTCTCTGGTACTTCATCATAGTGCGGAGATGGTTAGAATTTTGTATATTCATTAAGTTAGAAACTTGTAAGTTAGACAAAATGTCAAGTCATCACCCCATCTTGCGTTATGTTAAGAATATACTGAGAAAGAAATTGTCATTTAAAATACAAGATTATTCTTTTTCTCTGAAGATTACCTGCTCATGACGTTCATGGATAACAATAATCAGATAGAAAAGTTATATGCATTGCAAATTACTGATGAAAACTAATATGGGATTAAGAAATGTATCTGAGACTGTTGTACTGTATCTCACATCTGTAATTTATGACTGTTTAAAGTCTCTTGCATGTCATGTCAGTTGTATGTACTGCAGAAAGGCAGTATCATATTTTGACTGGGTATTCATTTAGTCGTGGAGCTTTGTATCTTTACTCTGGAAGAACATCTAGCCCGCTTTATTAAAGAAAGAATTAACAAATTTTCTGGGCTGTGCTTGTCCTGTTTTCTCAAAAAGGAGGGAAAGTTTTTTGACTAGAATACAGGAGGTGTGATTTCTGAGAACAAGAGTGATTAAAAACTTTAACTATCTCATTATCTATATAAGCACAAATATTATTAATATTTTAATCAGATTTTATATATATATATATGTATACGATCCAGGGAATAAAACTGTTTGCCATTTATCTCACCCAAACAACACAGAACATTTCCTATTTTACCATATTTATTGTATCTGAAAATAGGAAACCAGAATTTAACATGGTATAACTTTTCTGCAATTTCATGAAACTTGGTATAATTCCATCATTGTGTCTCAGTCACAGTGCCAGTATCTGTACAGTACCTTTCTGAATCTCAATACTTTGTTTCATATTCTTAAATATTTCCTGTGATTCTGCAGTATGTTCTCCTCATTAGATGGCACTGAGGCAGCTATTTAAAAGATTGTATTTCAGATTTAAGGTGTACTTGTGCCTGGCGGTTACAATGTCATCTGTTCAAATACGGACACAGCAATCCTAACGTGAACAGTTTCCTGAGTTCTGGCTGTCAGCCCTTAACTAATACTTTCGATTTTGTGCTGCATGTGTTGGTCTTGAGTGAATGTCTGTAATGGTTGATTAGACTTGAAAAGGTGCAGTTTCATAAAATAAACTTCATTTGGCTACAGAATAGTAATTACACTGTCTCATAATCTGTGCTGTTCTTTTAAGAGTGATCATATACAGTCTCTGCATTAGTGTTTCCTGTGTCGCTGAATCTGCTAGACTCCCACTTTAGTAGCTAGCTAAATTTAGAGATGAAGGAGCATTGAAAGAAGGTCATCAGAGAAACAGCAACTTGAAACATGTACATAGGCAACTTGTTTGTCTGCTGCTCACAATATATTTAACCGCTAAAATGGTGAGGGAGGTTTTAGACATGTGGGAGGATCTTGCAAGAGGCAAAGTGCATAACCCTAGAAACAGACAGCGAGACAGAAGGGATGCAGCATGAGACTCTTAAACTACAGATTCTTTAGGGCAGGAACCATCTTTTTCTCTGAGTTTGTACAGAGCGTCTAACATAGTTTGCCATAATCACAGATGCTGTCAAAATTAGGATAATAATAATAATATACTCATTATTTCAGAAGGTTTTGCTCTTTCAAACAGTGAGCTAGATGTAATCCAAGCATAGTAACTCAGCTGATAGCAGTAGTGTTGATTCAGAGGAATTTGGTCCTACACTGCTGAAATAAGTGCAACTGAAGTACAGTAGCTTAAATAAATTAAAATAAAATTTAAAAAAAGCCGCACTAGAAACAGGATAACAAGATTGCCAAATACAAAAAACCTGTATTTTTCTCCAGACATATATGAAGTACAAGAAATATTTTCTAAAATATGCTTCAGGTAACACTTTTGTACCTTGTTTGACTAGGTAGGTTTGTGCAAACCTGTATTTGTTTTTTTAATTTGCAAAAGCCTAACGGATGCTGAGATGCAGGAAGCATTAAAATATATCAGCTGCAGAAGGACGACACTGTGGTTCCATTTTCTATGAATGGTAGGAATTTGATGCTTCAAATCCCACTGATTTAACACTTTCACTATATTCCGTGGTGACAACATGAAAAACCCTGTAAGCATTTCCAGAGACCTGATGGGAACTCTGCTGCTTAAGTCATCACGTGCAGTCACAGAGCTTTGAGCTGAGAAAGTTTTCACAGCTTTGCCTTTCACTGTGAGCTTCAGGGACTGTGGCGAGATTAGGTTTGTCTGAATTTTTAACTAGTACAAAGAAGCATTCGAAGATGCTATAAATTATCATGTTAGTATTTGAGACCTTTTGGAATATAAATTGCTACATAGTTTTGAGATGGAAGAATAGTTGTCACTATGTCTTGATTTCCCACCTGCTGTGTTAATTGAATCCAGGGGATGGGAAATATAATAGCATTTTCAGATCAGCATTAAATTCCCCTTTAAGAGAAAATACCAAACAAACAGATATTGAAAGGCAGGTGTCGTATACCTCTGTGTAATACTCAGGAACATGCATCATTTTTATCCATAAACAGGGGGACTTGCAATGGCCTGGAACACATGGCAGAAAATGTACATGAATGTGAGCCTGTTCTTAAAAATGTTTTTAAAGTTCCAAGGATTAAAATACATCAAAATGTTAAAAAAATGTTTAAATACACACAAAGCTTATTTAAGCTTGCAAAGATTATCAGGTCTCAAGTTTCACCTAGTTTATAAAAGTGTTACATTTTCTTCTTAAAATCTGATTACTTACTTTATTGCTTGTTCCACCATGCAGATTTCCACGTACCACAGTCTGGAGTGCTGCAGCATTTGCACCGATAGTCCACGTGATACCCACTCTGCCAGCAACCCCAGGGTTGAACAGTGTTAGGGTACGTTTTGGTGTGAGCCCTCTGAGTGTTACCTTCTCCAGTTACTGCCTTACTTACTACTGCCTCGCAGTCCCTACCTGCGTTTCGTCCACGTGTCTTTTCTAACTGATCTTTGATTGTAAGGTCTGCAAGTCTTTTGGCATCACATGTGCGTTGCACGTGCAGCAGTGAAACCCCAGCCTCCAGGTGATACCACAGTGTGACTTAAAAAGGAACCTACAGGTAGGAGTTTGGGACCACAATGAATTTGTGTTTCAGAATTGTGCTTCAGACCAGTAACTTTCAAAATCTGGAGAAAATTAATTCCAGTATATGAGCAATGACTTGCACATGTTTACTAAGTCTTGAAGAAGTTGTGAAGGGGTAACTCCCCAGCAGACCCTCTTTCCAAACTCCTTTTGTTCTCATTTCCCACAGTCAAGCCCATCTGGCAGTTTTGTGATACCGGACATAACCCATAAAACTTCAGCTGTTTAATCTTCTTGAATAAATGAATTCTCGGTCACTGTGATCAAAGTTAGCTGTTCATCATCTGAGGACTCCAATACCCTATGCCTGCAGCCTGGATACCAGCCCAACCAGTGTGTTCGTTGTTCTCGTGTAAAATCTGAAATCTTATGAAAATCTCACAATACTTGTACAGCAGGTGGTATCCATATTCAGTCCTCATAACTTCCCTGTGGTAAGCGTTATTGTAATTTTTATTGCCTAATATTTTCTTTATCCACACTTCCTTTGTAATCCTTACAATCAGGAAAAAAATAGAAGAAAAATATTGGCTTGGCTCAAAAATGCTTTGCTTTTCCTTTCCTTCCTCCCTCCTCTCCTGATAAAGTGTCTTTGCTGAAGATTTTTCGTTCTTTTACTTGTAAAACAGACTATGTCTATTTAAACTGGTTATGAGGTAGAGTTATGATAAGTTTTATCTTAAAAATGCTGAAACACAACATTGATTTCTCCAAACATTTTCTCGTACTGGGTGAGTGGAGCTTGAATTAAGCATCAACTTTACAAAACTATAAATGGGAATATTGTATTTTTTCAGTTTCTAAAAAACCAGCACATTTTGGTAAACACACTGGACCACAACTGGGCAAATAATACACTTACCAAGCCATGCCATTTTCTTTTAAAAAAAAAATTTAAAATTCACTATTCCTCCTGGTGAGACCACGGAGAGGGAGAACAGCCTCAGGCCCAAGAGGCCAATGTAGTGTGGGACCAGAACTTGTCCATGTTCCTCAGGGAGGGCCACGGCTGTATTTGAGGCAGGGAACTCCTGGGCACAGGGGCAGATGGCCCATGGCTGCACATGGAGGAAACACAGGACACCCGAGGCCACGCCACACCACTGCATGCCACCATTGTGCATGGCACAGGAGGGCTCAACTCAACCACGGGGTACAGTGTTGCTAGACGGGTGGAGGATCAAAAGATGAAAATTTTGTTTGCTGCCTTCCATGGATCTTTAAGCTTCAGTGTAAATAAAAATGGGAAAGCAATTGCCAAGCATCATTAACCATTCTGGTATGGCAGTCACTGCAATGTGCTTTCCTCAGTGTTTTCTTTCTATGGGATGCAAATTTTACATTGTAGAGTGGTTTATAAAGAAGAAAGAAAAATCTTTTTTTCATATTTTGGCATTTTTGCTGTATGTGAATATTATTTTTTTTAAGAAATGCTATTAGTGGTGTAAGTCCACACAGAGACTGCGACAACTTCTCTGTCCCCCATGTATCAGGCATTTTGAAGCAAACAAAAAGAGAGAGAGAAATATCAACTTTTAAGATTCTTGTAATCTAAGTGTTGGGGTTTTTACATGATGGGATTAGCATGTTCGGTAGTTTGCACTTAGTATAAAACAATGTCTATTGCAACATGCTGGAGAAAGGCAAAATGTCTAAAATTCTTCAACTATGTAAGCATAGGACTCTGTGTTTTGCTAGTCCTTATTAAGGTACATCTGGCCTTACTGGAGAAAGTTATATGATGAATATAGCTTCTGCAGAATTTTTTTAAAGAGAGAAAATCCATATGTGCTTCTGTTTATAAAAATTTATAAAAATTTCTATTGTTTTCTAAAATCTTTGGTTCTCTGTGGCAAGAGTTTACCTTCCCTCCTCGTCATCCTCTGTCTTCACATCTGCACCCTGGCATGTGCCACAACCTGCAGAACCATCTCATCCCCCCACCACCACCTTCCCCAGGTCAGAATTTATGAGAGGTCCAGTTGCAAATCATTTTGGGAAAACCACAACAAAAGATGTGACACAAATTGCAGCCTGACCCAAATCAAGAAGTCACACCTTGCCAGAAAACATTCGTTGGTTCTCTGACCTTGCAGAGTCACAAGCATACCATATGTACCATATATGAGAATAACTGTATCTTTTGCCATCAAAATCAGAAAACATGACTCTAACTTCCAGTAAAATGCACAGCAAAGACCTCGTAAGCACAGAGAAGCATCCCCAGATCCTCTCATTTCATAAGCCTTTGTCATCAGTGCACACTGTGGACGCTGAAATGATCAAGATAAACACAGGCGCTGGGAGCTGGTGATAAAAATGCCAACTCCAATTTCCACTGAAAATTGCTGATGAGACCAAATAGAAACATCGGGTAGGAAACAAGTGAGTTCAACAAATTGTGAAATTTTTTCCTTCAGAAAGAAACTTTAAAAGTTTCAGATATACTGTTTTGATATTAAAGAGAAAGTCACCTTCTGGTTCAAGATTATTTCATTTCAAAATTTTATGTAATCCTTTACAGAAAGTAAAAAAAGGTAAATATATACGCATTTCCAATTCATCGATATATTTAAATTTATGACATTTTAAAATTCCTTTATCAAATCACTGATTTTTGGATGGAGGAGCTAATCTTTAGTAAGAAATAAAATCTACATCAGGAGGGTGGGCCTGTGCTGCTGCAGGATGCTTCTTGGGAACGGGGGCAGGCAATTTTAAAATCTAGAGGTACTTAAAATTGAGAGTGGGGCTTTGCACTCACAGCCAAGACTGGCATTTTATGATGCTGGCTGTTGGATATGGAAGGTTTCTGGCCTGAAAACCTCACTCCTCAAGGAGACAGTGAGCAGCACAGTCAGGGACAGTTCATACACTGAGGCAAATGGAGGTGTCTGTTGGTTGTCCTTTGTACATGCTCAGCCGTCTGTCTGTATGGCAGGGGATGCTGCACTAATATCAAAACCATTAGCTGTGTGATTGCATTCACCATATTTTGCCTGAAAGAGTATTAGTTTAACCCCAGGTTTTTAGCAGTATGCTGGGCACTCTGCTCTCATGCAAAGCCATCATGGACAGAGGTAAATACCCATTTTTCAGAGTCTGCAGCACAGACCTGTCTGTTCAACACAAACCCAGCCTGCTTGGGTGCAAATCAGCACACTTCTACTGACCCCCATGGTCACAGCAACTTATTCAGATCAAGATATGTTTCTTTTGCATCCAACATCTACTGGCCTAGATAATCACGTGCATCAATGGTTCATCACTGGACTTGGGGTGGCAGTGCAAGCCAGCAAGTTAAGGAAAGGCCAAAGCTCTCCAGAAGCAATTCCCCACAGTAGCCACCAAGGGGAAATTTTTTTATTTATTTTTGATAAGAGGATCTGTTAAAATTTGAGAGTTTTGGAAAGATTGATGGAGGCTTAAGCTTATTAAGAGCTTATTTTGCATATCAGCTACATTGCTGCACAGGTGACTTAGGTAATGTGGATGCTGGGGAGAGCCTCCTCTTCCCTCCTGCTCAATCAAAATGTCTCTGTGCTAGCACCTGCTCATCTCTGCTGATGGTATGTCCTTCTGAGTTAGGACACCCTATAAGAAAAGATGGGTCCTCCTTGTCCTATCCAGGGTCACTGGAAATGCTCCCTGCAGACACAGCCCTTAAGCACCCTTTGGTCTTAAAAGATACCAGGCACTGGCTGCGCTTTTGAGTTGTGGGTCTGGATGGTTGTGTGTAAAATACCTGTGTTAAAAGTGGTTTTACGCCTCTGCTGCAAGCAGTTTACCACAGATCCTCCCCCTCAGCTCCTGCCACAGCTGCTAACAGCACTAAATCACGTAGCAAAACCCAGCGAGGGCGGCGGCAGCAGTAGCAGCCGCTTCTTGGAAGTTACCGCCTCAGTTCAGGGAAAGCCTTGAAGAGGAATCACAAGCCACCAGGTGCCCCGGTGCCATGGTGGGGATGGGACATTCACCAGCAGTCCAGTACCATGACCATGCATGTGGCCTCACTGAGACCACTAGCAGTGTACAGACTGCACACACCCATGCCTTGCCCGCTTTGCAGCCACCTCATTAATTTTGGGGGACCCATGGTGCTCTTGGCACCCACTCCGTAGTGCACTCCCTGCCAGGCCTCCTCCCCACGCTCTGCTCCCCAGCCTTTCAGCGTTATCGGTCACTATTTCGGGACTGCTGTGATGGTAGTGGCAAGTTTGCAAAGGCTTTCAGTGTGAGCAGGCACTGAGCCTCATGCCAGCTGATGTATTTTAATTTTCATGCATTCCTGTGTCCTCCAGTTAGGCTACATCTGGGAGGAAAGGTTTCCATTTTGGTTGTAATCAGCTTGCTGAAAATCTTCCGGAGTTGTTTTGGAGACTTGAACTCAGCAAGACCTTTGCACCTTTTGGGGGACTTTTGGTGTTCTTCACTCTTTCAAAGCCAGGAAGGTGTTGCAGGTTTTTTCTTTCTTTTAAATGTGCAGAGACCCACCTCCTGGTGATGGCACACTGCCTCTCAGGCACTGCTCTGGACCACGGGTGGTGGTCGCAGGTCAACAACATGCCACTGAGCCATGCTCCAGTGGGGACGAGTGGTACCACCAGTGATGGTGGGAGAGGCCTGCATCTGAGCATCCCATGCACACCCCGAAACTCAGCCTTTGCCACAGGCCATGTCGGCAGTGAACTGGGGAGCATAACCTCCAAATTTCTCCCCAAACCAGGCTCTTCGATAAGCAGAGCATGAAGAACCCCATTATCAAATGTCCACTGCAGAGCAAAGTGCAGGCCAGGCACTGCCCTGTGGCCTGCAATTGCCCAACAGCAGAATGAATCTGCGCTGACCTGAATCAGGATTAAAAATAGATCTCGAGATACAAGACTGGGGAGAGGGGAAAGGCGAAGCATAAGCTCATAGCCACTGTTGACTTTTGCATTCGAATAGATTTTTTTAAACAGCAAACAAGAAGCTAACATCTGATTAGACTGTTGTTCTGAAGTCCAGGCTTTAGCAACATAATTACTGTTGCATTCAGTTTTCCTGAATTTTCTTATTTTACATTTCATATCACTTAATGAAAGTGGCTAAGAGATTTCACTGAAAATGCTTGTGCAAAACTGATTAGGAGGATAATTTTAGGAATGTTTGGCAACTAGAACACATTTTACGTTTCATTAAAAAACCTTTTTTTCTAAAAAATGTTATATAGTGTCTTGTGATTTTGTGGCCTGCATCCTCAGCTAGAGATCAAAGATGAGTTTTTCAAAGTAAAGGTGTGGGAGTGAAAAAGAAACTAACTGTACCATAACAATGAGGGGACAGTGTGAGAGCAATGTGAAGACTGTTGACTCTAGTTGCCTCAAAACAGATTTACAAACAGCTCAAAGAATAAATTTAAATACACATGAATAACAAATGCATTAGTCTCATTAGGGCTTAATGAAGTCTTCATGAAATAGCAGCTTTGTAGCACTGACCCTTCAGGAGTAATTCACTTGGATAGATCTGATAGCACATTCTGGTTTTTCTTTGTCCAGTGTATAGGCCACTTAGGAAGGAAGACAAGGATAGGATACCCACCGTTGCTTCAGGATTAACAATCAGTTGGAGAAAGAAAGTTAGACATTCTCCTGGAGAATCTGTGCTTTGCCAGATGCTTCTTTACCTGCAGTAAATTCATAGAGGCCATTAAAATCAAGAGTAGAGCCTAGCCCGAGCTCAGACTTTCACACAGCTCTTGGTAGGAACAGTGCAAGAAACAGGCACTAAAAGAGGGATTCAGTTCATAATGAAAGGAGACTGCTAAGCACTTATCATTTAATTGCCTCAGCGCAAGGCAAAGCACTGCCCTTTGTGCCCCACTTTGGACACTTGTCCATGCTGTTTGTCTTCCTTAGATCACCTGTGACTAAGGAGCCTGAGATTCTCCAAGAACAAATACTGCAATCTCTGCTGTAGTCTCTACAGTCATTATGGAAACAGGGAACATGCTGTGCTCCTATCCCAGCTTCATCAAGGTCCACCAGCTACCCAAGTGTCGTATGGAGAATCAAGTAGTCAAATACTTCTGCTTTGCTGAAGGAGAAGACCAATGTAATAACTCATCAGTAAGTAGAAGTCTTGATGCACAGCCAGTGGGCAGAGTTGCAGCGACCAAAAGCAGTTGCTGGTTGCTTTTTCGTTAGGTTGTGACCCCATGTAATCTATGGGGTAGGGTGGGCTAGTGGGTGGAATGCTGACATGGGACCAGATGGAGCTGATATCTGAACGGGTTAGGTGCCTAAATACCACTGAAGTGAGTTTTTGGATTTAATAGCTGAAGTGCTTTGCTGCTTCTGAAAATACTGCCGACAGCTTTGAAAGCCTTGTCTTAGCTGTACTGTATGGCATTTTCCAAGCTCTGGAGAGTATAGTTATAGCTCTTCCCTAATATTGCATAATAAATGCATGAAAAATGGTATCCTCTGCTGCTGAGGTAATGGGGAGACCATACTTTCCTTCAGATTGATAGTTGGAGCAAGTGTATTGATTAAAGCATTTCTGAGGACTATAAACTTAGAAATGAAAGAAAGTAAGTTGGCATGCAGAGATAAGTCTACGGGTACTATAGATATATCATTAGTGTCACATACTTGTTTGTATAAACTCTGGAAAAAAAAAGCTGCAATGACTTGGATGCTGAGAGCATACCTGCTACTCTCTCCTTCAATTTTCTACAGAATTCAAGATTAAGGCCATATTTGAATAATAGCCTGGATCAAAGAGGTACATGCAACAGAAGTAATCAGATGAGACTGTGTTTGCTATATTTAAATAAAGTTGCTGCCCCAACAAATTATTCTGTAAGTGCAATAACTTTATGTGCATGGAAATATTGACTGATGGATTCATGGCTTCTTCTGCTTTATCACTTGCTTGCATGCACTAATGCAGAGAATATACACAGTGTCTATTCTTTGCCAATGACTGGTGAAGTAATTCATGCTCTAGGTTACCTTTGTGGATTTTAGCAGTAAAGGCTGGACTAGCTTTATGCTTTCATTACGGTATAAATCCAGCACAGACAAAAAAGGGTGTTGGATACATCAGCCTCTGCACTGTTACGTGCCAATTTAGCCAATATCATGTAGTGCAACCTCTCTGCAGCATGAGAGAATGAAAGAATTTAGAGCAGGTTCTTTTCCTCAGAGTCTTTCACAAACTACAGCTCTGGATCTTTGCAATTCGACCTATTCTGTAAGAAGGAAGTAATTCTGTGTGTATGTGTGGTTTGTTATTTTGGGGTGTTTGTTATTTTTACATAAAAGTGCTGAACTTTATTTGAATTCATTGGTTCATTTACTTTGTGGGAGAAGAAGTTTCCTGCAGAAGAAAATGAGTTGTAGAAGTCTGCAGAACAAATATGGTATGCTTTGGTGTTTGAATCTGGAAACCAAGATTTCTCCTTTTAGAAAGTCTGAGAAAGAATACCAATGAATTCCTATATATAGGATGACTTTAAATAATCTTCCTTAGGCTGAAAAGCTCTAACATTAACAGAGGACCTAGTATCTTTGGGGAGCATAAGCAAGCCTTTATGCACATATGAAGGGATTTTGGACAAGGATGACCTGTCTGAGATCAAAAACCAACATAATCCCAATTGGTTTGAAACACTATTGCAGTTGCTGTATTTTAACTTTTTCCTTTTGTATGTAATGAAAACCTTCACTAAAACATCAGACAACTAGCTTGCAATGTTTATCTGGCCTTAAATGAGATATTAGCACCATGGTATTTGACAGTCACCATAATCACAGAGACAACTGTTCCTTCAGCTATTAACTACCTTTAAAAAGCAAATCCCTCTGTGTGCCTTTGATACACTAAGTTTATAGGATGCAAAGAACTTACTGACAGACGGTTGACATTGGCAATGATCTTCACCTGCCAATTGCTATGTTAAAAACAGCTTCCAGTTCCTCCATATCTGAGCATCTTAGGTAACAACATCCCTAATGGACCTCCCACTTTCCATTTTATCTGTCCTCTTATGGTAAAAGACTCAGCACAGGGCACAGATATTACTTTGATGGGACTGATTTCATTTTTTTCAGGGAGAGGGAGGAATGGGAGGACTCCCTTTATGATTGAGAAGCATCTTACCAACATTGCTAGAGTTGTTCTTAGAGAAGAGAGCTGTGTCCAAGAGCATCACCAGAAAGCATTCCCTAAAGATCAGAGCTGGAGTTTACCTCACCCCTGGAAATCTGTTTTGGAGCTACAAACTATAAAGATAGGATGACAATTAACATGCTGCTTTCCCCAATTCTTTTCTTCTTCTTTTTTATTGTTGTTGTTATTATTGTGTTTCTTACAAAAAATACCTAGTTTCATTACTAAGGGTATGAAGCCCTTGCCTTTCAGATAGCACAGATCAGGGTACTTTTAATGGAGAAAAAAATCACCTGCTGACAGTGTCCTTGATGACATACTAAAAAGTATGTCCTTCAGGAAGTGGGGAGATGTCATTCTTGTATGTTATCTCTCTGTATTTCCTGTAAGGCTCAGCATGTTGGTTGGAGTAAACAAGGGTACACCCAGACCGTTGCAGCAGATTATTATGAGTTGAAATAGCAGGTAGTTCATGCTATTTGTGTACAAAGTTTCGGTTCCTTAGCAGCGTACCAAATCTCGAAACTAGGCTTATACACCTCTGTGGTACTTGGGAACAATGTGTGTTTCTCTAGGAAAGATTTCTTAAGCAAATACAGAACTTTATGCTTTGATTAAAAATTCTGTACATTAATAATTTACATTGACCAGAATTCTCAAATAAAACCAGTGAAAATGCAAATAATGCTTGTTCTTTGTCATGAGAAAGCTTCTAAAAGCACATAAATATTTTGTTAGAAGCTCCATTTCAGCTAACAGACCTCCAGAAGTTAGGGCACTGAGCTGTAAACTTCACATCCTGTTTTTTCCTTAATACCATCTGGGGAAAATAATAGAATCTAGGCTTTTATTGTCTTTCCACAGATCATGCACGAGATAATGGTGCGAGCAAAAAAGCTATCGCTTGCTATGTTGTGTTGAGACTGTCACCGTTCATGTGAAGTCTAAACCTTATATTAATCTCTGAACTGTGCTGCCTTTATTTTCAAAGCAGCAAGTCTTGATTTAAGTGTTATATGTGACTTGAGGTTCTGGTTGTCTAAGGCTGCTGTGGCCTATGGGTCTTCTCACAGTGGCCATATCTCACCCAGCTCCTCACTAAAAGATGCTACACCCACTCACTGCTCTGGCAAGAGAAACACAGACAAGAAACTTTGGCTCTGGAGTTTCTTCTTCCCAAACATTGTGGCCATATCAGTATCGCTGAATTTTTTTTAGATCCTTTGGAAATCTTGTGTGTTATGTTGGCAAATAAGGATATTTCCTCTAGACTCTCCTCAAATTACTAACACACACAAGCCAAGGAACTGCGTGTTTCACAGCCTCTGCAAATAACAGTCGTTGCAGCATTGTTACAGGAAGAGGAGACATATCGAGGCTCTTTTTGCAACAAAGGATTCAGATGTTGCACAGAGGAAACAGCAAACCCGTCAGTGTTGTTACCTAATTCTCCACCCTTCTGAAACGAAAATAAACTTCTGGGCCTTTTCAAAAATGCAGCAATGGGATAGTTGATGATTTCCATCTTAGTCTGTGTTTTCAGAAGACAACTCCCAAGCGCTTACTGCTAAGGACTCGAGTTTTCCTTTTTTACATTTAATGTAACAGGAATAATATTAAAGAGTTTGGAGTTTTTGTCTGCTCATTAAGCAGTCAGCAGGAGCTCACTTAATGGAGCACAAACTCACAGTTATTACATTATCACTTAATTATTCGGCACTGACATCACTGCATCTTCACAGCAGGCACCCTCACAACTCGGAAAAGGGTGCATTTCACTTCAGCTTTGTAAGTCCTGATGAACATAGGATAACAGGAGTGACTGGAGGAAGCGCTGGTGTGGATTGATCCTGCCTTACTGCATACAGCCTTTTATGCAAACCAGGCCCTCAACTCAGAGCGTGAGCCATAAAATGTTACTGTGAAATAGGGCAGCTACAGGGAAGAGTAGTCAGGGGACAGGAGCTGAAAGTAAAAATGTCACATTGCTGTACAACTGTACTCGACGAGATATTTTCAGGTTGTTCAATACATAGAGAGGAAGGGAGGGATAGGTGTTTTTGCAGTGGTAAACAAGGTGTTCAGGTAAATTTCCTGAAATCTCTATTCTTTTAGTGATCCATGGGTAAAACACATTTAAACACCATGAAGCTGCTATTTTTCCATGAGTTAGTTTCTAGCAGAGCCTTCTATTGACTCCTTGGGGAATTAGCTGTTTCTGGAGTTTTTCCCAAACAAAAACCTGTTGAATGGCTAGGCAATACAAGCCAGATTATCCCACCTCTCCACAAAGTACAGGGGGATGTTTTCTGACAAAAATCTTTGAGCTTTTACTGTCATGATGGAGTTTTAATCACTCTTCTTTCAAACATGCAGAAGAGCAAAGGCCAGATGCCATGCAGTGTAAGACCTTAACAGAGTCTCTTTGTACACCAGCTGCACTGCCAAAGCCAGTCACTGTTCAGGTGGTAAAATTGGAGTCCTCGTGAATTAAGGTGTGAGTCAACAGTGTTCAGCTCTGCAAGGCCACACTCCAGCCCACTGCAGAAAATGTGGAAGAGCAGCAAGGAAAAGAGGCAGGAATACTCTACTCAAGGTTGTTTTGTTGTTGTTCTGTGCAGAAGAGTATGTTCTCTTACTGCTTTCTCATGGGAAAAGAAAAATCTCTTTGGGTAGAATTGTCTTTTATGGAAGTGGTTGGCAGATTTACACAGAAGCACATGCCTGCAGATAAGTGATTGCTTGTAATGTAAGGGAACAACTTTCACAGGAAGTTCTGAATGTACAACTTCAAGCATCTTATATTCAGTGTTAAGATACACCATGACACAGAAATCTGTGCTTGACATAGAGCAATGGAGACCCATGAAGTTTCTGGTGATGACTTTACAGACTATGTTTATTGCGGTGTTGCTCTGAGATTTAGACATTATTTTAAAGGGTGATGTGCAAGGCAGAAACTGTTTTGTTCCATTGACGTTATCAAGGTGCCTACCTTTGTGTTGAGACTATGGGTCTGGGTTTGGGAACTTGCAGCCACAGAGGCATCTGTTCACCCCATTCCCTTCTTATTTACCTTTGTGTCCATCATTTTCTCATTACAGTTAGCAAGGCAACACAGAGGTCATTACAGTTGCTACAATTCAAAACAACCTTGGTTTGTTTAGCAGAAATTACTCCTTTTATGTTGCCAGAAAATTGTCTGAAAAGAGAAAATCTGGAATGTGGGGGGAAAATACAGGCAAACTACTAGTAACTGACAAGGCTTGAGAAAATGGCTCTGATGACTTGTGGAATATTGAATATCAGAGAAGAGTGATCCCATACCTGTAGTTATGGCTTGAACTCTGCCTACCTAACAGGTTACTGCCTGGTATGATTTCACTACCTGATTTTTTTTTATCTTTTGGGTGTTTTGAGTAGACTTTAGAAATCCTTGTCTTATTACAGAGCAGAAACACATAGGAGGTACATCAGATTTCTGATATATTACTGTATAGTCTGCATATTATTTCTATGGATTCTGTACTGAAACTCATGGACTTTTCATGAGGAAAATGTCCTCTGTATGCAATGCAGGTGACGCAGCAGGTCTGGCAGAAGCCGAGCAGCAGCAGGAGCCCTACAGACTAGTACATGCAGATGCAAGGCTTATGAACCCCACACTAGCTTTCTTTAAAGACTTCATTGCAAGTTTAACCTAGATGATTGGCATTTGGGTGTAAGCACCTGGAATAGCTAAATTCAGGTGTAAGGAACTAGAGTCCACACTGCCATCATATTCAGTCTTTTGGGGCTTAAAGCATTCTGCAACCACAGTATCTTCTTAACATCATATGACTCAAAGTCATCCTATGACTTCTTTCTCCCTCCTGCAATGATGGGGTTTTTTTTTTGATAAAATTGTCCAGCCACATAGGAAGGCATGATCTTAATTGAATTATTTATTCAATAAATAGTTTCTGTCTATAGCTTTGTTCCAGTGGAAAAAAGCTATAAACAGCCAAGGATGGTGATGACCTGTACTAGCAGCTGGCATCAACGCAAATCTATTTTTGAGAAAAGGAGGAGGTGCCTGATAAACACAAAACATACTTGACCAGTCCCTGTGGCCAGACGTCTGTTAGCCTGAGAAGACTGAGTAGCTACAGTAGTATGTGGGCTTTGATAGCAGCATACTTCTGCTCCAAGAAGGCCAGATTTCTCGAATGGCATGTGTTAGCTGTGCCGCAGCAGAATGCACAGAGACAGAGGTCATGCTTGCTTGGGGGAGGACAGGAAAATGCCAATTCTGAGTTGTCTACCTCTCCTGGTACTAGTGGTGATCAAGTGCCACTCATGGAAATTTGCCCTGCAGCTGTCCCAGCAGCTGGTCTATGTGTGGTGAGGATTGCTGAGGTCTGTGGAAAGGGGTAGTAGATATTCCAGACTCTGCAGGCATCAAGGGAATCCAGCCAATAGGTCTTCTGCCACTCCTCCAACTGAACCTACTTAGCCCATTGAGAGATTATGATTCACCCATCATAGCAACCTTCACAGGAGGAGGTTTTTTACATGGAATATGCCAGAATGGTGCCAAAGCACACCAGAGATGCATCATTAGGATTTTAACTTTTTTGGCAGCTGCTGCTGTTCAGAAGCTATTATGTTTTATTGGCGACTGGGGAAAACAACTAAGTGAAGAGCAGTGTTTAATAATGAAAGTTCAGAAGTGACACCAGGAGTGGTATTTTTCTGACTTTCAAGTTTCCCACAATGAGCAGGATCCCTCTGTGTTTTACACTTTATATTTTGTAATGTCTCTCTGCCTACGACCTAAAACTGAACTTTTTATGCTCCCTTAGTTCATTCTGATCCACTGTCAGTCTGAATTGTGACCTACGACCTTTTAGGGCTGTGACCAATGTTTCCTGACTGTGCATTATCCCAAGCTATTTTATGCATTATTTGACGGCATTGACATGAAACAACAGTAAGCTGATAGCAAAGGTAACAGCTCTGCCTTGCAAGTACTCTACCCTGGGAATTCATCTGTTGCTTTAACTTGATACAGAAAGCCTTGTCTTCATTGCTTACACATGTGCAAAGAGATGGCTAATTGAGCTCTTGTCATCTTTGTTGCAAATGAGACTTCTGCATTCTGGAACTGTAGTCTCAAGAGCGCTATTAATCATCTTGAAGTGTCCCTTTTACCGCAGGCCCAGAGTAATGTAGATTGATCAAGAAACTTGGGGGGGGGAATGTGAAAACAATCTGTCTGCTAGATATACCTACAGTCAGTGGATAAAAGGAAGGAAAACTTGCTCTCTCTGGATTCATATTTAGCGCTACTAAATGCTTAAAGAAAATCAATGTAGCTACTTTAAATGTTCAAATATTAATACTTTCCCTCATATAGATGCAGTTGTCTAAAATACCCCAGTGAATTGAATCAGGGCCCTCCAGGAAGGTGGCTCTCCCCTCCTGTAGCATGAGGAGGTGCAGCCCCACTCCGATCTTCTCACAGCTCCTCAGTACTTGGTCCCTCTAATTTATTCCTAAGAGGCTAAGGCTAACAAGAGAGTGATAATTATGTGCTGACTGCCTTTATTAACCTTCAGTGACCTACTCTTGTCACTGTGCTGGCAGGACCCCCCTCCCCACATTACAGGGAAGTGACAGAGGTGCTGCTGGTGCCCCAGTGGGTGTCCTGCAGTCTCACACGTGAGTGCAGCCATCTGTGCTCCCTGTTGATCTAACACGTGTAAAATATAAAATTAACATGATGAAGGCAGTCGGGTGCAGGCTAATGTGAAGATGGAGACAGGCTTTTTCTTCCCCTGTGCTTTTATTCTACTGTTTTTTTACCACAATCCTTTAAAAGATTTTATCTGCTGCATGGTGATGCTTCTGAACAGTGCTGCTACTGTTCTTGCAGAAAACTGAGGTGCTTCTTCAGGGTATTTAATTTTGGCACAGGAATCTCGTGTATGGCAAGTTACAGAGCTATTACTAGCCGGAGTTAGTACACTGTGGTTCACATTCTCTGTGCTTCAAGAGAGTCTGGGCTGAATCCCACAGGATATTTAGGAGCTTCTTTCCAAACAGGCACAGCTAGAACAGAGAAGCAAGGACCTGCCACACAGGCTGATACTTCACCCTCCATCAGAGAGTGGGCAGGTAAATGTAAACCTCTTCTTTCCCTTCTCTCCATCAAAGGATGCCCTTCCCAATACAGCAGCAAAGGGCTGTACCGGTTTTTGCCCTGAGGAGGAGGAATATGGTTCAGATGACCTGCTAGGCAGAACAGGTAGGTGTTGCAGTCTGTTCCCCAGCCCTTGCCCTGCCTTTGTGACATCTGTGGGGAATGAAAGGTTATTGTTTCCCTCTCCTTCATTTACTTCCAAAGATTGTTGTCATCACCAGTTAGACCACTACCTTTTTTTTTTTTCCTTTTTGTTCTCCGCACAGAAGTCTTTCCACATGAATCTGTGGGTGATTGTTTGCAATGTGCTCCTGGTTGCTTTGGTTTTCACTTCCCTTTTGCCCTGCCTAAGTTGGTGATTGTCCATAAAAAACAGTTTTGTTCCTTTAGCTTCCACTCAAGCTGTGGGTTGCAGGTACATACAGACAATGCAGTACAGTGCAGAGACCTCCCAGCCTTGCACTGAACAGATGATGCCCATGCCTGGAAGCAGTGGGCTGATGCTGACATGGTGTTGCACCAGGGCTAGCTTTGTCTCTGTCATGAGAACATCCTTGAGACTGCAAGCTGAGCAAAAGCAAATAGTCACGTTCACACTCCTAGAGCTATGCAGGTGTGCAGTAAGATGGGTTAATTTAAATTATGTCCCTGGCTGTGCTGTCCAGGACTCATAGTGCTACAGTGTGGGTCCTGCACAGGACTGCAGTAGGCAATGTGGCAGCTTACATTAGAGACTGGAGAGCTGCACTGGACTTGTCCTCTGGCTCTGGCGAAAGTACTCCTTGTGGTCTTTTGAAAATGTTACACCATGCACCAATCACGTTTTTAATAAGCCATGTTTTGCCCCTCTACTCTGACAGCTAATATTGTTAACACTAAATTATCCAGATCTCTTGACCATCCTTGTATAGCATAAATTAGCAAGTAGGTTTGAAAGTTAATAGAAGGATGAGAATGGCTGATACTGAGTCTTCTTCAGCTTGCCCGGGAACGTCTGTTGTTTCACCCTTCTATAATAGTCTTTTATCACAATCCCATATAGCCTCCAATCCTGCTCTCTCAGAAGAATCTGAATCATATCTGTGCAAAGGACCACCCTCAGTAGGAAGTTAAGACAACCTTACTGAACACTTCTGTGACCTGACTTTGCAAGCTGTCCCCATGCTGAATTCCTCCAGTTCATGAGACTTCAGGGGTTTAAAATGAAAACCCAGCTGGATCCACGGGTCCACCACCTGCCACAGGTGCAGATGCAAGGAGTTTGTAACGGTTTGTATAAGGGTTTATCCAGCCTACTTGTTTGTCTGGATTTGTTTTCAGGATTTTATGGATTCTTTTTATTCCCAAACTATCTCTCCAATCTTTCCAAAATGTAATTAGTAAAGTTTAGCAAGTGTGCCTGCAACCTAAGAGAAAGAAAATTTGAAACAAGTGACAAGTGCTTCCCTTGCTGGCTAGGATGGAACGCTAGACATGCATAATGTACTGCCTCTGTTGAACAGTGTAGGAAAGTACTTGCACTCTACTCATTAATGATCTTTGGATATATAAAATGCTTTCATTCCAGTCTTCTTCCTACACAGTTGGCTGGATTAACCCTAATTCACCAATCTTGTCCACACCAGCATATCATTCTTTGCTCCAAAACAGCATTTGTATAAGTGTCTGAGCAAACTAAGTGTCTCAGCAAAGGTTGTTAAGTTACTTTTATACATTGCCACAGAAAAAGAATAGTTTTATCTTCAAGAAGGACATCACTTCAAGGAAGGTTAGTAAATGAGTGCATTGATAATTCCTTTCGACTCTTTGTTTCTTCCCTTCATTCTGATGCCCACATTTTTGTTTTCATAAATGCAGGGATGCACATAGTCCACTTGGCTGTTTCTTCATGGAATAGACTTCTTCTGAAGAGAAAAAAAAAAAAATGTTAGGATGCATAGAAATGCAGTCTGCGGCTGCTTTCATAACATAGCCTCTCCCACCCCTCCCCAAATTACTAATTTTGCTCAGCCATGAGGCACAGAAAAAAGAAGAAAGATTAAGGTATTTTAGGCAAGGAATTTGAAGCAAACAAGGTCTCAAAAAGGAACTAATAACTCAGTTAACTCTTATTTAAGCAACATTGGCAGAAGCCCTTTGAGTGACCTCCACAAAGCTTTGCTGAGGCATCCTTTTACACTCTTCTATAAGATTAAAACTAACTTCTATAGCTATTAAATCTCCTCTTTCATAGATGCCATATGCTATCATTCTTGATACATATAAAAGAGAGCTGATTTGAGAGCCACCTTGAAGACATGACTTTACTGAGTCATCCAGTTTTGAAGATACATAAAATTGTTGCTGGTTTCTGGGCATTTCTCCTGAAAGAGTGAATGAACTGATTAGGCTGAAACTGTCATTGGCTCTTTATTGCCCACAGGACCAGCCATCACCTCTATCAAGAAGACAGAGAAGAAATGCTGCGGGCAGCTGTTTTAACAGTACTTTACCAAAGAGATTATGCAGGATTTGTCTGGCATTGAATGACTGGCTTGTGTAAACACCAGATGTAAATAAAATGCTGTGTTCTGGCCAGTGGAAGCAATATATTATTAAAGATAATGCTACTGTTACCTGTACTTGGATTATGTATCTGTAGCATCCTCCCTGTCCCCTCGGGGACCATTCTCATACCCAGACACTGCTGATCTAGTGCCATGAAGGGGTGTTGCTGAGGCTCCCGCACATGCCTTGCTCTTAGCGTGGGCTCAGAGGCAATGCTTCTTGATGTCTGCAGAGATCAGGTCTTGCTGTTTGATGCCCTGAAGAAGGTCCTGGGCACCAGCAGCCTCCCTCTTCTCGCTCTAGTGCCTGCACATCTGTCCTTGGGGAGGTGCACTGGCTCAAATCTCCCCAGTGAGAGGCACGTGTGGGGCCTTATTCTGGCCAGAGGGAAGATGTGGCCATGGCCTGCCGGGATGAGTGTGGAGGAAAAGCAGCATCCTGCAAGGATTTAAACTGCAGGGACACAGCCCATGGGGTTGGTGCCTGCCATTCTGTCTTCCAGTGGCTGCTGAGAAAATTTGGAAACAGGAACAGGGAAATGGCAGAAAGATGTTGTCACAGGGCTCTTGCCTTCCCTACCCAGTCTTCTCTCCGCCACTGTTGTCCCCAGTCTCGGGGAGGGCCATTGTATGTCCAGGTGAGTGCAGGACATAGGTCCATGCAGGAGAGCTGTTGCTGGGTGGCCAAAGGAGCTGGAGGTAGGTGTCCCTCCTGAAGGTGTTTGTCTGGGGCACCTTCCCACAGCCCTCCACAAGCATGGAAGCATGCATGCAGACGTAGTCGCTCAAAGTGGTGAATCCTGATACAGCATTTAGGTGCTGGGTGACAAATGTGGAATCAACACGGTTTTGTAGGTGTTTATGGTAAACATAGTCCTGGGGTATGATGAGGAGATATAGATATAGATATAGATATAGATATAGATATAGATATAGATATAGATATAGATATAGATATAGATATAGATATAGATATAGATGATAGAGATAGAGATAGAGATAGAGATATATACACACACACAGAGTATACACTCCACAAAAATTTTCATAGTCTCACAGCAAGCATGTGCCTGAACCCAGAACTGGACATGCTCTTGCAAGACCTTGACTCAGATTTTGTTCCTGGAAGGGCAACAAAACATTTGATTTCTTCCCAGCTCTTGGAAGAACTGCATTCTAAAAACACTCCTTACAGGTCTGCAGAAGAGGATGGTGAAAGCCATATGCAAAAGGACAATTGGTAACAGTAATACACTGCAGATCTGCTGAGATGAGGGGATCCAAGATTGTCAAGAAGCGTTGATGGTGTATCTGCATGGGGTGGCCTCCTGGCCAACAGCAGAATAAACTCTACTACCCCGTTCAAGTTTGCACTAGTAGTAATCATTTTACAAACAAACAAACAAAAAAACCATCATATGTATTCAAGTATAAAGGCTAGTGCTACAAGAGATTGAACTGGCAGCGAATCAGTGATACCTGATAGTCTTACAGATTTAGTCACAGACCCAAAGTAAGACACTTCTGAAAATCGAACTAGCTCTGCATTTTACATACTGTCTAACCAGGGTGGAGTAGCTTGTCCCCTCCAGCCTGGCTGCTTTTTCTGCTCTGCAGATATCACAGCCAGCAATGCAGTGGGGGGCTGCTTGGTCTCCCCTTGCAGCAGCCAGATGTGGCTCCTCATCTGGCAGGGGAGGAGGAAGAGCAGCACTTCATGCTCAGTGTGATGCCTGCTTCACCCACAAAGTGGTGCAGCAGTTGAGGACAAGGTCTGAGGTTTTCCAATGCTGTTCTGCTATGACAAAAATAATTCAATTAGTTCACCAAAAAAAATGTGACTTAGAAGTGTGCAGTGCTAAAATGTGTTCCTTCTCAGTTAAAGCACATAGTTATGGAAAGTCATTGACCCTGCTGCAGAAGAGCTGCAAGTACCTCGATGCTTTATTAATCCAATGACAAAACGCAAGGTACCTGTTTAAGTTCCCAGCTTTACTTAAGCCATCTGGGATCTGCACAAGCCATCTGATAACAGGTTTGCACCACTGGTCTGTTAAATGAACTTCATTAACCTCCCACTCTGTAACAGTGAGTAGCTTTATGCAGTTTTCTCTTTCTATCATGCAGTTCACTGAATTACCAAATATCCAAGAAAACCAGTGTTCTCTGAGGCTGGAAATGGCTGGAGAGTATGGTTTTGATCACAGTGATCTTGAGTCTGAACTCTTTAAATTAATCCCCTGTTCTTTCTGGCCTCTTTAAGAGGGGAAGGTTTGCAACTTTCTTTTTTATTACTGTGGCACCACATAGCGAGGAATGAACTGGCTTTTCCATTACAAAGCACTTTTTCATTTCTCAGCACGCTGAAGCCTGGCACACAATGCTAACCCAAGATGCAGGAAGTTTTTTTAGCAGCTTAAAGCGAATTAAGCATTCTTCGAGTTTTGGGAGCAAACAGGGTTGTTTGTTTCTGAGGGGAAAAATTGGGTGGTTTTAGCTGGAGCCTGGCAAAATACTGTATATATAGAGCCAGGAAAGCCAGGTTGTTTTGTTGGCTCTAAATATACTCTTTCCCCTTACTCTGACTAAGATTTTATTTTTAAAAACAGACAAGATTCCAGCAATCTCTTAGTTCTTGCTTTGAGTAAGTTCCCTCTTTTTCATTCATGTACTCCGTTTGCCTTTTTTGTTTTCCTTATTTTGCTCTGCCAGTTGAATGCTGAATACAGCCATTCCATGTCCTACATTTATCAGCACAGGAAGGGATCACTCCTGTTCCCACTGCAAGCAGACTCTTTGGGTCACCCTTGGCACAACACCCTTCACATGACGGGACTGCAAACAACATCCGTCTAATCCCTGCATGATTTCAAGGGAATATAGAGAAAGCTCATACTGGTCTTGCAGTAAATTTACGAAAACATATTCCTGTCCTGTGAAACAGTGTCAATGTAATGAGGATCCAGGGCAATTATTTCCAAGCTCACTTTCCTTCTTAGATCCTCCAGAGATGTAGCTCTCATTCCCCAAAGAGGGAGAGGGCTTTTCTCTCCTCTATCGCTTCTGCTGAGAAAATGTTACCACCACCATTGGTAATATCATATGCTTTATGGCCAGTTGCCTCTGTTTTATTTGAAAAGTATTCCAAGATGCCTGAATAAGTCCAAAATACCCTCCAGCCATAAACTGTGCTTGAGGAAAATTGATTGACTGAACTGAAGTCATTAGAGGAAGTAAACAGCGTTAAGCAAGATACACGAATGTATAAATCTACACTGCTGCTTTGTCCATTTAAATATCACAATGTAACATAGATCTATGATCTCTAGTTTAATTTTGACTTAAATTGGTTGCTGACTGTGTGGTAAATGTTATTTTCTTACAAAAATTATATATTACATAGAAGTGGTGTTTTTAAATTAATGTACATCTAGTTCCCTTTAAATCCCATACACGATCAGCAGAGGCATGGTTTTTTTTGCTTTTGTAACACCAATGCAACAGCAGAATTGCCCAGTGTGTGCTGCCATTTACGTGCTGCCTCCTCCTAAGGGCAAAATTGTCTGTGCGCCTATCTGTGCAGTGAGCATAATGAACATTGTATTAATTGAGATCCACCCTCAACTAAACTAAGGCAAAACCCAAATGGAAAATTATTAAAAATAAACGTCCCTTCTCTCTAAAACCAGAACATGGGAAAAAGTTACCCTTCTGTAAGATTAACTCTTTTTATTCCTTGGAGCCTGTAGACCTCAAAGCAATCTGCCAGGGGGAATTTTCATCAATACATGCTTCATCCTCATTTAACAGTGGGAGGAAGCTGATACAGCCCATCTGTTTCATTTTTGAGGTACAGAGCTTAGGAAGCTGATTTGTCATGCGTAATTTGATGCACTGAATGACAATGTCAGGAAGAGAGCTCAGGTCTTGTGTATGTACTGCTCTGCTCTCACTGGCTAAGATCAAAGCAGCCCCTTTCCTTTGGTGCATCTGTTACAGACAAGTAGCTACATAAATAGCCTTGCAGCAGCACGTGTGCTCTGACTAGCACATTATTCAATCCCTCAAAAGAAAGTAATGGTGAGTACAGTTACGGTTATAGTTAGTGTAAATGTCCCATAGGAGAAATAATGTCCAGTGCACAACTTGCAGTCCCATTTTGCAGTGCCAAAGACTTTAGGCTTCAGTCTAATTCTTTTGACTAATGTTTGCTACGTGAAAAGCCTCTTGCGACATCACTTCTGAGTCCTGTTAATGGTTCTTGTGCCACTAAAACCATACTGAACACACAATAGCAACAGAAAAGGCGGGGGGGGGTGGGGGGGGTGGGTGTTCCTCTAATTTTTCTGAGCATACTTTCCTTTTGATGCAAACAGAAACCTCTTAGTTGTGGCCATAGCATAGAAGTCACACTGTGCAATTGCCTCTCCCGATGGCACAATCAGCTTTGCTGGGATGCTTTCTCTATGAGCGTCCTGCTGTGTGCATCTATAGGAGAACTTTGAGTGAATACTGCAAAGATGGTGGAAGTAAAGACTTGAATAAAACCTCCAAACCCCCTATAAAGCTGGTTTCTCATTTTAATAAAAACTGTAATTCTCTTCCTCATTGCACAAAGTAACCTTCTAGCTCTAAGAGCCAGGGACAGAAAACCAATGAAGTAAAAAATTGTATAATACAGGGAATGGAATACATTTAGTGTCCATAGCAGCAGCAAATTCCCATTTAAGAAATGAACAAGAAACCACGGTATGTTTTTGTGGCTGTATATTACCTATTGTTGTGTTAAAGGCTGCAGCCAGAGCGGAAAAAAAGCCCTATCTTTTGAGTCAAGGTACCCACTAGAAATTAGTTCAATGGATCCAGGCAACAGGATCTAAATGGAAAAATCTCTGACTTCATACTGAAAATTCTCTAAATTTATTTTGTTCAAATATTCCCTGCCCTATGGGATCCCTGACCACTGGTTTAGTACTGACCTGGACTTTTATTTAACCTTCCTTTATCAGTACTGGCAGCCTGTGCTCAGAGACCTTTTGTAGAGAAAGGTGCACAACATGTCATATTTCTGGAGTTTTTAATGAACAGTATTAAGTGGAGATAGACTAACTACCTCAAACAAGCTGAGGGTGATCGTAACATCATACAAAAGCTTAAAATGTACCAAAACCAAAAGCTGCTGAGATATTTCAGCCTTACTTCTTGTTGAAGCCTGGCTGAAACAAAGAGGTTCACTTAGCAGTCAGAATTGAGTATAACTGTTCAGCAGGTATTCTTTTTCGCAGCGCTGGGCAGCACTGGGGATCGCTCCACAAGTGCCGTGCTTACTAACAAAACTCTCTGACTAATATACACAAAAAGGATACATATGTATTAGATTTCTTAGAAAAGACAGTCTTATGCTAATGGGTTCTTAGAATTCATTTACATAGTCTGAGCATGCGTAGTAAAAATAGAGTGAGGGTCTTCTCCCCTCCTTAGGGGTCCCCACAGCCTTTCTCACACTGTCTGTTAGTGAACTTTAGGTCTCTAGTGTCCATATATGGTCATAGAGTTACTTCATCCGTCCTTCAGCTCCTGTTTGTTCCAGCTTTCAGCACTTATCTCGACTCTGGCATCTTCTTAGGCATTTGTTTTCTTTAGGTTCCTGCTATTAGGGAATGTACTCAGGGAGTTTTTCAGACTGTCCAAGGTCTCTCTTATCTTTACTAGGCAAGGAGTTAAAGGTTTTAAAACATCTTACAAGTGGGTAATGACTACAGAGGGTAGTTAGGAAAAAGTATAAATGAAATATATACATTACAGTAAAATACAGGAAAAAATACAGGAAAAAATAAAAGCTAGTAAAACATAAGTGATGTCTAACATTAAAACTAAATGTCTTATTTTACAGGTCCCTGTACATTAGCAATTTCAAGTATGCTTGTAGTAGCTTTCCTTCATGGCTTTTATTGTTATGTATTACTTCATGCAAGTTTTGTTTCCCATGTGGTTCCCCAAACTGGCCAGATTCTTGTGCAACAGACCTGGTGCCCATCCACTGAGGAGAATGGTCTCTGCAGCGGATGTTGCCCCAGCACCTGCCAGCCTGCAAACTGCCATGGTTAAAGGGGCAGGGCTGAGAAATAAAAGGAAGGCAGAAAGTAGTCGTCTTTGTTAGCTCCTAGTTTTGTGTGAAATATCTCCTTGTTTGTAGCAAAGATGAGCTTTTTGCCCGCGAGGTCAGGCTGTGCAGGAAGGGAGACAGAGGCACCTCTGTGGCCGTGTCCTCAGGATGCCATGAGCTGGCAGAGGGAAGGAGCCGAGCCACGGGAAAGAGGTGAGACCCAGCCACAGTGAGCTGCTACATGCCCTTTTTACAGAGAAGGTAATCAGGCATCTGAAGCAAAATTAAGTGCTAGAAAATCTCCCACTGGCCGCTGCAGAAGCCTCCATTTACAGAGCCCCCCTAGGGCCATCGGGAGGTGTTTGGCTGCTCCATGGGCAGAGCTCTGCCCCAGCTGCATGCAGTCATCACTGAGCTCGGCCTGAGCTTGCTTAGACGGGGGACATCAGGGTCTGGTCACCACTAAGAACTGAAGGGCTCCCTCCAGTAGGGACACAAGCACACTCTAGTCCTAGAAGGCTTCAGACACCACTGAGTAGTCTGCAGGCAAAACAATGGCATTTGGGAACAGCAAAAAAGTCCAAAATCTCTCTCCAGGTCCTGCTTATTGAGGCATTAAGGCTGGCAAGAGTCACGATGAGCTTTCCCCACCTCTTCTTCCAGTTACATTTATCTTCCTGTCAGGCCATCTTGTATCTGAACAATAATGAATACACCAGCAGTTTAAAGCTCATTTCCCCAGCCTGCCTAGGAACCACTCCAAGTCCTGTCAGTTACCCGATCCAGATACTGTATTATTTTGCCAAGGTTTCGCCAGACCCCGCTTGACACCTTCAAAATCCCTACTTCTCAACCTGCACGCTAGCTAGAGAGTAGTTGCTATTCTTAAGCACAAACTCGTCAAAGCTGAGCACAGCAGGTATTAATAACCAGCTGCTGCTTTTCTTCTCAAGCAAAGCAACTAGAAGCTGCTGAAGATCTGTTTACATGATTCTTAAAAAGCAAAGTTCTTCTTTCTCCCCAGAAGCATTATTGATTTAATTGAAGAACTCCCCTGGGGGAAGGGGTTGCTTGCGGAAAGGTTACAGCCTGTTAAGAAAAAATTATCACCATCAATTGGCAGCTCTTTAACCTAATGATGACAATCTTGAATAGCTTACTCTACTCTGCAAAATTACATACAGCACTTAATTAGATTAATTAGCAAAATAGAGTTATCATAAAGAGTCTGGCTCTATATTTCAGCGGTAGAAAGGAAGGTGCGAAAAAAAAAAGTATAAGTTAGTCTAAATGAGACCTGTCACTCATTAAATAGTAACCGGTAACTGCACTGTTCGATTGTTGAAAATTTGTTTTCCTGGCTTGTTCCAAAATCTGAAAAATGTGCTCACAAACTTGGGCTTTTTTGATGGATACTTGCAATGAATAGAATTTAGGATTGCTTGTTGCTGTCCTTACAAAGGGGAGCATTTCAGAACAATGAATCTACCCTTAAAGTAGGTAGAGAGGTGCTGTAAAGGGAGGTAGCTGAGGCAATGAGATGGCTATATCAGGTTTTTCAGCATCCGAGTACAGTGCAAGCACAAGCTTTACCAATTTCTTCAGAGGAAAATATACTTTTCTTTAAAAAAGTGCATAAATTGATGGTCTTTGCCAAGCCTGAGACTTGTGAGACTCAAAGAATGATGGTTTGTGGGTTTGCAGTAGACACCAAAGTGAGTCAATGTTATGTTTCGTATTTCCTGCTGGGGAGCATCAACACTCACATGATGTTCAGCAACAAAACCCAAGCCCTGGTCTGTGCTTTGTTTGCTGAGCATAAACCCCTGTTTCACACTGAAGATGACATCTGCTGTTACTGTCAGACATTTCAGCCTTGTACAGCATTACTTCAAACAAATATTTATAGCTGAAGTAGTGGTACTTTTAAGTAAAAAAGGATGGATTTGGATCCCTCTTTTCATGTAGAAATATTAAAACAATTGTCCAGAAACTTTCTGAACCTTTGACTTTGTTCCTAGTTAAGTGTGGTAAGCTGAGAAAGTTCCCAGAACAGAAATGCCAGAAGACCAGTTATATTCTAAAGGAGTAAAGACAGAGACTGCATGATCTGTGCAGTTCTGGAAAAGAAAGCATTTAAACTGGTCAAAACTGGCGGGGGAGGGAGGAGGAGTGAAATCAAAGGGTGATGACTTAAAAATTTTCAATAAAAATTATTTTACTAAGCAGAATGACAAGTAAGCCCAACTTCTTATTTGATGAGCATATTACTTGATAATGTTGTACTGATAGTCTGTGTCATGCCTGATAACTTCAATTTAAAATAATTTAAATGACCTAAAATTAGTTTAATGTTATTAATATGTAGTTAACTTTGAATAGGAACACACCATCCTGAAGAAGTGTTTCTAGTGGAGTGCCATGTAGGGCCTGATGGTTGCTTTCAATTTCTTTATACTGATCTGAAAAAAGATATAATTAAGGATACAATTTACAGAGGACACATTTTACTGAAGTGTAAATAAAAGGGAGTTTAAGTCATTTGTACAGATGGATTTGGATCACTCGACTACATGACAGCATTAAACACATTTAGGAAAGAAGAAAGGTGTGACTAGCAATAGCAGCCCATGTGATGTATCACTAGCATGGATCATGTCTCTGTCATTCCTGAAATGTTATATATGTTTTCATAGTGTCAACACCAGAATTTATGCTGAGAGATCAAAAAGGATTAACAAGGAAAGCAAAAGAATGACTCGAGGACTTGACAATGCACTTCAGTGAGATATTCAATTTGATGCATAAAATAATTTATGTTTCAAGCATGATTAGACTACAAGAAAGATTTCTGATTATAGTGAGATCTGTTATCTGGTCAATGAGTGAAAGCTCAAGGCGGGCAAACTTAAACTAGAAAAAAAGTACAAGTTTTACCATGAGAAAAATTAGCCTTTGAAAAACATAACCTACAAAAATAGTTTAATTTTTAATTATCATTTTATAGCTCTTAGGAAGGATGGGATGTGGATTTAAAGATCTGCTGCAGGTGAAGGACATAAGCAGAAGACACTAGGTGAACTTGTGATTATAAGTGGTGTTAGGCAGACTAAATTATCTGAAGTGTTTCCACCTAGATCTCTGAATAGCTCTTTTTCTCATGTGTTGAAAGGGTATTTGCCAGAAATTTTCAGTAAAGTGGATCTGCCACCAACTTAAGTCTTCACAGTGGCATCCCTCATGCCAAGGAGACAAGAGCTGTGATGTTTCCTTTCGTTTTCTGCAGTGGTACAGAATAAACAGTGGATGGTGAGATCATAGATTTAGCTGTGTGGCAACTTCCAGGAAAGGTGGCAAGAGTGTTATAAATAGGGGCAGGCAAACCAACTGAGATAAAGTTAGAAACAACCTCAGCCTGGACCACAGACTAATATTTCCACAAAATGTGTGGAGAAATTGGAATATAAATAACTGCCAGTGACTAAAGTCAGGATGTTTTACATGCGTAAAGTACCCCAAGGAAGACATCTGATAGCTATTTGCATCATGACTGACATTTTCAAAGACAGGGTCCCAGAAGTGTAGCCCAACAAACCTTGATTTGTAGTGGTGAAACTCTATTTTGAGAATTTTGGTCTACCTATAGCCATTCCAACAGCAGTGATAACATACATCTGGCCCAACTTTTGCTCACCCGGAGCTGAGTCCCTTCTAAATAGCGCATGATATCTGTCAATGAGAGTGGCAGTAGCTTCGTTTTGTTCAAGCATCCTCAGAGAGAAAATCCATAGCTCTGCCACAGGGTAGCCAGAAATAGATTGTGGTGTACCCCAAGTAACATGTTACACATAAACCATGCAGAGTCTTCCGGCCAGATCCCAGGACACCAGCACACCTATAGTCAGTCCCACAGACGCTTAGTCATATCTTCAGCTGGACTCAAGAACACAGTACAGTTTGTGGTCTACGAAAATATATTTCTCTCAAAATAGGCCAGGCCAGGCCAGCCTCAGCTCAGTCTCCAAACACCCCCGAGGTCTCATTTCTCTTCTGGATTACAGGGCACCAAACAACTCTTCCTCTGCTTGCAGTTTGCTTCCTCAGGGAAGCAATTTGGGGCTGAACTCAGTTCTTCTAAAGGTGTGTGCATCTTTTGACTGGCAGAATGATAGGCATTCCCTCTATACAAATTGGATTTATCTCCCTTAAAACTTGGCAAACAAAATTTATGTTACTTGGAAAAAGATGAAACTGTATTTCTTAGAAGGGGCTTGGCCACTTTTTGCAAGACAAAGCCATTTCATTTCAGAGAGTTTTTCTGTCTCAGTAAAAGAATGAGCAGTGAAGCCACCTCTGGTGTGAGCACGTGCTACGGGTCTCTGGAGACAGCCAGCTCTGCAATGAGCTGACTTAGACACTGAAACTAGGAAGAGGCCTTACAGGATTTCACCTCAAAATGCCTCTGATGTACCTGGTATGTGCAAGATCCATGAACAATATCATGCTCATACCTGTATGATGCTGTTGTGTCGTTGCATAATATATATATTAGAAACTGCTTTTGCATACCACCTATGTCATGCTCAGGTTTCACACTATCCAATATATCCTCACTAACCACCACCACCCTTCCCATCCTTTGATATAATACACAGATATAATTTCCTTAGTCTAGTGAAATGTCTGTAAAATGTCCATAAATGTCCATAAATGTCCACAAATGTCCACAAAATGTCCATTGAGATCATTTAGTCCACAACTTTGGGCTCCATTTATTATGGTGGTCACTTGGGACAGGAGAGGTGGTGTGTTGCATGGGGTAATGGGGCACCAAAGCCAGCTCAGGTCAGGTCACTGTTGCACTTGCACTGCTTCTTGTAAGGTTTGTCCCCCACTAGCTTAGGTGGTTCCTGCTATAGAAATTCCTAAAACATGCAACTCAAATCATGAGTTATAACAGTTAAAAGGTATTTCCATTACAGTGTCCAACGCTGGTCCCTTTGGACCAGCCCAGCTCTCTCTATCTAATACTCCAGCAAGACTTAATGTCCTCTTCCTTCGTCAGTGCTGTGCGTCAGCATCCCCCTTGGCAGAGCAAGCCCAAGGCAAGCACCCAAGCAATAAAGACAGTCATTGCTGCCACTCTTTTGGATTTATTGTACTTTCTATTATCAGCTCCTCAGCTGCTGAGTCCTCTCTGTCTGTCTGCATGGTCAACCTGCAGTAGAGGATGAATACAGTCGTGGTTGATTACATACTTACCGGAGAGTGTAAAAGGCCTGGTGGAAGGCAGTTAGGCTACAGGTATGTGTCAGCTGCTGACAGCATTAAGCCAAAAACTGTTGCATTGGTGGGGAGTGCATTCACATCTCATGTGGAGTACACCAGAGAGTAACAACTTGCAAAGCACCCGATACCCTTACTGCCTTACTGAAAGGGAAAGACCTGACCACCCTCCTGCCCTGCTCTCCACTCACTCACTCTGTGGTTGTGTTGCACGCGAGGGCAGCTGCTGCACTGGGGGTGGGTTTCGGCTGCTTGCCTGCCCCCCCACCACTGTGACATTAGGATTTGAAGCATCGCAGGGGAAATGGTTAATGAAATAAGCGCACTCTGTTTCTCAGTCATTTAAACTATTCTCACTTGTGTCAGGTTTCATTTTACAAACCCCTCATGTTGTGTCTGAAACCGGTAGCAGTTTGAAGCTTTTAAGAACAGTTTCACAATAGATCATCCAGTATGTGGTAATATGTCTTTACGATACCAGACCAGTGTTTCATACTTCTTCCCTTTAGACCTTCCAGCTGAATTTGAATTTAACTTTGTTTTCGGCACAAGCATCCTTCCAACTCCAGATCGCCTCAGCATGCTACAAACCACTGGAAAAGTCTGAGCTTTCAGCTTGTGTTTGCAGTTCAGCTGGCTACAACAATTTACTTGAGAAATAGTTGGCAATCCAGCACATTTTGTCATCTTCCCTGCTTCTTCTGCAATGTTAGAGCTCTTTCAGTCTTAGAAGAGCTGTCCGCATGAGAAGAACAAAGTCCCACTGCTGAGACATTTAAATGCCATGAAATGTCACAACATCAGATAAGCTTCAAGATCTTAAAAAAGAATTAAAAGTGCAGAGAGTTTATTGGATGCTGACATGCAGTTAATAGCACTTTTGCATGCAATGACTTCACACAGTGTTTCTGTGCAGTTTTAAATGTCATGTAAGCGTATAAATTCCATTCAAACATAACCTTTATTATGAGAGCATCAATAACAGAAAAATCTAATTAAAGGATAAAAGGCTTGGTGGAAACATAACCTTTTTCATATCAAATTGGCAATGAATTAATAGAATTCTATGAAGGATATTATTTCAGAGGAGGACTGACAAGCACGGAGAAAACCCTGCCTTCCACCACACGGTTTAGCGGAAGTTCCTCCTCTCTCTTAAGCAACCCATCCTCTCCCTTTGTAATCCTGAGTGAATTATTATTCCATGTGGCTGCTTCAAAATACATGAAAACAGCAGCTGGACCTTTGAAATCCCCCCCATTTTGTTCAGCTCGAATCATCTACACTGGGACACTTGCCACCTTGCCACAGTCTGTTACACGCAAGCCCGTGGCTGATGAATTACAGCTCTGTCAATCGTCCTGTCTAGCAAATTGCCAGCGTATGAGAAGGAACCCAGTATCATTATCAGCATTACAGAACACCATGGACAAAGTAATAGCAGGTTACATTTCCCTCATTCAGTGCTTACCCCAGAAAACTAGGCCATGGTGTCCTTCAAACCATAATGAGAAATACTATTGAGAGGACTGTCAATCTACATAACAGAAGAAATGAGGCTTGACAGTTCAGAAAATTGGGGATAAGTACAGTAGCAGAACCAATTTCTGCAAAAGGATTCATTTTTTTCTCCATACTCGGTCTGAAACAACTAGAAATGACCGAGGCCAAAGCTGTTGTCTAATTTTGACAATACATGCTTATCTGTATGTAGCTGTTGATTTTGGCTACAAAGACTTAGAATATGATAAAGTTCCATTTAGGGTCTGTCTTTGCCTAAACCATAGTTAAGTCCAAGGTATGAACATGCCACATCATACTACAGATGGACGATCAGGATAGCTTTCATCCCTTTCTGTTTCTTTTATTATATCCCTATAGAATCACTATGTTTTTGACCTTGTTCTTTGCATTTCCAAACATCACTTGCTTTTCTTCTGCCCTGATTATTCAGAGGTGATTACTCTTCCTTCCAGACTAATTGAAGATATTACAAGTCACTTGATACCTAGACTGAGACTCCTCACTGACAGTGAGAACAAAGGCTCAGGACGTCTGAACAGCACCAGTTTTTCAAGTGCATTTCTCTGTGACTCTTCAGCCGCTAATACTGCAGGGTTCCCTCACTTCCGTTTCACAACTGCTTTCACTGTCAGCCCCCGGCCCCTTTCTTTCTCAGATCTTGCAGAACAGTCCTTCTTACAGCTGATAATGCTGCAGTTGCTGGGTCCTGCAGTTCATCAGCAGCTCATCAAAGATGTAGGTCTTCATCTCTACAACTCTTTCACCCTGCCTTGAAACTGCTCTGCGGGGTGGTTTGAGCCCTGCTGCAGCCCTGGCCAGGTCACCGGCCGTCATGGGAGGAAAGGACAATAGCCATGATGGAAGTGGCAGGTTTAGAAGCTGTCAGCACTGGGAAAAAGGAGTGTGACAAAACCACACTTCTGGGCATCCCTGAGAAGAGTCTGTCAGAGCATCTCAAGTAAAACTATGCTTGCTGCCTTCTTGCTACATTAAGGGTAGCAAGGTAAGGACCTTTGCATTACAGGTAGCCAGTGGCAAACAGCAGAAATACCACAGGGCTAAGCAAGAAAAACGGATTCAAAGATTTTTTCCTGAGCTGACAAATACAACTAGGACTTTGAAAGCAGGCCTGGATGCCCCCAGCTGGGTGTCTTTCATTGCAGTTGTCCTCTGCCTTTGGAACTGGCTCTCCAGCTTTATGTAGCGGCCATCAGCAGCCCTGCTAAGCCAAAGATGTCTCTTGATGTCAGGTATTTCACGGATACTTTGCTATGCCACTGGGAAACTCATTTAGATATACAACCTGGTTTCTGCATTCCAGTTTATAGCTGGGACTTTTAGGACTTGGTGTGATCACATGGTTCTCGGTAAGTCTGAAATCTGTGTCTACTCCTTCAGAGTGTCAGCAATGCTGGGGGGGAGGGCACTTGTTTTTAACATTTCTGTTGTACAATAATACTAATTGTAGGTCATATGCCCTAAACATAGAACAAAAATATTTTTAAATTTACTCAAAAAGACAGGAATTATCATGTGGCTTTAAATGCATTATCTACTGTAGCAGCTAGTGTTGGCCATTGACCTGTACCAGTTGTTTCAGTAGATAGCTCAAAGTTCTCTCAATCATTATGAAATAGAGGTTATTTTAGGCCCAGATGTATAACATTTAAGCATCCCTTTTTTAGTGCAACAGAGTGTAACTCTGAGATTCTGTATACATTACAAGTATCTTTCTTGAGCTCACTGAGTAAGTTGGCCTCAATGGCTGTGACTACTAGCTAATATAAAGAGAAAGCACTGGCCTTTATGGATTTCTGTACTTTGCAGCCTTTTATTTTATTAAAGCATTTCACCATTTACCTACCTTATCCGTATTTCAAACAGTTCAGTAGAACCTAGAAATGGTAATATTTGAATATCAAATATAGCCATTCTTATAGTGTTATAGGTACTATTATTTGCAGCGCAGATCATAAAATAATTTTAATGTGGCTCTTCTAATGAAAAGCCTATGAACAGAATCTTAAGTGCAAGGGTCTGATTTTCAGAGAGATTCAGCACTTGGGGGAATTGAATTGATGTCATTTACATGTTATATACTTAGGCAATTTGCAAAAGCTCCAATTCTAGCATTGCTCATTACAGTGTTATTTATTAACTGTCTTTCTAGTTTGTATCTGTACAAGAAAGTAAGTATGCAAAAAATATAACACTGCTTAGAAACTGGACTGAGGATGTCTTTTTCTGTGGGGATTATGAAAACAGTGGAAGAGACTGATTCTAGATCATATAGTGCTCCAACCTGTTCTGTGCATCTCCACCAGTATAGATGCATGTTATCTTTTCAGGGTCCTACTCCTAGGATCATACTACTTTTGGTAATGTGGCTATGGCAGGCAAAGCTTATCACTGTGCTTTTGATTAGCTTGAAACACACTGTTCATATCTGATCATTGTTCTTGCAGTTTTCCTCTGGGCTTTGAGCTGTGGCAGAGATTTTATGTGGGTAGAAAATCCCATTTTTCTTTTGCCAGAATTCTTCTTGGGAGATGCTGTCACAGTGCTCCATCACATGTGACGGATCATCACTTACAGAGAATTATCTCTAATACAAAATTGAGTTTTTATCTTGAACTGTCATGTCTGAGAAGTCTCGCCTGTGACATGGGGGAGGGGAAAGAGCTGGATTTAGCAGCTGATTCCTCCTCCAGGACTTAATATATCCTATCTCTCATACCCAGTTCTGTCCTTAATATTGTAACTGCTGCCGCCTCCCCTTCCTGAGCTAACAGGTCCCCTCAGTTAATATTGTCTCCGGTGCAGCCTCCCCCAGTGTTAAGCTGTGCTCACGTTAGAGTGACCAGACTTTCAGTCCAAAACTATGTGTTGTCACAGTGCTGACATCACTAGTGTTCTTCATGCTCTCGGGTTCTTACTATTTGTGAGTTCTGCTATGAGGACAGGCTGAGAGAGTTGGGGTTGTTCAGCCTGGAGAAGAGAAGGCTCTGGGGAGGCCTTATAGCTGCCTTCCAGTACTTAAAGGGGGCTACAGGAAAGATGGGGAGGGGCTCTGTATCAGGGAGTGTAGTGATAGGATGAGGGGTAACGGTTTTAAACTGAAAGAAGGTAGATTTAGATTAGATAAGAAATTCTTCACTGTGAGGGTGGTGAGACACTGGAACGGGTTGCCCAGAGAAGCTGTGGCTGCCCCCTCCCTGGCAGTGTTCAAGGCCAGGTTGGACGGGGCTTTGAGCAACCTGGCCTAGTGGAAGGTGTCCCTGCCCATGGCAGGGGGGCTGGAACGAGGTGATCTTTAAGGTCCCTTTGAACCCAAACCATTCTATGATTAGCTGTTAAAATCATGTTGGAAAGAGTGCTGGAAAAATACTCAGCAAATCGATACAACTCTCTCCAAGCAAATAAACTTTGAATACTGGTTGTGAATCAAGGCTCAGAAAAAAAATGGGAACAAAGTGGTTGATTCTGTAAAAATGTGTGCAAATAAATGTAAGCACAAAATACTACACCTTGGAGAAGGATGTTCAGGAACGCTGTTTCCAGTCCTGCTTGCCAACTGCTCCCTGTCACAGGCACGAGGCTCTCCGAAATGGAGGGACAGCCATTACTCTCCTGGGAAGCTCCCTACCCACCTCCACAATTACAGATTCCTGATCTGAGGTGATCCTTATTTCTCCACACAAAGAAATTCTTCTTTCAGTAATCCTGGCACAAGTAGCAGCACCAGTACATTATATAAAGAGATATTTGAAGATTTTGTTACATATTCAGACTTGAGAAATTTAATCATTATTTGGCTAAGGACATATCAAAATCACAGCAGGTATCATCAGTTCTGGAATATGGGACAGAGACTGAGAGCTACAGCCGAATCCTAGGGCTTTTTCTAACATTTCTGGAAGGGGTTACTTTTGATCCATAAAATTAATGTCCAAGATAAAAAGAAGCTTATGCTGAAAGTCCATGTTATAAGAGTGTAACAAAATCTTCTTTTTTTACCAGACATGAAAAACACTGAACTCCTCAGGACTTGGGACCCCACACGGACATGCTTAGTTTGTAATCAACTGATAGGATTTGTATTTCAGTTTATAATCAACTGATAGGATTTCTATTTCAAAACCCTCTTCACCAATCAGTAGCACATTTGAGTATGTCTGCTAAGTACATGCCACTGAAAAACTACGTAGGCATCAGTGCAGTATCTAGTGAAACCTGATGTACATGGCATTCAAACAAAAAGTGCTGCCTTCTCACGATGTACTATTTATATGTCAGTTTATTTCGCTCCTAGCCGCCTTCTGTGGGGGTTATTTTTTTTCTGCAGTTACACAGTATGTTTCTTCTGCTACTTCAAAAAGTGGTAGGTGTCATTTCCTCCAATTTATTGATGGAGGAAGCTGAGGGTCAGTGAACAAAGCCCAGGCCTTTGAGTTCCTGTGCTCCGTTTCCTGGCCCTGCTGCTTTCCTTCTTCCAGACGATCAGCAACACACAGGCCAATGCTGCATCCAGCTGAGAAGGCCCTCTGCTCCTCCATGTTTATCTCCATGGAAAACAGAAAACTAATAAAACATCTAAGCTCATTCAGAGCGCTCTTCTACAGACTGCAGGTGGCTTACCAAGGCTGGATTGCTCTTGACGAAGCAGGAGAGGTTCATGACAGCTGAATCTCTAGTTGGTTGTGCTACTCCCACTTCAGCTCAAGCTGCCTCCTTTCATGCAACCCTCCCACGCCGCCTCTCGAACACTCCTCTCTTGATAACATCCCAGCCCCCCACACCCCCTGCTTTTACTCTCAACTTTGGTGTGCCAAAGTGGCACCACGCGGGAACTCCTATGAACTAAAGTGGCACAAGTACATACACCAAAGCAGCGTTTGCAGCTGGGCACAGAAAGCTAAATTAAGAGCTCAGCATTCACACCTGACTGCTCTCCCAGCATCGCTGCTCTCTTTGTCACGCCAGATAATATTGTCAAGGGAAGACACATTATGCTTTTGTCCCAAGGTACTGGTTACATTTCTAGTACCACCGGGAAGCATTAGGGATCTCACAGGATGGCACTGGGACTATGCCATCCTGTGGTTGCCCATACTCCTGGGCTAAAATTCTTCATTTTTTTAACATCAAATTCTGCTGTTCCTTCTTCCTTCTTCTCACTGCTGCCTTTAAGTCCTTATCTGCCTTTCCAACTCAGTTGACTGCAACGGATGCTCCCCTAAGCCTACGAGGGGTTGTTGTTGCTCTTGTACTCAAGTCCTGTTTCTAATCTTCTGCTGTGTTGCTTTTTTGCTACCCTTTCCACAGCCACCCAGACAACAGAGGTGATGAGTCAGAAAGGGAAGTTTAATAGTGTCCAGAAACAGAAATAACCAGAAAACCTCAAGAGTTTTACTGCCTTTTTCTTATTGAGAACAAACAAATCGTAATGCATAAAGAGCATCACATGGGTTAGTTTTGAAAATTATCACACTGACCTGTCCCACAGCTGCTTTCAAAATACTGAGAGCAAAAGAAATCAGGGGGTGGTAAGAACTGTGGAGATTTTTTTCTTTAAATGTTTACAGGAGTTCAAAAGACTGGAGGTCATTATAGGATACATGCAGATCTATTAATTTTTAAACCAAGTTGTTAAATATTCCATTTAGAAAGCTTAATTGGTTAGAGTGAGTAGGTGTGAATAGAAAAAGAAAAGATGTGGTGAAGTCCTACACCCATTACAGTCAAAAGAAGCAAGCAGGTTACTTCACCAGTTTCAGAATATTGCTCACAGTATTAAAACCCCATGAGCTAGTCATCCACCAGCAGCAGTGCTCCAACTGTTACCTATATGGGGATAAAATGATTTCACAGTGAAGTACATGCCACTGCAAGTACATACTGTGCCATGGATATGGCTACATCATCATCCTTTTTTGCAAATATTGCTCTTTATACTAATTTTGAACCTTCAGTTAACACAAGTGTAAACCTAGGTAGGCTAAGGCTTAATGAAAGATTATTATACTCTGCACAGACCATTCAGGAGTTTCCTTGATCTATGCAGCAAACAATGCAGATAACAAGAAGAAATCAGCATTACTGATAAAATAACATTCAGGCAGTAAAAGAACTATGAAAGCATACAAGTGGAAGGGAAACTCTAGCACTACAAGAGCGGAGGATTGGGTCCTTTCAGATTGGTTCATCTGATTAGTAGACCAGTTATAATTTTTAGTCATCCTGGAACTCACTTCCATTTTTCATGCTGGCAACTCTGAATCATCTCTCTGCTGCTTCAACTTCAAAACAGGAAAAAGTGAATACAGTAACCAGCCACGGAGTCTTATAAAAATATTCCTGTGCTATATGAAGTAGCTGAAAAAAGGCTTGACTCATAAAGCATCTTTCACCACGCCTGCACGGACAAGCTTGTGCAATTGTGCGGGACACCAATCTAGTACTCCTTGATGCAGCAATGTAACAACATGAAGAGAAGGTAAAGAAACAAAACACCTGAGACAAAAAGGAAATTTTGCAACTTAAATTCTGATCCTACTGACTTTAGTAGAAGTCTACTACCGACAGCAGAAGGGCCACAACTTCACCGGTAGAGCTTGTCCCCCAGCTCTCCTTTGAAGGCTTTTGCTGCTTTGGTGGCATCAATGGGCTCAGACGTGTCCCTCAGTAAATGCTGCTGGGGGAATTTGTGGAGAACAGAGTTGTCTTCTGTAGTCAGCCGGTGTATTCAGAGGATGGAGGGCTTGGTCCTGGGCTCTGTAATTAAATAGCCAATAGCTGCTATGTACCACACGAAGCACAACCGATGAGAAGGGGAGTTTAAGCAGGAAGAATACAGATGAGGCTTAGAGAGATGTCTATTTTTCAAATGGGCACTGTTCATCCTTCTTGTTGTGTTTAAAAAAAGAATTCACTGTTAGTGTCTACATGGATAATCTGTACGTGAACTTTTCCTTTCCCAGTAAGTATTTTCTTTTAAATTGAGCAATAGGTTGACTTAGGTCTCCATACGTACCCGTACTCATTCACTGATAACTGGAGCCAAAGAAAAGCAAAAAAGGCAGTCAGAAAAATAGTCAGTTTTGGCTCCATCTTTCATAGTTCAAAACTATGTAAACAGTTCAACTGTATTACACCACATTTAAGAAAATAAAGGAAAAAAAAAAAGGTGTAACGTTAACCTGTGATTAACTTTATTTGGAATACTTCACCAGATCTTGGGTGCTGCTTCTTCTATATAATCTAAAATAAACACTGTAAAAATGGACTAATAATAAAAGTAAATTGCATCAAGGATGCAAAGAATGCTTTAAGAAAACACAACTGAGAAAAAAATGCTAATAAATTTGGTTTTGAAATTATCATCACTGGGTTAACAATAGAGCCTGATACTTTACTTGCAGGTGTTTATCCTGCATTCTTTTGACATGCAGCATGTAAACTCCCTAAAGGATTTTTAGCTACACATCATCTTTCAGAGTATCTGCTTCACTGAGTTCATTTTAAGGCTTTATGGTACATACAGATCTGGACTGAGTATGAATAATGTACAAAAGTGACTTCCATTTTAAGGGATCAGCACTACATTTGAATCCAAATGTATTTAAATGCATAAATAAGCTAAATGCATATATTTTAACTTTTTTTCTTTATTTTAAAGCAGATACTATGTAAGGATATTAGTCAAAAAAAGTATTATCTTCCTTTCTAAGAAAACAGAACAGGATCAGAATAAGCAAAGTTATATATATTGTAGAGTTGAAAATCTGTCAGCCCTAGCTTATGTGATACTCATCTTTCACTTACTTTTTTTTGGCCTTAAAATGAAGAAAAAAACCACCAAACTGTTTCATCATGTCAATGTTCCCTCACCTCTTCCAAGGTTGTAATGTGCTAAACAAAAATATATAAATGCTAAGAAATGCTATCAATTTTGATAACCTGGTTGTAGAAAGAGACTCTACAGAAATGCTTCATTTGTCGTATGAATTATGTCATTCTGTAAATGCCATGCAAACAGTGGTGGGCCAGGACTGCAAACGGAGCTTTACTGGCTTTTAGGCTACTCTGAAGTATTATGCTAACTGTACCAACATTTTTCCACAGTCTACATCTTTCAGTTAGGACTAAAAGTCAGAACTAAAATTCCAACCGCCTAGATTTTGGGTTTTCTGATAAAGTGAAACTCACCTTGTATATTTATGGCCAGCTGAATCTTGATGAAACACAGTTATTTTGCTGTAGATAAATCAAATTTAGATCTGATAGATTTGGCCCTGGAAGACTAATTTCATACTGTCTCAGAATACAGTTAGCAGTAGTGAATTTCATGCTGCTTCCCATCAACTTCAGGTGCAATCAGAAGACTTCCAGCTGACAACATAGAGAAGCGCTGTCTAAAAAGCAACACTTGCAGGTGTTTACCACAGGTTAAATGTTTCATTTTGTACAACACAGAATAGAACTCGCTCCTGGCAAGATCGTAATATTGAGGCATACAATCTGTCACTAGACACTGAAAGAGCTTAGCACCTTCTAAAACTGCTCCTAACTCATGCAGTCTGACATTTGAAAGTGCAGGCTCAAGATGTGACATTTACTATGCAAATTGTTTTCATCTTCCTCCCCTTTAATTTTATAATGACTAGAAAATAAATTTAAGTCCCTAATAACTCAGATTAAGTGCAAGTACACTGATGTTCCTGGTCAGAGCTTCACTGACTTGTAGAGGATCTTATATGTATGTAGATGTTCATTACAATCTGAATGCAGAAACAGCATCTTGAATTGGTTAAAAAAATAAAAATCAGTGTAGCACGCATGCCTTGCAGACCTCTAATTAAAACAATACTTCTCAACAGACATCACCATAGTCCCCTTTTTCCCCACAACTGAACAAACACTGCATTTTGATCTCTGTAGGATTTTGATTGTTTTTCTTCAAATTTATTAGCTTTTGTAATTATGTAGTCCATTTTATTGTTAAATCAGAAACAGTAAGAGAACACTCTAGGTTGGTATAGTCATTTTACAATGAGCATATCAGCTATAATACCTTTACCTACTGTTGTCAGAAAACCAAAACAGAACCAGAACAGCAAATTTTTTTTTTTTTTTTTTTTTTGACAAACCTGCTTATTGAGATATCACCTATTCTGTAAGGAAGAAAATATTTGAAAAATAAAAAAGTTAAAATTTAGTTAAAAGCTTTACTTGTCTGGGAGCAATCTCATAAAACTCTTTAATATGAGCACTTCACTTCACAGAATGAAAAACTATTTACAACATTTTCCTTGCAGTTTGGTCACATTATCTACACACATTTGCAGAAGATCTTAGGCAAAATAGGTATGTATCTTCTTCTGACATAGGCTATCAGATTGATTGCACATTTTCCTTTCACATAATGGCTCTCCTATAGTGCACTGAAGTCAGCGATCACTGTCTAATTACATTCTCATTTTAATTTATGGCTCAACAATAAAATCAATACCACTTCAAATCCAAATATCTGAGCGGCTGAATTACATATAATGTGAAACATGTGGATTCTACTTTTTGGGACCTGATTTTCAAAAGAATAATTCAACTCACTAGCACAATTAACAAATTGTGCAAAGAAATAAAGGACCTGTGCATCAAATTCATTTGAAAATCAAGGCATCTTGTCAAATTCTGTCAACTGATTTCCCTCTAGTTACAGCTCATTTAAAAAATGTTCATTTCCCTATGGCACTATAATGAACTTTTCAGCACGCTACTACTGAATTACAGTATCTTTTACATATATACTATATTTTGGCCAATAATGTGATTTCCATGTTACACAATATCATTGCCTTCACAAGTAGAGCTGCTACGTACATTCACAGTTTCAATAGATTGTAATTAGCTTCTCCAGTTGTGCTTTGAAAATTCCAAATATTTTCCAACAGTAAGTGCAAAGCAAATGTCCTATGCAGCTACAATTGGTCACAGAGTTATAAACTCCATAATTACGAGAAGAGTGTTCTCTCATTCTCCATTTTCATCACCTGCTTTTTCAGGTATGACCTCCAGACTTCGACGGGGCTTTGAGATTTCTGCATTTTCAGTGCCTGGCTTATTGAGTCCACATGAAAGAGTGGCATAATGTATTTGTTTCAGATTCTCCAGTGCTTCATTTTTAGCATATTTGAGAAGATCAGCTTGTCCCTGTAAGAATAAAAATGCAGTTGGAATACACAAGGGATAATAGGATTCTCTTTCTTCTTTCCTCTTCTGTTTGTTTCAGATTAATGATACAGTTGCCCTGCTCAACAAACAACAAACAAACAAAAAAAGCCCCTAAACCCCAAACAAAATTCAAAATTGGATTATTTGACGTAGGAACCAAGATCTTTGCTTTCTCTGTAGCCAACCAGTTGCATAAACAAAGGGATAGGGATGATAGGGATTATTCCTACCTAACAGTTTTCAGGAAAGTGATCTGTGCTGTATTTTTAATCCATGGGGACTATAAATGTTTCTGCATAGAGAAAATTGCGCAGGGTGATTTTAATACTCCAGGAAGCCGTTAAACTGTTTTCTTTTTTTGGTTCTTAGAGATTTTTTTTCCTAGCAATGTGATTCATTCAATAGTAGCATGGTAAAGGATCAACGTTTGTCAAAGCATGAAACATGAAAACACAGGTTGGCAAGCAACATGTAAAAAAGGACAGTGATGACAAAGACTTCACAGGGTTGGCATTCAGTGCTATCACTGTCCCCCTTTACTTGCAGTCTTACTCTTCATAGTAATTAAGTAAAGCTGTAAGAGAAACTGTCCCAGACTCAGGTGATTTGGCTCTGTCCTGCAGTATTAGCTACTCCATTTCTTTGTATTGATTAAAGCCTTCTCCCAGCAACAGGTCCGGTTAGCAGACTATGGACTGCCTTTCCCACAGCTGTTACCTGCCTACCCTGCCCACATGCAGGGAATGGGTAAGGCTGCAGCATGGTGAGCACGCTTGCCTTACCGGTGGACGCAGGAAAGTTCACAAACACATGCAGAAAGTCTGCAAGGGCCAAAGTGTTTCCACTGTGCCTGCACTCCCAAAGGAGAACTGCCCCACAGCTTACAGCAAATGATGCTTCAAAAATACCAGATCTTAAACAGTGTCATTTCCAACTGAAGGGGAGAAAAACACACACACACAAACAAACAAAAACCCCATGTACTGTAGTTCCTTGAGACTGTCAGTTGCTATAATGTCTAATAAGGTATAAACACTGACTGCACTTTTTCCCGTAATTGGGGTACTTATGTCTGTCCTGTGTAAATTCTGGCTCCTAACAAACACTTCTTCTGAAGAGATGCTAATGTCTCTTCTAGAGACATAACAGACATGTTGCCTCTCCTCCTCTGCAAATAAGGTTGAACTCCAATTTTACTTTTTGATTTAAAAAATAAAGAAGGAGAACAGCAGTCAGACAAAAACATGTGTGCACTCATGGTGTGATACTTCAGCCTTACTTCTTTAGCAACACAGAACATAAATACTATGCCATGAAGTAAGCAGAATTACGCATTTGAGGCACACAAATTGAAAACAAATATTGCTTTCTTCAAAGAAATTATACCTCCCTTCCCCTTATCCAAGACTATAATAGCCAAAGTGTTTTTTTCTGATTACCAGACAGGAAAAAAAACTAGAAGTTCACCAATCACAGCAAAAGCTTCAGTAGTATTTTCTTCTAAAGAAAACCAGGGCTACTTTTTTTTTGTTAAATCACATACTTTTTTCCAAACTGACAAACAACTAAAAGCTAATTTAAAACACTCCAGCAGACTAAATGAGTCATATCTGGAGTGCATCTGTTTCTAGCCCAAGTTCCATTTTACATGGATTAGTAGAATATAGTTCTGGAACTTTAATCAAGTTGTTTATTATAGGCAAAGCTGCTAGCAACAGTCTATTAATAAGGTTGCCCAAAACTTCTCATTTAAAAAAAACTGCTTTCAGCTGCTTATATACTTGCCAAACTTTAACTACTTAAGCTGATACTTTCTATGCAGGATTTTTGCCATTGGCAGATTTTATTATTATTACTGTTTAATATTATTCTTTAACCTCATCCATATGGTTCATTCAGTTCTGAGAATAAAGACAGGAGAATGCTGCCAGAACTTTTTTAACAATCTTCCATCCTTCCCTCCCCACTCCCACTTGGGGTAGGGACTTGTAATTCAAATGACTTCAGGGACCCAGACCAGTGGATCCAAGCTATGAGCTTTTAATAAACAAAAATCAGATTTTGAACGTGGTTAGTACAATCACTCAGGATTTCATTCTCGATCATTCTTCATCTCTTGACAGCTCCAGCAATGTGGCAAGACAATGCATATTCCATTCCCACACAATAATGAGTATGTGTTAGAAGAAAAAGCCGGGTTTTTCCTGTATGGCTTCTCCAAATTGTCCTACCACCAACATTTGGTCACCAGTGCAGGCTGTCCAAAAGCCAGACAGGAGGAGGGGAAGAGCGAGCCTGGGACAGGGACTCTGGTGAGGAGGAAGATGGAGAAAAGGAGGGGGCAAGAGCAATCTCTGGGACTGACCTGGCAAGAAGTCTAGGACTGCACAAAGGGAAGTTGGACTGTACTATACAAAGTAGAGACTAGATCTTACCGAAAAAGGAGATTTGTGAAAACTGTGATTGTGAAAAACAAACACAGTACGACAACACTGAATTTGGATCAGACAGGTGAGAGGAGAAAGGGAAAGATTGAGGCAACATTTGGGATTGGAATACTGTCCTGGTTTCAGCTGGAATAGAGTTAATTTTTCTTCTTAGTAGCTAGAATAGTGATGTGTTTTGGATTCAATATGGGATTTGGTATGAGAAGAATGTTGATAATACACTGATGTTTTCAGTTGTTGCTAAGAGATCAAGGACTTTCCAATTCCCCATGTCCTCTCCGTGTGCAGGTATACAAGAAGCTGGGAAGGAGCAGAGCCAGAGCACCGGACCCAAACTGGCCAGTGAAATATTCCATATCATGTAACGGCATGATCACTATATAAATGAGGGTCAGCCAGGAAGGAGAAGCTTCTCTCTTGCTTCCAGGATTGCAATTGCGGTATCTCGGGTTTCAGGATTGCTAGCTGGGAACGGGCTGGGTATCAGTCTGCGGGTGGTGAGTAATCGCATTGTGCATTACCTGTTTGTACTTTCTATTATTGTTTTATTTTATTTCAATTTTTAAACTGTTTTTATGTCAACCTACGAGTCTCCCTTTACCCATTCAGTTCACTTCCCCAGCCCCCAAGAATGAGCGGCTGCATGGTGTTTGGCTGCTGGCCAGGTTTAAACCACGACAAATACAGAGAGAAAACAGATTGACAAAATCCACCGTGTTGAAAGAAGCCTGAAAATGATAGACAAGTAGAAGGCCTAACAACCCAAAATGAGTGAGAGACAGCTTGGTAATGAGACCAAAAGCTGGTGAGAGAGAAAAAACAAAAAAAAAATGCAGAGCAGGGAGAAGACTGTAGAATACAATGAAATCAGGTAAGGTGATGATAAAACTAAAATTAAGATTCATCAGGAAGGATCTCTAAAGGAGGCGAAGAAGGGGCAAAGGAACTGTAAAGCAATGGGAAAAACTGCCAGAAGAGAAAATTAGGCACCAAATGGGAATAGAATACTGGATGGAGGAAAGAGGGGAAGGAGGAAGCGGGTATGGCTGGATTATCCGCAGGGAACTGGGAGTGTCTGGACAAGATGGATAAGGGAAGATGAACTTTGTAGCCAAGAGAGGATCTAGGATAAGGGGCTGGATTATTGCAGACAAGAGGGGTTCACACTAAACACATTCAGGCAAGTGGGATCTAATTTAGACCAGGGTGAAATAGAAAAATGAATCTGTGTGCATTACTCTCTTCAACAGTTAGAATGAAGCCATTGATTTCTGAATGCCACTGGACTCAGAAAAACGTCTGTGAAACCGACTGTGTTGTCATTATCTGCTGGCATGTCTTGATCCAAAGATAAAACAAGAGCCAACCACTGCTACCAAATATGGCACAAGCTCAAGTGAGACAGGTCTGCACAATTGATGTAAAGAGCCTAGCTCTGTTGATGTACCATCATCAAGCCATATGCTGGGAAAAACAAGCAGTATGCATCTTAAAAATTCAAGTTGTAGTAACTGTGCACACTGTTGAACAGTAATACAAGGCATCTGAAAGGTAGAAAAGTGAAAAAGTCATTCAGATCTGAAAAAATTGCCTCCACACACTCAATTAAAAGAACTCAAAGACCTTCCTTCCAATTATATATCAAATGTCTCTTGTTGAAGGGCTCTCAAGTTTCAGCTTCAATTCCTTATGTTCTATGCATTCTATAGCTATGTAAGATCCTGGTTTTCCCAGTAGGTGCCATTGATTTTAAAAGTAAGTTAATAGCACAGTCAGCTGACTACAAGCTGGAACACAGGAATTTCTCAGATCCATGGACTACTCGGAGGTCTTTCACCTTCTGACCAGTCCCAAATAGCTGTAGGCTACTTACTGTGATAAAATGCATATTGTAAAGCCAATACAAGAAACCCACCAATGGCTCAAACCTTAGTCAAGCAGATTCATCACAAGGAAGTACAAAAAAAACTACATTCAAAGAAACAAAGCTGGTCTGCAGGGACAACTCAATGCTGGAATCTGGAGCAGTTGCAGAACAAAACCCATATGTTCCTCACTGTATGGTAGAGCCGCTTTTGCCAGGCTTTCACCTCAGATAACTCAAAATGTAAATGAATTTACTCCTTAGTGTTGTCTGGCAAACACACCACAAAATCCGAATTTACTCCCAGCACTGTGGTTAACAGGCAGTTTGTGATAACTCCCAAGTGGGAACAGGACCAATACAGCCTTGCACATCACAAATGCAGAGCACTGCGATAGCACTGTCCTCACAGCAGCAGATGGCAATCGCTGCTCCCTTTTCTTCACCGCGGTTAAAATTCACTAACAGAACTGAGTACCGTGTAGCTTTAATACCTACTTCACATGTTGATGCTTACAAGCTTCAGAAAAAGAATCAAGCACCAAGCTGTCTTGGAGGCAGACTTGAAAAAGACCTCAAAGAACATCAAAGAACAAAACTGATATTCATTCATAAGCTTTTAATAACAACAACAATAAAAGATGTGAATTAATGTGGAAGCCCAATTCAACATCCACTGTACCTCTCCATCCCGATATGCCTGTGTCAACTACTCTGTTTTTTTTAAAATCAATATAAAAAATCTTCTGTTTGTTTTGAAGCTTTCAGCAAGAGGCAGTGTTTTTAAATCATAGCTCTTGAAAGGTAATTAAAAACGAAACCAAAATGGTCTATCAGTTCTCATACCTATGAAAAATCATTTCAGAGTCAACTGGATATAGCATCAACTAGAATGTCTCAGCACAGCTACCTTCATAATCTGGTATGTATTTACTCATGATTTTTGGTTAACAGGTTCTTCAGTGAGAACATGAAAGTAAAACTGTGGACATGACATTTGAAATAACTGCATGAGAACCCTTTCCCCCCAAAAATCCCAAGAAAGTGTATCAGTAACAACCGGGCTTTAGCTCAGCTTCTGGGACCCAAAGCTCATTATCAAGAGAAGCAAGAAGCCAGTATCCATTTCTCAAAGTGTTTCTCTGAGCAGTGGCTGCTAGGTACAACGGGACATACTGTAGTGCTCCATGCCTAGCTGACATGCTCTGAGGGCCTTTACAGAATTAAGAGACAAAGCACTTAACTTCCTGACTTCTAAATATGGGTTTAATTAGGAGACAAAATCCCATCAGTCCAGCAACATCAAGAGACAAGTAGTTTTAGATATTTAAACTGAACTGGGATGTTGGAGGTTTTCTGAGTACCCAGAGGACTAGGCAGCAGCTATTAGAGGTTTTACGAATGCCCCATGGTGACAACAGTGGTGCCTGAATTCTCTTGGTAGATTTGATCCATAAAATTCAGATTACTTAAAAAAAACCCTAAGAAGTTGTACCCCTGTAAGGGCACTGAATGTTCCATTTATAAATATATTTATAAAAATAATGTAGGTGCAGAACCAATGTCATTACAGAGAAAACAGATGCCATGAACTGAATGCCTTGGGATTTCTTTCAAGAGAAAGTAGTTCGTGATGTCTAACATGACATGTCTAAAAACTCATAGCCCAAGAAGCATCTAACAAACGCTGGACTTAGGAGTCCCACCTTCATTCTGAGTACTTCCACTGAACTCTCCCTATGTGTTTAGAACACCTCTCTCTGTTGCAAAGACTAATTTAAATATGCTGTTATGCTCTTCCTATGGGCATCTCAAACTCTGAGCCTATAGAGGTTTTTTCCAATGTTTTGTTATGTCAGAAAAGTCTAAATTTTTACATTAGGTTGCTTGTAGGAGTCTGCTGCAACAGCACTTACTTCCTTTCTTCAACCGTGCACTCTTTCTGGCAGGAAATATTATTATCTATGTTTAGAGAATATGAGTGCTATTAAATCGGAGTAATAACAATAAATAAATTACTAGCAAATGATCTTGCAAACAGCCTATTTGAAAGAGGAATATTCTAACACTGTACAATCTCTAAATCTCTCAGGCAACAAATTTCACTAAAGCAAACTAAAATTACTCTAAGTGATGTTCTGAAGTTAAATGAGTGTGCATATATGTGTTTTTGAAGTTAAATGAGTATGCATATATAGGGTGCATAAGAATGTGAATGTGTACATACACACATACATCAATTGGATAGATATTTCAGCTGAATTCAAACATACTATACCAATAATAAATTTGGCCACATGTCTTCAAATTAGGAAAAATAAAATCTTTTAAAATAGTAATTGCAACGCATGCATGCACACACACATACATATAGATATTTAATAGCTATGCCCGATGTTCTAAACAAAGAGTTCCCCTAGACTTAAGTTGTCCATTTTGTTATTTTATCAAATTTTCCATTGCATCAACTGTAGTCAAAATGTCCCAATAGAAAAAAAAAGATCAATATGTACCTTGAGGGTAAAATGCAGCTTAATTGATTTGGAAAATACATCAGCCACACCATGTGAGCATTCTGTGATTCCTCTGTGAGGATGCTGAGCATGGTGTTCATACAGAATTATTTAGTAATGCTGTTCAGAGCCACACAGCAATTCCTAAATCATAGTCAAGACACCATGTAAAATACTGGTCCTCAATACAAGAAGAATAAAAAGTTGTATCCATCTAAGCATGGCACTGCCTTAAGTGTGTTGGTTGGTCAACTTGTTGAACAGCAAAATTTGGGGCCACTGAATAGACAGGATTTTATTTTTGTGCTGTTCAAGAGGGAAATTAATTTGATGTAGGAAGGGATTTCAAGAGAAAAAAGAAATTCTTCTTAAAGTGGCTCAGATTATCACTCTCCTGATCAATTTTTACTCTAAAGGATATGAGCATTCACTTTCCATTCCTGCCCTCACATATTTTTTAGAGAGCTGAAAAAATGGAAATGAAAAAACACAGTATTAGATCAAAATTATGATCGCAGGTCTTTTTCTCCAGACAGGAAGAGTGTCTTAGAAACTGATAAACTTTTCTATTTAATTATGAAACACAAGAGAAGTTATGATTACAGCCTATAGTTAAGAGTTTGGAGTGAAAAAAACCAATGTATTACTTCAAACCAATCACAACCTCTAATTTTCTTCCTAAATTTGAGTAACAGCACTGAATAGATGCCTATGTGAACTGTAATACTTGTAAATAACTTTTAAGATGTAACAACAAAGCAGAACTTTCTGTAGCACCTCCTGTTAAAGTTTCAACCACAGCCTGATTAAACACCTCACCAGTTTTTTTTGATAAAGCATTAGTTAAGGGACAAATGGTGCCTTCCTACAGAAAGCACCTTAACCTGCGAGTAGAAAAAAACCAAGTCAACGTTGAAGAGATTCTCCCAATAATCTCTTCAAAAGGAAGGCCTTCTCACTTAGTAATTAGGTTAATCCTAAGGATATGCACAAAAGCTCTTCAGTGCTCTGAAGAGCTAGATCTACCACGTGGATTCGCTGATTCCTGGCTTACACAGAAACCACGACTTCACATTTCAGTCCCTCATCAACTGCAACCCTCCCCCCTCGCCAACCCTTACATTCTGAATGGAAAGCAGAGATGAAGCAAAGATACTGCTGTTTCAGGCAGCATTAAAACAGATTCGCCTATCCAAACTAATATCTGATACCTTTGACAAAAAAGTAAAGAAGGGATACAAATTTATTTCTTTGACATTTGCCCAAATCCACTGAACTGACTCCCCTCCTCTCTATCCCCTAGGAGGCACAGGAATGGTACTTGACACATCCCATACACTGTCTTCAGGAAACTCTAATAAAGGTGAAGTGACAGTCTGGTCCTTTTACCTATAAGCAGAACCTGCACGCATACTTTTAGAATGCATTAACTGTACACACTGTAGCAAATTCCACCTCTTTTTGACTCTCCTCTGCACTGGATTTGTGCAGTATAGCACAGGGGGGACCAGAGCAGCTAGCGACACTGTGAAAAACTTAACAGTTGAAACCAAGGTGGAAAGCTGGAGAAATACACGTGTATAACTGCTTTTCTGCAGTAGTTCACTGTAAGAAGCGGCAATAGGGAATTCTATTTTCAATAAGAACTAAAAATAAGAAAATATGTAGGAGAAAATAATTTTCTTTATAATTAAAACAGACTTTATAGTTTAATGTCATGATGAAATATTTGACTGAGTGGGAGAGAAGAACTAATTAGTGGATGTAAACACAAAACTCAAATAATTTGGGCTAGAAGGATAGTGTCAAGGGAATAAATTAAGGGAAGCAGTTTTGCTATCTCTATAAATTTTTATATACTCTGCTGAGATGAAAGACAAGAGATAAGAAACCTGAACTGTTCCACATTCTTTTCCTGAGGGTCTCTGGCCAAAAGCTTCTTTATACTTCATCTCTTACTGTTGTGTCAAAACGTAAGCAAATGCACTCAACAAAATGCAAAGAGAATCTCCAGTTCACATACACTCAACTTACTCCAGTCTGGATTACTAATATAATTTGTATGTATCATTAATCACCATTCATCACTGACTGCAGTAACAACAGCTTCCCTTTTGTTTTTCAATAACTGCATTAACCTTAACACTCTTGCTTCTTTTCAAATCACAAAGCAGGGTTTAAACAGCAGCATAGCTTCCTCCCAGCCTGAGTCACTTCACAGAAATCAATACTCATTGTTTCACCCGTGTATTCAAGATTACAGTGGATCCTGTTAATGTTAAAAGGTTCTAAGAAGAAAATGTCAGACAAATAAAATTAAACAACCCCCCAAAACAACAGAAAAGAAAAATTCACATTGAGAGTCTGCTGTGTGTTCAAGTTATATGAACTAAACTGAATACGGTTCCAGAAGTTAATAAATCCAGTTGAACTGTGACACAGAATAATGACCAATAACAATATTAGAATGTCAGCTGTGAATGGAAAAATACAGTAACTAACCAAAGGAAGACACATTACCTTTAAAATCGTAATGTTCCACGTAAAACTTTCTACTGATTTTTGAAGTTTTCTTTCTTTTAAGCCTTCTCTTGCTCCTATATTGTGCAGGTTTTCATGAAACTCCATCGCTGTGGAGAGTAAAAGAGAGAGGAATAGAGTATCTATTTTAACGCATTTTTGTGACCACAGAGATAGTGATTTGAAACTAATAAGGCAAAGGGACTGTGAAAAAGCTTCAGAAATTTTATTCTTCAAGCACAAATGTATCTGATCTAGTAATGGACAACATTATACAACATGCCAATATACACAAATGTCTCTTAAGTCAAAATCCACACTGAAGTACCTGTTGGGTCACTGCCATACAAAGATGGAGCCAAGCAAATATTTACTATACAAAAATATTCTTTAAGCAGAACTGAATTTGTTGCACCATATGTAGAAACCTTTCTGTGAGTTGCTACAGAATGGAAACAGTAATTTCATTAAGTACTCTATCCCAACAAATTTATTTTGTTCTTTGCTCTTTTATGCACTAAATTTACATCATGGTTATCCAGTTAACAGCTTATATGCTGGGGTCAGCCCAGAAAATAACCTTCTCACCATATCCCTGAGGACAAGAGGAGTAACTGTGAAGGAGGACTGCCAAATGAGCCACCAAGGACATTTTACCACACCCATGTAAACTACTGTGTCCACAAAACCTGTATCTGATAAAGTCCAAACCAAAAATTTTTGACAAAAAGATTTTTTGAGTGACCAGAGCTTTAGTTTTAATTCAGCACACTGCACAGATATAAGAAAAATAATTTGCTTTCCATGCTGCTGTTACAAGTCATATAAAAATAAATTTGAAACATTTTTCTTCATACAGGGGAAGTAAAATGTCCTTCCATGAGTACACACATCAACCCAACATGCTTTACAGCAACTCTCCTACGGAAATCATACATTAAATTGTGCTCTCAGGATCTCCATCAATAATAACATAAAGGGTATTTTGAGGACAAAAGTTGGCAAGTGGTTGTGACTTACCTACGAGTGTAAAACCAAGTTATAACTTAATTACAAATGATAATTTTAACTACGTTGACTGAGATCTTCTATTGGCCCAGTGGGTATATATGCTTCAAAATTTACATGTAATTAATTATCATGGAATAACCAAACAAACTTACATTGGCTGTTAATCCTAGAGTAGACTAACTTTTAAGGACACTGTAGTATCTATTCTTTGTAAACTGTCTACCCCACACTCATGTCTCATTACAAGAAAGAAATATGGCTAAATGTTTTCACTGTATATTACCTTACCTTACTCCTGTAAATATATATACACACACACACATATTTTAAAAATTATTCATAAATTCATTTAAAAGACAAGATTGTTCTTTTTAGCCCTTCTTACTATTTTAAATTTGTCTACAAGGAAAATAAATGGCAAATATTTTCCCTGAATTAAACTACTGTATAATTTTTATTTCAAACACTTCTTCACAGCTCTGCCTCTGCCTCTAGAGTACAGCCTCAAGTACACCATTCATACTATATTTCCCCAAAACAGATTTCTAACCAGGTGAGAAATGAAAGTTCATTCATCCATCACTGTTTCCAAGTATCCATTTCCTGTTCACATCAACCAAAAAAATAATATCCCAATACAATCATGGAAAGATTATGCACAGATCTACATTTACAGCATTACATTTCTAGAACCACCATAAAAATACAGATTTTATGATCTGCACCATGAATTCTGAGACTGTATTTCTAAACATTAGGAGTTCTGTACCTCATTTCCACCTTTATAAATATTGCTCTTCAAATCCACGGGCATTAGTGATCGATAATAACCTTGAACTGAAGCCACTCTGAGAGAGATTAAGAATAATGGTGACGGCCTGCATGATCAATGTGAAATTGCTGCTTTGTAGATTTCAGACTATTCTTATGTATACAAAGTCACTAGTATCTCACAAACACAGAGACAGTGGTGACCACATATTCTGCTAGCCAGAAGAGCTCTTTTCTGGTTCACTGACCACCTTCTGTGGTGACTCTCTCCCTTCTTTGCCCTCATGCTATGTTACATTTCTGTTCTGCCAAAGCCGTTCCACCCCAGCTAAATGTTCCCTGCAGTTAGCAGCAACATCTCAGTGTCCTTTTCCAGAAAATGAAACAAAGTCAGATCATCCTACCAGGGCACACACATGTAAACCCTCAGCAAACAAATGCTTCCTGCTTAAATAGCACTAATCACCCCCTATCCATGACACCTCCTATGGACTGGATAGGGCAACTCCTCATTATCATGCTAAACTAAAGCTATCCTACTCTAAGTCTAAATATAGAAACAGGGGCAAGTAGATTTGAATTTTATTTCTGTTTCTATTACTAGTTTGCCTGATAAATAGAAATGGATTATTGTACCTCTTAGTCTCAGTTTTCCCATCTGCTGAAGGGAATGAATGATACTACACAATATATAGACAACTTAATTTTAGAGTATGAATGCAGCACAACATTTAACTGTTGACAACATGTCTCTTGGTATTTCCCTTCTATTTCCCTATGTCCCTGATTGGTTTTCCTGCATTTTGCCTTGGAAATATTTCATGCATTAATAGTGGCAAAGTACTAACAAAAGTGTTAAATTCCAAAATGAAACTGACTTCTTAGAACAGAGAAAGGAAAAAAGATAAAAGAGCTTTTCATTTACAGCTAAATTAATTAAATGAAAAATATGTCCATATAAACTCATGTAAAAGTGCCTTTAAGATAGGCCTGCAAAGAAAACTGAATGTTAAATGTCTTTTTTTTATAAACACACGGAATTTTCTAACTCCTTGCAAGTAAAAATTCAGCTCTCATTCTCCTTAAAATACAATAAGAAAATTACTTTTATGAGGCTTAATTACTTCTGGAATGATCAGTCCATTAGTAATTTTGAATGACATGAGAGCTCTTGGACAATAACAGACATAATACTAACCTGATTTATCACTCTTAATATACTTCTGCATATACAACCTGCTTAATCCAAAACCCACAAGTTACTCTTGTTTTCCATTTATATTGGCAGATGTTAAAAAGGATATTATCCACAAGTTTCTAAGAGATCACAAGGATTATATAGGACATGTACTCTTCTTGTGTTCAGATGGAATTTCCTGGGTTTTAATTTGTGCCCACTGCACAAATGCTTTTATCTATAATGAAAATATTATTGATTGCTGTCTTGAGCCAGAAAGCTCAGTTGTAAAAACTTCTTTAGAACGGATAGACCAACTTTACTAAAATCCTTATTTACATAGAAGCATTGAGGTTGGAAAGTGCCTCTGGAGATCGTCTAGTCCAACTGCCTTGCTCAAAGCAGGATTAGATAGAGCAGGTTGCACAAGACTGTGTCCAGTTGAGTGTTGAGTATCAACAAAGGATGGAGACTCGACAACCTCTCTGGGCAAGCTCTTCCAGTGTTTGACCACCCAAGATCCCCACTGAGCCTTCTCTGCTCCAGGCTGAACAGTCCCAGCTCTCTCAGTCTCTCTTCATGTGAAAGATGCTCCAGTCCATTCATGAATCACCTCTGTGGCCCTTGCTGGGCCCTCACCAATACACCCGTGTGTCTCTTGTACCTGGGAGTCCAGACCTGTATGCAGCACCGCAGATGTGACCTTGCCGCAACTTCTTGTCCACCAGGACACCCAGGTCCTTTTCTCTGAAGCTGCTTTCCAGCCACTTAGCCTCCAGCCTGCGCTGGGGCGTGCACGTGGTCATTGCTCTCCAGCTACGGGACTCGGCACTTCCCTTTGCTGAACCCTTTTCATGGGGTTCCCGTCAGCCCGCTTACCCAGCTTGTCAAAATCCCTCTGAGTAGCAGCACAACTACCTGCTGTTTCCAACCTCCTCCAAGTTTCGTATCTTCTGCCAACTTGGTGAGGATGCACTTTGCCCCATCATCCAGGTGATAAATGAAAATGTTTAAACAGCAGTAGTGCCAGTATCAACCCCTGGGGCACACCACTAGTCACTGTCCCCTAGGTGGACTTGATGCTGCTGATCACAACGCTTTGAGCCTGGCCGGTCAGCTGGTTTTCAGTCCACCTCACTGCCCGCTCACCTGGCCTCTATTTACTTCCTTACTTTGTCTGTGAGGATGTTACGAGAGACAGTGTTGAAAGCCTCAGTAAAGTCAAAATAAAAAGCACTCACTGCTTTCCCCTCCTCCATCAAAGGCGGTCACCTCATTGTAGAAGGCTGTCAGGCTGGTTAAGCCTGATTTCCCCTCTGTAAATCCATGCTGACTTTCTCCAGTCACCTTCTTGTCCTTCATGTATTTGGAAATGGTTTCCAAGAGGATTTACTTCACCGCCTTCCCAGGGATTGAGGTGAGGCTGACTGGTCTGGTCCTAGTTTTTACCCTTCTTTAACTTGTTAAACTGTGGAAACTCCACTGCTTATGACAGTGTGGTGAGGTTTCAAACGTTATTACTTGATTCCCTTCTGAGTTTCTGCTTGTGGAATATTAGGGCACTTATTTTGCATAAACTGCACTAAGAAGTCTGGTCACCCCTGCTCCACAGTAAGTAAGGGATACTGACAGAAGTCATATGATTTCCTAAGTGATTGCAAAACAAAAACACTTCCAACTTTCATAATCTGATTCAAGTCTTCCATGTTAGAGGGCAGCTTTTCAGTGATATATTAACTCCAACTATTTTAAGTCATGTAAATACACTGTAATATACGTAACAAAATAGCAATAGCACGATTCAGTAGCAAGTTTTTAAACTGAACAAAACACTGCCAAAAAATTTTCTCAATCATAATTAAAGATTTCACAGCATATCCTTCTCCTCTGCAGTACAATTATTTTTTAAAGCATTCTCATAAGCAATCCTTCTGTATTTCCAAGTAATTATTATCCCCTTCAGTGACGAATCACGTTCTCCAGTGAATGTTGATTAGTTTAGTTTGAATTTCATGATTGTCTCAGCTTTTCATTCTCTCAGACCCTCACCCTCAACCCTGGAATCCATTAGATGTCTTTAACACTTCTTCATGCCTCCTGGGAATACCCTACCATTCAAGATGCTCTTCTGAAAATTTATGAACAATTCTTTTCTCCCCCTTTTCAACAACTTTAAGCAGCATGAGGAAAAGAGAAGTTGCCTGGCATACAACCTCAGTTTATAGGAAATAAATTCACACCTTTCCTTTAACTGAGAGTTGAGATACTCATTTTTCAAGGAATCCTTAGCAAAACAACGAACACAACACTAGCTATACTGTATTTCTAAAGCCAAATTTCTACTTGACATTCTCATTTGTTTTCTTTGATGAAAGCTTTCTTGCCAAGAGCATGATTTACAACCTAGCTGAGACGTGACTGCACAGCAGGTGGGCTCGTCCTGGTATACGTTTTTTTCTCTTAACAAAGAACTTTATCAATGAAATAGCACAATGGTAAAACTTTGGCAATAAATGTATATACTGTGTAGGCCTAATATGAAATGGGTAGCAAAGAATATTTGTCTATACCTATATAAAATACACACTGATAATACTGCAGTAAGCACCTGACTTCAGTCAAGCCAAATATATTTTATTTCATTCTTGGTAGAGCACTTTGACTTAAAAGCAAACAAAATACTTTTCAAGAGTAATAAATAAGTAACAAAAATGAAATAAACATTAAATATTTTTAAAATGGAAGGAAAATACCATACAGCTCTTGATTAGGTTACCACATACTGCAGCTCAATTACTATGTACACTCATCTTGAATGCTTACAAAGTTTCTGTGAATAATTTGCATACACAGATTTCTTATTTTCCAGAAAAAAAAATCCAGGAAATTACTTTACACATTAAAATATTTCTTCCTACACTGCGTAGGTTAAATGGTAATATAGGAAAGTAAATAATTCTAGGAAATAATTTAAGCTGTAAGTACTCATTTCCACATAAATGTTTAATCTGCACATACAACTGCTACACTTGGCCACATATTTGAAACCCAGGGCTTTGATTTTTTACAGCATTAAATATGCTTCTTAATATTTTATTTCAGATTATACTCCTTAAACAGGTATTTCAACCTCACAAACACTTCCTCTTAAAAGTGATTGGGAAAGGAGTCTGGCTACCAGATCACATCAACAATAAAACAAATAAATCATGTTCGAGAAGCAACAGAAGTTACTATACTTGTAAATTATCACATATTTTGCTTACACAACACTCTTCACATAAAGATTTAAAATGAACCTTAAAACATTAATAGTTAGAGCACCTCTGTATTATCTAAGGATCACTACTAACTGCGAAAACTCAAGTCTTAACAGGAGCTAGGATTAGATCCTCAAGTACTTCCAAGCACCTACTCCCCACTGAGGTCACCTAAGATATTTTATGTCATAACTAAAGAATCAGAATTTCTTTGCAGATTCTGAATGTGCTGTGCTTCAGCTTCAAGAAGCGTCAGGTCTGAATTATTTGCAATCAAAATATTGAGATTAATACTTGATGAAATAATACATTAGCTACATTAGTTCAGTATTTAATTTTTTCAACTTCTTTGGCAATGTGGAGTATCTACATAGTAAGTGGAAATGTTTCCCAGACACAGCCAGCCACGGACAGCTTCTACTTAGATGGTTAAAAATACATTTTGGTGCCTGCTGCCTTTTTATTCTTTAAAAGTAACAAAGCCAAATTCTATGCCTGAGATAACCTTCTTATCCGAAACGACAATGGCATCACAGCCAGTCGAAAGCCATCCTCTCTGCAAGGACTAAATTAGTATTTAGTCTTCCAATCCAGACTCATTCAGTTCCACACGCAATCACAGTAACTCAGCTTTCAATGTAAGACACTTTCTTTAATGCTGGGGGACCACTTATTACATAAAATGGTCACCAACTTCTTAAGGAACCACTGCCAGAAGAGATTCAAATAGCTGCAGCACCAAGCTTTTGCTGTTATGAAGTTACAAAGAGGACATCTGTGACATCTGAACTTGATTTAATTAAAACTCGGTTACTTCCAGGAGTTGGGTAACCAGCTCCACCTTCCTCAAACACTTTCAAGAACACTCCTATGTGACATTAACCACCTAGACACCAAAGTCAACAAAATGCATATCAAGCTATGAAACACATAAAACACACACACCAACACTTTCTGTATACCTCCAAAACAGCAGTCCTACAAAATACACAGAAAACCAGGACTTCACATATTAAAACATTTGCTCTGAAAAGACAACTCTTGGTATCCGCCCCCAATGCAGGGAAAACTTTCATCCGTTAGGACACTACTCCATGAAGACAGACTACATTTCTGAATGTGGGTGAATTTAAGGCATTACCATGTAGGAGAATGAATTAATGATGTCAATAAAGGGCAGAAACACAGAATTACAAGGGAGAGGATTTTTTCCACATACTGCTGTTTCCATCTTTTATTTATCAGCCTTGATCCTCAAGAGAGATCAATGAAAGTCTAAGGAAAAAAGATTCTGATTTTATTGCATGCTAGAAAGCAGATTTAATAAACACATTGATTTATGGCACATTATAATTTCTCCCAGTCTTCAGATCCTGCCTAGCCCATGTTGTTTCATTGGCAATAGTAATTATTATCTCTTTCACTTCCACAGGATCAAGGAGAAAAACTTCTCCTTTCTTTAATATCACTTTCTGCTCCAGAGAAGTTGGGTAACTTTTTCTTTCAAATTGCCTGATTAACACAATTAGTTAAACCCAGAGCCATTTCCCCAACCTGTAATTGTTATTGTTAGTTGCTACTGTTTAAAATATGAAGGAGAATGTGTATCTGAAAGTCTGTTCAACTTTTCAGCACTTTAGCTAATAACATATATTACAAAATTTGTCTTTCAACCACCCTGATTATAACACTTCACTAACTCTGGGGTTTTTTTAACCCACATCTATGGAGAGGTTGGAACTGTTGATTAGTTTCAGTCAGCAGCTGTTGTACTAGTTATGTTGTCACATGTAGATACAGATAGTCCAATGGGGGAATAAAGGGACTCCTCATCCTTTCCTACTGTTCTGGATTAGATTGTATTTAGAATAACAGTGTAGCCTTTGAGTTGATCTTAGTACATAAAATGTCTGCTGTATTTGTGCACTCTAGTATACTTCTCTATAGCTTAAGAGATATAATTAATCTTGCATCTTTAATCATTTTAGCAGGTAGAATGCAAAAAATATGAAACAACAAGCTAATATAATAATTTTGCAGATATTTCTGTACTGGGAAAGGCTATTTAAAATCAAGAATTCTATTTTAACCTCTTAGAACTTCACTGTGATTTCCAGTACATAATCAAATTTTCCAATCATTTTTGCTCACTGAGGTTGCTGAAAGTTGAACATGTACCTCTACATAGTCATCATTAACACGATCTGACCTTTTCCTGAGCTAGAACTCATTAACAGTAGGAAAGAAAAGGCTTCATGTGAAGGGGAAAACTCAGGAGAACAATAAAAAAGTCTGTTAGTTTAAGTGTTTGCCCTGAGCAGCAAGTGAGATCATTAAGAACATCTAGGAAGTATGGGAGATGCATCCTAGGAACCATCCACTCTAGTGCAGAATATATCAGATTCCCTAAAAAACCAACACCATCCAAGGTATTACAGTGAGCTATCTACAAGGACCAATATATGAAAAATACAGTGTATGACTAGTGTGATTAACAATGGAGAGAGACATTTGAAGAGAAAGAAAAAAAAAGATCATCTGTTCACCAATGCTACCTAAGTTGATCTAAGTGCAATTCTTCATTTCCCTCTGCCCCCACCCCCGTAAAACGTGGCTTCAAGAATATTCAAGGCACTGGAAAACAGGGTTACAGAGCCAGGGAGTATAGGCAATGACAGTATAACCTGAGCTGCTACGGAGCTGCACCTGGAGATAGTTAATGGAGTTGCTTGAGGAAAAGGGACAAATAGGAAGAAAAAATGGAGCAGATAGACTAAAAGGGGAAAGGAAATAAAGAGGTAAAATGATGGACTGAATACAGAAAGAAAGTTAAGAGACATATAAAGAAAAGGATTGCCCCGAATATGCCCTTTATTGACACCTTTCCTTAACTATCAGAGACAGGCTATTGTGCTAATAAACCTTCAAAATGATGTTGTGACAAGTGTGGAGAAAGGAGTTTATTTGATAGCTGGCTTAGAAGAAATGGGATCAAGGAGAAAACAGGGAAAAGCAAGTATTTCAGAAGAATGGAGACTGGCTGAGAGGGGCCTCAGAGTGCTGATTTAGTCACAACAGGTGATGCTAGAGTTTATGCGATGTGGTAAATATTGTAGATTGTTTACTTTTAACAGTGAACCTCATGAAAAATATACTAAAGGATCCAATTCTAAGATTTAACTTGAAGATCAGCATGTCCTACTGATGCAGTCAAACACATTAAATATTGTTCAGTTATGAAGCCCAATGGTAACAGATAAAGCAGCATTTCTTCACTCCCTACATACAAAGCCAGAGTTTAAATGCAGTGGCTTCTAAACAAAAGTCAAGACTTGCTGATGAAAGGCAGTAATTCAGAAGACATGGATAAACAAGTTCTGCTGAACTTGTATAAACTCCACAGTATGCAGACCATGAACACTGCAAATTCTCTTTCAAGTCAGAGATAACTACAGAAATGTTGGGAACAAGTGATCTAGTCATTTCTTCTCACTGTTTGAAGAAAAACTCAATTGCATGCCTATATACCCAGTCAAAAGTGCTTCTCAAGATTTAATTACATCAATTTCTTTTCCTCTCTTAATGGATTATCTAACCTGTACATAACATATAACATACAATGTTACTTTTTCTGCATCTTGCATGCTTTGTTTTGGTGGACCCTAAGTCAAAAAACAATTTAGAATGCAAATAACAGGAATAAATAGTAAAAGAAACAGCTCAATAAACCTGTCATTTTGCTGAAAAGCTTAAGCAGTACCAGTGGGGAACTGAGAGTTGTAGCTATTTGAAGAAAATTGGTTTTATTATTTTAATTTTCAACTAGAAGTATTTACAGTGCTTGTGTGGCCATCATCCTAATCTTTTTCTGCATGCAGCTCAGACATATCCCAATGGATATTGTGCACCGTGCTTATCTTTGACAGCATCCAGAATGGCTGGATAAGCCCTTTCTTGAAGCTGTATCCTGTCTCTGACACTGCTGAAGGGCTGCTTTGGAGTACCTGTTAGAAAATGTACTAATTTTATGTCTTTTACTACTTGCATTATTTAATAAACTAAGTCCCTACTGTTTTAGTCACTGTACAGATAGAATAAATAATGTCCCTGCTCCAACAACTTAAAATCAAAGTATGAGAAAAAAAGAGAACAGATGGATAAAGAAAGAGTGGGGAGTACAAGGAAGCAACGAAAACTATTTTGGTTAAGGTGGTAGGAGGACATGTGTCAATCTAGCTCTAATTGTGGGATAATTTTAAAAAACAATTCAAAGGAAGTAGCCTGGTGGATGTTTACCATCAGCCTGTGGGACAACATGATGGAAAGCATGACAACGGGTGACAATCTATCAGGTAGTGGAAACTTTCTAGCAAATGAGTAAACACAAGAAAAGTAAAAGCATCTCAGTCCTCATGTTCAATGAGGAAAAAGTATAGAAATTAACATAGGGACAGACATCATCAAAACAACAGCCAGGAAAATGACGTACATAAAGCAAAACTGTAACAGTCAAACTCAGAGAAAAGGACAGCATAGCTGAGATCCCAGAAGATAAGAACCTGAACAAGAGTTCTAGCTGCACAGATGACTGTGGCAGGTTATAGCTCTAAAACCACACAGAAAAAAGCTATCTGAATTATCAGCACATGGTGCTGGAATGCATACTTCTGCATGACATTAGCAGTAAACTGACACTGTTAAAACTGCATACAATAACTTCATTTCCTGAATTAAAACTGAAACCTTAGAGACCATTTCTTGTAGGTATTGTTGAGGCTACTTTTTCCCCTACACACATTAATTTGCCCTTACTGATGTTAAATTTCACACATTATTTTATAATTCTCAGCGTCACCAGATTTCACAGTCATATTTACATTTGATTATGTTCAATGATTCTTTGTCACCAGCAAACTGTGTTCACTCATTATTTGCCCCCCCGATCATTTAATGAATACTTGGAATATCACATGTCCTTTTGAGCTCCCACTGCTGAACACCAAAACAAATTCCTAAGCTGTGGTTCTCTCTTTCAACCAGTGATGAGCTCAGGAGGTATTTAAACTATAAAGAAAAAGAATGCAGTGGAAGATTCAAAAGAGAAGTACAAGAATGATGTGAGTTAGGTCAAAGGAGGCTAGGAATGGAGTAAGGTGACCTGGACATTCAAATTCTGTACTGTAGATACGGAGCATTTTAGGTCTTTAACAGATTAAGGGGATGGACTAGATTATCTTTAAATTCCCTTTAGCACCTACATTCTATTTTCTTGCAGAATCTTTAGCTGGCTTAATAGCAACAAAATAAATGACACTGCGATCTTTCTGAAGGGATGCAGATTTTTTTTCTTAATTCTGTTAAAGAATGAGAAATACAGTGGAAACCAAAGCAATATTATGTTCCCTTATCTTTTCATCAGTTAATGTATCTAAAATGCTTTCAGTAACTATTTAATTAAGAACAGAATGTGATGAGCTGAAATTAATACGCTGATATGAAGAAAACAAGTAAGTTTTTTTTATATGGTTTAAAGAACCAAAATGAGTAGAGAAGTTTACAGTTAAATGCTCTTAGAGAATATTAATAGCAAAGACCCTGAAATCTTAAAAAAGCCATCTCGAGAATCGTATCTTTGCTTATTCAATAGGCCATCAACCTAAGTAAAAAATAATGGTGCATTTATTTTAAAATTAGTTCTGAATTTTAAAGGAGGCCAGAAGTCTTATTATTAAACTTAAGTTAGAAAATGGTTCAATAGAGCGATTCCACTTTGTCTATTTAACAGAATTCTCTTATAAGCCCATTCATGGCAACAAAAATTTACTCCTCATTGGCAGCTTGAGTATTTCTTCTTATTTTAGTAGCTTTTTCACTCTTTGAGCCACATAACAAAAAAAGTCCAGACAAAGGCATAATTTTGCTTTTTCCTTATCAAGAAACTACATAGGAAAACGTATGATCTTTTATTCAGAATTAAATAGAGTGGCATCTACCGATAGCATGAGATCAATTAGTCATAAGAAAATCTTTGAAAACCATTGATATTAAAAGGTAATTCAATTCAGCTCATTCATCTTAAAGAGTACCTTGACCCTGCAGGGCTAAAGCTGCCCTAAATAGCAGGATCTATTACATAATCCATACTTAGCCTTATGTCACCATGCTGGAGGTTTCTCGTTTAAATGAGATCAAAATCTCTGCTTTAAGTCTTTAGCATTCTTAAACAAAGGATTCTTGGACCGAGCTGCACTTCATGTAAAATAAGGTTTTAAGACTCAAGAAAATCAGACATACAGAAGCTTACTGGAATCTGTATGAGCTAGTAGAAAGCAATCTTTTCTGAAGGGCAACAATTCTAAAATATGAGGTAAAACAGGCAATTAGCTTTTGTCTTACCTCTAACCAAGGATCTAAACTGCTTGAGATACTGATGAAGCTAAAAAAATATGGCACACTATCACCACAAAAATGGGAGATGATTCAAGAAGTAACCATACAAGTCTACGTGATAATGTCCTTATGGCAGCATATCTTTTGAGTTTGGTATTTTAGCTAAATCTCTGCATCTACCAACAAGATATGTGAAAGAGTATTTTGTCACTCATAGTATTTATGATTATTTATGCTTGACAGCTTGAAGTAAACAGGACAAATTAAAATTTTCAAGTATTTTGACAGTTCTATCATTTCACTAAAGTTCACAGAGCCTGAGGAATACATGCTGTGAATAAAGGGGAGATGTAGAAATTCAGAGTGGGTAAGCCTTCCTGCTGATGATCTGAGTTGGAAGACACTGCTAACAAAAAAGAGTTTGTAAAGGAAGGGTGAGGGTGGAAGAGCACTATTTTTTTTCTTTTCAGGAAAAGAAAATGAAGAAAAGAGAATTAAATTTATAGGAGAGCACAGAAGCAGATCAAAGAATGGAAGAAAATCATGGAAGATGATGGGAGCAGCAGGATGCTGAATATCAGATAGATAAAAATGTATTTGTACATAAAAAGCTTTTGTTCCGATTGAGTCACGCAAGACATGGTCGTAGACACTTTGACTGACTCCCCAGAAGACTTCCCTGTTTCTGATGCAAAATGTGATGCATCACTACTCTGAGTAAATTTGTAATGTTGTTTAAAAAATACCTAAGAAAGACCAAAAGAAAACAAGCATGATCAAACAGCAAGGTCAGAGATGCTATTCAAAATAAGAAGGAATCCTTCAAAACTCAAAGTCATGTTCAAATGAAAAAAACATTACAATATATCAGATGAAAAAGAGGCACTTTGTGAAGGGATTAAGAACTAACTACACAATCTGTTTCAAATATGTATCAGAAACAGGAAAAATTCCAGAGTATCTTGTGGGACCAATAGGCCATAACAAAGTTTAAAAAAACGGACTTTCTGTATCCATGTGGTTTGAAAAGCCTGCCACAGAAGATACATGTAATTGTCTGCAAAACCAGTTTTATTCTGAATAGATGAAACAGTAACATATCAGCAGAACCAGAGACTATCCACCCAATAGATCTAGAGAAACGCAGGGACTAAATTTCTGAACTACTGTCACATAATTATCAGAAGGCAAGGTACTTCACCAAAGCTCCTGAAGACATTAAGCCTACCATGACAAAAGAGGAAAAGTTCTCACGTAGTAAAAGAGATCGGAGCAAATGGTTAAAAGATTTCATTGTGAAGGAAGACTATTCAACTTTCTTTCCTGCAATCTTATGTTTGCATTTGTGGAAATGACTATATTGACAAGCTACTGTCCATATATAAAATGCTCATGATTTCCAAAGACAAGCTGTAATTCTATGGATCTTTTATTTCTATGATTTGAAATGTCCTTTTCACTGTTATTGTACATGCCTAAATTACAATGTCTTATTTGGTTGAACACAGTTGAATAAATAAACTCGATCAAAAATTTTGGGAAATAAAGAAAAATGCAGTAAGTTCTTTACAACATTTTTAAAAAGCATCTTGTACTTACCTGCTTTCTGACACTGTACTATCTTCTCATATAAGCTATCTGTATTTTCAACTAGAGTCCTGATGGTCTGAATCATCTGTAGAGAAAATAAAATATACACAAATATCAGTAAAATTCAATTTTTACTGAAAATTTTTGATCTGTAAAAGATGCTTAAATTTGAACTCAAATCAATAATCTAATATTTGTTGTTAACATAATGAATACATTCATTTTCCTGTTCATGACCAGGCAGAGAAGTGCTCTAAATGTGGCGTAAAGACATAAAGAAATATGATGGTTTTGGGCTGGGATCTGTGAACACTGAAGTAAAATGTCTACTCCATAATTCATTGCCTATCAAAGCAAGTGGAAATTATACAACTATTTACCAGGTCATTCACTTTTGGTGGCTTGGATGAGATAACCTGGATGCAGGTTTCCTCTTCCTCACTCACTCCGACATTCAGGATGATGACCACTCACCACCCAGTGCTTCCTTTTTCCTAGGGATCATCCCATTGCTTTTCCAGATTTGTTCCTCTATATTTTCCCTTTCTGTGGCTTGACCTGTACATATGTATGAAACAACACTCTATGGAGGAAAACAAATCACTCGAGGCTGGTACTGGAGGATAAGGAAAAATAAATTATTCCTTTACTTGATCTTTCTAAACAAAAAGCCTTTCATGGAAGCTCAGCTGACAGCACACCAATTAAGATGTAACTGTGCAGATTTTTCAGCCTAGAGTATGTCTTGAGAAGTAATGACTTTGTTTCACACCTTACCCACTGACATCTTTGGTATCCACTCAAGCAGACAGATTTCTTGTTACTAAAACAATGACTGAAGTCTGACATGTTACTTATGTGGGTGTTCATGTCTTTTCCTTTGGAGACCAAAACTGCTGTTATGAGCAGGAATGTTCCATGTTATGGAAAAAAACCAAAACCAAACCCCTTTTCCTCAGTCCTAAGACTTTTCCTCAGAGAAATAATACTTTAAGAGGCATGACTATGGTAGTCCTTCCTCACACGTATTAAAAGGAGCCTTCTCCAGCTGGATAACATTGAGGCTGTTTTTGTGAACATTGCTCTGAGGCATAAATCAATTTGGAGAAGCAGGCAAGTAAGCCTCAGATTTTTGATGATGGCAAGTGTGCAAGCAAGGAGGAAAAACATATGCAAAGATGTAAGCTGCTCTACAGACTTCTATTATTTCTAGCTACACAAAAATCTGGTTTATGTAAATTACAAAGCATTCAAAAATAATTCTAGTTCTGTTTCTATAACTACAATTGAAAATGATAAAGAAAATTATGCAAAACCTGCAATTCCATGTTTTTGCTACATATAAACCATCTATGAACAAGCAACTTTAAAGTATGTGGAGGTCATTGTACTGGGTAATTTAATTTATCTTCACATCCTGATTAACCTGTATGTAATTTCAAAGTATCTGTTTACCCTGATTTATATTGTTAGTTTAAAAAAAAAATGAAATTATAATAAATGAGAAAAAAATAACTTGATCAGGTTGCTAAACTTCAATACCCATTTTTAGCTGGATTGTTCTTTGAATATAAGTATCAATATTCATTCAAGCAAAAACCGACTATAAATAGAATTCTGTCAATTAATAATTAGGTGTAATAAATTGAAGACAACTATTTTGAAGAGAAGCATACCTAAATAAGAGAATACTCTATTTCTTTCAGATAGGCTTCTATAGGGAGCACTGCAAACTGACTATTCCTGATGCGTCAAGGAGAAAGCTGCATTTCACTATGTCTCATTACTATTCGGCCTTTAAAACAGTATTCAGAAATTGAAATAAAGCCACTATAAGTTTGCTTGAAAGTCAAGGATTTTATGTGTTTCAATATGTGTAACACATTTGCTTCTGTAATGCACTTAAATGAAGAAAGCCAAAACACAGTTGACTTGAATTACGAATATACTTCCAATAACTGATGTTATTTTGCTAACTAGCTGAAAGGATATTGTAAAGCATCCTCCACTGAGGTATTGAAAATCACCTTGAAAAATTAAATGCTGAGCATGTATGGCTCTTGTTTTGTCTGGATGCTAATACACAATAATAAAGGCTACTGTTAATAAGAATCCTTTCACCTGAGAACCCTTCTGACTGGAGTTCATAGCAGAGAGAAACCAATTGTGCTGCCTATGCAAGGTATTTGTTCTGGAGGAACTGTATGAAATACTGCAACTGCCCTATGTTAGTCTATTCTGTGTTCCTGACCCCATGTGTATAATAATCTAATTTCTAAGTCATCTCAGTTATGTCCTTTTCAGAGAGAGAATATCTCTGTCTGCTCTGCTTCCTTCATACAATACATTCTACATGCACATCTCATAATTCAGAAATAGTAGAGAACAGGTCTCAGTAGATTAGAAAACTTACTGAGACACTGCACTGATTTTCAGACATGAGAATTCAAAGATTAATAAAAAATGCTTACATGACTGCTTCTTTGTTTACTTTCTGTATTGACAAAGTAAGAAAGTTGCACTAGTTCTGCAGATGAAAAGAAATGAAACTAATGGCTGTATTATGGCTCTTTCATCACAACAAGGCTAACATTGAAGAAGAATTTATAATAACGTGCAGATTTAATATTTCACAGTTTTGGTATGGAAAGTTGCTTTGCCTAAATACTCTCAGATCAAAAGCAACACTCCCTTTGCAACTTTTGAAAAAAAATGTCAATGCATTTCATGTGACAGAAATCATTCTAATACCAATTTTTATATTACCAGGGCCAGTAACAGTTACTTTCTTTAACTTTGGTCTATAAAATACATACAAAGCTGAATTTAAGATTAACAGCACCACAAAGCAAAACTGTCTGAGCTATAATTCAGCTGTTGATTGCCACTACCATTCAATCAATATTGCGCTACACCCCAATTTTGTTGATGTCCTTCACTAAGGAAATAATGGAGCACTATGCTGTGTGCATGAGCAGGTTTCACCTTTTAGTTGTGTTTGATTAATAAAGTAATAGTATTAGTTCACTATCATTTCAGTCTTGTATTGCTCTTCACCATGCAGTCACCTTTTAGTATGTATTCAGCTATTTGTTAAATGACTCTTATGTAGTATTTGAACATATAAATTCTTTCTGGTGTTCAAGCCAAAATTATAACATCACGAAAACATTCATGTAGATATTAACAGAGACTGAAAGACTTCTGGTAGACACAGCATATGGAACAACTGAGTACAAATGGTTATATCTAAAAAGAAAATTAGCCTGATTCAAATGATACTTGTATGTATGTGTGCATGTGGTATAAAAGCGAAGTAGAAAATTATGAGTAAGCAGGAGTTTCAGTGTGAAAAACAGTATGACTGCAGCAGAATGAAATTCTCAAGGCAGATAAACTGTGGAAATTGAGCAGAAAGATCAAGTAGAGTCAAGTATATTTTAGACTCATCTATACTGAACAAGCCAATCAATAAGCAGGTATTTGCCAACCACAGCCAACTTTGAGAATATTATTAGTGACAAAACTGGAAAGAGAAATGCAAACAAACTCTAATAGGGAACAACCAATTACCAGCTGATCATTAAAAATGTATTGCAAATTACCCATGCTATTCAAGAAAAAAACACATATAGGAAGTTTAATAGCTATACTTTCTAGCAAATCTTTTACAATATTAATTCCCATCTCTAACCTGTGTTGATTTTTTCTGGAAGTAAAGATTCAAAATAGCCAACAAATATATTTTAAATACAGAACGTGTAACACTTGCTGGAATTGATTCAACTCTCCCTTCGGTTCCTGCCTTCCCAACCCACCCCAATCTCACTACATACTGGACTATCTTCCCCTCCCCCCCTTTTTTTTTTCTCAATGGAAAATGGGAAATGCAGAATGGTATGCTTTATGAGCCTTGAAGTCATCACATTTTTGCAGAGGCCAGGCTGACAGCTTGATCTATTTGTCAAACTCTATTTGTTAGACCATGCAACCATTTTACCTAGTTATCAGAAAAACTATAATTCTACTAAAAGGACAAATGTCAAGAAAGATGTAAAAAAATACTTATTCTTAAGGGGTTTTAGAAATAAACATTAAATTATCAGTCCAGAGTTTTCAGTGAGGATTAGAGACCTGTACTATTATATATTGTCCCTGCCTTAAAAAGCATGATGACTATGGTTAGAAATCAAAACAATTCTTGCTTCAAACTGATGGAACTGTGTTGCTAACACTACCATTCACCACTTATGTGACTGTGTCTTCACAAACCAAATGAAAAAGTCATATACTGAAAAAATGTATCTATCCTCTTTCTCAACAAAACAGAAGTCTCTCATTAAGAGAGACAGTTACAGAAAATTTTAAAAAGAATATACATGTCTAGACTACCCTTTAGGCTTATTTTTTATATTGCAAAGCTCTGTTAAGTCTGTTTTCTTGTTCTTTTATGAAAAAGTGCTATGAACACTTTGTATGTCTATGCATGTACATAAGTGCTCACATATGTATGTACTCATGCGTGTATTTGAGACTAGCATGTATTTCTACTAGGCTCACAAAGACAGGTCTTCTGGTAGAAGACAGAACACTCTGTTTATGCCCACAACTTAGGGAAAAGATGTAAATTGAACTCAACCCTAAATATTTTTAACATCACATTTAACAAAGAATACAGACCTTGTGAAAAAAGCTTTAAAAAAACCCAGGATTTATTAATTCCCCTGCATGTGGAACTGCTTGGTAGCACACTAAGAGACATCACCTGCATTTTAAAATGGAAAAACCAGCCAATGATAAACTGTGTCTGGCTGATGAAACACAAGAGAGAGAAAATACCTTCACTGACAGAGTTGCAACACCAAGGATGAACTTTATTTTTAGCAAGTAAAGCACACTACACATTTACATTTCGAAATCTGTGAATATGTGTTGCCAATACTGTTAGACCTACATTGCAACAGTAAAATTGAAACCATACTTACAGTAGGTATAAACCAAACCTTTATTAAAATGGCGCTCTCCACAAAATTGCTGCTCACATTCTCCTTTCATCTCAAATCTCAGCATATTAGATATACTTCTGAAACCACAAACTACACCATTTCTGAAAACAGTTTAGTATTCAGTGGCCAAACTGCTCTTAACAGTAGTAATAAAAATGTAATTTGCATTTTCCAGACATTTTATTAAATCCAGAATAGTACTAATAGCACCAATAGCAAATAGCACTTCATAAAAAAGGAAACCAAACACAGGGCATCCCAAACTACAATATATAAACTGCTAATGGTATCTGCACCATTTCAAAAGATGTGTGTGACCTGGAGAGGGTCAGAAGTTACTACCATTGCCCCAAGCAATAACAGCAATGAAAGGAACTCTGGTTAGGGACAGCATATAAACACTCCTGTTCTCAAGAACGATTATATGTACTGGGAACTCAAACAAAATATGGTCAGTTCTAATTAAATAGATGTATAAACTGTATCCAAGAAGTCCAGTATTTCATGTCAATGCACCAGAAGGCGTTTTTGTTGTGGCACTGGAACAAGCAACAGAATTGTTCATAGTCCTGTCAGTGACAACTGCCGTGGTCAGCTTGCTTTGAAGTTGCATAAAGATTGTTTTGAACCATATATACTGCCTTTGATTTTCTGCTGGAGAAAAATGGTGTTAAAGCAGTAAGGAAGGAAATTACTAGAAAATCAGATTCTAAACTCGTATTAAACCTCAGAAATCAAATTAATTATTCTAACAGTGTGGACACCACACTGAAAGCATTCTGAAACGTCCAACTTTTAACCAGCACCACCATTAACAACAGAAGTGGACTTCTAATAAGTAGATGACTCATGTTCATGTTACAAAGCTCAGTTCAAAACTCAGTAAGCAGTGATAAAACCCTTACACCTACCACCCTTGAGACTGCTAGGACCACTAGATCAGTGTTACTCAGTTTTCAAGAGTAAAGGGTCCTCAAGTCCAAACAGGGGTAATATAGAGCGAAGAAATATGTTGAAGTGATTGCAAAGTAGCATCTTTAACAGAAGGGACAATATACTTTTCTCTGTCCCAGGTTCAAGTTACAGTCTTCCAAAAGGCCTCTTAGCAGAGCTTTAAAATATCTGAAGAATACCTTGCTAAGTTGCATGGAAAAGATAACTGAAAAAAGACAGCTGAACAGTTTTCAGAGATTACAACTTTCTGATGACTACTACTGACAAGACAGGAAAAAACCTGCAGAGGTCCCAGCAGAAAAGATTTTTATTATTTTTCTTTTAAAGTTTTTCTTCAAATGCCAGAGAAATTTTAAAATTAACACAAACCAGAGACAGTCCAAGAATTGAGTAATTCATGTTATGTAAAGCAGGTGTTGATTTGCAACAGATACACTGAGTCTTGCTTAATGACAATTTCACCTAACAGAGACATTTATGTGTGATGTACCCCTGAATGCCAAGGGGGCAGACTGATGTCACTGCAAGGCAACTCTTGGTTATCTTTGACAGGTGATGGCAAGAAGAGGACATTCCTGAGGACCGGAAGAAAACAAATTTCACTCCTATCTACAAGAGTAAGAAGGAGGACCAAGGAACTACAGGTCAGTCAGCCTCACCTCAATCCCTGGGAAGGCGGTGAAGTAAATCCTCTTGGAAACCATTTCCAAACACACGAAGGACAAGAAGGTGACTGGAGAAAGTCAGCATGGATTTACAGAGGGGAAATCAGGCTTAACCAGCCTGACAGCCTTCTACAATGAGGTGACCGCCTTTGATGGAGGAGGGGAAAGCAGTGAGTGCTTTTTATTTTGACTTTACTGAGGCTTTCAACACTGTCTCTCGTAACATCCTCACAGACAAAGTAAGGAAGTAAATAGAGGCCAGGTGAGCGGGCAGTGAGGTGGACTGAAAACCAGCTGACCGGCCAGGCTCAAAGCGTTGTGATCAGCAGCATCAAGTCCACCTAGGGGACGGTGACTAGTGGTGTGCCCCAGGGGTTGATACTGGCACTACTGCTGTTTAAACATTTTCATTTATCACCTGGATGATGGGGCAAAGTGCATCCTCACCAAGTTGGCAGAAGATACGAAACTTGGAGGAGGTTGGAAACAGCAGGTAGTTGTGCTGCTACTCAGAGGGATTTTGACAAGCTGGGTAAGCGGGCTGACGGGAACCCCATGAAAAGGGTTCAGCAAAGGGAAGTGCCGAGTCCCGTAGCTGGAGGGCAACGACCACGTGCACGCTCCAGCGCAGGCTGGAGGCTAAGTGGCTGGAAAGCAGCTTCAGAGAAAAGGACCTGGGTGTCCTGGTGGACAAGAAGTTGCGGCAAGGTCACATCTGCGGTGCTGCATACAGGTCTGGACTCCCAGGTACAAGAGACACACGGGCGTATTGGTGAGGGCCCAGCAAGGGCCACAGAGGTGATTCATGAATGGACTGGAGCATCTTTCACATGAAGAGAGACTGAGAGAGCTGGGACTGTTCAGCCTGGAGCAGAGAAGGCTCAGTGGGGATCTTGGGTGGTCAAACACTGGAAGAGCTTGCCCAGAGAGGTTGTCGAGTCTCCATCCTTTGTTGATACTCAACACTCAACTGGACACAGTCTTGTGCAACCTGCTCTATCTAATCCTGCTTTGAGCAAGGCAGTTGGACTAGACGATCTCCAGAGGCGCTTTCCAACCTCAATGCTTCTATGTAAATAAGGATGTCTAAATTTGAAATTATATCTCCAACTCTGCAAGGAAATAAATTTAGCACAGAAACAGAGTCATTGCGTTTGTAAGGGACCTCAGAAGGTCATTTGGCCCAACACCCCCTGCTCAAGCAGGGCCACCTAGAGTAGGTTGCCCAGGACCATGTCCAGATGGCTACTGAGTACCTCCAAAAGTGGAGACTCCACAACCTCTCTGGGCAACCTGTTCCCATGCTCAGTCACGTCCACAGCCCAAAAGTGTTTCCTGATGTTCAGACAGAGCCTCCTGTTTCATTTTGTGCCTCTTCTCCTGTCACTCGGCACCACTGAAAAGAGCCTGGCTCTGTCCTCTTTGCACCCTCCCTACAGGCACTTATATACACTGTCGAGATTCCCCGCTCAGGCCTTCTCTTCTCCCACCTGAACAGTCCCAGCTCCCTCAGCCTTTCCTCATAGGAGAGATGCCACAGTCCCTTTGTCACCTCAGTGGCTCTTTGTAGGACTCTCTCCAGCATGTCCATGTCTCCCTTGTACTGGGGAGCCCAAAACTGGACACAGAATTCCAGGTGTGGCCTCACCAGTGCTGAGCAGAGGGGAAAGATCACTTCCCTCGACCATAACATATATCGTATATTATGATATCATTAAGTATTATGTTTCCCTTCAGACTTTAGAACACTGTCCTCTTCCGAGACAAATGCAGAGGAAATTTCCATTATGCTTCCTGAACTCACTGGTATATTATGATATAATCATAACGCTGTAACTAATTGACAGTGGCAGTATATCTCCGTAAGTGGGAAAAACACAGGAATAGCCTCATAGTTTAACTTTTTCAGCCTTCCTTTCCTCGCTCACCTCTTTTTGAGATGTCTTATATTCTAGGAAACACATACATGGAACAGGTTTTTTTGTCTTCAGAAAGAAGCAAGCTAAGATTATGCCATAATGCAGTGCAGGAGCATAAGAGATGAAATCCACTTACCAAAACTACTTTTTGCAGGCCCGAGAGAAAATAGGACATCATCTGTTCTTAATTCTGCAGTATCCCAAAATGAATTAGATTTCCCACAGTTCAAGAAAATTTACCAAAGGAACAAACAGTCCACAAGTTCTCCATTAAAAAGTCTTACATTCTTTCTTGAGTAAAGTATTTGAGAAAGACTAGGTTAAAGACAGAGTAAATAAAATAATCAGCAGCTCTCTTCTAAACTATGCACACAATAACATTGAACTCTTTTAAATCCAACAGTCATTTCTCCTTTCCTGACACTCAGGCTGTTACAGCAAAATTATTTTCATCATTTCTAAACTAAAGCTGATAGAATGAAAACACTACGTAAAAAGTGGACAATAAGGAAGCACATATATATGAAAGGAAAATATCCTCTATCTGTAAAGAGAAGGAGAAATTTATCAACCTTGTGAAAAAATTAATAGGTAGTGTTATTTTTAAAACTAAAACTGCCAGTAACAGTTCCAATAACCACATTTTTTTCACACAGAAGGAGTAAAAAGACAAACAGAAGATTAAGAATTTATTGAGAAAGAAAAAGAGAACTACTATTGGAAATATGGAGTACATTTAAGAGAAGCAGCGATGCACCTGACCTATTTTTATGCTCTTCCATAAACATTCCATTGGACTACATTAGAAACAGGACAGTAAGCTAGATGAACTCCTCTTCCGAAATAGTCATACTATTTTATGCTCTTATGAATACTGTGAGTCAGTCATTAGCCATAATGGGATTAGTGAGAGGATACAAAAAAGCTTCACCGTTCATGCTCTTAACAAAAAATTTAAAAATCTTGACTTCCCAGAAGCATCAAGTTGTCATTATCAGAGCTCTTCAATCAATGTAAAACAGCTCATGCTTTACAACATTTGGCACCAGAATCTGAAATACCCAAAATTAGATGTTTGTTTCTGCCCTTGTGGACTGAAAAGCCCAACATAAACTGAGGTCATCATCTGCAGCTCTGTTTTTGGAATCACAATTGCAGCCTTCAGTTTAGAATTACTGTCCTGTTATAAAACAGGAAAATAAAAGCTGATAATAAGCAACATAACCCTTTTTGAAGAAACTGCTCAAGCTACTCACTATATTTCCATCAATACTTTGTTTTCCATCACTTTTTGTGACAGACTAACAATCAGTAACTATTTAAATTCATCTCGGAAACCAGGATCTACAATTATTATAATTTATTAAACATTGCGAAAATCATTACCTGTGCTATTTGCAATACTAAACTGCACTGAATTACGTGTTTTCCCTTAGATCTCTTCATCACTGAACTGTATACATTTATTACCTAAATAAAGACACTTCTAACTCTGCAGAGACTTGATAATGAAAGTAAACATACTGTACAAAGCCAGAGGCAGTAATGGGAAATAGTGAGACAGTCTGCGTTACCGGGATTTAAATATTGTATTTATATTGCCAACTCTGAAACTTACTGTTTTAATACACACTGTAACAATCCACCACCGAGACTGAGTTTAAACTCTAAGCACCCACATACCTCACACCTTGATGAACTTTGCAAATCTCGGTGCATCATTAAGTCGTAAATCTTCCAGAGTACTTAGCTATTTTAGCTAGATCAAAGTTGTTGGAGCTATACCTATTATCTCTAATCCACTTACTGGAAGAACATACCCTAATGCAAAAATCAACACAAGCAACTGTCTTTAACAGTTCTTTTCCTGTTGGAACATCAGGTTAAGTTCAACATTTACTCCAGCTATCAGAGAAAAGCTAAGAATTTTTAAAAGCTAAAAATTTAATAGTAACTTCATTTCAACATGAGCATTTGAAAAGGGACTTTGTCAAATGCTTTTGGAAAATCCAACCAGACTAATCTTCCGTGTCTACATGCTTCTTGATTTCAAAGAACTCCAAGAGATTAATGAGCCCTTCACTTCATAAAAGCTGTACTGACTCTTCCCCAACACGACATGTTTCTCCATGTTTCTTCTAATTTTCTTCTTCCAAACAGTTTCTACCCATTTTCACAGTACAGATGTCAGCCTGTCTGATCTGTAATTTCATGATCTTCCCTGGAAACCTCTTAAAACACTGGCACCACACTAACAACTTTGATAGTCAGTTTTAAGTGAGAGGATACACACAACAATTAGCAGTTTGGATATATCAACTCTTGAGATTTTTCAGAACCCTTGAATGAATATCACCTCTTGCTGGTAATTTTTTTTTTTTCTCATTTTGCCTTTCCTGGGTAGTATCTTCTATTGGCATTTCAGTTAGAGATTAATTCTGCAATGAGTCCTTCATAGAGAAGTGTTTCATGTGAATCCTTAATCTCCACAAGTAAACGGATGCAAAAACTGATTTAGTGTTGTGGCTTTCTTTCTTTTCCTGGGGCTTTCCTTTATACTTTGATCAACCAGTAGTCATACACACTTTTTTGACAGGCTTCCTGTTTCTGGTGTTTTCAGAAAATAGGTTACTATTATTTTTAAGTCTGTGCAGGTTGTTCCTGAAATTCTTCAATGTCGGCTTTCTTGTATTTTTTATCTAACCATAGCAGGGTTAAATATCTATCCTATCTTCCTCATTTGCAGGTGACTTCAGCTTTTTGGAAGATGTCACCTTCTTCTGAACAGTACTTCCTCCTTTTTGTTCTTCCCAAGTGTTTTTTGATAAGTGGTACATATTTACTTCAAGTCCCGTGTCTCATATCTTTAGAGTGTCTATGATGTCTGTCCTTTTGAATACTTCTCTTAACTTCTTGTTTTAACAAGGCTCCTTATTTTTATGTAGCTATGCTCTTAGGTAAAAAAGGAATAATAGCTTTTCAATCTTCTGTGCAAGGCCTAAGTTCTTTGTTTTATAAGCCAGATGACAGTAAGAGTTAAACTGTAACATGGGACACCCTGGAGCTGGACTCCAGAAGACCGATGGGCTCAAGAACAAAATTCTGAACCAATCAGGAAACAGAACACAGCTATCAGAGTCTATGACAGTCATGTATTCCTCAGAAAAGGTACCAGATGGAAAAATCCAGATTTTCTTCAGAAAATCTACACAAAGCAGACAGTGGTCAGATGTTTGATTACAGGAGATTGCTGACCATCTTGAACTCAGCCTTCTCTGTCACAATCAGAAACTGAGTATTTAGACCAAAAGAAAGTTATGCAAGAGTTAAAGTAACGTATTCACTCAGTTTGAGGAGATAAACTGGTAATTACCAGCACTGGATCTAGTATTTTTTGGTTACCCCAGAAGTTTGCAACCTTGAAGGGTGATTTGTGGAACAAAGGTTTCTTAACCGAGTGACTCTGACACATTAGTAAGAGATGAAGCAGAAAAGTCTTCAGCTACTTGTTATCTCAAGATACAATTCTATAACCACCACAGAATGACTGAAAACCCTCTTACCGTATTTGCAAAGTAACCATAAGCAAGGACCTACATCAACAACAAGGTAACTAATACAGATTTTATGAGCTAAACATAACTCAAAATAGATCTGCTAATAACATGAAGTTAACTTCCACGTGATTGCATACGAAATTTGCTGTATTGAGTCAGTAGTTGAAATGAGCCAACAATAAGATAAACATATTTAAACTTACTATAGAGCTACTAATCACCAATCATATGGTGTCTTCCAGTTAACTAGTTTTGCTGTATTTTAATACCTCTCATTTTCATCATCTCACAACCCCCACCATCAATAAACACAGCCCTACTCTTGAGCCTATCCCTAGGGTGTGTATACAAAATCTATTCATCTTATCTGATTTCATTTGAATCAAGTACAGACCTCCTATACTGTAGTCTGCAGACATGTTGAATTAAAAAAACAAACACACCACCAGAAACTGTGAAAGAATGGATCCAGCAGCATTATCTAATTAGGATTTAATAACATTTAATCCTAATTATTGTGGCAACATTATTTTATCTTCTTGCACACAGGTACAGTACTCTGCCTTTACTGTGTTAGCTTTCCTCTTAGAAGTAAATGCTTGCTTGCACCTCTATCTTCATCAGATGGGACACTTGATCCTCCACTAAGGGCAGACAGAGACAGTTAAGTTCTCAACAATATCTGGCTTCATTTGTATGGTCCTCTAGCATACCTTTGCAGTGCTATTATACTCATCACTGAATAATGCTGCAGACTTAGGATGAGATTTTTTTTTTTTTTCCTCTTGCCATAGAATAACTTTTTAAGGTTTACTTACTGTTTATCTTAAAGGTTATAAGACATTTAAAAATAAACATGCAATGGTGTGGAAGAGGCACTTGCCTTAACTCCAAGCTTCAGTCTGCAGCACTGATCAGTGATGGGTGTGATGACACCAACAGAGTGCATGCTGAAGTATCACATAAAGGAAGCTGAAGTTCATGAATGAGAGGGAAAAATAAAACATTGTTAAACAGTGAAAAGGTGTTAGGGTGAAAAATACTCAGGAGCATGGAGAAAAATAGAAAAATACACAGCTTAAAATTCTGTCTTTCTCAAAAATTCCTAGTTATATTTGTTTTTCATTATTCTGAAAAGACACCCCAGCTCCTGTAACATGGATAAAAGCAAAAGATCCTTTTATTTCCTGGATAAACTTCTGGTTCCAATAATGCTGGTAACAAATTACTCATTAAATTCAAAACCACAATATTTTAACCCACGAATAGTACTAGCCTTTATCACTTATACCTCCTCCATTAATGTAGCAGTGAATGGTGACAATTTAAGCAAGCATTATGCACTATTTGTTTACATGTAAAAACCCCAAGTATCTAGTGATATGCTAATTAACTTATTATCATTTGCCTCACTGTTTCTTTAAAAAATGTATGTACCTGTGCTACGCTGAAAATATTCTCACCTTTCCATGTGCCCCTGCAGCACTGCACTCTTTTGTAATTATTTCAATGCAGACTGACTGTCCCACTGTAAAGATCTTACATCCTTTCTCACTTTACAGAGCAACAATGAGTCCTTCAAAGCGCTCCCAATGTAAACAAATTCTGAATAATTAAAAATTTTGGCTAAATATTGCTATGCTTATTATCATTTTATAAAAAGGAGAGTATTTCTGACAAGTAAGAATCCCTTCATTAGCCAAAAACATTGTGATCCTGAAACAGCAGTACTTTGAGACAGCATTATGTGTGCTACATTAAGAATGCACACAGGGTAATGACAGCCTATGCATTTATCGTACTAACAAAGGATTATTTAATAAAGATCTAACACAACCTCTGTTATCAACATGTTTTCATACTTACAGTACTTGACACACTGGAAGAACATAGTTATATATTTTTGACCTATATTTAGGCCTAAGCCAGCAGAAAATAAGAGTAGGTAATCATTTGACAGTACATCTACCCTTTCTTAATTCTGGATAAGGCTTCTCATTATTAAGCTGAATTTTACACCCACCTGTTAATCAATCATGTCAAAAAAATCCCCAAGTCAAAACCAACCACTGAGATAAAATGTGTCATTTTGAGGGCTCACTATATTAATTTACACCAAAGACACACAAAAAGAACACTATCAATGACAGTATCAGACTTTAAACATCTGCCACTATAGCAAATATCAATATGTGAGCTAAATAGCTTCACATCTCTTCTCCTCTCCTTGAGGAAAGGATGGTATGGACATCTCCCACTGTTTCACAATGTGATTTCAGAAACAAGACCTATCAGTATGGCTCCCATGGTTGATTCCGTTTTGTAGCATACCCTACAGATTTTAATTGCTTAAAACCTTTTGTCAAACTGGACAGAGTATTGGCAAGACCAAATTTTCACAAATTGAAACACATCTCATTATTTTAATTTGTAAGTTTTACTCAATGAAAATCATCTTGATTTTTGCTTATCTTCAATATAATTTAGAGCTAGAAGCACTACCATACTCTGTCTTTGCTTGAAATTCAGTCTTTATCCTTTAGGGAAGAGGAGATAGAAAAATGCTTTGAACATGCCACTTAATAAATGTTCTATTATTCTTACATGTGAAAGTAAAGTATAGATTTCTAAAGTACACAAACATTCAAATCATGTGTAGACTACAAGATGCGGGGAAAAAAATGTATGGGTGAGACAAAGAGCAAACCAAACTTGGATTGTAAAGATTTCTGGAGTCATGAGTCACCTCTATCTAAGTGATGTTCAAAGAAAAAATTTAGTCCAGACTTACAAAAAGATTTTAAGTATCTGGAATAGCTTAATAACTAACAAGCAGCATCACCATATCAGAACAAACTGCAGGTAAAGACATCTCCATCAACAAGACAGAACTTCATTACATAAGTGTTACAGGTGTAATCCTAACAATCAAGCTTGTTTGCATCCTAATTATAGTGATATCCTATAAGCTGCCACTAAGAGGACATATACCACTATCTCCTTGTAACTGTGCTACCATTCCAATCAAATTCTGTTGTACCTACATCATCACTGAACTACATAAACTCTACCTAAATTGTTAATTACCAATGAGTGATTTTTGGACTTTGGTATAGCATTATTCTAAAGCTACTTTTTCTTTAGAAAGCAGTTTAAAAGATATATATGAAACTGGGCTACTGGTTTCTTTTCCTTCATTTTCTTTCTTTAAATAGCAAGAACTGTTTTAAAACAGTGACTTGATCCTGCAAGGTGAGATTTCTCATTTTAGTGCACAAAATTAATGTAAAATTATCCTAGAAAAGTTTACTTACTGTCAGATGATATATCAAATTAAAGAAATCATTAATAAATAAAAGCTCAATTACTCTGTGCCAGATTACTTCAGTGAAAGTAAGGAGGACATCTCAAAGGTGGCTGTAAATCAGTATTTCTCAGTATATTAGTTCTCGCTTCCTTCTTGCAAAATGTTTAATTTCCAGTCTCTAAAGACACAATTTACATATTTACTGAAGTATAAGGGCTGAAGTTAACATTATAGCTGCTTATAGATGTAAAAATGCCTAATCAAATGAGATCTGTAAGAAAGATATAGCAAAGGAAAAGGAAAAGCATGTATAGAATTTACCACTTCAAGGTGCTTATAAAACTACAATTCCTAAAAGCAGTTCCTGACATTTTTCTATTCTGTGTTGAGTCAAAGCCAAAAGGCCCACAAACTGGAAAACGTAAAGTAGCAAATTAATGTAAGAGGTTTATAGATATGCAAAAAGTTTCAAGTTACTGCAAAACAGATAAATTAATACATCCTCTTCATGTTAAATCCTCTTGATTATAATCACTTTGCCTTCTCAAGTGTACAAACACTTATGTATTTGCATGCAGTATATTAATCTATGTTTTACTCAGTATGAAAACACTATCAGTTGCTGTACATTCATGGGAATAACTTTCAAGTACATGTAATGAAGCATGAAATAGGAAGTCACAGGTTAAAATGACCTTTCAAAACAGGCATGGTACTGTATATTATAAAAAGAAAGTCTTTCAAATAGCATATAAAATAACCACAAAGGACTACTCACCATATCATATGCCGTTACAATCTTTTTCAAGACCTCTGGAACAATCCCTTGGAGCTCCATAGTCGGATACTGATCATTGAGATTCACTACTACCAAGGGTGTATTATCAGGCCCAACCAAGCGCATAGACACTGCCAAAATGCACTGCATAAGATTTGCTACAGGAGAGAGGCCACATAATTCTTTGAATGAAACTACTGCATTCTGCAAAAAGGAAAAAAAGAGTTTCCTTTACAGTTAAATATGAATTTTAATGTCTCATTCTTTCAGGATAAAATAATTCACTGTTATAGATGAGCTACAATGTGGAATTACCACAGATTTTCCCTGAAGAACTGGCAGTTTTCCAAATCAACCAGTATTAAACATATATTTTACCAAAAATGTTAAAAATTCAAACATAATTCAATACTTGCCACAGGAAAAAAAAAAAAATCTATTTAGGACAAGTATATCTGGTTTCTCATCACTACCAAAATTAACCATACAATAAATGAATTCTAGAACATACTGGTTATGTATTTTGAAAAAATCTACAAGCATTTCGAAGTAATTTTTAAAATGCCACCAAGAGAAACAAAATATTAGGTGCTGAATGTCCCAAATAAGCGAAGTAAAGCGGAAGGAGGAATTCAGCCCATTTGTAACTTTAAACATACCTGAACTACAGTCCAGACGTGCTGTGGATCTGCTGGCTCCCATTTGGTGTGATTCACAAACCCAGCACTCCACTATTGATGTCATTCCTATCACAGAATCACACTTAAGTGAATTTTTAAGGTACTTAAGATAAATACCAATTTTGTACCTTTCCCTAAAATTTATTATAGCTGTATTTTATATCCAAAATGGTAGAATATAAAACCATACATTTAAACTTGAAGAAAATTTCCAGTATTAGAAATACAGTGTGACTCCAAGTAGCCACTGAAATTCCATGGTGGGAATATTCTCAGCACTGTAATGAATTTAGGATTTTTGTACCAAGTGGGAGCTGGTGATCTATGGCAGGTCTGGAGTTTGTGTTCCTGTAGGAAACAAAAACAAAAAAACATGGTATATTTAAGTTACAAATGTGCTCAGTGCTCCTTTCTCTCATGTCTTATCCAAGCAGGGTATCTGACACAGATTTTCATTTTAATCAAAACCACTTTCCATTTTGTTGGCACAGTAAGACTCATTTGTGGACAAACTTCTTAGAGAGACATAATGCCAAACTTAATGCAAACAAGAATCAAACATGACATATTTTGCTGTCCCTTTATGGGACAAAATACCCAAAATACCCAGACTTCAAAATATGTGTATATATAGCATATTCACGCAAAAGTATGTGAATACTAAATTACATCTACTACAGTCACTTACAGCATACTTTAAGTAAATATTTAGTAGCATCTAGTAATGTCCAGGAAACAAACTACTTTTGTAACTGTACTACACCTTAGTGACACAACAATTACATAGCTGAAAAGACAGACCCTGGGAAGTCCATTCAAACAGATTTTGTTTGAGATAAACATCATGGGAAGCCATTATGAAGAACAATTCTGCAGAGAGGTTAACGAGGACCCAGGGAACATATATATTAACTAATGGCAAGCAAGACAGAACTATGGCTATAACTCTTGCCTTTGGACTTCCAACACTATATCCAGAGACCATCCCTCATACTGTCAAGCAATTTAAACATGCAACATCACATCAAGTTTAATCACTCATGTTATTCTTTTATCAGTGATTAATATGTAACAATTTATGACATCAGCTTTTCTCACAGTAATGAAGTACCTAACAAGGAAGAAAAAAGGCTAGTTATTTGTATACAGATTTACAGAAACCATTAAACTCACTGCTGCATGCTTTTTTTTTTTCTCTTCTTCTATCTTACATTTTAAACAATAAAACTTTGCTCTTTATAATCTGGCTTGTGTGGACATTATTTCTGTATCATAAAAATCATAACCATTTATAACACAAAATTTCAGTAATATAGAAATTAAACAAAACTCCCATTCCCTGACACAAATTGATATTTACTTTGAGTGGTTTGTTTACTCTTATTAGCCGTAAAACCTTAGTTACGCAGAGTTTAAATTGTCCACATTATATAATCTGTCAGTAAAGCTATACAAAACTAATATTCCCTCATGTACCTAAAATATCTTCTTGATAGCATTTTGAGAGATGATAATGATTAATTTAGTTGATAGCACAACTTTGAGAGAATATATAAAATACCTTTTAATATCTCATGTTCAAAGAAACCACACTGTAGAGCCTGTTTTCAATTATATCAGTTCTGGAAAATACTGCAGCACGCACAGTAAAGGAGTTTAAAGTATCTACAAAAAACTGTACGTTTTCACTGTTTCCTCAAATTTTAGGTTCAGTTCTTCCTTGAAAGGTATCTTAAAATACAGAATCCTTTATATGACAGAATTCTAGCCCTTGGGTTTAACTACAGGTACAGTTCACTTTACATGTAGCCCATAATGCGAAACACGAGTCAAAACAACATCCCCGTATTTTTTTAATAGTCTTTTAGTATAGCAATTTTGTATACCAAGTGCAATGGGAGAGCTTCATAATGCTGTACTAATTTCTTCTTTCATCTTAAAAAAAAAATTCTTTTAATACTGTATTACTATTAAAATCTCTTCAATATAAGATTATTCACAAAGAAAATTTAGCTACACTGATGTGCCTTTAAAATCCAGAATCAAGTCTCAGACATTTCCTTTAATCAGTTTCCCCTCAACATTACATAAGAGGATTTAATAGGTCACTTAATTTGAAACTATGTTTAACTTTACTGATCACTGCTAGTATTCCATCAGAAGTTTATAGATAGTTAAAAGCTTTATTAAATAAAACATGACTTTACAACTCACTTTAATCTATGTCTGTAACGGTTTATTTACCTGGAATCTTTATTGGAATCTCCAAACAATGCATTTTTGAAGCGGGATCTCTTGGCTTCCACAAAAACAAGCACCTCAGCCTGTACTTTTCCTGAAATTCAATGTGTTTACCACACGCGACCTTTAAGGTAAGGTAATTTCTTCTAGGGGATGCCTTCTAATACCTTAGCGCTAATTCCATGTATTTCTAACATATTGCTGCTAGGAAGAATCATGAAAAGCAAATGGTCTTTCTGAAAGTAGTGCCTTCTATCTGGGAATGAGGAAAAAACAAAACCTCAGTGAAACTATGCTAAACATACTTTCACATACAGGAAGTTTTCTAATAAGCAGTAAAGTCTCCTTTTCCGATCAGTTGTATCTTCCTCCTGTGTTTCTATTTACCTTAATTTTCTGAAACTAAAATATTGCCATACTTTCCTCTAGCGTATATTTAACATTCCTTCAAAGATGTAGGATGAGTCAACAGGCTTAAGTTCTAACACTGGCATCATATTTACAGTCCACATTCAACAAAATATGCATATGCATCCAAGGTTACCTCAGTAGACAATATCACCTCAAAGACTGCTCTGACATAATCCATTTTTAAAGCTGTTCAGCACTGGACTCAAATCATGTAACTTACAAAATGCAGCAAGACTCTTAAAAATATATTCCATATACATCATAATACAAAAATACAAATAAGAACTGATAAATTCATTGTAAAAACTGTACCTGCATATTTTCTCTCAAATCCGTGGCATCCCGAATGGGTTGGAGAGCATTCTTGAACACTTCATCTACTGTTTTAATCCATAATGTTCTCATAGAAGCATATTCCCTTGATTTCTTGCCCTTCCTCACAGAGAGGCCCCGCTTATGAGGTTTCCCACCACCCCTTCGATTAGTAATGGCCACATGCACAAACAAGGAAGCATGTGCTAAAATTTCACCAGTTAAAGACTGCAGAGGAACGTGCCTATAACCAGTCTGTAGACACTCAAAGGGAATAGTGTATTGCCCGATAAACTCATCCCCAATGTAATCATCATCCAGTACTACAAAACGCACCATAGCTAGTTCTGGTAAATTTATTTGAAATTCAAAGCTTTCATCAAAAATTGGATTATCCCCATTCTGATGCATAGTTTTCGTCCTTTGCTCTGCACAGTCAGCAGGGATTCCATGTATTTCAACATAGACATAAGGATCCACAACATCACCTTTGGCACCTGATCCTTTGGGTTTAGGAAAGTTTTGCCCACTAATGATTTTAATATGAAGCAGCTGAGGCGAAACTCCAGGCACAGTGTCTTTCGTATTCGCGCTAAAGAAGGATACTTCTTCTCTCATGATAGCAGGACGAAGGACATAGCCACAGTTTCCATTTTGTCGAAACCAACCAATGTTAAGATCCATCATTAAGCCAGGTGTTTGAAAGTTCATTGCTACTATCTGACAACCACATTTCCAAAAGTCCTGGGGATTCATATTACTAGAGTCAATCCTCATAGGACTAGGGAAAACTCTCGCAAGAAAACGTTTGTTATAATTTACAAAGTCTCCTGGGTTTTCATTGGCGTATTTGCTAGCAAGCACTTCATTAAACGAGCACACTTCCCAGTACTTCTGGAGCTGAAATGAAACTTGAAACTCTTTGAACTGAACTGATTTACATATGCTTACCAACTCAGAGAGTTCTTTGCAGAGCTGAAATCGTTTCCCCATCATTGAGTTTTGCTGTTCTATCCCCTCTTTCCCCACTCTCTGTGACATTTCTGCTCCTTCATCTTCATCTGTAACATCTCCCTCTAGTCCAGAACAATTAGAGGAAAGCTTCTTTGCTTTAATTAGTATTTTCCCTTTAAGCGATTCCGGTGATGGAAGATAAGACTCTTCAATGTTTGGAGACTGCGTATGTAGTTTGTCCCCCAAAATTTTCTTCATGTGTTGTACCATCACTTTCTGCTGCTTAATAGAACAATGATTTTCTAAACACAAAATAAGGGGGTATTCTGAAGCAAAAAATGCGTACTTGTTAATAATGTCAATCACACTACGGAAGACAATCTGTGATGTCATTGTATGCCCTGTATAAATCACAGGCTCATTATCTGGACCATCCCATACATCCAGTTCAACACTTCGACAACCCATTTTAAGAGCACGAATGTAACCTGTGATGTCAGAAGGGCCTCGAAACTGATCCTCTATCAAGTATGTATTATGAGATGAATTTATAAAATAATGAGATAAAGGTTGTTTCATATCTTGACAAACTTTTTTATGTTCTGGATCAAATATGTGGCAGTCTGGTGAAGTAAGGTAATTCGTAAATCCATCTATAGAAAGACAACCCTTTTCCTGGCCCTCTTTGGCTGGCTCGTATTTCTGAATAATTTCAAGGCTTATTTCTTCTGTGACATGTGCCATACCCTGTTCTGCTTCTAAAAACATCATGAGGTCCTTGGTATCTAGGAATTCTTTATTGCTTGAAAACTGAACCAACAGGAAATAGATTTCAGGTCTGGTACAAAGCTCATGAAAAACTTCAATAAACTCTTCTTTTGTTACTTCTGTACCAGTTTTTTCCTTGGATCTATGTAACTCCTTGAATTTTAGTTCAATTTTATTAGTTTTTAGACCAGGATTTAAGTCTTTTATAAACTGTACAGCATTACACAAGGGTATATGTCCCAAATTATCTACATCTGATTCACTAAACATTTGTGAAAGCCATGAAGTCCGCATATTATCTTGAGTACTTTCTATCATATCTAGAGTATGTTTTCCGTAAGAAATCAGGTATCTTAAGCCAGTAACCCAAATATTTGCAATGTCTGCTGAGTTAGCAACAAGATCTAGTGACTCATAGTTTTCTCCATATATAATTGAAAATGCACAGTCTTCTGATATCTGGTCATATATTCCATTGCTGCGAAAAATATCTGTATTTTTTCCTGTTCTTACTTCTTTGATTGATTTAATATCAATCTTTGCTTTTTCAGAATCCTTTTTCGAAGGTTCCCAGCGTAGAGACTGCATATCTGCATCTAAAAGAAAATACCGATGATACACCCTGGAGTTGGATCGAATCTTTTTGAGCTCAGAGCCTTCAACCATCGCATTTATACAGTCACTTGCACTGCTGATCTTTTTCTCAGTTGGCATACTGCTAAACGACACAGTCTTTTTCCGTTCTCGTTTTTGTTTTGTACCATCCTGGTAAAGAAGGAGGGGGAAAAAGAAAACATGCATTAGTATGATTTTGCTCAACATTGAAATAGGTTTCAACTTAAAGCTGAAAGTTCATACAGTAGTTCAAAAAGGTCTAACATCTGTGCAATGACCAGTATGATGGAAATTCTTACTGGAATCATGACAAATGAAAACACTAATAATAGCTTAGTATTTGTTCTTGTCTATATAAGTAATCTTCCAGGGGTTTTTTTTTCCTTTCTATTTTGTATGAACACAAAATTAAACAAAGCAAGTTTTGAATGCTAATGAAATAATAATGCCGTATAAATGCATTTTATTTCATCAGTAATAACCTACTTACAGAGATAATGGGTTCTACAGCCAAGGCAGTAGGAAGTAAGGTTTCCTCTGAGTCCTTATACAGCCCTACAGATACTTGCTGAACTTTTTCAGTACAGAATATAATGCTTTAATATCATGCTGACAGGATCCTTGTGAACACCAGAGAAATATTAATACACAACTAACTACACAAAATCCATAGGACATGGTCCTAATCTAAGCATACAAGACGTTAACAGCACTTACTGGGCACAGCTCCCTTCTCTACTGCACCCATCCACGTTCCTCCCACAGACTGCCCAGAGCACTGACACGTGCATCCCACCCATATACTAGGAAAACATCCACACTAGTCTTAAGAAGCTACACTGAAACACAAACGACTGGACTGGAGCAGATACAATTCACTGCAAGTTCTGAGTTTCAGGAAATATGACAGTGACTCAAGAGGGAACTGTCCAAGAGGACTAAAGTTTAACTCGCACCAAAAAAGCTGCACATTGTTAGAAGGAACTTGAATGAAAAATGCAAGAGCTGGTCAGGAAGGGAAGCAAAAGTGATTCACCTTTGTTCTTAAAACAATGAAATAACCCAGAGGTCTCAGTTTTCTAGAAAAAGCTTGGGTAGAAACCGGATATGTGAGACATTAAAAAAAAAAAAAAGCGAGAAAAAATGTCATTTACCTGCCTGTTTGCTGTTTGTATTAAAGTGAAATCACTAACAGATGACTTAAGTACAATCAATTTCACAACAAAGAACTGAATTCAAGAAACCTGTGTGCTTTCATTATCTGCATTTTCTGAGATTCAAAAAATGCTGTGTTTTGTTTTATAAAAGCGCCATGAGTCTTGATTAACTTTTAGTCTGAAATAATACTTCCATGAAATAATCTTTTTATGTTAGATACCCTGTTGAGAAGTGTTCTTATATTCTAGCACAGCTCAAAAAATTACTTTTCCAGCTTTATAAAAAAAGAATGTTGATTTTTCCTCTAAGAGTTTTCCATCTGAAGTATGTTCCAGTGCAAATCAGCATTGCTTATATGGCAGAAAGAAGAGGGAAAGAAAAGTTTTAACGATTGCTACACTGAACAGATGTTCAAATAAAAACCATCCATTACAGAATGCATTTCCAGTTCAGGGCATGTGTGCTGTATGTTTAATTTCATTAAATTAAAAATGCAGAATTCTGCTTTTGTAATTTAATTTGTAAGCATCCAAAAAGGCTTTCATTGAAAACAATTACTAGTAAAGTAGGCAGACTTAGTATTTGCTGTTCTGTGTTTGAGAAAATTATTCAACCATACGATTCTTGCACCTTTAATGACAGCAGAATTTGCTTTACACAAGTTCTCAAGAGACCAGTAAAAGTGAATAACCCTACTGAGGACTGTTTTATTTCTAACTCCAGATCTAACACCTGCAATGGATATCACACTGCGTTGACTATTGGAATCTCATTACATGTAGTTTGGGCATAAGGATTGCTTTCAAACAAAAGCAAATTTCCTTCATTTTAAAAAATATTATAAATGTGATTTTTGTTTACAACTACTTTTGTTCTATTTTAAGCCTAGCTTCTTGTCTGGCTACCTATCTACATCTTCTAACCTAAAAAAGTGGCAAGGTACAGCCTGTGAGAGACAAGAAACCAGGCCTGCAAGAAACTAAGAAAAACAGCCTGAGAAAGCAAAAGTTGAGGCTGATCGAAGAAATGCCTCAAACACTCGCAAGACAAAACTATGAGTCACAGGGTGCATAGTGTGGAGGTCGAAGCTGATAAGGCTGCCCGAGTAACACAAGATGCAGCTGGAGGACGGAGCCCTGTGGAGACAGAACGGCTCTGCTCTGGTGCACCTGGCCAAATTTCAAGGGCCATCTGTCTGGTCAATGAACTTTGCTTCATTATCCACGAAATTCATATTAAAGTTAACACCCCTCAATATGCTAACGAAGGCTAACATGATCATGCTAATTACATCATCCCATGAAACACCTTACCCCTCCCCGTACATGGGATACGTAGGTATATGGGTTGACCTAGGGGATGGACCCAAGGAAAGTGTGTATAAATCAAGGGGGGGTAAGAAAGGGGGGGGGGGGGGGGGGGGGCGGGGCCTGGAGAGCGCAGTGAAGTGAAGAAGACGGATGCAAGTGAAAAAGATGGATGCCCCCTGTGCCTCCTGGAACTCTCGTCGGCGGGATCAGTGCAGAAACCCAGACCGGTGATCTGTATTTCCCCATTCCCTCTATCTCCCTCCTTTCCTTTTTCCATTAAGAAATGCAAGGCATATTGTATTGCTTGCCACAACTTGCTAAATACTTAGCCAATTATCGTGTGTTCAATTAGTACATTGTGGGTAGATAATAAATGTTTGGACTTGGAGACTTGCTGTCTGCTCCACTGGGGATTTGCAAATCTGAGTCACTTGTCTCCCTCATCTGAGCGGGATGTGACACAGCCCCACAGAAATGAGCAATGACATTCCTGTCCAGTATTTTAGGGCTTGAAAAGAAGCATGCTGAAACCCCTTAATGCTCCAGATTTCTCAGTCACAGATCTAGGAGGGGAATGTATTTCTTGAACTCTTCAGTGAGAGACAGCTGACAGCTGAGAGATAACTTTCTGACACCAGAATCATTGAGGCCTGGAAAGTATTACTTTGCCTGACCACGATCCCTATTTACCAAACAGAAGGAAGCTCTCTTCTCTACAGTCAAGATTGTGTCTGATGCAAGACACTGATTAGCAAGGGAATTAAAAAATCTGCCATTTCTTGATGCTGTCTGATGTAAATAGGTCCATCTCAAGGCAACCCCATTCCCAACTCTAGTTACCTAAAGACTGAATTGGAGTTTACACATGCGGAGAAATAATTCAATCTACCACCTGCAAGATACTTTGCTTGCCTGCCAGATAATTTGAAGCCAGTTCAACAGTATTCTGCATTTCTGCAGGGTAAAGCAATCATAGCACTTGGCTTATTCTTATAAAGCCTGCTGGTGGTAGACATCACTGCCTGAATGTGATGACCACCAAGACAAATTTTAAAATATTCTTGTGAGTTTCACACAGCTCTGAGCTCCAGAGCACCCTCTGTAAATTTTTGCTTCTCCAGAGATCCTGAGCTACCAGATTGCCTGTGCAAGTCCCCATCCTGACAGAGACATGGCGGTCCCCATCAATATGCATACACAGAAGAACTTAAAAGATATTTTCTCAAAGACACTGGCCAGAATTATCCACCTGTCTGAAAGAAACAGAAAAGAAACTCTCACTCATAAGCAGAGAATGTAATTGCATAGAGTATGCTCAAACTGCATGAAACAGGTTTGTGAGCCTCAGAGAAGGAGGCAGATATATTCTGCTATACGATGTGGACGATTTCACCCTGCAAGTGGGATAGCATTCATGAACTGGATTAGGTCTCTCATGGCCTTAATTCTGTCCTGAACCAAAGAGTGACACATCAGAAAACTGTATGTATCTGAACAAACACAGGAGTGACTTCTTGGCATTCATGAGACTTACAGTGTTCTTGATGCTGTTAAAGATGCTTAAGTGAGACTGGCTCTACAGTGCAGATGCATTACTCTGTCCACGGCAGGAGCTGCAATTTTTGTGCTGAAACAACTTTCAGAGCCATTCTAGGATCTCTCACACAATGAAGACCATGGCAATCTTCAGATTATAGTAGGTATTGTCATCACAACTCAGGGCTTCCCCTGAAGACCACCTGTTCTTCACAAGCCTTTACCACTGAAACCAGAATGCCCACCTCATCAACACATTTCCTAAACCCATGTGTGTCACATCCAAGGTCACCTGCAAGAAGTTCTGAGAAACAGACCAGACCACAGATAAAATTGTTGCAAAACTCTGCTAATATTCACTACAAGTGATATCACAAAGAGTTTCACTTATCCAGGAGTTTGTAGCAACAGAAAGCAAAGTAGCAGTTTAAAAGACAGAAATAATCCCAGCTGATATCTATGGCAATTAAGAGACAGAGACAGCTGGAGAAAACAGCTTAGGAGAGCAAACAGGGAAGAGTATCTTGATGACAACTTTTTTTTTTATTCCTCTCAAGGTACTGACAAAGAAATGGCTGTGTGGCTAAGACAGCACTATCTACAAAACAGAATTGTGGAGACAACCAAGAATCTTGAATTGAACACTGAGACACACACACATCATTCCTGAACAGCAAAGCTTTTAATATATGCAACTTTATGACAAAATTACTTAAAAAGCAGTTCCAATAACCACAGGTACCAATAGGCACAGTGGCAGAGTTCAAACAGAGATTTGATAACGTAATAGATCAGGATGATAGAGGAAACAATGAATAGTGCAAGGCTTGTAAACATCTACAGAGGGAAAGTATGCAGAGAGTGAACATTACAACCCGTAAATGGCCAAAAGAACCACGCCTCAGAAGACACCATGGGGAAAGCAGTAGTTCAACATTCAATCCCAGAGTTACCAAGAAGTTTAGGTACTGTTTGGTACAGTGGAATCTGGAACACTTTGGGAAGAAACTTACACCCCAAGGCAGGGGCCTGCCACTCCCCAAGGTGGGAACCGAGGGGCTGCAACTGGAGCACTGTACAGGACAGTCCTTCCATCAGTCAACACAGAACGGTCCTTACACTTGTGGCAGGAGCACCCCCCACACCCAACAGGGGATAGGGCTTTTAACGTGGCAGCTGCCAGCTCTTTTGTGCCCTTAGTTTTGCACCTCTGGTGGCACACCGTGGACCAGCACGCTCCTCACCACCACTACCACCATATCCCCAGTAGTGGGAAGAGGGAGGTGGGGCCCCTGGCCAACAGGCAGGGTCCCCAGCCAATGGGGCACCTTGGACTGGGGGAGCCCTGGGACCATGACCAATGGATGACCATAGTTCAGATCTGACCAGGCTATAAAATAGGGCCCCTGCCAGAGACCCCCTCTGAGTGGTGCTCCTCGGAGCAGAGGGTCTGTGATCAGAAGCCATCCCCTTGGGACTGGGACACTGCCCAAGGAAACTTCCTGGGATTGAGTAACCTCACCCCCCCACCATGGTGAGTGAAAACTCCTTCCGGATATCCTTGAGTGAGCCCTCGCCTCCTCTGGGTGAGTGATTACATCTTCTGGGTACCATTGAGTGAGTCTCCCCTTCAGTGGGTGAGTATGTGCACACTTTGGAGTCACCATTCTTACATGTCATCATTCTTCTGTGTCATTGTGTAGTAATAACTTCCCCAACTGGTATACTGAACTTAAAGTTTGTTAAATGTTATAATGTTATCCGAGCGTTGTTTTGGTTACCCCCATCATCTCGTTAGTTTTGGCTGTTTGGATTTGGTTCCAAATTAAAGTTCATTCAAGTTTATTATCTGTGTGAAGCCACTTTGGTATACTGCCATAACAACACTCACCAATGCAAACTTCAGAGATGGGTGCCTGCGATCTTGCCTCTCCCCACAACTAAAGCAGCTACCTGCAGCTTTGAGGTGGTAGTTATGCCAACTGTGTTTTGAAGATTAAGGCCTCTATCTGCACTTATCCCAGTAAGATACTCCTTTTGGGACAGAGGACTTACACGGAAAAGACAATGGTAACAAGAGGAAGTGTCAGAATGACATATTTTTAGAGCACTCGAGCACTCGTCTGGGAAGTGAAAGTCCCTGATTTCATTACTCCATGAACATTTCACTTGGTGACCCTGAATGCAAAACGGACAGTCCATGCAGCAGGGACCTGAACACTGAATTTTGTCCTCTCAGAGGAATACCCACCTGCCCTGGTGACAGATCCTGCTGCTTCTTGTTTATGCTCTAAGCATACAAAATTTCCATTTGTGTTTATATACCAGAGGTTCATCAGAAGCATGGCAGGTAGCTCTATCCTAGCCTTGAGAGCTAGCACATGAGGAGCTGTGTGTTTGAAGATCCCCAGGTAGAAAGACTAGAGCCCAATCACTCAATGAGTATGTGAGTGCTCTGCCAGCCAAGCAACTACATAAAAAACAGAGCACAAGACACCTCCTTTCAACCCCAGCACCTCACCACAGGCTTTTTGATTGTAAATGTTTGTGCTTTGACAACCTGTGAAGAAACTCACACACCTTGTGGCAATGATGGCACACAGTCCACAGGAGCCAGTCCCGAGAATGACTACTTAATTAATCCCAAACAGGCTTAGAAACAAGATGGATGCTGAGCCATTCAGCCTAGAAAAGGTGGCAATGTCCATACACATGTGTAGTAACAAGATTGCAATCTCATACAGTGTCTCAAGAGCTTTTAAATAAATCAAAATTTTTTTTGCATGTTTCTGAATTAAATGACATGTTTGTGAATCTGAGGGTCAGTGTTGTGGCAATACTCTGAACAATTACTGGTGAGTATGTGAGAGCACAGGACATGCCTAAGTTTCGTTGATCTTATTTCTTTAAAATCACACTATTATTTAATGTCATATAGCGTAAAAGCTGTTTTAGAAGTAGTTTAATGTACATCTGTAGCCAACAGCTGCAATACAAGTCACTACTTTATGATGGGAACAGACAGTCTAATAATCTTCACAATGAACACAGAGTGATCTACTCTTCTGACACTATGCAAGTCATTGATGACTTGCTTTTATAGCACATGTGATACTTACGTAGCCAATTTGAGTATGAAAACTGCCTGTCTTCATCAAATGCAATTCAGCAGCAATTGCAAAATCACCTCGTTTAACAACATGATGTATAACATAAGCCTATTTCAGGAAGTGGTTAGTTTAAAAAAAAAAAAATGAAGCTTTGTTTATTTAATTAAGATTCCTAAGCATTTTTCTTCAGAACCCTACAAAACAAAAACCCAGAATTTTATAGATTTTCTTTATACTCAAGACAGCATTCAGATATGTCTATATATAGTCAGCTCTATTCAAAGGAAAAAAACAGAGATATTTAAGGCAGTATTTTAAAACATTCAATTTCTACATGCATTTTAATAAAAATACGATAATATCAGTGATTTGTTCTTTTCCAAGGTTTCGCCTGTGGTTTTAGAGATACAAATGCAGATATAGATCAGCAAATGAACTATAAATGCAACGGCAGTATCATATTATCCTTCTCTTTATAAATATTTTCATCACAAAAATATTTAGGGCTTTCTTTGAAAATATATCTTTAACTGATACAGCAATAATAAACAGGACCACTTATCTCCGCAAACACACACAAAAAAATAATTTACTATTATGTATAGGTTGCCTACATAAAGCAGTCAGCTCATTCCAGAACTTAACACGCAGCACTATAAAAGAAGCTAAGCCAGTTTTTGTGTGAAAGAGTTAGTAGAAAAAAGGAAGGAAAATAACAAGTAACTGAAATCAGCAACATTTCATCTTTCTCACACAAATTAACTTCAAAAGTTACATGCCCTTAAAGGCAGAATGAGAGTCTTCTTTGGAAGACAGTGAGGAAAAGGGAGAAAGGCGTACAGAAAAAAAGAGAGAAAGTGGGGCAAGAAAGGTATTTCACCATTAGGAACGATGTTCTCAAAGGAGGTCTACATCCTCAGTGCACCCTCTCTCAGTCTAATTCTCCTGGAATCAACAACTCAGCAAAAGAATCTGCTGACAGCCACCACTCACCATCTCCTCCAGCCACGTATCTACATTCTTCCTAAGCAGTACCTTTTAAGTTGCCATTACTAGGAGATTCATACTAATACAGTGACCCAAATTCACAAAAAAGCACATTCTTTGTAATGTTTTAACACAGCTGTCCAAAGCTTACAGAGCATGTGAAAATCAAAATAAGAAAAAGCTCTCCAAGTAATCAGCAGTTCAGTTGACAGAATCCCAAACACTTCAGAAACAGCACATAATAAATCACATCGTGTACAATAGTTTGAGAATTGAACTGTAGCCACTGTTTAACGGTACACAGCACTAAGCAGTTGTATTTAAGACAAAGTAAAGAGTCCTCAAACAAAATAATAGGCATCTGGGGGGAGACAAAACATCAGCTATTTGGAAAACACAGGGCCTCCCACTTGTCATGAATCACTATATTTGAGCTCAGCATTCAAATATTTTTCCAACTGGTACTCATGGTGTACCTGCTGTTTGCACAAATCTTTTAAGACAAACTTATTTTTTCAGTGTGTGGTGGGTTGACCCCAGCCAGACCCAGTTACACAATGTTATAAATAACAGTGACGACAAAAGAAAACTATGAAGGTTAGCTGCACAAGTAACAATTTTTTTTTTTAAATGTTTTTTTACTAAGGAAATTCAATTATTAAAGGAATATGGACACAGGGGCAAGTCTTAGCTCAATATTAAAAAAAAATTATCTATATTATTTCAGATCAGCTAATTGTGTGATTCATGATACAGCTAAACCACTTCCCTCTTCAAACCCTATTCAAAACATTAATTTTCTGTCCTGTCTCCTCCTCCTCCTGTCCCAGCTGCATCTCTCTTCTCCTCACCCCAGCTCCTTAGGCCCACATTAGCACCTCTCTGACACCCAGTAAGTTAATTTACCTCACTACCTCAGGAAACAAAAAATCTCTTTTTTGCTGCATTAGTTTTCTGCAATTTCAGTGAGCTGAAACAATTTGCCATGTGATCAGGTAAGTATCAGAGCTGGTTGAAAATAACCACTAGAAATAGGGAATTGATTAAAAAGGGGAGTAAAGAACATAATCACTCACTTTTATCAAGAAATTAATTCAATTAAAATCAATATAGTTGAAACTGTTATGTTGAAATCAGATCCTACATGACCTGACAGGAGGAACTTTATGTCATTGGGGAAAACAAAATCTATCATCTTGGTCCACCTCACAGAATGTACCTCAACAATTTCAAAAACATATTGAACATAAAGGCAAGGTATAAGGAAGAACTACTAACACCATAAAGTAACAGAACTGAGGTTCTCAGGGCTCCTTTGGCTCATTTTGTTCTGCCTCACTTCAAGAAAACAGCACACCAGAAAATTTATGAGTATGTTATGAGAGAGATCACTACTACACTACCTATTAGAAAGAGCAGAGAAAAATGGTAGCCTGTGTTGTCCTTGCTGCTTTTAAAGCAGGCGATTTTAACTCAAAGACTGTGACTGTGATGAGCAGGGAAATAACAGGACATGGTTTTGCAAATAAAGTCTAGACAAAGGCTTTCTTTGTAAAATTTCTTTCAGAAGAGCTTATTGAGTCATTTGATCAGTTTACCACGAGTAAAGAAACCATATTTTTAATATGTTTTTTTACGTTGCTGTCTTAAGTTTCCTTAGGTTCTTAAGCATTCAGATGCTCTCACAGTATGTTGCAGGGGAGGCTTCTGTGAACCTCTGCTACAAGGCAGACACTTCTTCCACCAAGATGCCCAAGACATCCACAGGCATGCTGCTGCTTGCTCCCTCTCACTCAGCTCTTAAAGATGACACAAGCTGAGCAAGGTAAGAGAATGTCCTAACTTCAATGCTAAAACTCACTAAAGCAGCATGAACACATTTCATGTCTCAAAATGTTAACTGTATTATATTCCTCGCTGTTAGTGTTTGCAAGTCATACTGGTAAGTTTTACAAAGAGAACTAAAAAAGAAATGACACCTCAGTTTGAAAATGTTCTTCACTAAAATGACAGAACAGTGATTACATAGAGCACTCCTGTTTTTCCTGGGTTTCAACAGGTGTTTTTAAGTTTTAATTCTGAGCCTCAGTTTTAACCATAACAGAAATAGTTTAGCCATCTCTTCTTAGGGCCATGTTTTTAATGGCAAAATGTATGCCCAATCTCAAGGATCAATTAATTAATTTTTAAAACCAAAACATCAAATCACAGTGGTATTTTACCATATTCATTCAGCACACATAAATCCATTCCATATGTTTTTCAGAAGAAAGTAAACAATCTGATATTGCTTACTCTGCTGAAAATAAAGTTGTAACTACTTATACTATGTTTGATTTTGACCTAAATTTTGAAAAAGTCTGTAGTAACTAAAACTTCTCCATTCTGCAGTTTCATGCTGCCAAGTACATTTGCCTTCTAGCAGCAACCACTGTAACTTTCAGAAAGTTATTTATAAAGCAATACACATAATGAGAGCACTTGATAATATTGTATCTGAATATTAAAATACGGTAGCAAAAATTACATTCAAACACCACTGGGGCATTCTTTCATATGTAAGTATATCTGCATATGTATGATATTAAAATAAAGGAGCGTTTGGTTTCAGGGGTTAATTTACAATACAGATGAGCACAGAAAAGGGGAAAAGTCTAATCTCAAAAGAAAATAAATAAGAAGCATCTAAGGAAACTACCCAGACTGCTGTGAGCACTGAGAGAGCCAAAGCCTGAGTTATGCTTGGCATCAATGTCCAAGCTTTTAATTTTATTGAGTCAGTTATAGTTGAGACTTCTGGGTAGCTTTTCCAATGAAGCAAAAGAGGTATCCAGTTTTCACAAACTCGATAAAAGCAAAACATGTCTATTTCAGATCCAAACAAGCAATATTTTAACCAAATTCATATAAACTTTAGTAACTATTTATGAAAACCAGCAGTTACTATGTACTGTTCAGTCTTAAACTGAGGAAACTACTTGATAGATGTTAAAAATTACTTGATGGCGTGAAAAGGGTAATAACCCTAGATAAACAAGTAGAAAGTATTTTAGACTCCTAATTTCTAAGAAATTATATCTGAACTATGACAAAGAGACCATTTTAACTACTATATAGAAACTGATACTTATTATAAGCATTCATTTTTTCAGCCATCAATTATCAGAAAAAGGAGTAATAGTTATATATGCTTTTAGCTTGAAGAATAACTGAAAATGACAAGGCTGATACTGCAGATGAAGGTACTGAAGGATTCGAACAAGCAAGTTGTCTCAACAGGTTTCAGTATGGCTCAGGAGTGAAGAAGCCTCTGAGTCTTTGCCGTTATCCTTAAAACCTGCAAAACGCTCTTTCTGCATATATCTACAACTATTTAAACTCTGAGCATTTTCATTTTCAGTTCTTCAGTAATGTTTTAAATATCCAAATGTTATAGCTAAGAGACACTTTCATGAGCATTTTAATCTAAACCTATCAACAAGATTTAATATGCAGAATACTACAGCAATCATTCTGAAGTTGAATCTCAGATTTTTTTCAAGTATTCATAGCTGCAAGTCAGTTCCACTGGTAGGAAGCACAGCATTCTTTCCATTTCTCATTTCAGGCATAAACAACAATTTGACTGAATTGACAAAATAAGTAACTTCTGTAACACAGCTGTCACGCTTCACAGTTTAAAGCAAAAATACAGCATGTAGGTGACTTATAAAGATAACACAGTAACCGCATTTAAGATTTTTGTAATTCCTCTGCAGAGAGCTGCTTCACCTGGCCCTGTACTGCTTCTCTTCGGGATCGGGAAGGAGAGAGAAGCCAACAAGCAGGACCAGCAAGAGGTCAGTGTGAGCACTGGCTCAAGCCTCCCTACCTCTTCCCACCCCTGTTGGTAACACCTTCCCAGCAAATTTTCCAAAGTTTCCCACAGGCATAAAGGTTGGTTTTGTTTTGGTTGGTTTGGGTTTTTTTTACCAACTTTCCTACCTAGCACACCCAGACACTATCCTATCTGACTCACAACCCACAAGGCAATTTCTGTACAGATCTGTGCAAATACAATGTGTTGATCACAAGTCAAAGACTGCTGTTACGTCTAAATAAGTAAAGTAAAATTAAATGAGGCTTTGAAAAATTTGACAATGGTGAAAAAAAAGCAAGACTCACTGAAGGTGTTTTGAAACATGAAGACAAAGGTGGCAGCCCTCTGTTCACAAAATAGGGAAACTTTTAACATGCCAGCCTCTCAATTGTTACCTTTGAGAATCAGTTCACGAACAAATTAAACTACTTCTGAAGAACTTAAGTTTTAATTATTCAAAGTAACATAATTGTATGTATTTTTATGCATACAGTATATTTCACACTTTTGTATGATTTTGAATGGTAGAATTGCAGAAGACAAGTAACAGATCATCCTGAGGGATATTATGCTGAAGGACATTTCCAATGCGAAGATTAAAGTTATTTTTAGTGAGAGTTGGGGTGCTCAAGCCCTTCTGCAACTAACTGTATGAAGTTTCATTTTATGAGTATCAACATTCATATGTTCTGCATGTCACTCAGCGCTACGGGAGACAAGAGGGACAACCACCTGACAAAACACGCCTGCAGAGTTCATGTCTTAGGGTGCCATCACAGGTACATACTCCAAGATACAATTGAAATTACACAATTTAAATACTTAAAAATCAGAAAAGAACACCTACTCCATGCAGGCAAGATTCGTATTTTTCAATGCTGCAAATGCAGACAACAAATGAAAATAATTGTGTCTGTTATAAATGACTAATTTAGCATAAAAGTATGTCGTCTCTCCTCTACTGCAGTAAGTAGTCTATATGATACTCCCTTAACTGCTGAACAACTCTTGCTCACAAAAAATGAGCAGCAAGATTGACCATGGATATGTTACATAATTTAAAGGACTGCCTTTTTCACCTCATGCCTCATCCATACATGTCAACCCACCCAACCTCTCAGCACAAGGCTATGACTAAATCACAAAATTTTACTTTCACCGATGTGACAAAATGTTCATTTCCACCTGTACTGCCAATTCATATATTTTGTCCAAATTTAAATCCAAATGTCATCTGCTCTCTTGGAAACTTCCTGGTGTCTTTTTTGCCCTTTCGTGTTGCTGAGTGTTTTCCAAAAACAACACAAAAGTAAAATTATTGCCTAAAGGTTATTTTGTACAAGTAAAACATTCAGGCTTAAGAAGAATAAAATGTAGGATTTTTTTTTATTCTAAGAACTATCATTACCTCTGCCCTGCAGCTTTCCATTCATCAACTGATTTGCTTCATTCTAGTGATTGATGAATGGTGTCTTCACACTTGCTTCTTGACTAATGGTAATTGGACTAGCAAATTTCATAGGATAACTCTAAATAAAGAGATGGAACTTCACAAGCTGAATTGTTCTGCTTTTGTGGTTTGAGTTAAGTTACTTTTTGTCAAGTAGGAGAGTGACCATTATGAATAATAACTCTTCAATGTCATGAAGAGTTCACATACATAATTCAGTACTAAGTACAAAAGTTGCAACTTTTTAAAACATACTACTTGCTAAACAGAGATTGCCTTGCAAATTCTTCTGAGTTGCTACTTCAGCCTCATTACTTAGATGGCAGTGATAATTAAACAGTGATAATTAACTGTTTATTTTTAAGGAGGACAATTCTTATGAATTAGACAAAAAAATATTTATTAGCTTACCATTGCTCAGCCATCACACAGCGAACCCAAGTACCTTTGCTAACCACACATTCCTGCTTCTGATATGTTTTCCTTGTTAATTTTCAGATGTATGCAATTTACAGTTGTCAAACAATTATAGTAAATTCTCAATCTGAATGCTATATCAACGCCCTTCTTCCCCCTTAACTCTGTTCTTTAATTATTCATAAGTTATAAGCACTTAGAAAAGAACAGTGAACTATAAATATTTAATACAAGATGCCTGTAACAGAAGGGCATGAGACTACAAAAATCAAATAGTATAAAGTATTTGTTTATCCTAAGCCAACAAACAATAAGCAAGGCATATGCTCTTTAGATTTGAAATTTATATAAATGTTCATAACGTCAACAAACCAAACCTAATAAGTCACCTGTAGGCTTTACCAAACAATCACAATTAAACAAATAAAAATTACCAGCTATAGCAGTTTTCTCCAGACTTTTACTATTTTAAAGGGGTCTGTTCATTTGCTACAAGTTTACCTTGTGAGGAATGCTGAGTAAGCTTCACTACAGGACATCACAGTTTTAAGCAGTTAAAGGATGAAAGAGTTGAAAGCAAATGCACTGAAGACCATTTCTGCAATCCCATCTACAACAGCAGCATCTTAGCAAGCAGTTGATGATCTTAATGATCTCAATATAGATTAGAATTCTAGCACTTGGGGTAGTAAGAAAGTATGCAAGAATTTCAAATATCTTAAAGTTTATAACCCTTCTAGATGTGGAGCAGGGCTACAGATTCAGTATGCACTCAAATATGGCAGGTAAAAATACTCTGACTTTTAATTTTCAGAGCTCACTGTATTTAACACTTGGTATGGGCAATAATAAAAATATAGTAATACCGTAACTGTGTGTTCTGTGGAGGAAAAGATAATTACCAGGAAAACAGGACGCTTTTTTTTAAGTCACTAAGACATACTAGGGAAGTATCACCAATCTTTCATTAAAATATTCATGCACCGTATGTCAATACACTCTATGCAGCTTTCTGAATGTCTTACACATCACAAATACTCCAAAAGTCACATTGTAGAGCACAAAAATTAACTCAAACAACATCTACAAACTAAAACCAATCACAGAAGCAAAACAATCTTCTCATCTATTTACTTCAAATTGAATTACTGTCTGCTTACTGTGAAACCAAAGGCCTCCACTGATTCTGCTCACAGCACAGAGAGATATCCTTTGAAATCAGATCAGTGTCTCACCATGAAGGCCCATCTGCCCAAACCAATGGGAAAAAATAGCATGCCTTGGGTGGTCAAGAAAAGGCTGAAGAAAAGTTTAGACAGTACTTAGAATCTATATTAATTTTCCTTATCTCAACCTTATAACCACTCACAATGAAACCTCACAGTGATTAAATGACTTCATGAGGAGAAGTTTTGTTCTTGTTCGATGTAGCAGAAAGACAGAAACTAGAATTGTTCAATTAGAGTCATCCCCACTCTCCCAGCTTCCTACATGCAACTGTGTTTATTTTCTATTTTGTTATAATTACTGATTTAACAAAACTTTCCAAACACATTTTAGTATTTCAGTAGTTTGTATTTCATTATTTCAAAATTATTTAGACATTCACCTTGAACACAGAAATATTTGTGCAAAAAATGTTTTGTTTTCCTAATACTATTATTCAGAAATGAAAATAAATCACAGTAACTACTTTTGTACATAAAGCATATGCAGATAGTATCATCAATACGTGATGGAGAGTATATTTAGATTATACCCGAAAGTTTGCCTGTACAGTGGACAGTAGCGTAAAGAAAATCCCAGCTGTAAATGACACCAGTGTAACAGAAAAGTACTAGAATGGACACAGTTATATCTGCAAATATGTCTTTTGGTTACCAAGCTTACTTCTCTCAGTAGTTAAATTACCCCAGCAAAAGAAGCAGGCTGTTAGAATCTGTGTAGTCCCTAAAAATAGAGCTGCCCCTCATGTCACCTATACCAATAAATCTAGTCAAAAGCAGACAAGCCTTCAGTATTAATACTTACATTTGAACCTGAGAATAAAGGCAAGCATTCAACTGCTATAATAAAAAACTGAAGGTACTACATTTTGTATATTAAACAACTTTCAGAATAGTTTAACCAATACACAAACTGAAATAGTAAATCTTCTAACTTCTTACAAAGCCAAAGAGATTATTAGATAAAAAACCAATGAAAAGCACTGACATTAAAATTCTAAACTCTTGCTTTTTTGCTTTAAAAACAGACTTTATGTAAAACATTTTAAAAGCGCATCTTCAACCAACTTCACCTGGATTTCCACACATTATGGTAAATTCATGCTACAACATGACTTGCCCTGTTAGACTCAACAGAACTTAAGTCTGAAATGACAAAAGAGCCAAAGGGAAGCGTAAAAGCTGAGGAAGCAGATATGCCATTAATGGAATGCTGCTTTAGAAGATTCAGATTTCTGTACTAAAACAGAATAGAAAGAATACATGTAAGAGAAAATAATTTGCTGAATTAATTTGATGCAAATTAATTGAAAAGTTAACAAAATTGTTATTTGAATACTGCATTTTGCATATTTATACATTTGAATATAGAATTATTATCCACTTTGAATTCTGAACTAAAACCAGTCATATAATTGAAAGTGCTATAAATTGAACAATTCTCTGAGGTACAAATTTAACCAAACACAGCAAAAGCATTCTGGCAGTATTAACAGAACTGTCTATTCATATCTGTAGTAACTTGTTGCTGGCCAACTTTTCTGTGTCATTGGATTTTAACTGTCAGTATAGTTTAGACAGAAAAAACAATAAATGGTATAACTATTTCACTGATGTTTGATAACTTCTCATTCAATATATGTTGAAACTTTGAGTAACTTGCTCTATACTACAACACTATTTCAAAGATTTACCAAAGTATAATTTAGCTATTTGAACTTGTAGTAATAGGAAACAAACTAACTTTACAATAGAAAAGCGCACGAATTTTACAAACTTGGAAAATCAACAATTTGGTCCCAGCCTACTGCATGAGATTATTTACTTAAGCATTTTTTAAGAACTGGCAGTTGTACACATTACATTGCAAAGGATTCATTTTGCCCTCAGTAATTTATTATAAATAGCCTTCATTTAAGTATCTTTTCTCTCCTGCAGGTCCCATCCAGCACAATATTATTTCCAGAACGTTAAGGAGTTCAACCTTCAGAAACCTCTGTTAAACAGTCTGCACTCAAATACAACAGAAATATCCCAGTTTACATAGAATCTTTTACTCTTTTCCCTACCACAGTATTTGCACACTTCACAACAGCATTTAGTTACAATAAAAACTATTTCTTAAAAACAAGCTACAGATTTATGAGAAGGAAATCATGGCAGAGTAAGCTTCATGATGATAGAAGTGATTGAGATAGAAACAGGCTGTTTCCAGGGCTACCAATGAACCATATATTATGTTTTAGATGGTTTCCTAGGAAAATAATCCCAGGGATCACATTGTCTATGTGTGCCTCTTTATGTATCCCTCCTCCTAACTTTAGAATTTATTTCTTGATTTCAACTAAATCTGACAAAAGAAGATATCTAAAGAGAACTAGGCTCCACAGATTTTCCAATACCAGGAAGCCAGGAAGAAAAAAAGAATCAAGAAAATTCCCATTTTAAAAAAAGCATAGATCAAGAGTTCAGAGCTCACTGGATCCCAAAGTCCACCAAGAAGACACAAACCTTCTGGAGATCACAAGTCATTAACCTGGTGGCAGACACAATCAAGCCCAAAGCAGAGAAAAGATCCTGCCACTTTCCACAATGTCCTGTCTCCCAGAGGGGAGTAAAATTTTAGCCCAAAGAACAATTTTTCCTCTTAATTTTTTCCATTCTGGCTTGATATAAATGAAAGCGATATACAACACTCGGATCCAAACACTCTGAACTACCTCTCTTTACTGCCTTTCACTCACATTTCCTCAGCAGACATGACGGCATTGCCAAGAATTCCCCAGGGCTTGCTAAGAAAAACAAAAGCTGCTTGTATAACACTATCAGTCAAGCCCTGCTCCAAGAAGGGCAGGTGCAGAGTACCTGCCTCTTCAAAGGCAATCCTCTCTGCTACTACAGACTAAGATTCCTTATCTCTTCTAGGCAAGAAACCACAGAGAGGCTTATCTCATCTGAGCACAGCCTGCTGTCTTCCCTCAGAAGTTACTGGCAATTTTGAGAGAGAACAGGAAAGGTTTCAGACCAGTTCTTAACCTGGGTCAAAATCCCTACTATGGTAAACAGGTGTTTCTTTCAATGGAGGAAATTCATGTCTTGCCTGAAGTGCTTAAAACCAGCACTGTACTATTCACCCTCTTTTTCTACCAAGACAGCTGTAAATTGCATCTAAACAAAACCACCCATCCCACTGGCCGTAGCAGGTAGTGACAAGTGGTGGGTACACAAGAGAGTCACGAAACTTCCTTTTATGAAGACAGTCTTTTGTCTGTATTAGAACATCTCAATTAAACCATAAGATTTTAGAAATGAGTTCTTTGTGTTAAAGCAGTACAGATTACCCTAATCTCAACTGATTTATTTTTAGGGGAGATAAGTGCTTTCTATGAAGTTAACTGAAGTATTCTTCTGTAGATATAGCTACTAAGGGGGCACAGTACCAAAAGCATGTCAGGTTTTGTCTGAATTTGTCTTGGCCTGCCTGGAGCTCTGTTTTAGCTTTTCTAGTTGTAATAGCAATGATCTATGACCAGGTGATTATTACCTGCTTTATTTTAGATTTTGGTCAATTGCACAATGTATCACTAGATATTTTTGCAGTTAACAGACAGTAATAAGGAGTAGATGACCTGTGTAGAATAAACAGTCCGTGACCCTAGAATAGACACACAGCATAGAGCTGGGAAGACAGCAGGGGCCTTGAAAGCACACACAGGATGACACTGGACACCCAACGGATTTAACAGTCCATTACCATTAGCCAAAGAAATGCAACCTTGGAAAGTGGGTAAGAACAGTTTTAAGGCAAAAACGATCAAATATGAACATATGTAGAAAACCTGAAACGATGAGGTAAGAGCAAGATGTTGAGCACATTAAAAAACACATTAAAATGATCCCAAGAAGATCCCAGGGTGAAAAGGGGAAAAAAAAACCCAAACACCAACATCATATTCTTCCTGAAGAAGGACATCTTGCTCACAGGACAACTCAAGGCTGACAACGACAATCTGCCTTGACACTTGACCTCAACCCCAAATGAAACCATGACTGTTGAATCCATCTGCAGGGGCACTGGACATCTGACCAGAGAAAGGGGTATATACTAGAAACTGTGTGTGTAAGGAGTTCAACCATACATAATTTGAACTGTGTTACTATCGTAACTGGACTAGTAAGAATTCTTTCATTAGACTGCTCAGATTTTATGCAGACTGGCAATAAATTGTTACCTTTCCCTGCAAGGTGTATCTCCTTCCACTCATAAGAAGAGTTTGAGTGTAATAAATTGGTCAGAATTCTGTAACCTGGACGAAGCAATTGCTAACACTTCCTTTCCCCCTAACAATCACATAGGTTACTTATCTTCCCACACCCAGGTAAATAACGTCACAATACTTAGAATCATATTTACTGTTACCTGATAGCTAATATAACTTGGTGCATACCTGTTAAAAGGTTAATAGCGATTGGAGAACTCATTACATATGGATAAAGAAACCTTCATAGTTTAGTAATTGATAAATTAAGAGGACAACTTCAGCAGGACCTGTTCTGTATTTGCAGACCTTTTCTATCTAGTGCAGATATTACACCTGTAAACTAATGTATGACAACGTCAGAACATTGTAAAGCACACAGATTAGAAAACACATTAATGCTGTTCATCTACTGACTGTCTCTGACTCAGAAAAATGAAGAAACAGTGACCATTGGTTAGATGAAATCATACCAAAATGGCCAGATAGAACTACATACATGTGTGTGAAAAAAATCAATGTTAGCAAATTCCTGACAACGGGATACAGGGTTCGTACATACAGGGTTCAGAAAACCCTTTGTGCATTGATTCATACCAAACTTTAACTTCTGTATCACTGAAGTGCCATCCTGATGCAGACACACAAAATTGTTTAGAAGAAGAAGAGCAACTGACATCATCTACCTGGACTTGTGCAAAGCATTTGACGCTGTTGCACACAACATCCTTGCTCTAAATTGGAGACATGGATTTGATGGATGGACCACTCGGTGGATAAGGAATTGGCTGGATGGTCGCACTCAAAGAGTTGTGGTCAACAGCTCGATGTCCAAGTAAAGAGCAGTGACAAGTGGCATTCCTCACGGGTCGGCACTGGGACCGGCGCTGTTTAACATCTTTGTTGGTGACATGGACAGTGGGATTGAGGGCACCCTCAGCAAGTTTGCCGATCACACCAAGCTGTGTGGTGCGGTCGACACGCTGGAGGGAAGGGATGTGCCATCCAGAGGGACCTGGACAGGCTCGAGAGGTGGGCCTGTGCAAACCTCATGAAGTTCAACAAGGCCAAGTGTCAGGTCCTGGACAAGGGTCAGGGCAATCCCAAGCACAAATACAGGCTCAATGACGAGTGTATTGAGAGCAGCCCTGCGGAGAAGGACTTGGAGGTATGGGTGGATGCAAAACTGACTGAGTCAGCAATGTGCGCTCACAGCCCAGAAAGCCAACTGTATCCTGGGCTGCATCTAGAGAAGTGTGGCCAGCAGGTCGAGGGAGGGGATTCTCCCCCTCTACTCTGTTCTCATGAGATCCCACCTGGAGTCCGGTGGCCAGCTCTGGGAACCCCCAGCCTACAGAAGACACAGACCTGCTCAAGCAGGTCCAGAGGAAGCCACGAAGATGATCAGGGGCTGAAGCACCTCCCTTATGAGGACAGGCTGAGAGAGCTTCGGTTGAAGAAGAGGAAGAATGTTGTTCAGCCTAAAGAACGCTCCAGGGACACCTTATAGCAGCCTTTCAGCACTTAAAGGGGACCTACAGGAAAGATGGGGAGGGACTGTGTATCAGGGAGTGTAGTGATAGGACGAGTGGTAATGGTTTTAAACTGGAAGAGGGTAGATTTACATTAGATGTAAGGAAGAAATTCTTTCCTGTGAGGGTGGTGAGACACTGGAACAGGTTGCCCAGAGACGCTGTGGCTGCCCCCTCCCTGGCAGTGTTCAAGGCCAAGCTGGACCGGGCTTTGAGCAACCCAATCTAGTGGAAGGTGTCCCTGCCCATGGCAGGGGTATTGGAACTAGATGATCTTTACGGTCCTTTTCAACCCAAACCGTTCTATGATTCTATGTTTAGGTTAGAAGGGATCTCTTGAGATCATGTAGTCCAACCCCTCTGCTCAAACAGGGTCACATAGAGCAGGTTGCCCAGGACTGGGTCCAGTTGGGTGCTGAATATCTCCAAAGGTGGAGACTCCACAACCTTTCTGGGCCAACTCTTCCATTGTTTGACTACCCTCACAGTAAAAAAATGTCTTATGTTCAAATGGTATTTCTTCTTTCTTTAGTATATGCATATTGCCTCTTGCCCTGTCAGTGAGTGCTACTGAGAAGAGTCTGACTCCCTCTTCTATGCATTCCCACCCAGGTATTTATATACATTGGTTAAGATCCCCACTGAGCCTTCTCTGCTCCAGGCTGAAGAATCCCACCTCTGTCTGCCTCTCCTCATGGACCAAAGATGGTCCAGTCCCTTAACCCTCTTGTGGCCCCGCACTGAGTTTGCTTCAGTAAGTCCATATCCATCTTGTACTGGAGAGACCCAAACTGGACTAACTGTTCCAGATAGGGCCTCACCAGTGCTGAGTAAAGTGCTTCTCCTGACCTGCTGGCATCCCAGGTCTTTTTTGCCACGAGGGTGCGTTACTGGCTCATGGTCAGCTGCTTGTCCACCAGGACTCCAAGGTCCTTCTCGGCAAAGTATGAACATTTTCATGTTTCACTGACAGGTGCCTTAAAGGACAAAAATAGCTAAAGGACTGTCAAGAGGAAAAAGAAAAGTTGAGTTAACAGACTAGTGATACATATACTATTGATGATTTTCATCACAAGTTAGAACGATTTCTATGTATTTGCTTGTTTTAAACACAATCCATTTTAGGAGCTTTTTTCCTAAAGGTATTGTGCTCAGTGAAATAAATGGAATGAAAATTCATGATGCACAGGGTTCAAATTGGCTACAACCTATGATAATTTTAGTATAATTTAGCAGTCACTTGTATTCTCAACGAACAAAGTGACAATGCTGTCGTGGCTTCTTTATCCATTGTTAGGAACTCCTTTGCTTATTTTTTAATAGCCTGTTCCGCTAACCATTATCAGCCTCAGAGATGAAGCAGATGAATATATCAAGCTCAGTAAGACTTAAAAAATCCTTTACAATTTCAATACACAAGGACTGTATATACAACGTGGAGGATGGAAAGACACCCTCCTTCCATTACATTAATTCTTATAGTAAAAATTGCTTCTCTCTCTAGCATATCAATTACTGCCATGCTTTTAGGAAAACATGTTGAGAAAGCAACTGGCTATGGCTGTATTATTTTGACTAATAAACAGTGTTAGAAATTTCTTTATCTTCACAATATTTATGAAGGTTTGTTTTCCAGTGTATCTTTAGAGGACACCAAGACTCATAATGCATTTTATTCTAACAAAACAACATAAACAAGTATATACATTAATCCTAAAATGATTCGTTGATTCACACATCTTTTTATGTTCTATAAATTAGAGAGAAAAGACACCATTTGATCACACAACCTACACACTGGTTAATGAGAAAGCACTGATAGAAGCACTACTGAAAATCCTTCAAAACAATACTACACCACAGTTTACTGTTTAGCTTTCTAATGGTGATAATAAACATTTGGAAAAACCTCAAGATAGTATCTTCTAAGCTCTTTAAGATTTATGACTTACAGTCTATGATTTTTTCAGGGTTTCTGGATCATTTCCAAGTGATACATAAAAGGTAACTCAATGCAAGAGCGCTGTTAGACACCTTCCCTCTTATAACACTACTAGATAATTCTGGGAGTCTATAAACTAGACAAGACTAAAATGCACTAGAAAAAACCCATGAAGTTAAAAAAGTTCATGAAATATTATTACATAGCCCTAAACTTTCTGTAGCAGCTATTCATTTTTGGAGCTCAACTTTCAGTTGCTTCCACTAAACCTTTTTAAGTGATCTGTTTTCCAGACCTCTAGCAAAAATCAGTCACTCCTTTAAGGAGGCGCTGGAGTCAGGCACCTACAAAATTGAACAGTCCAACATCATCAGCACTTCCTACATTAATGTGAATATCTTCAACATCAGGGAAATCTTACAGGACTGTAATCCTTGTTTGGTTCCTAATTAATAGTTGTTGAAGCAATATCATAAAACCAATATTATCTTTCAAGATGCATGAAAACACGTCCAAGATTTTCTACTCCATTTAGCTGTTCGCTGCACTTTGCTGTGAATGTATTGCAGCTACAGAATTATGATTCTAGTTTTGTTCCCATATGCCAGATTGAAAAAATGTTATGCAGGGAAAATAGATACATTTTATGGATGCAGGCAAGTACATTATTCACTGATTTGTAAGACATTGGCAGCTAAAAATAAATGTTTACACAGGCAACTTTCCTACAACTCTATGCTGTATGGTAATAGGACTGCAATTCTGCTTGACATTAAAAGTAAATTACTGTATCTAAAACCAGACTCTAGGTATATACATAACTTTATGAATAGCAAGTCTGCCACACACATCCTTTTGTCATGGACACAACTGAACCACATTACATACACATTAGCAATACAAGATTCCTCAAGAAAAACTGGCAGACTTATAGCTCTGAATCCTGCAGCATGTGGAGAAGACATAAAAATGAGTAACTGGACGGCAACGAGTGCTAATGGTGAGACTGCAGACACATTTGTCCTTGCCTGGTTCCAGAAACAAACTGAACAGCTGAACCCAAAGGGTAAACAACAGTAAATCTTTTGGGTGCTTTTCATCCAAAAACTTTAAGAAGCTTCAGTAAAATGTTCCAAATTCAGACTGTAACTCTGACTCACTGTGTGACGCTGATTTGTTTTAACTTACTTTAATGTTACATGTGGTCCAAAGTCTGAGGAAAATGGACAGGCGCATTTGCCATCATCAGATAAAGAGCAATAAAGAATGTGAAGACGATAAAGATAAGACTAAGATTCAGGAGCATAAAAGACAAGGGGCTCGATCATGTATTCTTTACCTTATAATCAGCTCCCTAATACATCACAAGAGAGGCGAGTAGTATTTTTGTACCACAGCAGGCCAGTATTTATAGGATCTGTGACCTTCTGAAGCTTGCTTGATATGGTCGTAACATTCACCTGTTAATATTTTCCTCTTTATTTAAAGCCAGTATTTAGATAAATTGCTTCTGTAACCACAAACTAGTTTAAGGAATATCACTTTGATTCCTTTTGAAGAATAAATCAACATTTCCTTCAGGAATGGACCACTCTTACTCTACTATAAAATACACAACCATAGCAATTGTATACGCTGTTACACTTTTTGACATTTTAATATATTCTTGTTCAATTATATCATTCACCATCCATTACTGTCACTAGTGTACACGTATCTGTTTTTCTTATTTTAGTGAAATTACAATAGAATCAGGAAGTCTTCATGACAGGGGTCTAAATTCTTGTTTTACTAGGAAAATTCCATTGAGGTATGTTTTGAAACCAAGCTGTACAGCTACTAAATTTAAAAATGCACCACATGTCAAGATTTAAATAAGGATTCACAAGTCCCACTTTTTCTTAAATTGAATAAACTAGACTGCTTTATAAAATTTCTATTTATAGCTGGTCATGAAAATCCACAAAACAAAAGAAAAAGCATTTCAGAAGCCAAGGTAACTATGGCATTCTATGACTTAGGCAATACTATGCATCTTCCAACTAAAAGCTAGTGGTGATGCAGTTCATTCTTCCTCTGAACTGCATAAACAAATGCAAGGTGCCCACACTACTAAGCTGCTTCCTGCTCGGGGTTCACAACTAAGAGAGAGGGAGGGAAAGAAAGGAAACAAATACTTACAATGAAGAGAATTATTCCTTTATTAGAATTTCTATTTACCAAAACTCTGCTAAACTATCAAACATTCAACTGGTAATACTAATCTATATGGATTTGGGGGGGGGGGGGAATTAATTAGTTTATTTTACTATAATAATTTATTATTTATGAATTTATTTTTATTGATGAATTTGACCACTATATAATGTATTTGAATTCTGGAGAATTAAGACATGGAGAGACTTGTTCAGTTGAACATCCCACATCGCGTAACTGTTTTCTACTGAAGCTTTTACAAAAGAACCACCCACAGCAGTATCATTTGTGTCTCCTAGTTAAAATATTGCATTGTCTTGGCTTCTTCATCTAGAGGTGAAGAGTGAGGAAGTACCTTGACCCACACCTCTTCCTTTTACGCCATATGAAGGCAGAAGTCATGCTTCTAAAGACTTAAATATAATCTTTCTAAATGAACTTCATTTGTTAATTATGTCACTATGATAAAAGTAGAAGGCATTATCAAATAATGGCTCATAAATTGGGAGAGTGCTCACTGATGTCTTTTTAGGAATTTTCAACCCACATAATTTCAAAGTGCATGCTCTCTTACAGTTTCGGTTGAGACTGTGACTAAAACCACCTTGATATAACCAGTTATAAATATAAACAAAATTACTCAATATTTTTAGACATTGCATTGGCATGTAGACTTTGGGCCACTTTTCGGGTATATTTACAGAGCCTCCTGGGACATCAGCTACCGTGGCAACCTCTGAGGTCATTGTCGGCTACTGTAAATTACAGGTGTTTCATGAGACTCCAATTTATGTTAAAATTGCATGTGCCATGCATGAATGCAACCCACCACACTGCATCAAGCCTGTCCAGCTGCTGCAGGACTAGAGGACAGCCCAAGTCCAGAAGCGTGCTTCAGAGGGAACTCCTCTTAACAAAACAAATGAGAACAGAGGGAGCAAAACAGTCATTCTCAACCTCAACATGTCTGAACACAGCCTGAGGCCACATCTTCTCACACTGTCAGATTCCACAGCTGCTCTAAGTCTCATTTTTGATCACATCCCTAATCTTTCCAATCATGCATGCTCCTCTGGACTACCTCTTCCTGTCTTTTATGGTTCCCTCCCAATCCCAGCAATGCTCCTACTTACCTCGTGTGAACTGTGATCCTTGCTTTTTTGTACTCTGCTTATGTGGCTTGCAGGACAGCCAAGAGACAGCACATGTAGCTCATTTGGTATGACACTGATGGTGAAAAGCTAGGCAATACAGAAGTGTTGCCTACTCAGTAGGTCACTACTAAAAGAACAGATAGCGACTACATTTCCTCAAGTTACTGTAATGAAGACTAAACAGTGCCTCTTTTCTCCACCCAGCTGTAAATGTTCATAAAATTTAGAAAAACTGAGTTATGTCCAAAAACTTTATCCTTTAGTCTTATCGGTAGAAATTAGCTAGTGGCAGGCAGATGCAGTAACTCACTTCCTCAGGAAACTTGGCTGGAAAAATTATCTTCTCATAGAATTATAATCTAGCTTTCATAAATACAATTGGGAATCTTTGGATTAAAGTCTGGTATCAAACTAACTAGTTTATTATACATCTTATTATCTTTCAGCTCCCCGCCCCCCCCGTAAGTATGGAGGTGTGATCTATCTGGATCTCCCAATCATTAAAGGGAAAACACATTATATGGGAAACACACATTCCAACTATCATCTGCCTCTTAAAAAAAAAAAAAAATCCTCTTAAGGGTTTACTTTAGCATCCAAGAACCTTAAAAATCAGATTATTTTTCCGTTGTCTGAGCACTCCAGACAGGAATCACATACAAAAGATCAGTCTCCTGCTGGCTTTATAAAAAACAAATAATAGCTTTTATAGGAGAGAAAAGACTACAGACTTGGAGAAAACACAGTAAAACCCAGGGTGTTTTCTCATTTATCAAAAATATTTTAGTGCTTAAACAGTAAGTCACACTGCCACACAGAACTTTCTAATTTGTTTACTTCACTACAGCCACTCTTACATTTCAAACTAATTTGCACTATTCTCTGAAAGAATCACAGCTTTGTATTTAGTTTAGTTTATAAGCCTTTTGCTCAGATTTTAAATCAGCAATATAGAACAGTATCTCCTCTTTATTATGTCTTGGTTTTGGAAGGAGACTAGCTGAGCAAGCCTGTAGTATAAAGAAAAAGCTCATCTGTAGCAGATGCCATCAGTTCAGTAGAAAAATCCAGTGGTGTTCTTTTATTTATAAAAACTTTCAACAAAATACATTGAGATGATCAGTAAGAGTTTTGGCATCATTCTCCGAGCTCAGGACTGCAGACAGAAGAAAGCACAGCTCTGGAATCACTTTCAAAATAGCTGATCCAATTCCTGTTCAGCACAGTGGTAGCAAAGGAAAATCTGATCGTTACACACACTATAAACTGATAATAAACTGGTATTTAAAAAAGAAAAAAAAGTTATATTAAAAATTAAAAACTGATCTAAAAAAGAGTGAAGACTTGAAGTTTTTCCATTAATTCAAAAAAAAAAAAAAGTAATAGGTTTTTTAGAAGTTAAAAAAAAAAAGGACAAACTACTCTGGCCTTCTTATACTTTTTTATTTTCAATATTAAAATAATCTCTTGTTCACATCTTATTTACTAGAGTTAAAAACACTTCACAGTACACATTCAAATTTCTGAAAAAGGGCCTGTTTTTACAGTGAGACCAAGCCATGATTCTCAAGTATAGAACACCATGCTCTCCGCTAAATGAATAGAAGATGACAGTAATGATTCTACCTCGGAGGGGAGAGAAATTTAAGGGTTTCTGGGTGTGTACATGTACACACAAGTAAACACAAAAAAAAAAAAAAAAAAAAAAAAGGCCGGGTGGGGAATAGCCATCTTCCAGTCTCACATAGTTTCTACTTTGAAAAGAAGCACAAGGCCTACCAAATATAGCCACCTGTACTGAATCTCCTGTACCATGTACTGTCTTCTCATTAGCACTAATGATACAAATATGATTGCATCAGAATTTTACAGAATGTTTGCATACAATTTGTCATGTGTAGTAGTGCACTGATTTCAGAGCAACAGGCTTTCAAAATTTAATCAAAACAAACTTCAAGCTGATTTTTCAGTGCTTTACAATTAGCAAGAATTACCCAGATCTGTAGATTATGGGCAGTTTAAGTACATTCAATAATTTATAAACACAGGCTCTGTGAAAAACAGTTTACAAGAATTTCTAGAAACACAGTAGTTCTCCTTCCAATGAAAAATATTATTTGAATTACAAGGTTCACCCAAAACATCTGAGGCCCAAATTATGCATATAATATCAGAGCACCAGATAAGTGGGAAAGAAAAAATAATAGGTGGTATTCATTCTGAAAGCTCAGTGGAATATACCAAAAAGGAATGAAAAATAAAATTGAACTGTAAATATTTGTTTAGATTGGTCTCAAAGTATTACCCAATACATTCTCTACATCTTACATCTGTACAAGACATTCTCTACATTTTATAATAAAGAAAATACGCAATATTGTTCTCACTAACATACAGGAGTAAGAGTCAGAAAATGTTTGCAGGCATTTCCTCACTTCTAAATATACAGTGAAGTGATCATAGCTGCAGACTGGAAGCAGAAAATCCTTTGTTGTTGCATAAAGTGACCCTCCCTACATTCTCTAAGTTTTGAAGTCCCCCACAAGAGTGCTAGCCCCTCACATTTCAACATAAATACCTGTAGATCTATTCAATTTCTATAAAGTGAGTAGCAGATTACTCCCAAAGGAATGTCCTGTGCTTTTGGAACATCCTGAAGGGTATTGGCTACATATTCTGACTGGGAAGAGGGAGACATATTTTGATCCATCTACTTCAGAATCACAATTGTTTTCTAACATCCTCTAGAAGCATTTGCATTTAGGAAGCCATAGCATATACACAGACTCGTGCATAAGTGACTGATCTGGAACTTCTGTAATATAGGTAACTTTTGAATCCTGTATGTCAACTCAGTTAACACATGACTCTATAGGTTTAACCTGAAAGAACTTCATCTGTAAAAACAGGCAAAAAAGGAAAATTAGTGATGATTAAAAATAAGCTTATCTAGTTCACACAAAACAGACAATGATGAAACTATCTGATTTGAAGATCATGTCTGCTCTGCAACCCATCTTTGCAACTGATTCTAATCCTGTAAAGTCAACACCCACAAATAAGCTACACTGGAGTAAGAAAGGGTTCCTTTTATAAGAATGATTATATGTGAAAACAGTTACAAGGCAAATAATAAAGTTTGTACTTATAATCAAATATATTATCACATTTTTAGATATGAAACAAACAATGATCTATTCCTCTCTTCTTAATACATATATTCTTTCTTAGCTAAATGCTCACAATCTGCAAAATGAAACCTTACCTGAGGGATTCTAGGAGTTACTGCAAATCACATGAAACAATTTCATAAAAAATTCCAGGCAACAACTACAGTTTAAAAAATTATATAAAAAAAAAATCTGTAACAATGTTTGAATAAGAATTTTTGGTTTCAAAATTGATGACATTTCTACTCCACCCTGTCTCTAATTCCACCAACAAAAACTATTTCTTTGTTTAACCACTCTCTAACTACTAGCTGCAGAATAGCATCCAGATTCTCGTTGTTATTCTGCTTTCAAATCAAATGTTTATAAAGTATACTGGATTTTCAGTGAAGTACAGCTAAGCAGAATTTGACCCAATAGCCTTAAAATTACCCTAGAACTGGCTTGTTCTGGCCATTTTTAGAATTTAACTAATGATCCTGTTGTTCAGAGTCTCCATAGTCTTCCTCATATAACTTTGTAGGAAATTCACCTTAATATCTAGGAGTTTTATTTTATGGGTGGTTTTTTTCCTTCAGACACTGCAAAAATCTTCATAGTAAAGAAGTATGCATCCCAACAACAATAATCATGACAGAAGCCAAAATTATTCATTTCCTGAACCCAGTAACATGCAATTTGTGAAATTCTACCATTTTGTACTTTCCAATATCGTAAAGCAATTGCTCCTAGGCAACTAAGATGACAAGGAGTGAAAACTACTTTTTATCAATTCAGTGATAACATGAAGTTAGAAAGCAAGTTCTTCAGTCCACAGTAAAAATGTTTCTTCCTCTGCTATTGCTACTTTAGCTTGCCAGAAAGATTACCACCCGTTTTGCAAAAACTAGCTAGTGTTTTTAATTTAAAACTGTTGGCCAAGTCCTCAACCACAAGAGCCTCTAACTACCACTCATAAGGCTGTTGATCGTACCACAAACATTAATTAAACAACCACTGCAATAAAAAGTACAGAAAAACAAGACGACAGTTCTCAGAGCATGTATTTTAATTTTACAGCCTTTACAAAACATGCTTACTAAAATTAGCTTGGGGCCAAAAAGACTTTAAGCACAGTTTATTCTCCTTCCTGTTGCGGCTGTTTTAAGAATAGATTAAAAAGCTTTCCTGCACACTTTCCAGGCTCTGGGTTCAACTAACAGAGTAAACAGGCATCAGAAGTCAGTAAGGACGCAGCAGATTGCAGGAAAGCAACATCTATTCAAGGAAGAAACTACTTTAGTTAGGCTACAATTCTGGACTACGGTTCAGGAAAAGATTATATAGCTTCACTAGTACCAGAGTTATATTGCTATCACAAATCAATAGTAAAAAGCCTCCCTAAAAAAAGGTAAATTCCCATAGAAGAGTGGATGACAGTTGCCAAGCAAGAAAATTGACAGACTGACAAGTGAAGCACAACAAAAGTTACATGAGGTCTTGACATTTTTCTAAAAAAAGGTTTTTTATCCTTATTGATGCAATTAAGTTTCTTCCTTCAGAAACAGAAGTCTGTATTTTTAAATTAACTTTCTCTAAGAACTAGATTATTTAAATACTTTCAATGTTCACCTCGTTGTCTATCTTTACCTCTTACAGTCCCCTACTCGTAGCTTTTAAATTAGCCTATCTTAATGACATTTGAAAAAGGAGACAGACATCTGTTAACATCATTTTATTCCAGCAGTTTTCCTAAAAACTGGTGCAAGAAGGAGGGAGACTCAAATTAGTATTTCTCACTAGAAAAAGTGCGCAAAATTAAGCTGCTCATCAAACCCCACCACCCAGTTGGTATGTATCTATAGCTACCTATACAGCTGCCTGTTCCGGAATGTGGCTTAACAGGAGAACCTCACAATGATTACTGTGAAGTTCTTCATTTTCTGAAGATATGTATCAAACTTTACAATTATTATTGTAAAGGCTTATTTTTTCTACTACCCATAGAACACCTTGTGTTCCTAACCAGAAAGATGCACAGAAGTCAAGCATTCAATAATCTTAAGAACTGCACTGAATCATGTCTTACATTCAGGATTTCAAACAAAAGTATGTTCTACCCTCATTTTCAGCTTCTTTAGACAGCAAAACCGTGGCTGCTGAATTGGCAAACTCGTACAAAGCCATTTTGGCCACTGTCTCACCTTTAGACCCAAGAGATACAATTTCCAATTTCATCTTCTCCAAAATGGAAAAGTAGCATTTAAGGAACAAAAATCTGTGGTTTGACTGAGAAACTGTTTCATTAACACTGTAACTTCCAAGTGCCAAGTTTCTTTTGCTGTAGACAAGGGTTCAGACATTCTACCCAAGGAGATTTTACATAGTCTACCACTCCTGATAAACAGCCTACAGCTGGATTTAGGATCTTACAGTCTCAGTATACATAGTTAATCCACTCTGAAACTTGAGTAGTTGCAGCAGATGGTAATCAGAAATCTCTCATCAGCCCCAGAATATCCTCACAGTGTATCATCCTATAAATAAAGCATATCCCATTCCTCCTGGGCTGTAGAACTGATTATGGAATATCAGAAGTTTCTCTGGATTATAGAAAGCCCAGAAAGATACTATGCTGCAATGGCTTACATCTCATATTTTTGGAGTGGAGTATTTTTATGATGATGATAATGCAGTTTTGAAAAACATCCGACTCATTTGAAGCTTATGCAACTGCAATTTTACACTAGAATTTCTAATTTACAAACGCAGGTTTTAAAGAATGCTTTGTCTCACTGCTGTTATGAGCATATTTTGAGTTTTACAGAATAGTAGTCAGCTAAGAATAAAAACTGAAAACTAGTGACCTGATTTGATTTGCAGAATAAATTAGCTCTATGCATTTAAGAGATAGTGCTACTTATTCAAGGCAGAAAATGGTACATCTGAGGTCTGATCACTGTTGATAGGTAACGAGATATATTAAAACCAATTACATGTTCTGGTTTGTTTCCAGATGTCTTCAACAACAATTCAGCATGAGTCCCTTAACAAATAATCAAGCATTATTACTCCTGACTTTAATCTTTGTCAGCAGGAGCTGACTCCAAACATTGGATTCTAATAACAGTCACTATATTGACTATAGATTTTACATGTTTTCTATTAATTTGTATCTATTCCTGTGCACATACAAATGTATAGAACCCTTACAAGTGTCCAATGATTCTAAAAAATGAAACCTGAAATCAAAACTCACATCACAATACTATGAAATGCTCTCTCAACTTTATTTTCCAAATATCAAAAATTAATATTTATTTCTTCCCTTTAAAATTAATTTGCAAATGAGGACATCATGTTCCAAAAATCTATAAAAAAGTTATTTTGAATTACTTCCTGAAATGTGGCGAAGTCAGTCATCATTACCTCTTCTGGCAAGAAGTTGCAAGTTCTGGGATTTCCTCAGCTGTAAGCCAAAAAATAGCTTTATTTTCACCTACTCTTATATGAGGTCGTAAAACTTTACCAACTAAGAACAACACTGGTATCAAGATTTCTTGTCAACCAGGAACCTTATTTTTTTTAACATTAAAAAATGCAGACTCATCTTTTGGTATATGCTTACATGTGCAAAAAATTTCCTCAGACAACCCAGTCCAACAGGACTTGATTGTTGCAGCAGAATGTAATCCCCATCAACACTTTATAATCACATTAAATGCTTCAGAATACCTCCAAAGTACTTTAGAACCAAGTGAATCCTAATCTGACACTTTTAACTTCCATGCATTTTTACAGTAATTTTTATAACATCTGCATTAGCAATTAATTTATACAACCTTTCTCAGAGATTTCTTCTCCCAACCCATACTTGTCTACAAAAACCATCAACAGATCAAGCTATTCTCAAACTTCCAATTGCATCAGCAGCAAACAGTGAAGTATCCAGATAAACAGGAGTAATTGAGTAAGAAGTAATTGAGCTTATTAAGTAATCAGTTTGCACATTCCACTTTTCAGTACTGCACTACCTATCTATACTGACACAAGGGCAGCAGCCACAATCAATGCATGAAAACAATTACATCCTTTTTTCTCGTGATATAGACCCTAATGATCTGATAGACAAAAAAGGATTCGATATCAAAGGGTATGCAAGTCTTTGAAATATTGGGGCAATTCAGATGACTTTCAATGCCAAATACAGAATTGCTTTGGTCAGGAGAGGAAGAAATTATTTCCTGAGACTACTGGCAATCGAACAAACAAAAAAAAAATCCTGCTGCTTCTTTGTAAGGCAGTGAGGAATGTGCCTGAACCCCACACTTTACTGAGAATCTGTCACAACATGGTGTAAACGGTTAGACGTATCCCAACAGAACTTAAAATGTTAACACCAGTTCAAACATAAGTTTCAAGTTCTCATTTTTAATGAAGCTATTTAAGTATCTGTATTGATTTGGAAGTTTTCTATTACAGACCTTAATAACAATGGGAAACATTGATTTACATTCATTCACTTATACTTGGGAATTTGAAAGTCAATTTCCTACCCATTTTTCTGTCATTACACTGTATATTACCTTGTCAAATCCATGTCCTTATTACTAATAGCTTGTACTCTCCACTTAAAACTTTCTACTTACAAGGTCCCCAGTGAAGGAGGATATTCTATATGAATAGCAGGAGTAGCTTTCAAAACACTGCCTCATCCATTATATAGTTTAATACAGTAAGAGTATTTTCAAATCACATTTGCAGTTTTGTTTTAACCAAAATACAAGAAAACTGAGATGTCAGTAGGGCCAACATAAATATTTTTTAAGCTTTACTAAATTATAAAATCTAGATAGTATACTTACATAAACATATTACAAAAACAAGCTGCTAATGTTAGTGCTGCATTCTGCGCCAATCATTATTTACAACTGGTACAAGCTGCTGCTTTGTAATCAACTAATTTCTGTTAGTTACATACTCACATTTCTAGCTGCCGTGCTATAAAATCTAAGCAAATACTAACAGCTACTGCAAGCATACTGACTACAGAATTATCTCAGCAAATTTATTCTGCTCTTGGGTGAGAGATTACAAATGTTTGCACACATTTTGCCAATTCCTGAAGGCCAGCAGTAGGAAGAGACATAACCTCTACACTGTCCTCCAAAGTGTATACAGAAGTGGATGAAAAACTATGTCAATTAAACAATCACTGTAGTGTGTTGTGATAGTTCCTCGATGCAGAGTTAGGAGTTACTAGAACATAGTTATTGGAAACTGACCGGTCCCAGAATTTGCAAAAATAAATGAAGAGTCCATAAGTTTTGTTCTGTGCTCTATAAACTGCTAAACAGTAAGTCTGAATGTGTCATTCAAGATCAGGAATTTTATCATACATTGAGCTACTAGATCCTTCAGTATTAAATCATGTACAGGTATACTCCCTTTCATTGTTGACAGGGCACACAGAATGAATTTCACAGAGAGAATAATGTTTGTAATTAAAAATGTAAGAGTCCTTAAAGGTATCCCACTGGGAGTGGTAGGACCTAGGGAAGTATAAATAAAATAAAAATAAAATGATGCATAGAGAAGCGAGGGAAGCAATAAGATATTGTATCACTATAGCAAGCACAGGAAACCACAGGAAAAAAAAACAGCACTGGTGAAGAAAGTGACAAAAGCCATATTCATTCTGTATGTTCATTTTTCTTAAAAAATTAAGACTGGATTTTGTTCAAGTTGATGAAGATAGGAAAGCAGCTCTGCTTGACCTGCGAGATCATGGAACTGGAGGAAAATGCAAAGGGTGCCTGAAGAAGTCTTCACAAGGAAAAGAGGGGAAGAAAGGGAGGAAGTGGTGACTCCTCAGCAATGTTTCACATGGTAACTAACCTAACCTTTGGGCCACTTTTCACTGAAAAACAACACAACAGTGGAATGAAACTCAATCTCTAGAAACTAGGTTCGTAGAACAGAGATGATACCTCTTCCCCAGCACACAAGTCCCTTGCGAGGTAAATGCACTAGCATCAGAATGGTGCTCTGCAGGCATGTTTATAAATAGTGATATAGAACCATCTTCACTGTTACTCCTTTGAATAAGTATTCCTTAATAATCAGTAGTTCTGAATACATAGCTCAGTAATTCTGCAACTGAAAGACTGCAATTTCTTTTTTACTCCTTTCAAAGGTACATTTACACTGTGACCAAGAACAGACAATATTAGGGAAGTCACTTGGCTGCCATGGCCTGCTACTGTCTCTACAAGAGTCAGAATCTTTTTGTAAAAAGATTCTGAAAATGGTCATTCCATTTGTGAATTTCTGATATCTTATTTTTATGAATTATCCAAGCAACCTAAGAATCACTTATTTATCTTCAAGCTTGAGTGATTTTTCTATTATTTTGCTATGTTTTACTAACACACCGGTCCTGCCTAAATATTACAAGCACTCTAATAAAAGTTCAAATGAAATGGAAAAGTTACATTTTTAATTTCAAGTGTTTTCAAACTATATACTCCTGCAATTTAGAGAGATGCCATTTTCTTTGAAATCAAAGTACCGAAACTCATCTGCAATTTTGTTATTGTTTCTGACTTCAAGTCAAGAAAACAATGCTGTTCAGCTGACCACAAAATCTAGATAAAAGTTTCCTTCCATAGGTAAGTTTAACGAAGAGGGGAGGGGAAAGCCAGCTACTTGGAGTCTCATCTTTGGAGGCAATGCATGAAAGCATTACAATTATCTCATTACTTAGAATCAGCAAACACCACCTTTCAGGTCAGGTCTTCATTTGAGAACAGCACATGCAAAAATTCTCCAACACAGCATGGCAAGTTAATTTTTTGCTTTTACTGGTACAACCCTTGCACCTATGGTGTTTAACACCGAGCTATATAACAGCTGCTTACTTCTACTTTAGTGAGTGCAAAGTGCAGTATCAGTATGGTTTGGCTTCTTCATTTCAGCGCTGCACCAAAAAAACCCCAATTGGCTCTTTAACATCCAAGGATATTTCACATTTCCTTTCCACCTCCATCTATTAAACATGGGTGGGGTTTTTTTAAGCCTTAAAACAATAAAACAACCCAACTGTTTTATACTTCAAAGACTAGGAACATAGAAACAGATATAAGAACTAGAATCCAGCAGAAATATTAGATTCTGCAAAGTGTCTTTTTTCCCCACCACCATTCCCCAATTTCTAAATGGGTGCCAATTAAGAACAAGTATGTTCTTCCCACATTCTATTTAACTTTGGCAAGTTTTATATGTTAAATTACGACGACTAAGGAGTTTAAGACTTCCAGGAAAAAAACAGGTAAAAATACCCACTTCAAACAACTGCTTTTAATGGTACAATATCCTTGTTCCAGCATTAACAATTCTAGTACTCTTCTATTCCTAGATCTTAAAACAAGAGCAGTTCCTCACTCCTCTTTGAAGATACAAGGTTTAATGGAACTAATATGCTTTAATAGGACTACTGAACTTTCCCTAACAATGCACAACCGAAAAACCCAACTATTCGGCATTTCCGTAACAGTTGACCAAAACCTGTTTGATAGTGGATGTTTGCACAGCAATCCTTTCTCTGCAACTTCTATATGGTGTGAATAAAACACGATCTACAACTCACACTTGGGCCTTCTACCATACTGCAGCTAGAAAGAAAACTGGCCATAGGATAAACCCAACACTATCTTGGCACTGCTTCCTCCTGTTTGTTGTATTAATACTGTACTTCTTTTTAACCTTTCCTCCCCAATGTGTTTCAGAACAGACCATTCACTGATATTTTTGGCAGTGCAGATTCAGATGTCAAGCCCGGGAATGTATTTTTCCGTCAGTAAGAGTTCAGTCTACGGCTGCCTTCCCGGCTGTTTCTCAAGCCTTCTGATGACCTGTTTGCTACCCTGTTCAGCTGCTGTATGCAAGGCTCCTCGGTAGACCAGCGTGCAAATTCTTCTGTAGCAAAATGGCTTTCTTTCCAATACCACCATTTGTGTTGCATAAAACCACAAGAAGAGCCTGAGATACTAAGGGCACTCACATACTGAGCTCTGTAACAATACAGAAGTAAAATTAACACTGCTTTGTTCTGTAAAATAATCAGAGAAACATCAGTGAGAGCATGTACAATATATGTTCACATGTCAACCAAAGAGCACTTTAGCTGACAATATTCTAATACCTACAGAAAGTAGTAATAGATGTATGCCAATTGAATTAATGCTAATTTAGCACTTGGTGTGTCTCTCATTTAATTCAAAACCATTCATGTATAAAATTGCGCCTATTTGTGCCAACATAGTTAGTTACAGGAAAACACTTCAAGCTTTGCATTTTTTGTAAGCATTTAATACTTTACTTTTTAAAAAGCCCACATACACTGAGGAACAACTAGGAAAATCAAAAAATCTTTGATTTGTTTACACAAAGATAACTTTAAGTTTTACCTATAAGTCATGTTAAGTCAACCTTCTAAACCAAAATTTTATACAAACAAAAACACACAAGGGCTTTCAAGAGAAGTTAATTTAAGGTTCTGTTCTAGATACCTACACATGGAAAAAGAGGTAGACGATACAAAATCTAGGACCTAATTCTCAAACGAACCCCTGCTCAGCTACTCACCTGTATAATAGAGGAAATAAAGCAGTCTGAACAATGGAACAATAACTATGGTCATTTCTCTACAGTTTCTGTGTAACAGTTTTTATGTGAAAGACAAAATTCCTTTTCCCAAATATATGAGTACTGTACATCGCAAGTCACAGCACTTTCTCTTTGAATTCAAGACAAGTTTTTGACAGTTCAGGAGCAATTAATCGTTGTAAAGTGTTACTAAAATATTATCTTATCAGACTTTTTGATCTACATGTACTAGACCGTTCCTAAAAACTGACATACAATTACTGAAATTCTAAGGAAGCTTGATGCACTGGGTAGATTGTGAGATGAAAATTAGAATTGATCAAAGTCTTCCCTGTTACTAAAATTAAACTTTGTACTTTGAGAAACTCATGAAAATTTTGGCTCTCTGACACTAACAGGACTGAATTTTCACCATTTTCCAAATGACCAGGGTCTATCTTTTTTTCTTGTTAAGACTGAAAATACAAGATAGCCTTAAGATATTTATTAACACCACTCTAATTCTCAACTGGCAAACAACGGAAAGAGACATGTACAATTGCAGAAGAGAGAGAAACTTATTAGCGGCAGCCACGGAAATTTGAAGACAGAGCAGTTGTAAAGCCAGCCTTGATAGCCTGCATGCTGTGCCAGCTTTGCAGTGATTTAATCTCTATCACAAATTGAGCCAAAAATTTTAATTAATGTATGTAATACTTAAAAAATTAAGTACTCTAAAGAGCTGTTAAGCATTTAAAGGCAATTGCTTTTCAAAGCCATACTAGCTGCAAGCCTTCTGATCACAAATCTATCATATTCCCTACATTCATCAACACCAAACTATAAGAAGTGGTTTATTTAAAAGACATCAGCATACCAAACCGAAATAAACACACAGAGAAACTCCAAACTATATTCCACATGTATTTATTTGGGAGAGGTGTATTACTCTGATGATTCTCCTCTGGGACATGGGAAAACCACGGTCTGGTTGGGATGGTGTTAACTTTCTTCACAGCAGCCTGTATGGAGCTGTGTTTTGGATTTGTGACTAAAGGAGTGTGGATAACACATCAACGTTTTGGCTGCTGCTGGACAGTGCTTGCACAGTATTAAGGCTCTTTTTTCCCCTCACTCTGGCCCCACTCCAGCAAATAGGCTAGGGGTGGACAAGAAGCTGGGAGAGGATACAGCCAGGACAAATGACCTGAACTGGTCAAAGGAATATTCCATATTGTATAACATCCCACTCAGCAATAAAACTCAAGTAGCAGAAGGGGAGGGTTTGTCTTCCAAGGTGGCTGTTGCTCAGAGACTTGCTGGTCATTGGTCTGCCTGTGGGAGGCAGTGAGTGATTTCCTTTGCATCACTTCTTTTTCTTTCCTCTTTCCTTCACTTGTTAAACTGTCTTTATCTTGAACCATGAGTTTTCTGGCTGTTGCTGTTCCTACTCTCTCTTCTGGCCGTGGGAGGGGAGGGCAAGTGAGCAGCTGTGTGGGTGCTTGGCTGCTGGCCAAGGTCAACCCACTACACATGGTAACTTCAAGATCCTTTCCAGCCCTGTTTTCTGCTAAAAGGATCATCACTAGCACCTTCTTGGGATTAATAACGCTATCCTTGTTGTATTTAAAAGACCAATATATGAAGAAAAAAAAAATATGAAAAAAAACAAGAAAAATGCTGCAGAGCAAGCAATAAAATGGGTAAATTTCTAAGAAAACTTACCAATTCAATTTCTTCTGGGATTGCATTCTCTTTACTTTGATGCTAAACCTGTATACACTTCTGTAAGTCACAGAAATAATTTTAGATTCTTAAGTTAGAAAGAGTCGTTTTACCACGTTGTTCAACAGCTGTGTTGCCAAAGTGTTTCCAAATTTTTTCTCAGTACTCCAGAAACTGTGATTTGTTTAGTCTAACCAGTCACAGTACAGATTGTTTTTTGTAGATTCTACTTCCAAATTATCTGTGGCTTCTAGTACTCCGGAAAGAAAATGTGTCTAACAATCATCTGAGGAACTAACCATTCTCCATATTTCCGTCGGAAGAAAAGGAGATTTCCTCCACAGGTCTTGACAGAGACCAAAATTCAAAGCCTCCAACTAGTACCAAAAGTAACAAAAAAATCCTCACTTGAAAACAAAACTACAAATTCTGTGAATCCTCCAGGCAGAGATTCAGTCATTCTAAGCAACCAGATTTAAAAGGTCATCTTCCCTAAGTTTTGGGGGTTTGTATTTAATTCTATGCTCTAACTTGGATCTACAATACCAAAAAAAAAAAAAAAAAAGAATTGAAGTGCATGTTAGTAATACAAATAGTTTTTCTCTTACTTTCTTTCAATCAGTAAAAAAAACATGGCAGCAATAAAGCTTCAATCCTAATCAGGAGCTGTGGAAGAAATTCCCTCTTGTAGCCTCAGCTTTTAGGAATGAACACTGAGAACTGTCATTTTCACGTCTGCAGAATATTCTCCAGTTCCAAATGATTCAGACTGACCTGCTAAGGACCCTCCAGATCAACTGGATTTTATCAGTTCCCATCAATATATTACTAAAGACTACGGACAATCACTGAGCAGTTTTTTGTTCATTTTCATCTCTCATATGAACCACATTTCCCCCCTTGCTGAGCATGAAGAAATAATCCCAGTACCCACCATGAGATAGCCACAGATATCTTAAATTCAATACAAGAACTTTGTTAATGGAATCAACCAGCAAGCAATTTCTGTTAACAAAAGGCCAGCTTGAACTCCTTGAAAAGAGAAAAAGGCATCAAGAATGAAGAAAATAACCTTCTTCCCTTCCACACACAGATGTCATCAAGTCATTTCAATCATTTTTAGAACTAAGAAGGCTTTTCTTTTTTATGTGGGTAAAATAGGTGAATGGAAGGGAAGGAGAATAAATAAAAGAATATATAGCTCTTATCTCCCTAGAGAGGCTAATCCTGGGAATAATAATTCCAAGCAGATCTGCCAAAACCAGAAGAAACAGAACAAGCATATACTGGAAGAAGACTTCATCTAAACCAAAAAGGAACAGTGTCAGCAATCTAATTCAATACTTTTCTGTGACCTTTTACATTTTAATAGCTGAGAAACGCCATTAAGGATGGAATAGCACACAGTCCAAGATGATGAATCCTTTGTGGAAGAAGCACAGTAACACTGTATAGTCAAGTAAGAGCAAGTATAGGAAGTAACTACACTTCAATAGTGAATGAGGATAAAACAGAACAGAGACACTTAAATAATGCAGAGAAACAAGATGGAGAAACAGGAATGCCGAACTTTAAATGAGGATGTTAATGTGACAGATGTTTCAGAAACTCAATGTAATGAAGACTATCAGTGGGAAATTACTGCCAGCACGCAAGTTCATGAACTCAAGATAAGCTGTTTGTTAGCATGAAAGAGTTCTGCTATAGGTGCAAGGTGGCTTACAGTTAGAACAGATAAACTAACTCTGTCAACACATATCACAAGATCCCTACGCATTGAGATTCCAGGTGTGGCCAAGATACTTTCAGATACTGAGGAAAAAGAGGATGAGGGACACAGCACATTATTAATAAAAGACTTCAATTCTTTCCAAGTAGACTGGACAGCTGTTATGTCAAAAATACGATTCCAAGACCTCAAGAAAACTTAGAAGAGTAAATTTGACATCAGAATATTAATTAAAAAGTGAAATTAAAAACACAAATAAGGAATGATTGATCACCATCTAACCCTATAGAAAGAATTAAGGAGACATCAAATTAAACTAGCAAGCAGCAGACTCAAAATAAAGAAGACAAAGTACCTTTTCCTTACAAACACATTCAAGATATGGAACTCTGAGCCACAGGATGGGTTACAGATGCCAAAGCGTACAGGGTTCAAAAAAGAAACTTGGAAAAATAATGGGAGCAAAACTTGTCCTTTAAATGTAGATACTAAATATGAGAATACCACCTCTGACTCAGAAAACCATTGAACAACAGGTCACTGAAAAATACTAGGTCAATACTGAGGGATAATGATACATATTTACTTCATCCTTGCACTTCTCTCTGCAAAAACCATGGGTGGGGGTACTTTTTTACTATTAAAGTCAAAGCAGAGACCAGGACTTCCCTGCTTGTCTCCTCTTTCCTCCACGCTGAGGTTTCTGAGACAATGAGGGATGGTGTCCTTGCTCCCAAGCACTGCGGAGCGTGAGAAGCTGTTGCAGCACCTGGGCACCTCCTTGAGGCCTCTCAAACTCCGCAGAGGTGATGAGGCTGCAAGCTGGATGCTTGGCTTTACAAAGCTGCTTTGCTGCAGCTCTCACCCAGCTTCCCTAGGCTGGCAGCCTTGACTGCAGTCAAGAGCTCAAGGGCAAAGCAGTTCAGGAGGCAAAGGCAGCAGTGATGGCTGCACTGGCCCTGGTGTGACCACATCCTCTAGCTGACCTCACTGAGAAGCACCTGGGTTGCTGGAGGGGCTCCATTGTGGTACTTTGCTACCTTGTCCTTCCCTGTGCTAGAACCCAGCCAGTGCTTGTGGATCGGGGACAGGGCAACCTGGACATTCAGCACTCAGTTGTCTTTTATTAAGAGTTCAGCTTTTGCCAAGCCATTCAATTCCACTCCCTGTAGTCTTCTGAGCAGACTGTCCCCTCATACGCAGTGGGCACTCACCCAGTTATATACAGTTGATTTTGTCCTGTTGCTCATCCTTTGCCTAGATGACCTTCAGCTTTGACTTCCTTGCATGCTTCTCAGAGCCTGCATTCAAGCACTCTGCATGACCACTCTCACTGGAGATAAGATGATGGGCTAGATGCAGAAAGGTCATTCTTAACAGAAGACTTAAGAAAGCTTAAAAAAAAAAAAAAAAAAAAAAGAGATGTCTGTTTAAGAATAAACAACTTTAATGCCAGTTTTTAAATCTCTGATCCACTTCAAATGATGGAGATTGCTGCATCACCATGCTTGCCTTACAGCACACCACTGAACAGAGCAGCTGCTAACTACCAGTTTAACAGCTTCCAAAACCCACCTTTTATTTTCCAACAGGAACACCAGCTAGATGGAAGGTGAGTTTTACTGAGGAACTTACATGCAGAGCCTTTGCAACAACTCATGAAGCTCACTTTTCCTTTTCTATTAAACCCTCTCCCTTAATGCTCGGACCTGCTTTGTGGTGTGTTTTTTTAACAATACAAACCTGCTGGAACAACAAACTGGTATCACTATGACCAGAAGCCAGTTCACTCATTTGGAACACCACAAAAAAAAAAAAAAAAGTACAAAAATACCACATGGATGGAATTAAAAGTGAAGGAGCTACATGATACCACCTTAGAAGACAGCTTTTTGCATCAAGTGCTTATTTTCTTCTATCTGAAAAACTGCCAGATAGCTTTTCAAAGTATTTGTTAAGAAACATTTTCTTGATCATGGTTCTGTCCCTCACACCGATTTCTGAGACCTTGTTTCTCTCTGATATACAAGTGCAAACAAGTGTCTCAGCCCTAATAAGCTTTGCAATAGCTGTAAAAAAATAGATTGTGAAAAGTTGAGCATAACAAATACCTTTAGTAAGGAATCTTAACATAATTTGGTCAAGGAACTGCAGAAAAGATGCCCATAAACTCTGAAATTTTTTTAGCATTCATTGTTGAAGTTAGAGCTTAAAAACCATACTTTTTTTTTTTCTTACATGTAAACAAAACAGTGTTATAAAATTCTAGCAGGTGTCACACCTTCTCACAATCAGTTACTGTGAACACTGAAAGAAAATGTAAAATGTGAGATAAGTACATTTTTCAGTAATAGTTTGGTTCAGTCTCCTACATTTTTAGTACATTTCTTATCATGTTTTACAGTAACAAATCACATTAAAACAAAGATTTCCTGGAGGCAAAGCGAAATGGCTTTTCATTGCTGATTTAAAACAAATAACGAGTTTGGCAAGCTACAAAAACAACAGGGATGGAAATGAGGAAGTTTCAAGCAGCATCATTTCTGCCTCATAGAACTGCAGCTAGTGTAACACACAGAATGACCACAGACATAGTGAATCCTCCTGTACCATCTACATAAACATAGCTAGATGCGAACATATCTTACTCCTGAGCAGTAGTGCAATGTAAGACAGAAGTCCAAACATGTTTTATTTTCTCTTAAGTGTTGCTGCTCTCCCTTTCATCAATGTAGCAGGTGCCAAGAATGGCAGTCCTGTTTGTTTTCCCACTGGAACACTGGAAAGAAAAACACAGCTTCCTCCCTGGGATGACCATGACTTTCATTAAAAGCAGGGTAGAAACAAAAGAAAAATGTATTAGATACAAAATTTTGTTCCACCCATATTAAGAAAGAAATCTTATAAACTAAGAGCCATCATAAAAGGAACCATATTTCCAGAAGGAGGGTTAAGAAATGTCACATTAATTTCATACTCTGTAATGCTGAGAGAAGATGATTTGACAAGTCACAGAGGGATTTTGCTGCTGCTCAACAACTGCCTCTCAGAATAAGATCTCCCAAGACACTTTCCAGCAAGAAATTAACTGGCATCCCATAAAGAAAAAAAAACACCACCACAAAATACTTGTAACTGTAGCTTTCCAGAATGCTATAGCATGCTGAAATCATCTATGAACTACCAAAGTCTTAGGTAAAAGACTCAAAAATATTTTGCCTCACTCAGTCACATTATTCTTGGCATAAAACTCATCCTGACCCACAACTAGAAATCCTCTTTTTTTTTTTTACTCTCAAAAATTGCCCAACCACTTAGCAACAAGGTACATATGTAACAAACACTTAAACACTTCTTCCTGTTTGTTATCATATGTAATTCTACATTTTCCAAGTAACTCCTTTAAACACTGTGACTATGATTTATAGCTCAGCTATCTGTGAAATCATTGTATTTCCCCTTCATTACTAGCCCTGAAACCTGCTAACATTCTCAAGCCTCTGATTTCAGAAACCTTGGACTCCAATTTAAACTCCTGCCAAGTTGCTGGCCTGAAATAATACAGAACTTTTTTTTTTTTCTTTCTAGTATAACAAATTAAGAGCTTTGAATTGAGGCCTCACTCTGTTTTCTGAAGTTCTGCCCCTCAAGAACAGCATTTTAAGAATTTTTAACTATCAGAACTTTTTTTTAACTGGTATACTTTAGGTCCTCAGAATTCTGTAACTGATTATAAGTTTTGAGAATTCTGTAGAACTGTTTAGCCTAATTTCTTTTCCTCTAGAGAACTTTTCATAAATAATCAGCTAAACAGAAATTTGTGTGCACCTGATTCCTGTTATCACCACAGTATAAAGCTTGCAGGTCCTTTATTGTAACACAATTCAGAAATATATGGTAATTGCTCTCAAATTGCTGAAACAAACAGTTTAAATATAGGATCAATTTAAAAAACACTTAACTTTCTTCCTAAACGTAACTAAACATTAGACAATTAACTACAAAAATCATGAAATCCTTGCTAGGAGGAGTTTGAAACTACTTAAAATATACATTAGCATCTCACTAGTCTTGCTAATAGAACAAAGAAACAAATGAATAAGACCAATTATGTAAATTGATAAAAAGTAACATAGTTTATCAGTATTATATTCTGTTATCTAGTGTTATCCGCCCAACATAATAACATAAAAGCTGTCTACATAATAATCAAATGGTCTTCCAAATGTTATGGCAAATCTCATGTACTTGGTGCTTTCTTAAAGTCCTTATGGATACTTAGACCTGGGAATCTCCAAGTTACTTAAACTTTATATGTATTCATACCTTCCTATACCAAAAGTTGGAAAATATGGTGCACATGCAGAATGGCTTAAGACAAAGTACCACTAAAACCAATAAATTAATTTTCATGTCTTAACAATTTTTAAAAAAAAAGTTTGAGGACTTGACTTGTGATTTTTGAATGTTAAGGTTAGACAGCACTGTAGGTAAACATAACAGGAATGCAAAACATGTACTTCATGCACTTTATCTCAAAGGGTTTCATTACAGTTAAAGCAAAGAAAAGGGCAATGAAAGTAAGGAAAATAGTATGCACTGTCTAAAGCAACTGGGGGATCAACAAAGGAAGAAAATTCAGCTGGGGAGTCCCAAAAAGTTCAAGGGTAAGGCTGAAGAACTTACTACTACGCTTATGAGCTTGCTTTTCATGAGGACTTACTGCAAGACAATTTCATGAACAGGAATATTCAATAATACTGGTTTTATCCTGAATACAATCAGAATTCAAGGATAGTCAAAGGGCTTTAAACTGCATAATCAGCCGATCAGTGCAAGACCAACACTGTTTACATTGTCCCGCAAGGGCCTCCAAAAGTTTGTTAGCAACGTCTTCCAGGCAAGTAAAAAGAGAAAGGTTCATACAACTGCATTGTTAACAATTATATAAGATTTTTAAATCAATGGAGCAAGAGTTCACTCTGTACTATGTTTTTGAAAAATCCTGGAATAAAGAAGTAAACAAACACAAGAAAGAGCCCACCTGGCTGTCAACCATTGTAAGTGGTGCAGATCAGATAATTAAAATCAGGAAGGGTTATGAGGTGTGCATTTCTAGAATACAGGACTGTATTCTAAATATTTTCAGTAGTAAGAAAAAAGTAAGGAGTAGCTTTCACTATGAGTAATTTTGACCCTTGCAAAATTCAGTGACACAGCAGATAGGGGCAAGGTTCTGAAACAAACAGAAGAAACCATAATGTTGCTCTGCATTTCTGTTTTATAGGCTACATAATTTCACTTGTACTTGTTTTATACAAAAACTTTTTAAACATTTAACACCTATACTGTATTTTAACAGAACACGCCAGAAAATTTTATTTCTCCATCATCTCAGCTACAAGTACCATTTGGAAAAGTACTTTGAGCATCTACCAAATTAATATGAAACCTATTTTATGGTGGACAATTAGGAACCACGCTAAATTGCAAGGTGGTATGTTTTCTCAGCAAAAGATGCATTTAGTTGATCATATTCCATAATGGAATTTTACTAAATTCACCAGAAAAAGTAAGAAAGACCTGAAATAAATTCAATTGATTAATTATTAATTTCAGAATATTTCCAATACATGCAGGGATTGTTTGCAGACTGTACTATAAAGCTAAACATTAGAATCTAATTTTTTAAAAATAAATTTAAGATTCTTACGCCTGTGGCAAGTGGTTGATCTTGCAAATTGTTTTTTAGAGGCCAAAGCTTTAATCACAAGGCTCTTTTTTATACCCCTTACTTCCCACCCCCCCAAATGATTATAGTAAATTTTATACATCCACTAAGGCCAGAGATGAATCTGGGATTAGATGTGGTAGAAAAAAAAATACATTTGCTGTAGCTGACCACACTGAAAGTATATATTTGAGCTATGATTTCTGGTTAATATAAAAATTCATCAGCAATTACCAGGACAAAAGAAAAAAAAAAAAAAGGTAAATTTTCTCCTGTCAAGGTATTTTGGCAAGTTTTGTTCAGTATTTAAGGACAGAAATATTAATTTCCACATATAAAAACTACATAAATTGGTGTCATGTTCAATTCCTGTTACTCCAGCTGAGTGCATGTCACTTTCAAACAGAAGTAACACCTAATCAGACATTTTAACACCAGCAGTAGAATTATCTGAAGCTTTGAAACTTAAGAATTACACAAAGATAACACTGCTGGCAGTGCTCAGAAATTATGAGTCAGGCACTGGACTCTATCACAAGGTGGACACACAAAAGCATGAGGATTCAGGAATCCTCAAGAATTCAGGAGTAACAAAGGTGTCTTCTGTCTCAACAGAGCAGCCCGACTGGGAAGGAAGAGGCTAACAGGGATTACTCCCCTTCTGAGTAGCAAGAAAGTTCTGAAGTGAAAAAGAAAACAAAGCTATTTCCCTCCTCAAAGGAGAAGGAAAGAAAAAAAAAAAAATCAAAGGAGGAGGTGGGGGGAAGGAGATAATCCTAAAAAAAAAAAATCTCAGGACAGCATCCTAATACTTCACACCATTTCTACTTTCAACAGCTCAAGTGACAAAGTGTTGGGATTTCCTTCCAAGATAATGCTGTTTTATCAGTCTCCTGGGACATAAAAATTTCTAGTTATTTTTATCCTTCATTGTTTACTGTAACCATTTAATAACTTTTTAATCCTCAAATGACTTCTTCTCTGAGGTGAAACATTAGATGTTTTTCTATTTTCAGAAAGCTATCTGATCTCATTGTTATACTTTGAGTTTCCTAAAGACTAGAAATGCCTTCTTGGCTCTTCTGGACACTGACACAGGCATCCTGAAAAGCCTCACACATTATGAAGGCAAAAGACATAAAAGATTAAATAAAAAAATCCATTAACATGAGTGTTGGGCAAGAACCTTAAAACTCAAAAAATCTAGGAGACCCAAAATACTAACAAAAGGTCATCCTCTTTCATATTTAACAGTTTATTATAAAATGAAAGCACTTTTATTAGTACTATATTTTTCAGCTTTATGCAATGTCTGTGCTATTTTATTCTGTTACTGGTCAAATGAACGCACTTGACCATAGCTAGAAGCCGGATGCGCTAATCAGCAATGCTTTGTGTCACCAGCACCATAAAAAGACTTCATAACATGTTAAAAGACTTCTAACAGAACTTCAGTCTCCTGCAAAGATGTTAATGCCAGCCACTTCCAACACAAACAGCAGCAGCAGCACAGACATTCTTACACAGTTCTTCAAAGACAAGGTTTTAAATATTTAGTAAAAGGTTTTAACAGCACTCTTCCATCGCCAATTAGTGACAGGGATACCATGTAAATCTTTGATGATAACAACACTAAAAATAAATAAATTACAGTCCAACTTAGTATCACAATATTGCTAAACCTTCATTATGCCATAGTGGATTTACACATTTGACTGGCATGCATTTGGAATACCATTTCAGTCACGCACTGCAAAAAATTAATAAAATGGAAGGAAAAAAAAGGTAAAAGGGCACCAGAGTGAAAAAAACACAGAAAAGCTTCAATACGTGGAATAACTAAATACATTAAGATTCTTTAGCCTGGGAAAAAAAGATGACAAAAAGCAAATGTGATGAGCACCCTTCAACTCCTCTGTGGAATAGAGAAAGTGTTCTTCTAACACAAGAACCAGGGGATAGCAGGTAAACAAGTAAGTAGCTGCCAGGTACAATCAGGCAGAAAAGGACTTCTTCACACAGCACATAGTTAAGAAACTGTCAGAGGATGTTACAATGGTGAAAAGCTTACAAAAGTCAAACTGGTCTTTGACAATTAATGGGAAAAAAAAAACTATAAGGATTATTAAACACAAAGATGTCTTCGCTCCAAACCACTTAAGGCTGGGAGCAGATGTCAGGAAAGGAGGCTTTTTCTATTCTTCTATCTCATAGCTGTTGCCCTTGCAGGCAAGTTAATGAGCTGAAGGGACTTTTGCGCTGACCCTGGCAGCCTTTCTTAAATTCACAAGGGCTGGCAACTTTTGAAGACTGGGTGAAACAGATGCATCTACCCTAAACTGTGCAGTCAGCCTTCATCGTAGATTCAGGCCTCAAACCCTGTGGGACTTAAACCCACTGTGAAGGTTGACAGCCTTGCACTGGAATTTGTACTCCCTTTTTGTTACTCCTTTTTGGGGATTCCAAGCAAACAGGAACTATTGCAGTATTGCACACACCACACAGAGAGCTCCACTCTGCTCTAGCACTTTGCTGGGAGTAGAAGGATCACTATCTGTTAAAGAAGAAGAGCAGAGTATGGCCAGTCTGTGATCTCTCTGCTGCTGAAGCAGAAAAGCCAAGCTGTATGAGCGATGGGGAGAGACCAAAGAAGGGGAGGAACGGACAGGGTGACACAATAGACAAGGTGACACAAACTGGAACCAGGCCAAGCAGGATAGTAAAAAGTGTTATGAATTCTTCCACAGCCTTACTTCTAAATCTACAAAATACCAAAAGATAACACTCACAACCAAAAAGCACTCAGTGCCTTCACACTACATCACCACTCCCAGAGCAGATTCCAAACCAGGCTGGCCATTCGCTGAAAAAGGACCAAGTGTGAGGCACATGGTATGCGTTATTTCAGATGAGGAACAAATAAAGCTGGAAAGTGTCAACCTCAAACAATGCTTGTGAGATGCATCACTGCAACTACTACAACTGGGGAGAACAAAAGAGAAAATAAAGGAGAGTTGGAGTTTAACAAATGAAGTACATCCAGTAAGCCATAAAATGCTCTTGGGGGATCTTCAAAAATAAGAAAAACATAGTACTATCTGAACTCAAACTACTTATGTCTGCTCTAGCTTTCTCCACTATGTGGTAGTAACGTGCCATGACTAAATACACTCTAATTTCACATAAATATTAGTCATAAATATAACTCTAGGATTCAGACTGGAAATGCTTTTTGCAACAATCTGCTACCAGCATATCTAGAAAAAAAACTGATTTAGTGACCATTCTCTGTAAATGGCAAAATACTTTTCAGTTGATTCAAGGTATTTCCTGAAGCAATTTATTTCCAATTATTACTGAGTTTTTCCTGGCTTATGTAGCAAAAATGTATGTATTTGTAAACACATAAATGAACGTATGTATTATTTCAGCAACTCAGAAACTAACTTTTTCTATAACACATACATGAAAGATATTCATTCTGCTTCTAATGTATTAAAGGAAAAAGCATGGTAGAGTATATAAAGTTGCTGCCATCTTGCTTTTTGGGTTTTTTTTAAACAATTGCTCCTGTACCATTTACAGGAGTTACCTAAACTCAATAAACAACTGCCTATCCTAAAAACATCAACAATAGCTTCAATAACTTGTAGAAAGAAAACAATCTAATCGAAAGCTTTGACAGCTGAATTCCTGTCCTTTTAGTCCAAATTACACTTTAATAATACAAAGAATTAAGCAATTTTTTTTTAATTTAAATAGTCACACTTTATTTTAAGGAATGCAGTTAAACTGTTGACAGACCATGTCAAACACTTTTGTCATCGGAAACTAGGTAATGAAATACATAAAGCATCCAGGATTTTCCATCACAAGAGGTGCTTCACAAAACAAAAACCACGCAGACCATTCTGCTGCTGCAGAATTTCACAATCCTTCTTTCTCTCCCATCCCACACCAAAAAGGGCTGTAAAGGATAGGGATATGTTCACATACATGGATGTTAACACATCAAAGCACACACAAAACCTTGTAATGCTTTGCCTTTTTTAGTGAAGGCAAAATAATAATGGTGGCAAGAAGAAAGGACAAAAAACAAAGAGGGGGGGTGGTGAAAAAAGAAGTTATAATCACAGAAGCTCAACCATAAAAAGAACTTGAAAATTCTGCAGAAGTGCTTTCTAACAAAAAAGCAGTAGTTCTTTTTCTTCTGCCATACTGATTATCTCATAATTTAGAGGAAATACCAAACCATTTTCAGCAATTTTAGAAAAGTAGGACAGTCGTGACACTATTGCACATAATATCAATTATCCGCTATATATTTGTAAGATACCTATTTCTTATACCAAAATTAAACCCACAAATAAGTTTCATTTATTAAAATAAATATTTTTACAGTAAGTTTGGAAATGCGGCTTAATACCTTGTTATTTTATAAAACTCTCAGCCACTATTCTGAAAAGGGGTTGGTTTGTTTGTTTAAAGGCACTTCCTGTCTGCCTGCACTTATGAACTACGTACTACAATTTCCAGAACATGAATGTTTGGTATCTGAAAAGTTCCCTGAACACAGTACACAATCTGAAGTACTGAGGGATATTACTTATTCCAAGGGGTCAAATGACATTAAAAGGAATCCCAGGAGGGGCAGGAATGAATCATGTATTTAACTTTCCCAAGGCTGCACCAGTTAAACACTGTGAGCCTCAGTACTGCTGATTTCCAGTCACATGCTATGTTGCACTCTTCACTGTCTAGAACATTGATGTTTTGTGAGGTCAAGGTCTAGAAGGGTGGGTGAACTCAGGCATGCTCCTCTTCAGAAGCAAGGGACAGATGAGTTGATACTGATAGTTCTTGAAAAGAAGCTAGTTAAGTAGAAATTAAGAGATGTACTGCAGTCAAGACAATGGGCAACATATCCTTTCAAAGGATCACTCCATACATAATCTCCTACAAGAGGGAAGAGTACAGTGATGGCACTACCCCATGTTTAAAAGGCATGCCAGATGTGAAAAATCAACGGTAAAACAGTAATGATAGTCTTTATAAACACAACTGCAAAATAGGGAAAGATGACACTTGCTACATACTCTCCTTAAAGACAAACAAACGAGACCCTTTCAAAGAACCCTTTTTCATGGCAATGCTGCAATCTGGTAAGTATATGATAAATCTGTACTTACCACTGTTTAAATATATTTAGCAGGAAAGACATTTTCTCATAAATTGTATTTCTGAACTAGATTCTGCAACATCATAGTGCCCAGCTTACAGACAGTAAAGAGTAAAAATAACTGATTTTTATTTTAACCATGGAGTATAGAGTTTGAATTTATATTTAAAACCCATAAACTATAATCATTTAACAAAAAAAAATAAATCATGTACCATCATATGATGGAAACGAGAGCATAGTTAAAATTGGCTATTCACCTGAAGACGGAAGAGCTGCGTGCATGTTAGAAGGTAAGTTAAAACCAGAAAGACCCTGACAAATTGAAGATATGATCTGAAATAACTAGAATGCAGTCAGTAGGACAAGTACAAGCTTTTAAACTCTGTGCAGATGATTGCTTTTGCCCATATACAAAGAGGAATAACCAGCCAACAGTTCTGCATAGAAGGATCACAAACAAAAGGTGATTAGAAGACAAAGAGCATCATACTGAAATTTATTAACTGCTACAGATGATCCTGTAGCAGAGCAGTGGAGCAGAGTAGACTGACCTCTTGAGGTCTCTTCCAGCCCTATTTTTAAACATCCTTTAACACACATAATCTGCTGCTTTTTATTATCTTTTCCTCTTCTCCATGTATGTTAAACATAAATTATTATACATCTTTCTTCCCTCAAAATCTACCTGCTAGTCTGTTTATATTTAGATTTCTGAATTTTGAACACAATTCCACATTTGCATGCACAGATAAATATTTTAAAATCAATACTAATAATACGTTTTAACTTAATTTGGCCCTTAAAGATAGACAATCGGCAAATTTTATTTAAGTGTTTTTTTTAATAGATTCAGGAAGAATAATACAAAGACTGATATCAGTATCACCCATGGACCAGCAAAGGCTGGGAAACTACGCAATTAACTTGTCCTGTCAGTCTCAGTTTAAATTTTTTAATCTTCCATGAATGCAATCAAATCATGAGAGCCACATATTATCTGTCAGCCATGGGTAGGAGACCGATGCTGTAATTCCTAGTTTAAAAGAAGTCTAAATAGCCATTTCTTTGATCAAGCCTGATAATAGGCATTAAAAAAATCTCATCGAGTATTTATAATGATTTTTAAATTCCATTAATTGTTTTTTCGCCACTGAACAGACTGAACATGTTTTGTGGATATTCTAAGGATTTGGGGGTGGAGGGGGTGAAGGAGTTGCTATTATTCACACTAGCCAAGCTCTTACTCAGTCAACAGAAATAGATAAGCTCTTCCAGAAGAGAAGTCAGAGAAGCTAAATTCATCCAAATTAAGCTCCCGCTCCAAGTCATCTTTTGGAAAAAATACTTTCTCTTCATGGGCTGTAGTACATAAACTAACTAAATTATGTGCTGAACTTGGGTAAAGTGAGTATACCCATGTATACATTCCTACAAACACCTTTTTTTTATTTTAATTGTTACATATATCCAAATAAAATTCTGATTACTGTGGTCTACAGAAAGTACTAATGCAAATAAAAATATGTACCAAATGCAATACAACATACCCACTCAGTGGCTGTGACACATCTCAGTCCAGTGTCACTGTTAACAAGTAGAGAACTCTGACATGTACATCTAATGTATATATAAGATACTATATGCAAATACCTAAGGTATACAGCTTTCATGTGACAGAAAACATGATTTAGGAAAAGCTACTATATGGTGTTAAGTGTTGTTTTAAAATATAGATTATATTTTTTAAAATTAGGAAGCCGGTACACAGTAAGTAGTAGAGGATGAAGAAGGAGGAATACAAGTATGGATAGGTGCCGGTAACCTTCTATAGTCTAGCTGAGAGTCCAACATATCAAAGAGAATGTATCCTCTAAAAGCAAGCTCCAGGATTTATGGAGCTGCAGTTAGCCATTCGGGTCTCTCATATTATCTGACAAACCAAAGAGATGAGCTAAATCTACAATAAATCAACAACAAACTAAGAAACAAACAAACAGATCCAGAAACAGCTCCATAGAAAAATCTACGCTTTGGCTGTCTAGTTGAAAGCCTGCCCAACGTAAGATGTAGGAGTAGCTCAACTATCACAGCCTTGTTTCCTAAATAGATGCTTTTTTTGTGGTGTCAGTTTTGGTGTCAGTTTTGGTGTCAATTATCACGTGCGCTCTGAGCAAAATATCTCCTGTTGTTGGGTCATTCATGTCTTTCTCCCACACGGATCTTCTGTAACTAGGAGGAATTCAGCTCATACTGTAGCATTTTGTTTCCAATGGGAAAGGGTGTGGAGAAAGAAGGGACAAGCTACTTTTCTCCTTCTTTCCTCTATATGGCTGTTTTCTTTGAACTTAAGGAGCCTTAGCACCTTTGAGCCTGTGACTGCTCAATCAAGTTCTCTTGAAAATGTCTATCACATTGAAAAGTTAGTTGGGCATTAATGCATACATATATATGTGTATATATATATATTAAAAAAATCTCAACAGCATCATTACACATGTTTCATTCCCAATATGAAAGACGACTGAAAACCAGGTAAATACATATACTTTAAACTGATTCCAGCAACCTAACTCCTTTATATCCTTTTAGATGGAAGCTGAATATGTACGATCTATTCCTGCGTCTCCATGAAGACTTACTAACATGCCATTGTGACTAAGGTAATTTAGGACTGCAGAGAACCTAGATTACTGAAAATACTACTTTAGAGTTTACCATGAATACAAAAGGCTTTTTATTAAAGCCTTTAAAACAATCACTGTGGTAGAAAATACTGCATAACATTCTCCATACTTCGTATTTTGTACACCTGATACAAACAGGTATACAGTAAGAACTAGAGATCATAGAAGACTGAATGATATAATAATGTGTGCTCGCATTTTAAGAAAAAAGATCTTGATGCATATGCTGTCGAACTTCGCAGTTGCAGAAAGACACAGATATAAGAATTTTTAGTTTCAAAAGCGAAGCTCTGCTGAAAATTACACCCTAGAATATCTACCTGCTATATTTGGTTCCTCTCTTCTCACAGACTTTGGAACTTAGGAGTTGCCAGTGCTCAGCAAGTGCATGACTTTACAAAATGAAAGCTTGAGTTTACACCCAGAATAAAAAAGGGAGACACGAATTTGTTTAAGTATCAGCCAAGAAATCTGTTGACACCGAGATCAGTATTGCTATATGCAAAAAAAAAAACCCTGGACTTTGCTTCCAGGCACATGTTGATAAGAACACTCCTGCTCACAGAATGTCAAGCCACCTTTCTCCATTTATTTCTCTTTGTCGTCTTTCTAAATAACTGCAGTCTCTCCTAAGTGTATCTTTCCTCATTTTATTACTGTAACACCTCTCCTAATAAAGACATATTTATCCCGCTGCCTCTCTTTCTGTCTAGGTCTACAGTTCTGACAAACTGTGAGGTTCCGTAGGCGTTTATTGGAGACCCCTGGAAGCAAGCAGCTCTGAGGAAACATATACAGCACAAGTCATTTGCTGCCTTAAAGATCCTCATACTCCTACCACCTCAAAGTCTCTTTAAGAAAGATTCAGAGGGACCTCAAACAAAAATAAAGCAAGCTCACTGCTAACTGTCAGAGCAGCTAAGGGAAGTCCACAGGATGCTTAAATCCACTCTGAACTGCAAGATGGACTCACTGTAAATTCATTTTACAGAATATTATAGGAACTGTTGTAGGAAGTTACATTATAGGAAACCATAGCTAGTTGCACCAAGGAAAATATTACGGAAAAACAAAATAGTGACCAAAAAAACCACTATGTACAAATAAGTGGTACATAAATTAGTGCACTGATCAGGTACCTGGAGAGCCTAAATCCCATGAATGCACAATGTGACATCACTATCACCTCTGAAAAATCAGAATCTCACAAATATGGAGTGTAGGAAATAGAAAGTGAAAAAGTCTCCATGAACACAGATATGCAGCCCCCAGCCCTCAAATTTGGTTCAGCAAAGATTAGCAATGAAATAGGCTATTCCATAAAAAACTGCTACAAATTAAGGATACAATCTGTAACACTTTCAGCCTAAATGCAGCTTATATATGAGAGTGAAAGGCCATGTAAACTACTACGGTATGAAGATCATATTAGTTTTTCCAGTAATAGTGGCCCTACCACCTGTCATCACCCTAGATGACACTTCAACATCGAAGAGTATATCCTCTTCTACTGAACAAGAAAGAAAAAGCCAAAATTATGCAGGTGAACAAAATAAATAAAAATAGAAAGAAAAAATATGGAACCAGTGAAAAAATAGAAAGAACAGAGACTGCAAGTAAGAAAGGAAAGGGAGAAAAGGCAGCAACTGCTCTGAGTTATGAAAATCAACAACCAATGGAAGCACAGACTAAAACCAAAATAAAACACATTTCTGTGGCCCTGACTTTCATACACAAACATATGGTTCCAAAGAATTTAATCTCAACTGGTCCTGTTATTTAAACATCAATTTTCTGTCCGTGACTCAAAAGCCTACACAGTAATCAGCAGGCAAAATATTTAAAGCATTAGATGTTCCATACACATGCATTTTACCGTTAACTACGTTGTGTTTTGCATGAAGGTATGAAATCTGCATGGGACAGACCTTTTTCCTGAGGTTGCTCCATATATTCTTTTAAGAGCAGTTTTACATCATTGATTGTTACTAAAACTCCAGGAACGTTTCCCAAAAATAGATTACATTTTACTTGTTTCCACTCTGTTTTACTGATTTTTGTACTGCAAGAGCAGAGAACAAGTAGTATCTTAAGGTTTACTACTCATGCCAGATTTTCCAAAAGGTTTCATGCTGAAAACTATGCACCTACACAACCGGATTCAAACTACCTGTGAACTGCTGAACTAAGCAGGCTGAAGAATACTCAGTATATACGAAGACAAGCGATTTTTCCCAGAAGTATTAAAACAGTCATATCTAAAATAAATATGGACCACATAACTTTAATTGTAGTGTTGTCAGATTTTTCCACTCATGTCATAATTATTCAAACGATAACACGAAGTTGTAGTAATCAGTTCTTGGCAGCTAAATGGATTACTGTTCACATCTGCAAAATGGTATTCATCAGTAATAATACCAGAAAGTTGAGTAATTTTATATTCCGAAGTGCTCTCATTTCTGTAGAAACTAAGAACCTTGACTTAAATATTCATGAAATGTAATCCAAAACATATTTCCTTATCTCACGCTTCTTGATCTTAATATATCACGAATCCCTAGGTATTGCATCCTCCTTTGATCCCCAGAGAGGCAGAAGGTTGCTGTATAATCAAATCACACACTACAAAGTAGTATGATGGCATGATACACACTGAAAACAACACTAGTATTTTTCTTGGGCTACCACAGAAGAAACAAAATAGTGTTAAAAAATACCAGACCTGTAAAAAAATCACTGGCAAATCGAGTAAATATTAAGTTATTCCAACACCAAGCTCCGTTGCCCCTTGTCTATTGTTATGATTTCTTTAACACACACACAAACACACACGCCCAGCATCACTGCTCGAACAGGAAGGGTGGGTGCAGGCTGTCAAATGTGTTCCACTGCTGACTGCCCTTGTTCTCCCCTTGATTTTTATAGCGAGGTCCAGAAGACAGTAACACAACTTGAGATACACTACTTGTTTTGAATTTCCACACATGATTTTCTATCATCCAGCCAACAGAACAACAGAGGTAATGGGCAAAACATGGACTGAACAATCTTAGGGAGCAGAATGATTGTGCGGAATTTCAGTTGTTCTAATTGTGGTGAAGGGACGAGGGGTGGATTGTGTGTGTAAATTGTCCACTTTCATTCAGTGCTGTGATGCTGCTGTTTTGATTTTGGTGTGGGGAATTCTTTTTTTGTTGATGTGAGTGAAGTTTGTGAAGATTGTGTGATGAATGTGGATTTTAATGATAATTCGTAAGTATGTTACTCACAGAGGCAAGGAGTGGAACGTCTTGGGTTTGTGTGGCAAGGTTTTGGTAGCAGGGGGACTACAGGGGTGGCTTCTGTGAGAAGGTGCCAGAAGCTTTCCCTGTGCCTGGCAGAGCCAGTGCTAGCCGGCTCCAAGACGGACCCACCGCTGGCCAAGGCTGAGCCCAACAGCAATGGTGGTAGTGCCTCTGTGATAACATATTCAAGGGGAAAAACCTGCTGCAAAAACAGCAGTCAGAGAGAGGAGTGAGAATACGTGAGAGAAACAACTCTGCAGACACCAAGGTCAGTGAAGAGGAGGGAGGAGGTGCTCCAGGCGCCAGAGCAGATATTCCCCTGCAGCCTGTGGTGCAGACCCTGGTGAGGCAGCTGTGCCCCGCAGCCCATGGAGGGTAAAGGTGGAGCAGATCTCCACCTGCAGCCCGGGGAGGGCCCCACGCTGGAGCAGGTGGATGCCCGAAGGAGGCTGTGACCCCGTGGGAAGCCCACGCTGGAGCAGGCTCCTGGCAGGACCTGTGGCCCCATGGAGAGAGGAGCCCACGCTGGAGCAGGTTTGCTGGCAGGACTTGTGACCCCGTGGGGGACCCACGCTGGAGTAGTCCGTTCCTGAAGGACTGCACCCCATGGGAGGGACCCACGCTGGAGCAGTTCATGAAGAACTGCAGCCTCTGGGAAGGACCCACCTTGGAGAAGTTCATGGAGGACTGTCTCCTGTGGGAGGGACCCCACACGGGAGCAGGGGACAGTGTGAGGAGTCCTCCCCCTGAGGAGGAAAGAGTGGCAGAGACAACGTGTGATGAACTGACCACAACCCCCATTCCCCATCCCCCTGTGCCACTGGGGGGAGGAGGTAGAGAAAATCAGGAGTGAAGTTGAGCCTGGGAAGAAGGGAGGGGTGGGGGGGAAGGTGATTTTAAGTTTTTATTTTACTTCTCATTATACTACTCTGATTTGATTGTTAATAAATTAAACTAATTTCCCCAAGTCAAGTCTGTTTTGCCCGTGACAGTAATTGGTGAACGATCTCTCCCTGTTGTCATCTCGACCCACGAGCCTTTCCATATATTTTCCCTCCAGCTGAGGAGGGGGCGTGATAGAGCAGCTGCTGGTGAGCACCTGGCATCCAGCCAAGGTCACGCCACCACAGCTGATTTTGGAGGCATATAAATATCTAAGACAAGACAAATCTAGCTGATCTTGATTAAACTCAGTTCTGAAGTACCTGAAGTTGTGCTTCATTTACAGCCATTATACCAATGGAGTAATTTCTCTATGTTCTCTCAACCTTTTCACTGCAGTTGGGAAAGCTAACCCAAGACAAAGTGTCACCTCCTAGGAACCATGGCTTTAAGAAAAGAGAGCAACTGTATTTGTATAAATAATTGTATTAAAAAACACTCACATTGCATTTTCCCCCATCTACATTCTACCATTGACACTCCCCCTACTTTTCAAGCTGAAACACTCAGAATATGCAGAGCTAAGTATAAAGATAGATGTTTCTATAGGTGAAGTACAACACAGTCTACTGTTAAACAAGCTGTCACTTTTAACAAGAATGCTCTCTATTCTACCTTCTCCCACCCCCAGCCCAATGAGATCCCAAATCTCTCATCACCTGCTGTGTGCCTGTCACACACACAAGCCAATGGAGCCACAAAATTGCTCTGCACAGGTGCATCCCAAATAACAAGGATACCATGTAATCCATGTCTTTCCGTGCCAGGCTGGTGCCCATGTTGTCTTTTTACAAGCCAGCTAGTTTCTCTCGCCTTCTCCAACAGGAGTTAGAGCCTTCTGTTTTAATAAACCTCAAAACATGACGCGTCCCCAACCCCCAAGCGTGGATGTGTATAAAGCCATTCTCTCACTGCTGTCCACTTCTGACAAAAGAAAAATCAAGTACCCTCACCGCAGGGAAAAAAAAAAGGAAGAAAAAAAAAAGAAAAAAGCCGCCTATCCTTTCATCTAGAGCCAAGGCTCTGTGAGCTGAGCCAAATCTATCGCCCGCATCTCCCTGCCTCTGTCACAGAGAAAGAGCCAAGACCCCGATGGGGAGGAGCAAGTGCTCTTACCTTAATTATGCTGCTCCTCCGGGGGATGCCGGGTTTGCCTTCTCGTTGTTGGCTGGTGGAAAATCCTTTCTCTTTGCTGCTGCTCTCCGGGCTTGCAGGAGGAGCTGATCCCGGCTCCTCGCCGGCTCCCACCAGGGCACAGTCCCCGTTGGAAACCCGGCCGCCTGCACTGTCAAAGCGGGATCTCCCGCCGCCGCCGCCACCTCCGCCTCCTCCTCCTCCTTCCCCATCTCCTGCCTTGAAGGCCACCTTCCCTTGGACCGGCCCCGGGGAGGAAGGGAGCCCCCCGCCGCCGGTGCCGCCACCGCTACCAAACTCCGCCATCAGCCTCCCCGACTACAGCAGAAAGAAGATCGCTGTCCCCCTCCCCTCCTCCCGCCGCTACTCGGCGGTGGCTCTTCTTCCGCTTTCTGTGTATTTACGAGCGGGGGATTTTGAGCAAAAGTCTCTCCCCTCCGCGCATTTCGCAGCTGAGGCCGCGTAGCTCCAGGAGGGGGGGGGGGGGGGGGGGGAGGGCAGGCGCCTCCGCTGCGTCTCGGCGAGCCCCCGTCCTTCAGCACCTGGGCAAGGAAAAGAAGCGAAACGTGACAGCCTGCCCTCAGCCGGGGCGGCGGCGGGCGGGGGAGCCTTACACCGCGGCGCGCTCCCCTGCGCGCACACACACACACGCGTGGGGAGCGGAGGGAGGGGCTGCGCGAGGTCCCCGCGAGGCGCCGCGCAAGGCACACGCGCGACGCGGCGGGTCTGGTGCAGCCCCGGGGCGCGGCGGGAACCGTGGAGAGAACCGCGGAGCGCGGAGGGAGTGCGGCCGCGCCGCGGGCGGAGTGGGGCCGGCCCGCCCCGACCCGCTGCCCGCTACCGGGGGCGGGGGGCGCGGCGTGAGGGCGGCCGGAGGAACCGCGCTGTGCGGGCTGCTCAGCCAGGAACACGAGAGGGACGCTGATGGCGGTATTTTCAGCCGTACAATGAGACCCGCGATCACGGAGCAGCGACGCGGGAGCGAAAAGAGAACTTGAAGAACAACACAGCCCGAACCCCCCGGCCCCAGCCGCGGGGGAAAGCCCGTCCCACGCACAGCGGGGACGACCCGCCGCAGCCCTTCGCCGGCCACGCGCGACGGCGAGAAGCGGCGGAACACGAGCGGCGCCGCCGCCACCGCCCCACGGGGCACCCCCCGGGCGCCATCGGCAACTTTTCTCCTCTCCCCGCTGCCCGCCGACATCCAGCCGCCTCGCAGCGGCTACAGCCGCGGCCCGGGCAGCAGCACCTCCGGCCCCCCCGCCCTCCCTAGCCGCTGCCCGCACCCCGCAGCCGGCCCCCTCCCGGACGCTGTGCCCCCGCTACCCACCTCGGCGGCCAGGTGGCACGGGGAGCCCCGCCGCCGCTGCAGTAGCCGCTTTTCCCCCGCTCCCCTCCTCCCCGCTATGGTCGCCGCCTCTGCCCGGAGCCGGATACAGAGAGAAACTGATTCATGTGGTCGCTCCCCTCGCTCTCTGCCGCCGCCGCCTCCCCCAGCTCAGCGCTCGGCACCAGCCCGAGGGGGAAGCAGCCCCGGCCGCCCCCGCTGGGAAACTCTCCGGGGAAGGCAGAGGGAGCGAGCCGGGCTCGGCCCCCCCGCCCGCCGCTGCCAATCACAGGGGCCGGCCCCGCGCGGATTGGGCGGCCCCGCCGCGAGCACCCCCCTCCGGCAGCGCGGGGCGGGGGGGCTCCGCCGGAGGGCAGGACCCGCGCCCGCCCCGGCGGCGGCGGCCGGCCCCTTCCCTCGCCCCGGGGTTACCGGCGGATTCCTCCGCACGCTCCCGCCCCGGGCGGGCGCCCCTGGCTGACACAAAAGAGCCCCCGCTCCTCCGCGCCCCGCCGCATCCTCCGCTCCTCCGCCGCGGGGGTCGGCGCGGCGCGGTGCTGCCCGCACCGGCCGGCGGCCCCCGGCGCGCCCCGCGCCCTTCCCGCCCCTCCCGTCGGGGCCCTTCCGCGCCCGCGCCGGGGCCGGCGGCCGCCAGGGCGCGCAGGAAGGGCGGGCGGGCGGGCGGCGGCCCAACGGTCGCTCCCGCGCGCCGTGAGGGGACCCGCGCGCCGTTGGGCCGGTGGCCTCGCCCTGCCGCCGGGGCTGCGCCCTGAGCCCACCGCGGGCCCCGCCGATGCGTCCAGCTAGAACCGCTCTAGAAGAAAGTAAAGAAGGGGACGGAGTGCTGGAATAGTAAAGGCTGCATGAAAACCGCAACTTGACCGTTACCCTAAGCAGCCTGTCGGCAACCAAAGCGTGCCCTTACGTACCCTGTACGTACTTGTGTACGTTTGCCGTGAGACAAACACGAGTGGCTTTGTGTATGAGGAATAATTCACAGAGCCACGCGTTTATTTTTGCCTCGATGCGGCTGCGTATTGCGAGAGCTTGATATTTCACGATTAAGTTGAATAAAGGGAAATGGAATGCTGCAGTCGAGGCGCTTGGCCCTCTGCTTGAAATTCAGAAGTTGAGTCAGGCGGGGAGGTGCTACATGGAGAGCACGGGCAAAATTAGGAATCGCAGAAATAGGAGTGCAAAGAGTCACGCTGAGCAAAGAGACACCTAAAACAGCCCACGCCATCTGACCTTCGGCGTTTGGCTGAAGTGCTTAATGCAGGAGCTAGACTTGGATTATAGTCGAACGAAAGCACTACGCTTTTAATTTAGCTTCCCTCAGTTGCCCTCTGGAGATCTCTGACTGTGTCCGGAGCCTTGGCACCAGAGATCAGACATCTATGGTGGATACCTAGAATAAGGCAGCATAAATACCCCCTTCGGCGTGCTGGTGCGGAGTCGCACGGTGGAAACACTGAAGAGGACATTTTCAATCCTGTTCCTTGGCTCCAGGGCCTTACCATGGGCTGCAGGGCAGTGCCTCTACCCGTTGGTGGCCCTCTGCCTTGAGCGGTCTCCAAAGGGAAGGCACCTCCATCTTCTCCTTTGGAACACCAAGGGGCAGCTCACACCTCCGAAACACTGAGAGCCGCAGGGGTGATGCCTTTTCCTATCTGTGTTTAGTGATTAGATCTCTTGGAGTATGAGAGCCCTTATTTGAATCCCCTCTCTTCCCCAAGGAATTCACATCTGTGTCCCCACTGCTGTTTGGCAGACTGGTTCTGGTGAGAGCATTTTCCTCGGGAAGTTGTGCCACACTGTAGAAAGGGAACCAAGAGACACTGGGCCAGAAGGAAGACGAAGCACAAGTGGGAACGTGACTGCAGTTCACAGAAATCTGCTCATGGGGGTTATTAAATAATTGTCTGGGTAGCAAAGAAAGGACCAAACAACTCACCTTTGAGGTGAGAGGTCTAGTAACTAAGATACAGGAAACCATTGTTCTTGCGTCATGGAAGCGCCACATCACTCCCACAGTATAAACCTGCTTCGGGTGCATAATAAAACTACATGTGGTAAATCATTCAGCTCTGGTCCATGGCAATGGTGTTCGTCGCTGTAGGAAAAAGGGACCTTGAAGTATGATCCAGCTTGGAGGAAAGTATGAACCTATTTGGAGGATATTGCTTAGTATCACTTCTAGTGGGTCAAGGAAGTTCAGAACCTGACACTGCTACATCAACTCATACAAATGGTCCCAATTTTAATTAAACTATTAACAGTACTTAAGTTTAAATGACAATTTGCAAGATTTAGGCTGTAAACACTGAGGGACACTAATATTAAACTTAAGATTTGAAATAGCCAAAGTTTGTGTTTTTCATTAGCTGGAGATACAGTGATTTTACCATTTGACCTTACCTGAACATCTCTTGCCTAAACATCTTACCTTGCCATTCAAGTAGGAAACGGCAGCCTTGAATATTAAAGGAACGTTCAGTATTGTATCTGCAGATGTGCACATCACAAACCATCCCTACAGGAGACACTTTGTTGTTAGGATCATCACTGTTTCTTCTGGAGGATGAGATTTACACACAACAGGTACAAAATGTTATTAGAATCATTTGTCACAGAGTGTTGCCAGTAAACTGGTGAGCAAGATGTGTGTTTTCTGTCATTTTACTACTTAAGATGCACATACTAAAACACCAGTTTTAAGGCCTTTAGCAAAATTTGATCAGTCCTATCTCAGTGAAAAAATAAGAAAAAAACCCTCCCTTTTCAACACTGCTTATCTGTCCAACCTGTATAGAAACAAGATAACACCACTGAAAAGTAAATCATTTAACTTTAGCCTTGGCAGTTCTGTAATGAATGATATCAAGACCTGCAGACATTGCCAGACTTCTGGCTGTAGAAGTGATGATTTAATATGAAGGAACCAGTAAAACTTCTGAACCTCATCTTAAGGACACATGCCCGCAAGTCAATGTAACAGTATTGGCATTACCCTTATTCTAATTACTGAAATTTAATTACTGATAAAAACATGGCATCAGACACTAAACTAGAAAGGTTTTGCTAGAAGGATGGTGGTAGCAAATATTTCTCCGAATCTGAGATTTTTTCTGATGACCATTCACTGATTTTTATTATTGCCCCATTCTGTTTTACAGAATTTCCTCGTATTAGCAAAGCATTTCTTCAGATGCACTTTGAATGCATTAAGTTGAAAAATATTTCCATATACAAACAAAGCATTTCTGCTAAACCAAAGTCCCAGTAATAGTCACCAAGATTGGGCTATAGAGACCTTCTTTACCCCAGTGAGCTCAGGTTTCCAAAGTAGTTCGTGTTATACTAACATAAACCATATACTTTCTTTGCCACAACTTTTTGAAGATCATGGGGTGAAGAAACTTTCTCGTTATCATTATTCGGTAGTGACCTCAGCAGGCTCTACTTGTTTAATTGTTAAATGAAATAAGGATTATAATGGAATCGAAAGACACCTCTGTGATAATATTTAACTGTGAGAACTTGCTGTCTTGTGCACATATTAGCTATTTTCATAAAATCCTATTAAATATCAGAGTTCCACAGCTAAGCTAATATTACCCATTGAACTTTTCTAACTCAAACAGTGTGGCAGTAGAAACCTGCCAAGAAAGAGGCTATGTTTAAACCCCTAACCAGTGACAAAATTACCAGTATTTAAATAAGCCAAATACGAGATTATTACTAATATACTAAATACTTTTTATTCTGAACATGAAAAACTTTAATTAGCAATTATCTTATTTAAATGTTGTTTTTCTGACATCTCTGCTTGGAATATGTTTTTTCATTATTTATAAGTATCTCTACAATTCCAGTGATAACTTTTTTTAATTGCCTGACTTGATTGTTCAGGTCACAGTCTTGCACATACTTGTTTATTATACTTGTTTATAATTAAGTATACATGTTTAAGCAGTCCCATTACAGTCAGAATCTAATTCATAATTAATCCAAAGGAAAGTTTAGCTATAAATAATGTATTATTGTATACAACATCTGTAAAGTGCAGGTGTGTCGTGTGCACATAACAAGAGCAGACAGTACGAGTGGGGGAATATGAACGGATGTGCACTAAAGACAACGAAAATGTAGGTAGGCAAATACAGGCTAAATTGGCAGATTTGTTTACTGGAAAGCATTTGTTAACACCGTGTACTGTGTATGTTAAATTAATTATGTTTATAATTTTGGAAAGTTCATTATACTAGCAGTAAGTGTGAGGATTTTTTTGTTATCAAGCAGACCAACCATTTCAGCCTATTAATTGCGGCCTAAGGAATGTTTATTCCCTATCCTACCTATCATGCCAATTAGTTCGGCTACCAGCCTACTAAATTTGATGGTTGAGCATTAACAAGACCTTAACAGTAAACCAACTCTTCCCCTCCAGACTATTGAATCCAGAAGGAGTGTTTTTCCAAATCAAGATCATTCAAAAGTTCTTCTCTAAACTGTCTGTTATTGAGACTATCTAGCTGTGGAGTTAGTTGGTTGCAATGTAGCTTTAAATCACACTGCTTTGAAAAATAGTCTCCTTATTTATATGTTTTTAAAAAGGTCAAGATTTTTCAAAACCAAACAACAGTATTCCCTGCTTTTTAGAATAGTGAACTAGATACTTTAAAGGAAAGCAAAATAGCACACTTGAAGGACTTTCTGGAAATCAGGCTCCCTTAAGGCCTCAGTTTGCAAACTACAAATTAAGTCCCTTTTGAAAGTCTTGACCTAGGCACTAATTCTGAGTAATTCTGTTGGGGATCCTGAAGTTCTCTTAACTGGAAATGAGAGTTTATTGTATTCCAATAGCATGTTGTTTGTTTGCCACTCTCGAAAAGGCTGAAAATCACGTCTTTTTTGTTTGATTTTAGTATCAACATTTGAAAAAACTTATTTTGTAACAATAATATTTGAGGTTATATTGGGTAAGGTTTCTATGGAGCAAAATTTGTGTTTTCTTCTACTAGGAAAGACAGACACAGTGGATAAGACTTGCATCATGCACATTTCAGCTGAGACACATATGTTTTACCAGAGAGACTGCAACAACAAACCTGTTCTTGAAGTGTTTCTGATGCATCATTAAAAAGAGCATACAAACAGTGTTTGCCATCTCCAAGCGTTGTGCTCTGCCCTCTAAGGAAAAGTTACAGGGTTACAAAATGGGCTGAGAGCCAGAATTCTGCAAAGGATTGGATTTCATTTTGTCCCTCCTTATATTTGTTAGTAACTGTTGGATATATACAAAGGCATTTGACTTCTGGAACATAAGGCATTTCATAAGTCATCTATTTTTGTAATTTGAGGCATCTGACTATTATTACAGGAGCATGCAAATAAAATAGCCCACAATGAGCTTTTATAACTTCTTCAAACCTAAACTTTTCTTTTGCAAACTAACCGAAGTGTTAATACTAATCAAAACCTTTCATTAAATTCTCACATAGAAAAAGCATAAAGTTTTTAGTTTGTAATTTCAGGATGATATGCTTTGTGAATTCTCTTCGTAGCAGAATATTAAACACTTTTACTGCTTTGAGGAAAATTGCATCTCTGCTGTTATAGGAGAGTAAGTAAATAAAATAGGTTGATTTTTGTCAATCGAGTTCCTTCTAAAATTGTCTTCATATTATCATGTTCGTGAGGGTAAACACTGGGTCTACACATGCTTAGTAGGAATTGCAGTGTGTTATGTCTTCACTTTGAAGACATAATAGGAAAGTAAACACATACAGGCTTTGAAGACATAATAGGAAAGTTAACACATACACACTTCTGCTGATAAACAGTTAACTATATGCTGGTGTCAGTTTCTCTTGTTAGAAAGCTTACAACACCCAGTACCACAGAAAGATGAAAAGATATGTATAAAAGAGGAATAAAGTTTTTTTAATGAATGGCAGTAAAAATCCATATTATTCACTTTAGCCTTGTAACTTCTTCTGTATTACAAGAAGGCATGTGGTATTCTTAGTATATGTCCACAAAAGATATGGAGGGAGAACAGGAGTTGATTAAACTTGTCATACCCCAAGACACAAATGCATTTCCTTTTAGTCATTTGAGAAGGATCACACAGCACAAATTATTTGAAACCGTTTTTAAAAAGGTTACTAAAACATGGTGGAACACAGTTTTTCATGCTGTTTAACATGGAGACTGGTAGACTGCATCACAACAGCCAGTGAGATTGTATCCGGTACTAAAGCTTGTAATGCAGTTCCTTAATCCCATTAATTTCTTTCGTATTACTCACATATGTAAAATTAACATCAGCTCTTGTCCCATAGGGATGGTAGGCTTGGGTATGTTGCACTAACCAGCACAGGTCTTAACAGAAGTCAATTCCACTATTTAATTTGTTACCCAATCTTTCAATTTCTGAAGCATAAGTCAACAGTCATATTTCTTTTCTTTATTTTTAGCTCTAAAAATGCTAATAAGTTACAGTATTTATAGATGCTTTCACATGCATATTCAAAACTTCTTTACTGGAAATAGCTTTATGGTTGAAACATCTGGTCAGAAGACCTTAACTAAGCATCTATTGTATCATTACCAGAAACTGATAGAAGTGCAGTAGGCAGAAAATCCTCATCTTAATTTCTCTGAAACATTTATATTTTGCATAAACCATCCATGAAAATCAGGGTCCTGACTGTTAATGTAACTTTTCCTATATTCCCTGGATTTTCAGATAAATGTATATATACAAATCTCACTGTTAATACACGGCAACTTCATTTTCTGAGTAAGCAGCAGCTGAAGTAAGGGGAAAGCACCACTTTTATTCTGCCAAAAACCAGAAGGGAAATTCCCCACTTTTGTTCTTTGCCTATGGCAATGTACTCCTGGAAAAAGAGTCAGCAGGAGGGGAAATCTCTAGTGGGACAATGGTAAGACTAAGCAGTACTTGAAGAATTTCCAGTTCTCTCACCTTTTTGCCTGCATGTATCAGCAGCCTGGGAAAACAAAGCTGTTCCAGCTGGCACTTCTCTAACTCCATTTTGTACAGCAAAAGTCCTTCCATCCTTTATTCTCCCATCCAGCTTCTCCTTTCTGCTAGGGATCTATATGTTTCACTTTTCTTGAACTCACTGTACAAATTGCTTCCTCCTCCTCCATCTAAGATAAGAATCTACAACCAAGTTCAATCCTCTGAACATTTCTAAGTCACTGCCCAAGGACAGAAGGAACCCCAGAAAAGCTAGGAAAATACTATATAGGGGAAGAGGATGAATGAAGAAAATGAAAAGGCACAGCAGTGAAGGACAAAAAGACATAATGGTAAAAACTATTAACACTTACTCATAATAGGTTTACAGATTACTGTCATTATATTCCATAGCACTAATATAGTGACAGGGAAAAAGAAAAGAGTGAACTGTGAGGTAAAGGGTGAGTCAAAATTGGAGAGGGAGATAAAACCAACAAATTAGTAAATGGAAAGCCATGGTAGGAGAAAGGAAGTAAGAACTGTTAGCCACTGGAATTGGAAAACAGAGTTGAAGACAGAAGAGGACAGAAGGAAGTAAAAAAAGGTTGATCAGATAGAAGAAAAATATATTATTGCAAAGAATGTCTTGAGATAAAATATTACAATAAAATACAAAGAACTTACTTAGCTGTCCAGGGTTATGACTGTACATGGGAAGAAGAAAACTAGATGGATCTCATGAGATGGTTATGAATGCAAGAGCTCCTTATGTTCAGATACAATGAGGAAGTAACAAACACAGACTGAAGGATTTTCTCTTTCAGACTACATTGCTAGCATTGGTATGTTCCATATGCATTTTGTCCAGCAGAAGCAACTGAGGCCTAAGTGCATGCTTCTTGACTATTTGGTATGAGTCATTTCAGTACTTAATAAAGTCACTTTCTGGGGCGAGAGGATGTTGGGGTTTTGCTCCATTTAGAATTCCTTTCTTTTCCCTTTAAGTGCCTAAGTTCTTCCTAAGCAAGAAACAGAACATGAATTTGCATATCTGTGAAGAATAAGATCAGATTACTGATTTTAATCTTTTTTAAACTAATGATATTTTTATCTGCATTACAGAGAAGACTAAAGGCCCCAGTCAAGATCAAGGCTGACTGCTGATGACACTGTATAAATATATGGCATCATCCAGTTCAGAGCTGGCACCTAGCCATTCGGCTTGTAACATAAACAGTGTGATCTGGCATCTGCTCACAAAAGACCACATAGACATTCTCTGGGTAATTTAGGAAATGTCTAACAGTTGAAAAAGGATCCAGGACCTCCAGAAGTCCTGAACCCCTTTCTAAGTACTGATCATCTTTCTTCTCTGGAAAGATGTCTCCTGGTGCATATGTGTGTAGCTAGAAGGAATTTAGGACAAAGAGCAGTGAAGAACTGAAGCACTGTGTGTGCCCAAGGGATCCACCAGTGTCCATCAGTGGGCTTCACTGATTTCTGCCAGCCTGCATCTTTGTATTTTCATTTGTTTTCATTTTAAGGCACCTCATACAATTTAATCTTATTTGAAGTCTTAAGTAAGAGGCACTATAATAATACCAGCCATTTTACATAAATGATTCTGTACAGGTGCAAAGGGTGATGGTGTCAATGAAAGGAAAATTATCTTAATTAATCTTCATTAAGTGCAGCATTTTAACATAAGATAGGCAATGAAATTCAGGGACTGATTTACTTAACTTCATATCTTTTAAAGCCCTACAAAGGCTCCCTGGGCATTTAGAAATGCAGGTGTGTTTATCCCAACTCCTCAGAACTAAGTTCAGCTCTTTTTCTGACCAATTATCTCAGAACTTTCTATTCTGCTGATTTCAGTCATTACTTCTGACTGAGGAGGTACCTCTTAAAACATTTAAATATTGTTCAGTTGGAAAAAAACAGTTTCTTTGGCCTTTTTTTTTTTTTTTTGCTATCATCTAGCTTGTTGAATTATTAATAATGCTTTGTTTCACATTGTTTATCAGCATGGTTTATGGATGATGAGTATGCACACACACACACACATGTTCATGACTATTTTCTTTGTTTCCACATCCTGTGGTGAGTATCCTTTGTTTTTCCCAAAAAAATACAAAGCTGTGCTCTGGAAAAAATAGATGAAGTTACATGAAGATGAAATAGATGAAATAGATGTTTCCAGCAAGACAAACTATGTGAAAGGACCAAATAAAGCTACAGAAAAATATACAGCACTGTTCCCCAGTACCAAGCATGGGAAACACCTCACAAATACTGGTTGTAAATGTAAACATGAGTTGCCCAAGGAAAAGAGAAAAATTGGCCAGAAAAACAGCAGGTTCCATAAATGGGTACCTTATTGGAATTGCTGGGGTTTGGAATCACTAGATTTTAATATGTGAATGACTTAGAAATCCAGTGGGAATCCAAAATAAATTCAGGAAAAAAAATCTTCACCCTAGGGCATTAAGATTGTTTCATTGTATGTGAACTAGTTTTCCTGAAATTGTCTAGTATATTTTTAAATTTAAATGGGAGTAATATAAGATTACTGCATAGTAATTCTGCCTTTTCCTTGTAGTTACAAGACTGACCTTTCAGTTCACTAACACAATTTTCTCTGAAGTATCTGCCAGGCAAAGCAAAGCTTCTGTCTTGATTGTACACTTTAATACAACAGTTTGAACATCACAAATCCACCAAGTATGCTACATACAGAGCTGTTTTTCTTTCAAATGCAGACTATAACTAGCTATAGCCTCCCTTCTGCTCTACCTTGGCCTAAAAGAGTAGCGTTAGCTAAGTTGATATATGGGTTCCTTGGTTGTCAGACTGGCAAAATGTCGGCGTAATACAAACAGGAGGACAGTTATTACCAGAGAAGCAAAAAGTGCTTGGCAGCAGCTTGACATTACATATTTTACATCTTGTGAGCTATGACTTAATTAAAACTTACAGAAATTATCTGAATATCCATATTTTGTTCTGTAGCCTAGGGCTCTCAGGATATTATCATGCTTTCAAGTAAAAAGAATTACATACAGGATTTTTTTTTCTTGTAAAAAGACAGCAGTCGAGAAATTCAACACATAAATTAAAGACTCTCTATCTACATACATAAGCATGAAATGATGTTGGCTACACGAACCAAGAGTATGACCTGCCAGACCACAGCTACATTAGCTACCCTGAAAGGTGACATTCTTGGGCTCACATTATGTTCCTTTTGATCAAGATAGAGAGACGATCGCTTGTATTTAGATTTTTCCATTTTTTTATTGGGGCCAAGAGCAACCAGCTACACTGAACCTTCGTGAACTGCAGTTCATGGAATTTGGACCCTTCAGAGAGCTAAGGATCAGGAGGGAAAGACTGTACTCCATCCTTCAGGCAAGCCAATTTTGAAGCTATATTCATTTTTATATGTGCCCACTCCATCGCTGGGACTCCAGAAAGTAGTAATGCACAGAATAGTCCCGCACTGCAAAACGAGTGCCAAAGCACCCTGTAACTCTGAGTCACTAAGAAAATAATCATGATCTCAGTCAAAGTCTCTCTGCTTTCCAGGCCTATTCCATGTTCTGAAAACCTAATGTTGTTTCCTTTCCATTCCCTAGTATTGCTGTCTTTATATAGTAATAGTCTTCCCTGCCAATCATTAATGATAAACTACATTCCTTAAATAAATGAACAACTATGTTATAATGTGATACTATCCTTTTTTATTTTGCTTCACCTTTCCAGGACTCTGCAGACTACAGCCATTTGCAACAGGTCTTCTTAGGGCCTTGTTTTACAAAAGACAAAATGTTCTGGCTGTGATCCAGGAAAGCACTTAGATACATGTTGACATTTAAGTAGATGAGTGGCCTTAGTGAGGTCAATTGGACTACTTACTTGTGTAAAGCTAAACCTGCCCTTAAATATTTTGTTCAATGGACACAGACTATTCAGCACTTTGTATGATCGAACCTTTTCTCAGATCATACACAATTATTATTATTGCACAAATGCTTTATGCAATAATAATTGCCTTCCAAATTATTTGAAATATGCACATTTATATTCAGTGAACAATTACTGTACCAAATTTCAATCTAGGTATGTGATTACTTCCAATAAGCATAAGGTATTTCTAATTGTCATTTCTGCAGTGTTGTGGGGTGTTGAGAATGAAAGGATAGGATGTACTAGGGTCTGAGTGTGACCTCAAACCTGTCCCATGGAGCATGGCTAAATCTCTGTCACCCCTAGTTTGCTCTCTGGCAAACATTTACAGCGATGATAGTTCCTGCCTATTTGTGAGGGAGCTTTTTTAAAACACAGCAAATGACCAGACCCCAAACTTGCTAGCATTTTTGATGGAAAAAGAACATCAGGATACTTCAGCATTATGTTGCCTGTCTAATCATAAACTAGTATTGCAGCGTGACAGCTGAATGCTGGTTCTTTGCCCTATAATCCAGCAAGTTGATTATTCAATGTGAGACATAGCTCAGACTTCCTCTACAATAACTGAATGGCTGTCTGCCCTCACTACTGATATATTTTTCCTGTAGAGCATAATTAACAGAAATTCACAAAGAATGAGGTTTTGTGGTCACTTACCAGTTCTTTCTCTGAGGTACCAAGCACAGAAGGGAAAGAGGATACACCTTTTATGAGGCCTGATAGGAAAGTCTGGCCCTTACAGACCTTTACGATACTGCTTGTTTCTGCTGTGACATACAGGGTGCAAGGCTTTAAGAGCTTAGTGAACCACTCTACTAGGAGAAATTGATTTGTTAACAAGTGACACAATCATGGAGTCAGAACAGCAGTGCTTGTGTTTCAGCTTCCTTCAGACTTTCATCCAATAACTTAGATTAATGATTTTAGCAAAAATTCCAAGGCTTTCTATTAGAGCAAAATTCCTTCTTGGTCCTGTTATGTGTACAATACCTATATAAGTAAACAGGAAATAGCAATCCATGAGATCATAACTAAGAATTTTCCAGTGTTTGTGTACTTATATTTTTTATGATATTCAAGTTGTTCTGGAAGAAGAAAAGTGAAAAGCTAACACACTGATTTGAAGGGTATCATCTTCATGCATTCTTCATCCTGCACATGAACTCTGTGCCATCAGCTGAATGTCACAGAAGGTTATTATGGAGGAGTTGATCTCTGACCTTAGTTTTTCCAGTACACAATAATCAGTGGAGTGATCAACATCTAAAGATGCGTCACTCCTTGTTCATTGTATACCGATGTTTGGCCTGAAGTAAAACATTACTCCACAGGTAAAACCAACAAGGTTTACAAAGCTTCTGAGTTTAACTAGTTGCCAGAAAAAATAAAAGTTGCATTCAGTTCCATCCAAATTAACACCTTGTAATTCAAAGACTGTCGCAAATCACACTTGGGCTACACAACCCTTTTAACTTCTCAAAACAGTGTTGTAAATCTTGCAGCAATAAACTGCCTCGCAGGCGATCAGCACTTCCTGCTCGCTCTACAGTAAGAAAGACCACGCAAAAAAAGACCGTCTGCCTCTGACACTGGTCAGAACCAGGAAGTCAGGGAGGTGTTGGAGAACAGCACGTTAACCCAGCCTGTTAAAATCCTCGTGAGCACTTTGTCTGAGCTTGGCCAAAGGTTAAACTGGTTCCTAACTAATCTCTTCTGCCTTAATTTTGTGCTGACCTTCTGTTGCATGTGTAACAGGAAGCTATGGCCAGACTGAATTCCAGCTAAAATATTTTCTGTTTTTCTTTTGTGTTTGTTTGACTCAGCAAATCTATTGTTTGTTAGTTGTTTTACTACAATACCTAGCACTTCGGTAATCCAGGAACTGTCAGAGCATTTTGGCTTTGAAACTACGTTTGTGATCATCCAGAGTGGTTAAGAATATCAGTTCAAAATTCTTCTGCATATTTGTTTTGCTACAACATTATCAATGCACTATTCTAAGGAGAACACACCTTCCAAAAGTATTCAAGAATGTATATTAAGAAAAAGGAACAATCCTCTTTCCAAAGCATGCAAATTTTAAACATGGCTTGAAAAAATAAGCCTAGTCATTAAATTCTAACACAAGAAAATAACCGGCTGGGTTTTTTAATGGGAAAAAAAACTCACAAAACCCTACGAGAACCTTGACCCAAACTCCTCTTCAAACCTACCTGGAACAAATACCAGTTTTATAAGTCTTCTGCTCAAGTGTGTGCAGTTAAGCTTTCTCTTTCTCTATCAGTGTTTCCAAAGTGCCTCCCTCTTACTGGTTACCAGGCAACAGAACAATATTGCTCTGCATGCACATCCAGCAATAACTGACATTATACGGTATTTTTGCGGAGTTTCTCAAAGAAAATAAAGATGTCCTGGAATACTGACTTGTGTGATAAATAGCTACTGCCCAGAAGACATTTAAATGCTTAAAATGCTGATTTCTTTCTTCATAGAAATGCAGAGATTGAAAAAAAAAAAAACACCCTTCTCTAATAGAGGAACTCCCATCCAAAGTGAATTTATAACGCTAAAATAGACCACACTGCAGAAGAAAGCTGCTTCAGTTGTTATTTCAGACAATTAACAGCCTTTTAGGTTCTACAGCCACTTACATAAGCCCTTTTCTTACAATCAAAGCAAAACTAATGAAGCAGCTACAGCCATCAAGTTAAAGTACTTTTCAGTGTCCTAAAGACTAAAATGCTGTCTGTATGACAAAGCTCTTTTTCTTTCTATTTTGTTTGGTGGTTTGATGTCAATAAAAGTCATGAAAGTTCAGCAGTTTGCCCAAAAATCTTTGCTGGGCTTTAATGGGCCCAGATCCAATCTAACCACACACTTTCTCTTAACCCAAATCATCCCTGAGAAGGAGGGATGGTTTGCAGCCCTTCATCTGGAATCAAACTGCATTCAAGAAAGGTCTGATTCTAGATCTTGACCTAAGTAACTCTAGTCCTTTTATGTAGTTGTGATTCAGTTTCAGATTTCACATTGTAGGTCAAATTTTCCTTTATGTAACACTAAGATAAGAAATTGAAGGCTTTTGCAGTTTTTTCACTCCCCAAACAAAAGAGAAATCTTTAATTATAGAGAAATATCCCATGTAATCCCACCAAAATATGCAATGTACTGAATTCTTAATCCCTAATTGTTAAATACTAAAAAGGTATGCAGCCCTCACGGTGTGTTACACAAATTTATCTTAAAACAATGTCAAGGGTGAAATCTCAGAATACTCAACAGCCTGTTTTTTGATCCTGCAGTTGTCAAATTGCATCATTTTATAAGACATTTTTTATTTAAACTTAGAAGGGTAGATTTCATTTTTGCTACACTTCTTTTTGGTTTGCTTTACTTTGGATGTAAAACTGTAAGTGATTAATGTTGTCAGACTAGATAAAAATCTGTTCCCTAAATGATTTGAATCATGACCTTCAGGGCAGACAGTGCATCAGTATATATAAGACACCTGAAAATATAGTTCCATTCCCTACTGCTGTTGATGTAAAAGCAGTATGCAACTACTTGCTAGATAACAGCAGAAAGATTTGTGGTTTGCTTTCTTGGATCTGGGAAAGTGCAGTACAGCATAATGATGCATTCTCAGCTTGTCTAGATAACATAAATAGCATTGCTCAATGCATACATTTGACACTTTATTTACTCCAAAAGTCAGCATAGATGAGCATTGAGTCAATACAATAAACACCTCAGTTCTGTTTCTAGCTCTCACAGGAAGGACCAAATGCAAACACCTTATTCACAGAATGGCTGTAACGTTAGCTGGCTATTGCCTGTAGTGGGAATATTACGCCTTGGTCAAAAGAAAGACTCCAGTCTGCACTGAAATATAAATAGCAATCACAAGAACTAACACCTCAAGGCATGACCTGGCTTGCAGTTTACTGCCATTTCTTGTATGCCAGTCCTTCCCCATGTACAGCTTCTTTTAACTGAACAAAAAATATCATCAGTTTATTTTGCAATCCATAAAATCCAGTACACTCAAGAGTACTTACTGAACCTTACATAAAATCCCCAAGCGGTAGGCAACACCATATTTTCTCTGCAGAAGAAAGCAAACAATTAAATCAGATCGGATGAGAGTGAGTGAAAAGACGATGTGTCTACAGAAATCAGCTAGATCCTGTATGTGTTCATTCTAACAGTTGACTTTATTCACAGAAGTAGAATTTTTTGGAGAAAAAAGTTAGTCAGGCAGCAGAGGGGAGATGGTGACATCTGGACTCCCCTGAAGCCAGCTTCACTTTTTATCTTATCAGAGTTATAATATTTGAGTAGTCCTACTAAATAACAGGGGAGCAAAAAAACCACTTAAATATGAGTATTTATTTTTTATACATTGCCAATGATAAGAAACAATATTTGCATATTGAGTCCCATCCCACATATACAGGCACACAACTTGCAATACAATTATTTTAAACTAAGCTAGATGAAAAAATAGATTGTGCTATCTCCTAAAAAACAATCGATAGCCACTGTAAGGATCAATAGTCTAAAAAACTATTGACTGCTCGTGTCACAACCTGTACTTTCCATTCCATACTAAATACGCTTGTAGATCAATATTTGCCAGATGTCCATTTGGAAACAAAACATTCTGGCTGTGGTCTCTGTCCTTAACCTTGCAAAAAATATTGGTCTTTACATTTCATTTAAACATCCCCTGGTGTGCTATAGTATTCCACTAACAGCATCTCCCAGAAGCCTTGTTACTTTCCTTTCTAAACATAGTGAGGGAGGTACTTTCCATGGCTTTCATTAGTCTGCCCCACACTGTAAGAAACAGACTTCATCATTCTGATGGTAGAGATGTGCTTATTCAGCTAAAAAGGGGATTGAGAGAAAAGTGTCTGATCTAGTCATGAGGGGCAGTTCCTTATCTTAAAAGATAGTCAACTATCAAGACTCATGCCCTGGTCAAGCAAGCATGCTTCTCTTGCACACCTTCATTATTAATGGATCTCCTTCTAAAAACAATCACTTCTTTTTTAAAAAACAAAAGGCTGAACAATACAAAAGGTCCTCAGCTGTAAAAATCCCACTGCTATTCCTCAAACAGATTTGAGGTGCTGAATTTTTTGAGTGTGGGAATGTCCCCATTTCTCAGTCGTAGGTGGCACAGGCATAGGCACTTGCACACCTGGAGCCCAGGGAGCTGTAGCACTGACCAAGGGTCCACTGGGGTGGCAGAGGGACAGCGGCACTAACACAAACAGGGTTTGTCTTCTCCGAGTCCTACAGTGAGAACTGAGTAAGTGCTGTAGCACTTTGCATCTGAAGGAGGAGCTGGATCTTATGTTGTCAGAGAGGGAGAGAAGGTTTAAATAGGTAATTTTTAGAGACTGTCAAAACTGAAAAGTGTAAACATTGTTAACATTTCTTTAAAATTCTGGCGGGGAATGAAAGTCGCCTGGATGTGTGCCATCCTACAGTTGCAAGAACGTTTAGCAAACCATATGCTGCCCTAGAAGACAGGTCCTAGACAGATCCTCCCTGACAGGTTGGAGAGCAGCAGCAAGCAGGCCTTGGGGCGCTGCTGCCATTGCCCCATCCAGCACCACTGTGCTTCCTGTTTCTGCAATAGGCTTCGCTAGAGATGCTGCCCCACCAGGTCCTAGAGATAGTGGGCAGCACTAGTTTTGACATGGGCAAGTATGGATGCATCTCTTTTCAACTGTAAACAGTTCCTCTTTCCATTTATACTCACGTAGTAGGGATTCAAGTATCCTTCTGATTTCCCACACGTTATTAAATAGAGTCTAAATTTCAGTTGCATTTGATTTTGTGCAATACTGTTCTATAGAGAATAGTTCTTAATATAATTCTGCAGTAACTTTATGGGCATCTTTAGTTCTACATCAGTGTGAAATGGGTGTAAGCGATTTCAGAGTCAGACATTAGGATTTTTCACAAGTTTTCTGTAGCTTAGAAAAAACACTGATTTAATAACTGCAATGTAGATGTTTTTAACATGCTGTCAATGACTGCTATGCAACATGACTCCAAAAATTAAAAAGTCAGTTGCTTACATTTTACTCTCGTCTGAGCAGTACTGGTGAATTTATCTTTATCTTCTGCTGAACTGAAGCAGAATTTGGCCCAGTGATGCAAGATGCCATTAGCATTTCAAAACAGGCAACATTTTGCAACAATGACAAGTATCCTATAACTCACATAAGTTACATATACTTGCACAGACTTCTGTTTGGTCACACAAAAGACTCGGTTTTTCCCTAAATTCCAAATGGCTAAATCTGGATCCCTTATCCTCAGTCAGAGGTTCCCGCATGCCTACCATCTCAACATTAATTAATTGTACGCTTCCCAACCTTGTATCTTCTCAGTCCCATAAATTATTCTGGCCCTTTCAGCCTGACATTAATTACAGTGCCTCACAATTCACACTGACACACTTTATCTTGGACTCAAACTGTCTCTTATGGTGATAGCTCCAATTATACATATCAGTCCTTCTGCAGTTCGTACTGGTCTCTCCCAGCTTTAGTGCCTCTAGCCTATAATATAACTATCAACTTCATCATCCCATCTTGTCCACTGTCCATCTCTGCTCCTCCTGCACTTAGAAAGGTTGTCTACTCCTTTTTCAGGTTCAGGGAGGAAACTTTAGGTACAGTTCACTCCTGCCCATAGACCCTGAACACCAGGGAGAAGGAAAAATAGGGTGTTTTTGCAGAGACTGAGGCACAGAGAAAGCTTAAAAACATTTTTAAGAGAGCTTTTCTTGTAGATTAATGTCTGTTCTTAGAGGATTAATAGAGGAGTTGGTTTAAGCACTGCAGTCACACCAACAGGTTGGCATTTTTCAGCTACTCATTATAGTAGTGTGGCCAGCAGGACTAGGGAAGTGATCGTCCCCCTGCACTCAGCACTGGTGAGGCTGCAACTCGAACACTGTGTTCCATTTTGGGCCCCTCACTACAAGATAGACACTGAGGTGCTGGTGTGTCCAAAGAAGAGCAACGAAGCTGGTGGAGGGTCTAGAGCACAAGTCTTATGAGGAGCAGCTGAGGGAACTGGGGTTGTTTAGCCTGGAGAAAAAGAGGCTGAGGGGAGACCTTATCGCTCTCTACAACTACTTGAGAGGAGGCTGTAGTGAGGTGAGTGTTGGTCTCTTCTCCCAGGTAACAAGTGAAGACAAGAGGAAATGGCCTCAAGTTGCACCAGGGGAAGTTTAGATTGGGTATTAGGAAAAATTTCTTCACCTGGTTGAGTCACCATCCCTGGAGGTACTTAAAAGCCACGCAGATGTGGCACTGAGGGACATAGTTTAGTGGTGGACTTGGCAGTGTTAGGTTTACAGTTGGACTTGATGATCTTAAAGGTCTTTTCCAGCCTAAACAATTCTATGAATCTATGATAATCTAGATTTCTACTGTATTGGGGAAAATGCAGAGATCCCAGCAGGGACTAATTTAGACATACTGGGCAGGCCTGCCTAGCTGGGCAAAAGAGCAACAGCGCGGTTGACTCCTGTGGGAATTTTCCTGCCCAACCGCTGTGCAGGATCTGTATTTTGGTGGCTTCATGGAACAGTCCCGGGAGCACACAGCTGCCAGCTGGAGGCTGGCAGAGCCTGCGGGGATGATTGCTACCAGCAGACACCCTGAGGGCCTCCCTGCCTTCCCCAAAGGCTTCTTCCCAGCAGTGGGCTGCTGGTGCTGAGCAGAGAAGCCACAGCCCTGGAGGCAAACAGCAGGAAGACAGAGAGAGGTCTCAGGAAGGCTGCAGCAGCAGGAGGGCTGCAGAGCACTGCACTGAGAGAAGGGAAATTATGAGATGCAGGGAGAGAAAAAAACCCCACCTCTTTTTGTACTGTGTTCTTCCTCCCTTCCCCCCCATGTCATTTTTAGGTTTTTTAGGAAAAAACAGACCCCTGCCACCCTCTCACAACCTCCATGCTCAGGATGAGCACACTCCCAGGAGCCCACAGCACTTCTGGAGCTCTGGCTGTGCATTTCAGGCATGGCCATGATAAGGCCGTCCCAGCCACAGCCAGACCACCCTAGGGACAACAAGGCCAATGCTGCTGACTCAGGAGATGCTTCCATTCCCTGCAGCTGCAGGGAGAGCTTTAGGCTGGATTATTCTATGTCTTACATTGGTTAGGGAGCCTGGCACCATGTACTGCCACACTAGTGAGAAGCAGGAATGGAGGTAAAGGAATGGAGCAATATACTCTATAGAAGAGCTATGTTTCCGTAAATGTCGCAAAGGCTGGCCTTTTTGTGGCAGGACAAGAAGCAGAGAGAGTTGAACAGCAGAGCAGACAGAGAAAGAATCCAGGCTTGGGGATAACACCAACGTTCAAGGGAAGGCTTACTTTCAATTGAAGAGCAAAATCAAGGCTTAGCAGAAGGCACCAGGAAGGGGCAGTGTCCATGCAGAAGAGAACCTGCTCAGAATTTGCATTTTCATATTAGCGAAATCTATTGTGATATCTACAAACATATATGCCAGATCTTTGCCTTATTCCATCAGGTTGTTATTCTCTCTCTCAGCTTCACAATCAGAAGCCTAAACTACAGTTTTTATTCTACAGCATTTTTAAAAATAGCCTACTTAGAATCTTTTTTATTTGATTACAGGACCATGAAAATTTCCAGATGCATTTTTTGGAATTACTCTGTCAAGAAACTGAGAATTTTAGCTGTCACAGTCAGCTAATACAGTCACTCCAGACAGCTGTATTTTAAGGAAAAATACCAGCATCCGATTCAAATAACAACAGCTTGGAAAAGCCTGAGTAAACCAGCAAGAACGTGATGCAGAATGCTGTAGAAACCATCAACATATTTTACTAATGAGATTAGAATTAGCTGGAGTTTTAGTTAAAACATGTATTTGCTGTGTTATGTACCCTGATGACGTTAACATGATGTTGAATTACAGTTACGTACGGATAAAAGCTTTTTCAATGAGCAAAGAAAACCAATATTTTCCTAGTGAACTTTTGAACCTCCATTATTTCAAAATGTACTAACATTGGTGGTAAAGGAAGAGAGGCAAATTTATGACTGACAGTTTGGAAATTCTTGCTTTGTGAGGCATTCTGAGGACAAAACAGTCATGAGAAATGACATCTACCCACTATCTCCCCAAGCAATTTGTGCTCTAAAGCTAAACAGGAAACAATCTCAGCCAGTATTCAAACAGATGCCAAGAACAAATATAATCAGTTAAAGAAAATATGTTAATGCTTTAAGACTCAATAGATGTAATCAATACATAAACAAGCCAACAAACTCATGGCTGGAGATGTCACCATAAAAGACTGGAAAGAATCAAGCTACCAAAATTTTGCCCTGATGGTAGCTAAATAATGTCTTGTGCTTCTGTAACTTGTTAAAGCTATTTTGTTTGTCTATGATTCAACAAAATTACTAGGTCACCAGTAAGTTTGGATTTGAATAAGACTAAGATAGAAACCACAGTATTCCTTTTATTTTGGTTGAGATAGAAAACACTCCTGCAACCAGGAAATGGTTCTGTAACATGGGAAAAGTCAGGGTGAATCTTCCCCCTGAGTACAGCAAACCCTGGGCCAAGCCTTATGTATATTAGGGCTTGCAATGCACCTGTGAGTTGGCAACATCACTACACATCCCAATGCTGGTATCACCTGATACAGTATTACCTAGTAATTTATAAAATAATTAAATATTCAGCATAGTTTTCCCATTTGTAATGACAATAACAAAAATTTTCAATAGTTAATTGGAAAAGTTACCTCAAATCTGTTAATGAAAAGCACTTTTTAAACAGCTAAGTACTAATATCAGTTTTTCATTCTCGTTACTGTCTTTCTTGTATCCTATTTCTCATTGCTACCTTCTTCTTATCTTTCATGTTACCTTCTACTGAGTATGTTGGTAGAGTATGTAAAGTAGTAGAGCAACTAAGTAGGACTGTCTAGTCTGGCTGCAGGCATGCCAGGCCAGAGAACCTAACACAACCATCTACACGTCAAGCCCATATACTCTGTTTGGGTTATGTCCAACAAAGATGTCTGCTCTTCACTTTTTAGTTTTAGTGTTCTTTCCCTACTCTTTTCTTCTTCAGCAGGCTGAAACCATTTATAACACTGGAGCCATAGGAACCGTGTGACTCATTTCCTTGCCTGTGGGCTCCATCAGCTGAGAGATTGTGTTTGATTTCTTTTTCCTTTAGTACATAATTTTAAAATATAGTAATAAATTGTAGCATAACTTTAAAATTTACCACAGGCCACAAAGAGAAGTGGTGCATTTTACTGCAGTGGAGTCTATCTGCACAGATATTACAACTAACTAAATACCGTATTGCACAAACTCCACAAACTGGGATTTGACTTAATAGATTGGGAATATTGTTTAAATGGCTAGTTTATTGACTGCCTCTCTAAAACAGATTATGCAGAGAATCAAATCCTATTTATTCCAGCCCTGCAAAGAGCTTAGGGAGTATTTGATAAAAGGTGTAATAAACTGTACATTGTATTGCATATTGATATTGTATTTGATATAATTTTTTTAGACAAATTGCTTTTTTCTATGGATTCATACTTAGAGGTCACTGTAAAATTTCTCCTTCCCCCTGTCCCTACTGTCCTTATCTGCCTTTTGCACTCCTTCCCTTATTTTTAACTGTTTCTGACATTTCCTGGCCCCCATGCTTTCCCTCCCTCCCTCCCTCCCTCCATCCAGTCTCTATCTTTTCACACTATTTTTGTTTTCTTCATTCTTTCTTTTGACATCCAGGATCTTCCTGACTACCATCACCCTATATGAAATCATTCCTTCTGTACTGTCTGTTATTCCCTACCTCCATACAGTATCAGAAATATCATAAATGTCTGCCTGCATCTTTCACTCCCTTCTCAGGGACTCTCCCTGTCCCTTGTTCCTCAGAACACTTTCTGTACATGCTGTATACCCTGCAATCTTCTCCTATTATCCCTCCTGCTATTCATTCAAGCTCTTGAAGCCCATCCAGTTTCTGCTCTATACTCTGGCTCTTTTTGCTGCCAGAAAATGATCTAGTTCTCGTATCTCTGGGCAAGGAAACAATCTCCATTTCCTATCTCACTTTCTGGATACTGTTTCACCATCAAATGTCTCTGTCCTTTATATTCAACCCTCCTTTCTCCTCAGTCCTAGCAAATCTTAAATTTCTGCCTTGCTTTCTGCCATTTAGAGGTTCAGGTATCACAGCACCATTTATCCTTAATACGTATCTGCCTCTTTTATGTATAACTAATCCAATATCAAAACCAATTTAACCCAAACTCCTTCTGGAGTACAGATTTACTGAGAGACAATTCTTTCTAGCCGAGTTATTTACAGGTCAAGTTTCACTGTAGAATAAGGAATGACATTTCCCCCTGTATGGAAATCACTAACTCTCAAAGGTTAGTGAATCCTATCCAATAGAGTTTGGTGTTTTGCAGTGTTTTGCATTTAAACCAACAATAGAGATTTTCATCAGTATGTTGGCCAGGTTAAAGTCTTCAAAGAACTAGTAGTCATTTTCTCTGAATATCTTGGATTTTCCCCCATTTCCTCATTCATCTGTCAGTGCTTGTTCCTTGTTGTAAATAACAAAGACCTTTTAGTCCCTTCTTTTGGTCTTTTGGTCACTTCTACTTAGAGCCTTGTACATAATTTTGATCATAATTTCCTTGTAGTGTCCCAGGTCTTTAAAACCAAGGTCAAGCTTCTCTTTTCTCCTCCTAGGAATGCCCATTTTACAGGTTACATACTTAACCTTTGGCTCAGAGGGTTAATTCTCTGCTAGCTTTTTTTCTGAGATGACAGAAGTCATATGTGGCCTAGCTGTCTGATGCTTCTTTGGAGGAATTAATTACAGCAGCATTTGCTTCAATTCTCCAATAAAGTATCTGTATTCCTAGATATAGTATAACCTTTGATATTCAAGGGAAAAAAGAGCATTTCACTTGGGCTTACGGTTAACTCCTCTAGTCTAGACTTCAAAGTGAGACTGTATTTACGAGAGTCAGTAAGCCCAAGTCCTGAGGGCTCTTAGTATGAAAGTCACTGCAAAAGTATCTGAAAAGCAAAAAGTTTGGAATCGTCCCTTCCTCTTGGAACAAAGTTATGTTTCACAATTAGCAAGCAGGCTAAAACAAAATTTAAAAAAAAAAAAAAAAAGAAAAGAAAAAAGGAAAAACAGTGATTAGAGAGTCCAGTCACATCATATCTAGCATATTCAGGTTCAAGACGTTACTTCTCAGTGAAGGCAAATTCTGCATTTTCCCCCAACAATTGCTGAAGGGCTCTTATCCAAACTGCCTTCATTGTGGACAGATATTAATCTCAACTTCTTAGAAATGTGTGTCTAACAGTAATCAGAGATGAATCCTTCATTATTTTTCAGTGCTGCCAATTCTGTGGTTAGGAGGGAAACATGAAGATTAAACCTGCCCATCATTTGTACTCGTGATCACCGCTTCTTCTTGTTGCTCAGGATTATTCCCTTTATCTTAGAGGAAGCTTTTTGTAGGTCACAAAAACCAGAAAGGTCTCCAAATAATCTAGTCAGAGAATTCCTTTCGTTCAGTCCTCTTCCTTTGCTTTGATATCCCAACCATGACGAGAGGGAAGTAGTAATGTTGCTAGATGGTCTCCACAGCACACACACACTTCAAATGAAGTAATCCTCCCTGTGCCAGTTACTCTGTCAGGGGGCCAGCTACTGCCATTATTTTATAGTACAAAGTGGTTGTACTGCATTAAAGAGCGTGACCAATTATTATCAATACTGTCTATACAGCATGTAGCATGCCGCTGCCAGCTTGTAAATTCTAAATGTTAAACAGTAGTTTTGATTATATTTTATTATTGGAAGAACAGTCTGCTCTTCTCGGAAACATTTCCGTCTTCCTTCCCCTCCAAGACACCCATAAATGATTTCAGCCTTTTTGGGATAGGGATTTCAAAGTGCCCTTTCAATTAAAAACCATTTTTACTAGCTTGGATAGTACTCTGGTTACAATTTGGGTTTTATAGTTCTATTTTGGGGAATATGGTAATCTGAAACGACAAGGGAAGGAATACCACTGGTTCTTCCAGCAGCTGGAGATGAAGCACATTCCAGGGTTAAATGGCTCATGGTTAATACTTGCAGCAATTTTGTCTATAATTATTCTCAATGCCTGAGAAACGTCTGCATAAGTGGGAAGATTATGGTTTTGTGGTTGTTTGGAGTTTCTTAAATTCCGCTTGTTCCATTGTGTTGCATCTGGGAGTCTGCTAAAAAAGTTAAAATATAGCTGAAATTTGACATTTCAGAATACATGTCTGGTGCAGACTTTGAGGAGTAAAATTTATGTGGTTCAGTTAGAGAGAAAAAAGGTAGCTGGAATTCTTCTAGACATGACATCCTCAAGCACATTGCCATAAACATTCAAGATCAAAAGCTTTTCAGTTAGCAATATCTTTAGGATGGATGTACACATATACTTTCTCCTTCTGCACTGAGCACAGGTATGTAGCATGCATTATGCCTGCTCACTTGCAGAATCCCAAGAAATTAGAGAGTCCCTGAAAGAGAGGAAGGAGAGTAAATGATGAAAGAGCATATGGACAATGTATCTTGAAGATCGCTATTTACAGAGCGGATCTGTACACAGACTGCCATGCTCACTGTAGGCCACAAACACAGACAAAAGAATAAAAGATTTAAACCTTTTCAAGGTTTAAGGCGAGGCTTGTTTGACATCCCAGGTGTGAGATGATGCCTTGTCCCTAGAAATATGAAGTCTGTGAAAAAATATAAGCAGGTTAATGTTCTGATTCTGGTGAAAATCTGATTTAGCATAGGTAGAAACTGTCTGAGAAAAAAAAAAATCAGTTTCATTTACTTTGTAAAAAAGTCTATATCCGGCTTTTAGCTTGCTTTTAAAACAAAACAAAACAAAAACAAATTTTAATGTCAACCACTAGTGCTACAAAAATGAACTAAGCTAAACTCAGGCTGAGGAAGGCAGAAGAGAATAATAATTTTTAAAAAGTTATGAAACTCTATATGGAACAAATCAAAACCCACAAGACCAAGTAAAACTCCGAGCAGTGTACCAGAAGTTACAATTCCTACTGTCAAATTTCCATCTTGATTTACTGCAGAATTACCCTCAACTCAGTTCAGTCAGTTATAAATAAGCAAGATAACTGAAACCATGATTTATTTTTCTCCACCTTCCAACTGTTTGTTTTGTATGACTTCAGGTAATTTGAGCAAGACTCTGACAAGCTTTTACTTGAAATGCTCCAAAAGAAGAGGGGAAAAAATAGGCGAGGAATGTTTTCTGGGCTTATATATAAGTGCTGAGCAGAGGTAGAGGGTGGATGACACTGAAAGGCTCTTCAGAAATGCTCGGTGCCAAAAGGGATGAGATGAGGTAGGTGTGACAAGTAGAACCGTAGCTCTGCTGGCTGCCTGCGTACAAGGTCTGCTGACCCAATTTTAAAGCTGAACATGTATCTTTACCTAGGTCAGCAGAAGGTAGACCAAAACAAGACTCCCCAAAACCTTGTTCAAAAATGAAATGAAAAATTTTCCTCCCTAGTGTACCCAACTGTATTTACCACCAGTTCTATTTTATTGTTCTTATTGTATTTTTATTTTTTTTACAGTGTATTACATAGTACTGTAGGCATTACACAGAGACCCTAACACAGGGTAGCTTTATGTTAAAGATTGTACAAATACATGAGGAAATGCCTTTTGCTTCAGAGAACTTCAATCTACTGTTGCTTATAAATAATAAAGGGGAGGAAGAGAAAAACAGGAATAGAAGTATAGCAGTCACACAGCAAGTAAGCAGCATGGTCTGACTTTGATGTTGCTTATGCTGGAATAAATCTGAAGTGGATGACTTCAGCCAGAAGTCCTATACCAGCCTGAAAGCTACATCAATCAGGAGGGTGGGCCACTAAAGATGCAGCTCAGCAGGGTTAGGCTCTCTCCATTCTCCTTCCCACATAGTTTCCCCCAGCAAGCCTTCCCACAGGTCCAACTGCTGCTGGAGGGGCAGGAAGACATCACCTGGAAGGACACACGTGAGGGGAAGCCCAGCAAGGGCTCCCAGGCCTCACGTGCCTTCCTCCCAGGCAACCAGAGCCTGTGACAGCCAGCTGTTTTGCCCACAAGCACCTTCCCATCAGCAACTGGGGAAAACACAATTTCTTGTAGGTGGCCCCTACAGCCAAGAACTGGGTATTGTCTGGGTGACTGACCGGCTGCAGGAAAAAAACTCATCATCTGGACTAGTTTCCTATTTCGCAGGGTGGCACATAGCACCACCCAAGCCACAAAGGAGTCAAACTGTCTTTCAGCTGCTGATGGGCAAAGAAGTTACTTGGTGGACTAACTAAAGGCCTGGATGAGATGCAAGGCACCTCTTCTTGTTTGAGTTTCACTTTTGGGTTTTTTTACCTTTTAATTAGGTGACAATATAATGGGAGAAATATATAGTCTGTATACAACAACTAGCAGCAAGCACAATCAGGAAGATGAAGCTGGAGTAATGGGACTGTATGAAAAAAAGGGTTTAAATTGATTGATTTTTACCCCCTATGTTGCCCAGTGATAAAATGAATACATGGCCAAATGAAAGTGAAAGACTTCAGGATAGCTATAACGGGTAATTCTAAAATTTTAACATCCTTCTTGTACTGTCCAATTTCGATGATAGAGAGGAAAAATTAATTCCTCTTTTGTACGCTGCTTAAGTGGGAATCACCAAATTAGGTATATTGTTTCTGTCATTTTATTTTATTGTGCTGTAGCTAGAAGAAGAAATCAATAGACACTAAAAAGGTGCATCTCCAGAGAAAGCTAATCAACCTGTTATTGACTCACCTATGGTTGTTTTTTTAAGAGAAAAATATCAAGATGATTTTCAGGACTCAGGTATCTTGATTGAACACAAAGCCTTGGCAGCGTATAGACGAGCCATCATAGTGGCAGCAAGATAACAGGAAACAGCTTTCACTGGGCAGAGGTCACTGCTAGAATATAATGCTTCACAGCTAAGGACTCACTAAGCATTTGAAAGGAATACAGAATTTGCATTATATTTTCACCTCTAAATACTATAAGCAAAACAATATACAAATGGATTTCAGAATATGTATTTGCATATTTACATATCTGATTTCAGTAATATAAATGTTTATCCAAAGTTAGATGCTCAGTCCCTTGAAACTTTTTGCATGTGCGTCTTCCTAGCGGGAAACTATTCATCAGTGTCTGCATCCAGAGTGGACAGACCTTTAGACATTCTGAGCAATGCCAGAGCCCGCTCATGCTGTACAAGTCCCAGTACGATGCGTTACATACCATGTAACATTCCTTAGTTTTTCTGCAGGGTGATGATTTCATCTGCAGTACATCTGCTCTCTGTCTGCTGGAATAACTCACCTCATTCATTCAGAGCTGCTCTCATGTCTCAGTTTAAGAAGGACAAATAGCCCTTTTAAAAACAAATGTCTGGCCAAAACTCTTACAATAATCCCAAATGTTATCCCATAATTTAAAGGAAAGATCTTTACTGAACAAGGTTATTTCCTCTCATATGCCAAGAAGTCTTTTTGTTACTTTTCCTGCTACTCAGATAAACTCACATTTTGTGTTCACTTGTATTTCAGTTAAAGAATTATTAAAATCTGTAGCATTTGCTTCCTAAATTAAATACTAATTTTTTGCCATCAGTATAACCTAATAGCAAAAAGCTTTAAAAACCTTGGGCCAAACTTGATTTTCTGATGCACTCAAGTTTTAAAACACATTTATTGCTCTGAGTGGAACATATCTTAGTATAGCACTTAAGTTTTCTTTTTCGTTACAGATCTGAACAGTAAACTGGCTTACAGAATTAGTCCTCAGAATCAGATGAATCAAATCACTGCTTATTGATTTAACAGATAAGGGTTTTATTTGATTTCGAAAATGTTATTTGTAATTGCTAATCATGTTTTTATCTCCATATATTAGTACTTTTAAAGTGCAAAACACATGATGGGAATACACATAAAGAACCATGTCATCTACCACCTATACATCTAATCCCTCATCACGCACAGCACTGAAATGCCAAGTAAGCCAGTACTTCCAATTGCACTCACAAACAGTACTGGCCAGAAAGTGTACATGGCATAGTAACTGTAGTAGCCTAGTTATCTGGAGGAAAGCCTTTTTAAAACGCTACAGAGGGAAGTTGGAAATAGGTACCTGTTCTCAGCCAGTAGACTGAGATGTCGATCTTCTATGAAGATTCATGTATGTCCATGGTGGAAGAGGGTGGACACAAGAAGGTGACTTTCCACCTGCCAAAGGCTGTAGCCTCAGCAATGTTGCTCTCACTGACTCAACAAACAACACTTTCTACCCCGCAAAACAGAAATTACCGAGATATTCCCCAAAGCGGTTAGTTTAAGCTCTGTTCGTTTTATCAAGCTTTGTGATACCCATTAATAAATACATCTTGCAATGAGTAGGATTTTCAAAAACATTTAAATTACATAGGGAGCATAAGCCTCTAAATCCCACCTTGCCTAGATTTTTCTTTGTACAGCTTCTGCTTAGTTATGATGCTTTAAAGAAAATGAAAGAGATCTGTTTCTTTCATAGTTTAAGTTCTAGTCCTCCATATGAACTTCTGAATAAAATCTGTTCCCAAGTGGTTTATAGCAAAGGGGTTTATAGCAAACCCAAGGGGTTTACAGGAAAACCCCTTTGGGAGACAGTTATAACTTCCTTTTCCAAACACAGCGATGCTAACAGACAACATTAACATAATTCAGAATTTCACATACTAGTCGATGCATTAACTGGTGGTATTTGAATTACTTTGAAATACTGCCTGAGCCACAGGTGCTTCAAAGCAGCACCTTGAAGAATCAACACCAGCTCTGCCAGGTGGCAATAAATCCACTCCTGCTGTATTCAGGAGCAGTTATCTCTTGCTGTTAAGGCTGCTCCATGCTGTACTCACTGCCTGAGACTTTCTCATACAAAATATTTGAATCAATGCCCTTGTCTCCCTCCTTCCTGGCATTTAAATAAGGCACTATTTCTCCACAAACTGCATCTTTCTGATGTAAAAAGAAAAACAATCATGCGACCATTGGCTATTTCTTGTGGTAGCACTGCTTTTTCAAATATTATTTTCTACAGTAGTAGATTTTCTACAGTGCAGAGCATCATTTTCACAAGAAAATGTCACAATCCAAGAGCCAAATCACACTGGTGGTTTGATCCATCTACCTGTCTCTTCATCTTTCTGTGAGTTCCCAGCATTTCTGATGCCAGTTTCCAATGATATGATCATATTGGGTTTATGAACCCAAAGGATGAATGAATTGTAAGTATACTGAAAATCTAGGTTTCACTTGTTCTGTTCTCTAACTTGGTAATCCTAAATATGATTCAGAGTTTAACTTCACATATTTTTAATAGTTTGCGTCTTATTTTGATATTCCCACCAACTTGTAAGATTGACAGTCAGGGTAACCAATATTTGTACAGATCAACTGTACTCCTCTGCAAACTACTTAAATTCACACCCACTAAACTCTAGCCTATGGCAAACCAGAATGCACTTAATTTGTAGACAGAATTTCCTCAAAGATTTATCAGCAATCTAAGTTGTAAATACACTTTATAGATTCAGCAGAAAGCAGTTTTTCATGTAGTACTGGCAAGCAAAGGACTGGGGGAAAGCTGACCTTGTAGCAAAGAAAGAGGTACTTGCCTTGAACCTGATTTAGTGATAGCATAGACTAGGTGAGACAGTTCTGAGGACCACAGCAAGGAGGAGGGAATGAAAGTTAGGGTCAGCTGTGAGTGGCAGATAGGATGGAGTCCCTGATCAGATAGATGAAACAAGTTCTGCAGAGTACCCAGAAGCTCCTGGAGGTTCAGCCTCCTGAGCTCAGGGCCAGCTTCAAGATAGTACAGCTGGTAGCCTGGAGAGAAAGAGAAGAGACCTCGGCAAGGGCTGTCTTGCTTCCCAGGAAGCTGCTTTTAAGTTGAGGTTCCTGCCTGAGGTGTCTTGCAGCTGTGTCACAGCTACACCTGCACCTGGCCATGGACCCATTTTTCTGGACCCCAGTCCTGACCCTGTGGACTGAGCTTGTGCCTGCATGGCAGCAGGGACATGCCTGGCAATGGGGATGCTGAGCCAACCCCAGCTGCCCCCCTGCCTGCCCTGCCATCCCCGTGAGGAGACCCCTCGCTCCTGGTGCCCCAATCCCCAAGGAACAGCCTTCCCTGACAGGTGTGAAGAGTGACTGACAGGTGTGAAATGGAGAAGGGAAAATGGAAAAAAAATCATAGAATCATAGAATGGCTTGGGTTGGAAGGGACCTTAAAGATCATCGAGCTCTAACCCCCCTGCCATGGGCAGGGACACCTTCCACTAGACCAGGTTGCTCAAAGCCCCGTCCAACCTGGCCTTGAACACTGCCAGGGAGGGGGCAGCCACAGCTTCTCTGGGCAACCTGTTCCAGTGTCTCACCACTCTCACAGGAAAGAATTTCTTCCTTTTATCTAATCTAAATCTATCCGCTTTCAGTTTAAAACCGTTACCCATTATCCTATCACCACACTCCCTGATAAAGAGTCTCTCCCTATCAAAAGAAGGTCCTGGCCCTAATATCATCCAGTGCTCCAAGATACAAAGAACAGAAGAATCCAGGCGCATAAAATGGGTAAGACCTGATCAAATCTCATTTACCCACAGCTTTTCTAATCTGGAGTAGGCAGAGGGTTAATTTTATGTAATTTTTAGCTGCTGACAATCAAGTCACAAGTCAGGGGACATAGTACATCACTCCATCCTGCTCTTCCTTTGAATTGGTATGGCAAGATGGAACTGCTACTCATCCTTACGGAGGAATATCAATATCGAGCATCACAAGGTATTCCCTCACCCTCTTCCTTTTAAAAACCAGCTGGTGAGTGGACTGAAAATCTTCCTTTAATCATCTGGATGGACTGTGAATGGCAGCAGTCTACCACTAGTGTGCAACAAATTTAGCTAGACTATTTTTTCAGGTTGTCTCAACAAATCTATACCTGTTTTCCTTTAGGAGGCCAGCAATTTCACTGCTACCAGCTTGGACTCTTGCATGTCTTTGCTTCATGTATCCATTTTCATGTACTTTAATGTAACATGTTATGAGTCTCTGTCCTTTTTCCTTCAAAACACAGATAAAATTGAAACCTGCCCCTTTAATTGTCAAGTCAGAGCTGAGTAATGCTGTTCTGGTCATTCTATGATAATATCTTTAGGACAAATCTTTAGAATTTCACAAATAATTTAGTTAATCGGACTCCACATTTCATCTATGCCCAGCCAGGTTTATTTGGTTGTTTTTTCTTTTCAGATCAATATACGTATAAACAAGCTTATATATAAAGCAGTTTATTCCACTGAACTGCTATCCAATGCTGAAAACAGTATGTCTGCCACCCCTAAAGTTTGTTCTGGAGGAGCAGTCTGCTTGTAAACGTGTTTGTAGATGACAACATGTCCCCTGCATTCTTAGGGAGGTTTTCAGCAAGGCCTTTTTGCCGTGAACAGCTTATGACCAGCTCTGCCTAATGCTAACCTCCCATATGCAAAGACAAAACCCTTTTTCTGCCTGCCAATGCCTGCCAGAGCCTGCAACCCTGCTGTGCCTACAGGCTTTCACATTTTAGTGTTGACTACGATGCTCAAGTGCTGCGCTCCAGTTTTCACACCTCTGCAGCAAGACAGCTTCCTTCCATGGCGGCGGCGAGAAAAGGCAAACATTTCCCCTCTTCATCTTCACATATTCTCACCGTGAAGAATAAGACTCAAGTTTTGCCCATTTACCCTCTGACCATTGTTGCTTTTCTTCCCAAGCTAAGGCGGCTGTGGCAGCTGCAGCAGTGACTGGTGTGCTTGACTCCCACTTAAAATTAACAAAGCACTTTCTATTCGCTTTGAAAATGACAGCCCTCTCGGTTTGTGCCGCGATGCTCTCCAGCAGTTCTGGGAAGGGTTGCCGTCTGCCACACTGTCCAGACTGTGCATGGTTTGAAGCTGCCTGCAAGATTTATTTCTGTGTCTGGAAGCAGTCTCTCCCTGTGGTGTCCCAGTCACAATCTGGGCTTTTTTAATAAGATTTCTGTCCCCCATCCTAGTTGCAAAATGCCTCTTCTGCCTTAGATCAGTCACAAGCATTGCTCTCTCTCATACTGCTTTGTTTCCACTCAGTGCCATTTCTTAACATGTTTTTCCTCCTGTCCCAGAGTTCAATCAAAGCCATGGAATAAAACAGAAATCTGTTTCTCTCAGCATGTGATTTTTTAATTGATTTTTAACTTTTTTTTTTTAATGAAACAAATTAATAAAAACAACTGTCTCAAGGAACATGGTCTCAGAAGTACTCTAGCCTTCAATAAAAGACAAGCACCAGGATGCAAGAGCAAGCACTCAAAATTAAGACCTGACAGCCTGATAATTGACTGTGTAACCTAGGCATTGCCAAATACTTTCTTGCCCAGAGCCCAAGACCGGCTGTAGAGCTACAGAACTGTGTTTGGACAGGCAACATTAGCTTGATCTTCTGGATGTGGCATACTTGACTAAAATCTAGATAACCTCTGTGTATATATTGGCTTATATTGTATTATTTCACACCAAAAAAACCCACCTCCCAGAAAGTCTGCAGTGAAAATCTAGTTGCTCTTATTTCATATTCACAATTGTGCTGTGAGAATTACACAGGCATCGTGTCTTTAGGTTACTTATTACTCCTTTTAAATGTCTTTTCTGCTATTACCTCATTTTCTTTTCTCTCTAACCATTTTTTATTCCAGGATCATGGACATTTAGTCTGTGTAAGTGCATAATGAGGACACTGAGACTAAGTGTAATTAAAATACTTCTAAGTAAAATGATTACATCTTCAATTAATAGAAATATACTTTAAATTCTCCCTTGATTTTAATCTGTTGACAGTGGCAGCTGCTGCTTCCAGTGGTCTTTCTGTACGCATTGACTCTTCCAGTCAGCAGTATTACATCAATAAATGCATATGCCTGTCATGTTCTGATTAAATAATGAAACTAAATTATCTGAATTCTCTCCAGAACCTTCTATGTCAACTGACTTAAATTTTATTTTCAGTAGTCTGAACTTCAGGTAGTTACATTTAAGGCAAGTGACTTTTGAAATTATTCCACTGCATTTAGGTAGGAAAAATAATATATTTTATTTATATATTGCAGTAAATCCCTCAAGACCAACCTACAATTTGTTTTGTAAGTTGTAAACACTTTTAGGGGGACCATAGTTAAATAGTTAAAACAGACAGTACGCTGCAATATGCAACCATTTGATCTTACTCTGTTTGTCTAGTAACTATCATACCGAAGACAGAAACTCAGCTGGGATTTCCATTTACTACCATCAGAGAAATAATCATATAAATAGCTGAAATGATGTCACTTTAAAAAGGTAGACAAAACAATAATTGAAAATATTGAAAAACAGCTTACAATATGAAGAGATACATTACAATACAATAGTAAAATACAAGGAAGGATGGGCATTGCTTTCACTAAAAGGAATGGGAAGTACCTTTGCTGTATAGCTTCCAGATTCTATCATGTCATGTTTACTTGCTTTGGCTCTAGTTCTCTCTTCTCGTGGATATTTTCCTTACCAAAAAATAAAGAAAAAAAGAAAAAGTCTGCATGGATAGCACAAAAAATTGTATATAAAAAGTATAATATTAAAATAGAAACTATATTACAGAACTGTTGGGGGAAAAAAAGCAATAGTCCCCAGAGTGCCCTTCAGGACTTCAAAAAGCTGAAAAAAAGTGCTGATATGTGGTCAGTATAGTGTATGCTTTTTGGGGTTGATCATTTATTCAGTTTGAAAACAAGGAATACTTTTTTCAAACTTTAAAACACATGGAAACACCACCTGGAGAAAACATAATTTATGAACAAACCTTATAAAACCTTTGAAGTCTTTGGGCTCCCTCTTGCATTTGGAAATACTGGTGCTATGTATATACTGCAAGTGTGTTGCCAGCTGTCGAAGACACCCGATACGCAGCATGCTGCGATCTACATACTTCGTATACGTGGCCTGAAATAGAGGTGAAGGAAAGCAGTCGAGAAACACAGTGACCCGAGGGATCAGCTTTTAAGCTTTTGGCTTAGGACACACCAAAACTGCACCATGTTATTCTACAGAAGTTAAAACTGTATGATTAGCTTGTGTCATCCCTGGTACATCAATTAAAAGGTGCTCACCTTGTAATAGTTTATTCTCTCATAGAACAGCAGCATAAACTAGAGCAGTTAGTCCATCTATAAATGGTGCATGCGAGGAACTGTGCAACGTAGCACTACTGGAAAAGAAATTGTAACCCTACCACTTCACATTCTTCTCACATTGGTGTAACTACGTGTTGATCAAGCCTTAACAGGGGCAGCAGTTTGCCAGGGCTGAGACTCTCCCTGCAGATAACAGAGAAAGGCAAAACAGTCAAGAAGGGAAAGACTGCAAATATAGTGAAAAGCATCATAACTGACTAAAGTCTTATAGTTAATACATAAAACAAGCCAGTACTTTAAATGAAGGCAGATAATACCCAGCCCAGAAGCAGTCATGAAATCTAATTCAGGAAGTGCTCAAAAGTGATCGGGGAATTGGAGTGTATATTTTTTATGGTTTAGTGACTGAAAATGATGATACAAATGAAACCACTGAGCAAGAAAGTTCATTTCAGGCTAATGAAAACAGCTGGAAAGACTCAGGGCTCCATTATCCTATAACACTAATCATGGCATTCATCTCTACCTGATGTAGCATGCTTTTCTAGTAAACAGCCTTACAGATGATGGGCATAACTATCATTTTTCAATGTAGTGGAGATGTTCACAAATCTAAATATAATTGCAAAAAATCAGTTCATTAAAGACATACTTTTCAAAACCTCTTAGAAGAAGAATGTCATTAATTAGAAATACAGAATTGTCCATCCTGCCTCTAGAGTTCAAGGTTTTTCACTTAAGGTATGTCCCTGTCACTCTTTTGTTTTCCCAAGTATACCTTTTACTAAGAGGGAGATGGATTGATAGATAGGAAAATGCAATTTTCTTTTTTTAAAAAAATTCTTTGTTAACTGCTAACCACAACTAAATGAAACATAGAATGCAAAACTTCATTTTTGCTGATCTGAACAGTGTCACACAAGGACAGACAGAGAGAAGGATGGGGCAGGATCTGTCCTCACCTGCACAGCCCTCATTACCACCAGTCACGCCCCTGTGCATATCCCAGCTCACTGTGGCGGCATAACTGAGAAAATCCTTTCCCTCCCCCAGCTACATTATGGCCACATCAACCTCTAAATGCATTTAAAGCAGCCCATTTACATCAGTGGAAATTGTCACGGAAGGGAATTTGATTCAAAGGCAACATCCACTCCTCTAAACATGTCCTCCCCAGGCAGCCCAGCCCAGGGACGCAGAGTGACTCGCGTACAGACTGCTCAGGACCAGCAATAGTGGTGGCTGTGCTCATGCGCACAACACTAATTTCAAGTCTCCTCTGTTGCCCTTGCAATCCTAAAACATCACTTTTTTTTTTTTCCCCCCTCCCCCCTGTCTTTTCCATTTCAAGAGCCAAAAAAAAATGTGAGGACAGTGTTATTGTAACATGACGCTGAGGGATGTACTGCACACCATCAGGGCATGTAGGGGTTGAGATGATGTTGGAACAGCAATGGAGGACTGGGGAGAGAGCAAGGAGCCAAATTTAGTGCAATCTCATCTCTACTCCCATCTGCAACGGTAACTGAGGTAAAGCCTCCAGACACACCCAGGTTTTCTCCTACAGGGAACCAGCTGCTTTGATCCAAAAGAGAAGCTGGGCCCGAAGCAACATGCATGCAGTATGCACAATGGGACATGAATGCAGGAACAAACCAGAAAACTAAGGCAGATGCACCCTATTGTAGCCCCCCCCAAATCCATAGGAAAAGTTGGTATTGTCCTATCCTGTGCTATCCATCCGGCAGAAGACAACAGCAAACTAATGGAAACTGAAGCTGGAAAAATTCAAACCAAAGTGAGATAAACACTGTAACAGCAGCATTAATTACTCATGGGAAATGACATATTTGTTGTAACTGCATCTGGTCTGACATTATAGAGCTCCTTCTAATAGTAATGCAGTAGAGTGATGGGCATAGTATAACAGTTTGTGACAGAATAAAGATAAACACCCATTAGAGAAGCAGTCCTGAAAACCAATTATTTAACTACATAGGTCTGCATCTGTCTTTTATAAAATAATATTAGCTATATATGACATTAAATAAGTTAAGAATGTCTTCAGAGTTTGAGAGAAATTCTGATCTATCACCATTCAAAAAAAAAAAAAAGGACACGCTGTTTTTCTCTGAAAATGCCCTCTGTTGATATGCTAATCATATTACTGCTCATCCACGGGGCGGGGGGGGGGGGGGGGCGGGGGGAGGGGGGGAACCTAACACAAGGCACAGACATACATTCACATAAACCTCACTTCACATTCAGTATAACTCTTCAGTTTTACTGAGTTTAAATCACGACAATGAAACTGAAGACTCCCATTGACTTTAATATGACTATCCTGCACTTTCTTAATTTTTTCCAGCAGCTTGAATATATTCAGAGTAACAGAAAAAAAAATATGTTATGGTTTATAGCTGCTGAGCTGAAGTAAAGTTGCAGATTTTTTTATTTTGTAAAAATAACAGTTCATTCCAACCTTCAAACAAGCTTTCAATCAGGTTGGGTTAGCAGAGGTCAGAAAATATGAGAATTTTGTAATATCTTTCAAATATCAAATCCTTTTCCAGAGCAATTCGAATCTTGTGAGACCTCCTTGTATGTCTTCTAGTGCTCACTTGAGCCATAGTACACCTTATCAAGGATTGAATCCAACAAGCTGTCCCCTATTGCCAAGATCTGTGCTGCGGGATCAAAGCATAAAGCTCAGGGAAAGAAATATCTAGGTAGCAAACCAGTTCTCTGTCTAATTAAAAGGCTTGAAGCCTACATGTGCTAAAACCCCATTTTCCACAAATGACCTTTCTTTCCAGTAATGTTCAATGCTGAACACTTCTATGAATATATGACTCAGAACTTGTCTACAGAAGGGCACTCAGATATCTGTGCTTCTGCCCAAGGATGTGCACCAAGTACCACCTGGTTCAACCAGCACATTTACTTTGAACAACTCCCTCAAGGTGTCCAACAACAGTTTGCTTTCTATGAATAAGGGTGGTCAGAAGCAACCCACCCACCTTCTGTTTTTTCTGATGTGGCTGTAGCTAGTTTTTCTGATCACCAGATGGTCTTTGTCTTACAAACAGTGGGTCACCAACTGAGAAGCTGCAGACACAAAGATAGGTATGGCGGGTAATAACTAGACATGGTGGAAGTCCTACTAGGATAGGAGCCAATTTTATCTGCATATGAGAAACCACAGTTGGATCACCGGTTTCTTAAATAAATGAGAATTCAGCCCTTTATGCATTTTTTTTCCAGAAACAACAGATTTAGGAGCTCAAGTCCAATATTAAAAAACACCAAAACCAACAACCCTACATCCTTAAAGCTACGTCACTGTGTATTGCCAGGCCCCACATGCACACACATGCGCTACAATCTCTTTCCCCTTCACTCCCTACCCAGGGGCTTGGCTGCCACTCTTCAAGGTCAGATTTGATACGGTGGAGTTGTGTAAGTTTGCATCAGACTGCTTTGAAAAGTGTTGTGTGAGAAAGAGCTGCGAGATGTGTTATCCGGGGCCTCTGCCCCTTGGCTCGAGAGCTGCATTCGAGCTCAGGCCCTTGCTATCAGCCCTTGCCTGAGCTGCACTACAGATATGCCTGTGCCTGGCTATATCTTTTGCTAATCCCGTGATTGCCTTGCTGAGTTGACTTCCCAGCTTGGCCTCAAACCTGCTTCATTGCTACGGATGTTTCGGTGTAATTTTGTACTGTTGTCATTCAACAAGCAGTGGAATTAGTGAATCCCATACTATTACGGATTCACATACACTACAATTCCTCTCCTCCAACCTTTACAGCCTCCCCTCAGAAAATACCAGAGCTGCCTTCACTGTGTTTACAAGACCTCACTTACATTAAAAGCCTCAATTCTCAATCCATACTACCTCCCCATCTCCCCCACACCTCCGAATCTCTGACTATGCAAGACCGTGTATGATGTGACTGCCCTACAAGTGTACTGACTAGTCACCTGTGCTGAAGGGGTAGCAGCAGATTAACCAGAGTGGGTAACTCTTGCACGCGAGCCCTTCCTTCACTGGGGGCACCCATTTGCCCAAAGCTTACAGGAACTTTGTATCTTTGTGCTCCTTTGCTTCTCTGCCAAATTTGCATTGGTCAATAGATACAAAAGCTATCAAAGGGAAAGAATGATACAAGCAGTAGGAGGCCAGATAAAAAGCATTACTTGAACACAACTAATTTGTTAGATTTTAAACATGGTTAGGTGTTGTCTAGCCATGTAGAAAGAAGACGTTTCAGAAGTTTATTCCATCAGTATTTTCTAATTATGCAGCCAGGAAATAAGTTGCCAAGTAACTAAGAAACAAATTGACAAACTGATGTAGAACTAAATAATTCCAGCAAAAGGCTCCTTCAGGACTTGCACAGCACTACTTATCTCTTATGGAGGTGATTAAGTAGGTTTGGCAGGATGTTGGTCCTCCAACTCCTGTTGTGCATCTTACACTGGAAAGACTAACACAAAGCACAGATTACAGGTGGACATGCCAAAATGCCTCCACGTTGCCACAGGTAAGACGTGCAGAGTGAAAAACTCTTCATATTTGTCAGGCAGATAAGCTGTAATAATAGGTCCCTTTTTTCCCTCAAATAGCACTGAGATGTAAACTGTGATCCCCTCATCTAACAGGGTTGTGTATTCTCACAAACAGATTATTTGCAAATTGCAGATCCTTGGTAGCACAAAACTAATCTATTAACATTTTTCATTTTTCCTGTTTCCATTGGATGGTTTCTCTTGAATCCCAGCACATTCTACTCTAAGTACCTGAACAGAACGGATTTACCTTCTGCTTTGAAAATCTCCCCCAGCTTTGCTGCATTTCACCTGGCTGTTCATATTTTTAGCAAATCTGAAGTGAAAGTCTCCCCACATTTTCCTTTCAGTTTCACACTCTGATATCTTTATTTCAAGGCTTTATTGTAGCATTTAGTTCTTCATTAGCCTGAGGATACAATGCTGATTGTTGTCTACATACAAGGACTCTTTTCCTCAGAAAAAATATTGAAGTTGCAAAGATAGGAATTGTCATCTGTTTGTGGACATTAGTTTTCTGAGTTTCTTTCTCTGCTGAAAAGAGTAAATGGAAAGTCATGACTGAAGCAGATGGAACTGTGATAGAGGCTACTTCTGGCCATTTACTGAAGAAATCTATTAATATGACACCATAACATTTGTCAATGGCAAATGAGCAACAAGGTCTATAGTGTCAATTGTCAGCTTTTCAAATAAAAAGATAGGGTGGCATCACCTGTACCAACTCATGTTTGTTTGGTCAAGTGAGAGAAACTTTTAATGTAGCTTGAGCATCCAGCCCTGGCTACTGATGGAGAACTTATAATCACTGTTATGACAACTCACTGATGTGCATCATGAGCAAAGTGTATTGATTTTACCTCTGATTCCTCCAGAATAATACATTTATGAGTTATTCCCCTGTCTTGCAGAGAAAGTTCAGTCCAGTTCAAAGTATAGCAGAGATGAATTAAGTTTGTTATGATTAGTCTATTTTGCTGTCAGGATGCCATGTAATTTCTGCTCAACAAGACAGACTAAACAAGTAGCTTTATATTATTGTTCTGAAACTGCAGTAAAGACATATTTGATTTGTTCAACTGCTTCCATAGTAGAAGACAGCACTTTGGAGTATTCAAGGAAGATAAAGATGAGCAAAACAAGCAGTCAGATATCATATTTTCATCTCCTAATTTGTTTTCTATGTCACATATAAAGTAAATAATATTACTTCATACTTCTCTGAGTCTTTTCAGGGTTGCCTGTACAATAATGGGCAAAGGAACATGATCCATCTGAAGCTGAATTTATGGCCAAAAGACAGATTGCCCCTCTTCACATTACTCCAGTGCAAGCCAGTATTTCTTCTCCAAGGGTGGAATACTTTTCCCTTGGCTTTTGTAACTGTTCTTGAAGAGCCCATAATGGTCTTCTCAGGATTGACCTCATGTATTTGAGTAAATGTGGCCACAAAACACTATCCCGAGGCATTTCTACCTCATTCAGCAAAGATAAAGTAGCACAACATTATAAACTCTGGTCACCCGTAATTATAGTTTTCACCAATTCAGAATGAAGCTGTGATACATTTGTTCAGGATACACTTTAGATTTCATGCTTTAAACAGTTTTACAGAGGAAACATAGTTTGGAATGAAGTTTTCATACCATAATGTAAGAATTAAGGAACAGTAAAATACTTGTAATGGTCTTAGTGGTGGGGCTTGTGTAATTATAGCAGTTTATTCTGCACCTGGTTCAGTTCCAGTGGAGAAAGTATGTTGCCCTGAAAAGACAATTTTATCTCAAGTGGCATTGGAAAAAGTGAGGTATATTGTAGTTATGTCCTGTAAATGTTCTTCTCCTTGTTTCATGACTCATCAGCTAACACTGGATTCCAGGCTGCTTATTGAAAACACTGATCATTAGTTCCTTTAAAAGCATTAGATTCAGTTTCAAACACATGGCATATGTTGTAGACACAAAAATGATCCAATGAGTATAATGTGAGGGCTGTGAGGGCTCTGTTAATTTGCAAAACACAGTGTAAATCAAGATTTAAAAGCATCTTTGCACCCTGAACACCTGCATTAATCTTGTGTGTAGACATGGTTGGCTTGCAAATATTCCAGCTTTATTTAACTTCCCTAGATATACCCAAAGACAATATTTTCTTTCTTCCCTGTCAAAAACAGTAGAAATATCCACTCAGGAGATATGATTTGTTTGATAGAAATGTTTGGAGCAGATCTTTAAGCTCTAGAGATGCCTCATTTCTACAGAAATTGACAGCTGACTCAGAGTTCATTGCCTGGTTATCACACTAAGTCAAATTCTAACTCTGAATAAAACGCTTCGCACAGCTACAACTACTCTCTGAACTACCTCGTGTAGCTGATTAAACTTGAATCAATGTTATGGGAGTGTTTTACAATGTGGAAGCATTTTTGCTCATTCAATGCAGCCAATACAAACTTACCCCCTGTAGGAGTATACACGTCAGGGAATCCAGAATTATGAGTCAAAAATCCCATTTGCATGCAGGCAGCCAAGCACAGGATTTGTTTCCTCAGGTGGTTTATGAGATACCGTCTTGACTGAGTAAGTGACAACCTTCTAAAGCATTGATTCCAACAGTATGGAGACTCCAGTGCACGTATCCTACATTAAATCTATAAGCTTGCAGCCACCTTCTGAAAGCAGCAGAAATATTAACAGCGTAGTTCGCTCCTGGCATGCTGTACTCAGGATTTTATCCACATCGAAACACTAGTCCAGGGACTAGTAATTTCATACTCCTGCTGTTCACATGGAGCTCCATGGCCGTCTTTAATAAAGTGTCCTAGCGGCTTGCAGCATGCGAGCCAGCCCTTCCCGGGGCCATACAGCACAGGCGGCCTGGGCTTGTCACCGGGAAAGTTTTCCTTTTGCATTGGGAGTTTGCCGACCTCTGGCTGCTTTCAGTGTTCATAGCCAACGTTTTTTTTTATCTCAGGCTATCTGAAGGGCACCCTCTTCTGTCCAGCACCCAAATTGCACCACCAGACTGATTTTCCCAGGTGATGTTTCTCGATTCTGCAAAAATGAAAATTGCAGTCCTGGTGTTTTTCTGTGAGATTAGTGATACCATGATCCATCCCACGCCATGATGGGATAGAAGACTGTTCTACATATGTTAATGAAGACAACAGGTGTGAAGGAAAAATCAGAATATTACAATACTACAAAAGCAGGACAATTTACAATGGTTATGGTTGATGGAAAGAACTATTTATCTGAGTTATAAGGACTACGATGAATGTTATCCACTGCACAGTTCTCTGAAGAGCTGTTCTTGCCAAGTGAATGCAAGAAGTTTACTGTTTTTTCTGGGTGGATTGTCTCAAACTCTGAGCTTTCATTAGAGCAGTCCAGGACCAGGAACTGCTGCCATTGTCTGCTCCAGAAGGTGGGTGTTTTGCTTGGTTTTGTCAAAGTATTAAGAACTCAGTGTCTGTCCCAGTTCACATCCGTCCCCACAGGTACGTATTTATTTAACTGAAACAAACAAACAAAACCTTTAAATTAAACTACTTCATTTTCAGGTGATTTTCAAGTGGCTATCCTAAGGAAACAAGGCTTCTGTGGCCACCCTGTATCTCTGCTGACCCCTGGTAATGATGCAAACAACTGGCCCATTTCAGACAAATCTGACAGATGGACAGAGATCTCAAACATAGCAAGCTCCTACAAATTTTCTAGTAATTGGCAGCTGGAAAGAAAAGCCTAATAGAAAGGGCACCTTAATTAGTGCCCCCACTCAGCATGAGTCCACAGTCTGTTTAGATCACAACCAGCCATGCCACGTGCCATCCCATGTCCTCGCTGGCTGCAAGGGGAGAGGGAATGGAGAAGAGGTCAGAGGAGATACAGAGGAGGAGGAAGCTGGACAGCCACACGGATGTGGAATACAAATCAATGGGAAAGGAGGTTTCATTAGGTCAACTAAGAGATCAACTTATTTCCTCTCTCCCTTATGGCTGGCTCGTCCTGTTTTAGAGCCATGTTATTTGGATTGACTTTGGCAGCAGGTAACGAGAAGATCAGAATGCTGTCTATCCATCTGTTGTGTCGATTACTGTAATTTCTTCCCCTATGTGTTGTTTATATCATGTTTAGATGTTATTTTGAGATTTTTTTGTCAATACACATGGCAATAACTACCAGGGCATACAGATCTTCGCTACTATGAAAGGAGAAAATAAAGCTAAAATGATGTTTTTGGTAATGTTTAGTGAAATAAGAGATGGCTCATTTAAACATAGGTTTTTGATTAATTGCTTGACTGCTGTGTAACAACTGCTTGGAGAAAAATATCTGGTCAATGGTTTATCCACTTTAATATTGTTCAGCTTTTAGGACAGAATAAACCTAGAGAACATTAGTTAAATATTTTTCATTGATCAGATCATGTCAGGTTCCCATTTTCTCCATGGAAAATAAGAGCTGACCTTCACCTTCATGTCACATATAATGCACCAAGGCAGCCATGGTCACAGCAGAAGAATTTTACAGGCTTTATAAATTCAAGATTTCATAACATATCTGTAGGTAATGAGATACATTGCCTGTATCAATAAGAGATGCACTGACATACAAATGCATAACCCAAGCACTGATTGAATTTCTACCATACTTCATTGCTACATCCTGTGTAATTTTAGACCAGAAGAATATTTACTTGGATGAGGTATAAAACCGGGTATATCTCTTTTGATCCTGCAATTTTTCATTTTATTGCAGCCACCTAATTATGCAGTTAAGAGTCAGATTTCTCAGGAGGATAAAGAAAAGATCCCTGTATAGGAATGAAAAAAATTCCATTCAATCTACTTTCTTTTGCATAAGTTGTCTTCAGAGTAGAAGCCAAAAAATAAATAAAATAAAATCAGGATTGTAATTCTACCCTTATGCTTATAAAGGAAATTTCTAAAATGTGGAAACGTTATTTTTAAATATTAAAGACAGGAATTGGTAAAAATGTGTACTGTAGCTAAAGAACTAGCAAAGATAAGTGTCCTTGCTGTCAGAGCTTAGGTACACCAGCCTCCCCCCCAACCCTGGTAAATACAATTGAGGAGCTAGAATGAACTTGTGATGCTGCACTGAACTGCATGTATGAGTGACGCCTGCAAGATGCTGGAGGAGGAGGAGATGGATGTTCCTTCCCTTGTGAATTTGTTCCTGCCTACTTAGGGTACTGAACTAACATATGTATGCACATATGTCAAGTGCACATATGCAAAGAGGTACGGAAACCCCCACACTGCTATTCAGTGCGATTTCTACCCACCCAGGTGGGATTGCTGGGGAACTTCAGGCTGATGGAGCCCAGCAGGCTTCTGCAGAGCACTGCTAGCACTAGGGGCAGAAGAGAATTCATAGCAATGGCCAGCCCTCTTTTGCCAGACAGGTGCAGTTTAATTAGAGTTCATCTTGGATATCACCATGATGACGAGGTCCTGCTGGTGCCTGTTAAGCAGCACAGGGTAGAAGCATGCTGCAAAAGCAGAGCTTGTGCTGGTTGAAGTCATGCAGTAACAAAAGTTCAAAAAATTGATGTTGAAGCATTAACAACACAAAAACTCACCTGCAATTTAAGGCCTTCTGAGAAAGGTTTGGGTTCTGTGCTGATTCAAAAAATAGAGATTCAAGCTGCTTTTTTGGTTCAGGTCCAGGCTCATGGTTCTGCTTTCTGGCACAAACAACGTATGTCGGCCATCAACCCAGAGACAGACCAGGCTATAGACTGGGAAAATCTGGTTGCCCTTAATGAACAGAATAATAAAATGGAATGAAATGTGGTAGTGTAAATTCTCTGTCATGCTGCTGGGGAGCAACAAGAAGAATCTTCACGAAGAGCTGGGCGCTGGAAATACCAGAAGAAAAGAAACACATAAGACAGTCACAGAAAACTGTCAGCCAACTGCCAGCCACTCAAACTATGAGGCAAAATGTGCATAGCTGTGAAAAAGGCAAGTGTCACAAAGAATGTAAAAAGGAGGTGTTTCCAGCAAAGATACCTGAATACTACTATTTTTAAAATTGCTGAATTTTCATCTCAAATGCTGTATACACACTGTGTACTCTTCAGGAGAGTTGAATTCACACATGACCACGACTACTCGGATGATAAAGAGAGCACAGAGCCCCTCTCTCACATGCGACTGAAAGAGTGCAGTGTACTTAGTCTGCAAAAATGAAGGTTGCCACGGAAAATGACCACACAGAAATCAGATGGTAAATGACACTTTGGAGAAAGAGATACAACCTAGAGGGCAGGGTTTTTTATAAGAAATGTAAAGTGCTATAAAGGGACCGTTAATATATTTAACCTAGGAAATAGAAAGATATTTTTAATCTACAGAGTTTCGAGGCTCTGGGACAGCTTTTCAATGGGAGTAATGGTAACAGAAAATTAAACAATTTCAAGATGAAGATTAATAAATTTGTAAATGCAAGGCTATTATATGCGGTGGCCTGCATTAGGGAGAGAGTAGCAAAATTGTCCCAGGAAGTCCTTGCCAGGCCTATGTCCATATCAACAGCTTCAGAGAAACAGGGGCTCTGACTGGTACAAGGGTGCTGTAAAAAGTTCTGAAATATAACTTTGGAAATCCACATACTACCATTATTAATTATTTTACTGCTGCTAATTTTAGCAGAAATCTTTTTGGCAAGTGAGGCCTATATCCCAGTGACATATTTTCTTCTACGCTGGAAGACTGAGTTGTCTCTGAGCTATCAGAGAGCTATCAGAGTTTCTATTTTCTTAACACTCGTCTTGTCTTGCATTTTTTTAATTTTCATTTAACTTTCTGGACATATCTCCTTCAGTTAAAAGTTTTCCCATTAAAGGGCAGGGTTTCTCTGAACTCTTATTTTATCTCTTTAGAATTTTTATGACTTCAGAAATTTTCAGATAAATTCTTCATATCTTTTCAGATTTTTCACTGTTAGTGTGGCTTAGTGGAACCATATCTTCTCTTCTACATAAAAACATAGCCTATAACTATATTCATGCAGAATTTTAAAGCAGAGATTCAAAAGTATTGTCTTTACTGCCACTGCTCTAATTGCTCCAAGAGTAACTTTATAATATCTGCATTCCCAGTAGGCGGTAGTACAGAAAGGAAAGCCATAGCAGCTTTGTTTTTCAAAACCTGTCATGTACTGTAAGCAGTGATGAATCCAGATACAGAATATCAAAAGACACACACAGTGTTCCCCTTCATTAAACAAGCATTTGATTTAAAACCATGTATTGGCTGCCAACTACAAATACACTGTTTTCTAGATCAAAGAGTCTGTGTGAGGTACAAAATCACTCACGGTGGTGTCATCGCAGTGCTGGATATGCATATTCTTTCAGGATACTTTAAACAGGTGCAGCCAAGTGTACAACCAGGCAGCACAAGCAGACCAGCTTGTAAAAGGAGAATTCCTGGCAAGAAAAATTAACCTATCATCTGAGCTCCATGCAGCTGCCACTAGGATACTTGCAGTACCTGTGCATATACACATATAAGTAGGTGATTTATGCATTCACTGCACTGCAGTGTGCAGCATAAATATATCTGCAGATTTGGAAGAAGCGGAGGGAGTAGATGGTGATGCTGAAAATGACTCACTGGATATCAGGCGAGCAGCTGGGATGCTGAGTATGCACAACAATTGAAGAACAGAATGGAGATTATCCACCCTGCACCCTCCCTGCAGGGGGACAGGCAGTGAGGGTTGGGGCTGAGGAAGGCAACTGAAATAGGAAAATCAGGGGGATTTTAAAATGAGACAAAACCACTGAGGTCTCCCTGTTACTCTGCTGTTATCAACTGTCTTTGAAACAAGGCTAGAAATGGCCCTTGTAAAGGATGACAACCACTCTGCTGATATGAGCTGGCTTGTCAGTTGGAGGTGGCAGAAGTTTCTACAGTTAACATAGCAGTTACTGCTTTGCTGATGACCTCTGTAGATGTCAGTGGTGACATCTCTTTTTATTCAACATGCATTGATAAAACCACAGGTAATGGCACATCCAAAAAAAAAAAAAAAGTCTGTAATACAAAATAAGAAATGCCAGGATTAGGATTGCCTGTGACACCTTAATTTCTGTTTGTTGTGCATATTTATATTAATATAGTCTCTAATTAAATGATCATTTAACCCCCACAGTGCTTAGTGCACAGGGTAAGTGTGGTGATGGAGCCTGTTTTCTGGAGCAACGTTTCTCGCTGCAGAGATGGAAAACTGCATGGTTAATTAGTCTGAAGAGTACAAGAAGAGAAAGGGGAGTCCCATCATGTAACATCACATACTGCTGCCCTGACGAGAGTTTTTTCAAAAACTGTTCCTGGTTGCCTTTTCACTGTTAATCTGTGCATCAGTCATTATCACGCCATCCATACTGCACATAGATGGGGGCCCTGGCTCATTTAGGAATACTGGTTGTTCTTTGACACTTGGCATATGAAAGGTTTCAAGTTGCAAACCTGAGGTGACGCAACTTCTGAAAGGTGAAAGATGTGTTCATAATTAGGTAACAAACCAATATTCAAAAGCCAGCTGACTGACAGACTGACATACACTCAGCAATAAGTTAGAGGTCTGTATCACAAACCCTTAGGAGGAAATGCAGTGCCAAATGCTTCCTCAGAAATGAGCACCACCCGTGTTTCTCCTGACTGCTGCAGGAACTTTGTGAAGAAATAGTGTGACTGTGCAAATACTGTATCATACGGCTAAAGGCAATTGCTCTATTACAACATAAGCAATGCTTTGTGTAATTTTTTGTGCTTAACTTTGCAATATTAGTAATACTCTTTCAACAATATTTGCAAGTATGCTTTATAAACTTAGATGAAGCATAGAATCATAGAATCATAGAATCATAGACTCATAGAATGCTTTGGGTTGGAAGGGACCTTAAAGATCACCTCGTTCCAACCCCCTGCCCTGGGCAGGGACACCTTCCACTAGACCAGGTTGCTCAAAGCCCCGTCCAACCTGGCCTTGAACACTGCCAGGGAGGGGGCAGCCACAGCTTCTCTGGGCAACCTGTTCCAGTGTCTCAAGAAAGATACTAAAGAACTACAAAATAATGTTATAGCATCAGTCTGTATGTAGAGGAACAAAATTCAATTTCTTTCAGGACATCAGGATCAGGAACTGATGATAGACTTTAAGGTTACCTAATTATGCCAAGAATATACAAATCACATTTCCTTAAACACAGCAGAGATCAATCTCCGATTGCCAAAGCAGAAGAGACCAACAAGTTAGTTGGAATATAGTGAATAACTGTCTATTTATGGTATGATTAACATTAGGAATTTCCAAAACTTAATATAGATTTATAACAACTATTTAAATTTTCAGGTCTGCTGCAGTTTGTCTATATTATCTCATATTACCATATATTTTAAGCCAGCTGCCTCAGATTTATCCTCATACTGTATTTAAAAATTTTTATACTTTGTCAGTCATACCTGGAACTCTGAACTAATGCTAAGATTTTGATCTCTTTTTGGAAAGGGCCATACTTTTACTATGTGTTTGTAATATAAAACACTGGTGCTTTCTTGACACTACAACAATTTAAATAAACTAATAGACGCCACCAGAAAAAGAGAAATACAGCAAATCACTTATACCTCAAATCACGAAAGCTTAATGAACAAATATCAGTGGAATTTTCTAAGGATTACAGAAGTTATTTTTTTTCCAAGGAAATTAAGAAAAGTTAGCAAATATTGGGACTAATAATTTTCAGTGGAATTATATTGATATAAATGAGATGGTTATCAGGCCAACGGATAATAATTTATCCTTGGTTTACTTACATTAATTCTTATAATATTGCAAATAGAACTGATATCCACATTTTACAAGTGTAGAGAGAAAGAGCAAGCAATTTGCCCCAGCAATGAAACAAATAATACAATCAGAAGTACGGAAGCTCAGCTGCTGCAAATAATATGCAAAATGTAAACATGAATATATATATATAACCATTCTGCTCTATTTAGGAGTATATTATCTATATTACTTCAGAACATCAGAAGCATTTTTAATCTCAGTTTGAGTCTTTGCAGTAAATCGTTACTGTAATAAGAATTAAATTTCCATTTTAATTTATGTCAAATAAATTGCTTGAGAGAGGCCTCACCCCTATGGGTTGAAAAACAATTGTTCTGATGGTAATTATACATATGCTATGCTTAAAACTTTGTTTTGTGAAGCCTCTTTTTTTTTTCTGCTTTGAAACCAATTTTTAAGCAAACCACGTGTGAGCTGGCGCCAACAGAGAAGAGAAGCAGTTTCTTGTAGAATACATGAGCCAATGAAGAAATGTGCATCATTCTTCCAAATCAAGTGAATTACTAACACCCACAAATTTCAGGAAGTCAAAACACAAGTGTCAATATGAATAAGTGGAAAAGGCATTGAAATGGCTGAAAGAACCAAGGAGCAAGAGAAAATTAGCACAGATGTAGAAAGCTAAGAGGAGTGGGGTGGATCAAGACTAAAGAAATAAAACTGGAAATCAAATTATATTTGAGTAAGCCATTTAGGAAAATAAGTAAGAATCACAGTGAGAAAGATCACAGGGTATTAAAAAGAAAACAATAAAAATGACAAAATTAAAATCTGTGTTTTCTTATGTACTTTGTAACTGTGCCCAAGAGGCAAAACATAATCTCGTGTTAAGACAGAATGTATTTCGGATTTAGCTCATTGTCAACATGATTTATGAGATGAAGACCAGATACTAAGAGTGAATAAATAGTAAATCAAGGTCCATGGCATTGGAGGCAGAAAGGCAAGTGGGGAGCTCCACAAGATAATATCACAGTGACGGATGAATGCAGATATGTTCTGTTTTATTTTAGTATGCATTCAGTTCTATGATAAATATGAGTTTCAAAATGCAGCAAATTGCATACATAAAGGATAAGCAAAGAAACACTGCTATAAGAAGATTTTACATTTATCTGAAGAAGTGAACTACAAATTCAACATTAAAATTCTGTATATTTCACTAATATATCTCCATCAGCTACGGAAAAAGAAATATTTATCATGCTAGATATTAAAATGCATACTTTAATGTTCTTCTCATATCACATATAAACTAGCTTCACTCAATTGCTTCCCCACTTTATGACAACCCAGTTAACAGACAAATCCTTGAGATCCTGGACATGTCAACCTGTGGGCAGTTATCTACCAAATGGCAAACTAGCAAATAGTCACATATCCCAAATATACAAACATTTTAAACACCTCTTTGTTTCTAGATGGAGAGATTTGATTTCTAGTGTAGTTAACTACATATGCACAAAAGACAGGTCTGCACAGCAGCCAAGGAATATGATTGCCATGCTTACCAGTAGTTCAGGGTTTGACTACCCACAGCAGTGAAGTTGCAGCCACACAGACTTCTCCCTCATGGAGCAGAAGACATCTGTTCAGGCCACTTGTCACACTGCCCACCTGCATTGCAATAGGCAACTAATCTGGGTTAGGAATGCTGACATCTGCTGCACTCACATGTTTCTATGATCTTTAGATATGTCTTCAAAAAAACCCAAAATGTCTCTAAGGGAGGTACCTGAGAAGAAGGAGAAGGATTAGTGAGTGGCGTGAGTGAGAATGATAAAAGGCTAATTTGTAGTTCATGTTCTAAATGCTCCACTTGTTCTAGCTTCTTAAGTTATTCAGCAGACTTAACAGAACTTTTACGTTTGCAGCTTGCTTTTCAGGTGTGTAAATTCTGCTTGGAACAAAGTTTGTAACGTCAAAGCTTTACTAAGTAATCCCTTAAGGATAACTTGGAAAAGAAGTGTCTGTAAGGAAACAGAATGGAGACATTTACTCTGAGCTAAAAATACATACTCACTGTGTAGACTGGTGTACAATGTTCACTTCAGGTGCTGGAATAGGAAAAACAAAATCTCAAGGACAACTATATTTATGGACTGGGACTTCTATTCAGAAAAACACACTGTAAAACAGTTTTAAGCCTTGGAGAATTGTCTGGTTTTGGATTTCTAAGTAGGAAACCTTATAAGGGTATAGAAAGTCCGCAATAGTAGAAAGATTAAGTAGACTAGACACCTCCCTAATAAAAACCTGATATTGGTTAAATTGTCCAAAAATAATAATAATTTTTTAAAATCACTGAGAATCCTATGGTACATGTTAAATGATCCATAACAAGAAGGCAGGTACTCTAACGGAATGAGTAGTCTGTCTTCTAGTCAACACTATAGAAGACAAAGAAATCTATAACCAACCTTATTCCATGTAAAACAAACTACAAAACTGGACATATACTCTTATTTTTAGGAAATGTAGTATCAAAGTAAATAAAAACCTTTTTTAAAGGAGTCTGTCAAAGTAAATAGAAATAACTAAGTATTTAATCTTTTCAAACAGAGTACAGCATGAGGACTTATTATGAAAAGGAGACAATTCTTTTATTTGAAATTAAATATAAAACAAAGGTATTATATTTGGGAAGGGATGGTATAAATTTCAGAGTAAAGCTCAGAAGAAAAAGACAAGTGATTAAATTGGATGTTAGTTATAAAAGAAGCAAGGACAGTAAATGACCATGTAGGAGATGAAAACATTCCCAGACATCTCAACAAAATTACAAGATAATAATTGCACTCAGGGTTCATTGTTCACAGAAGTACAAAAACTAACTTGTTTTTCTTTTAACCATATGGGTTTTGCTAGTATTTTACATTGTTTGGCTCTGTAGTACCCTATTCTTTCAACCAATATTTAGATGAGGGTTACTTCTGTTTCCAAGGTATTCATGGAATCACAGACTCATAGAATGATTAAAGTTGGAAGGCACCTCTGGAGGTCATCTTGTCCAACCTCCTGCTCAAGCAGGGACACCTAGAGCCTGTTGCCCAGATGGCTTTTCAATATCTCCAAAGATGGAGATTCCACAACCTCCCTGGGCAACTTGTGTCAGTGCTTGGTCACCCTTGCAGTGAAAAAGTGTTTCTGATGTTCAGACAGAGCCTCCTGTGTTTCAATTTGTGCCCATCGACTCTTGTCATGTCACTGGGCACCACTGAAAAGAGCCTGGCTCTGTCCTCTTTGCACCCTCAGGTATTCATACACTTTGATAAGAGCTCCCTGAGCCTTCTCTTCTCCAGTCCCAGCTCTCTCAGCCTTTCCTCATAAGAGAGATGCTTCAATCCCTTCATCACCTTAGTGGCTCTTTGTAGGACTCTCTCCAGTATGTCCATGTTTCTCTTGTACTGGGGAGCCCAGAACTGGACACAGTACTCCAGGTGTGGCCTCACCAGTGCTGAGCAGAGGGGAAGGATCACCTCCCCTGACTTGCTGCCAACACTCCTCCTAATGCAGCCCAGGATACTGTTGGCCTCCTTTGCCACAAGGGCACGTTGCTGCCTCATGTTCAACTTGGTGTTCACGAGGACTCACAGGTGCTTTTCTCTCAAGCTGCTTTCCAGTCAGGCACCCCCAGCATATATTGGGAGTGCCTGGATTAATTCCTTCCCAGGTGCAGGACTTTGCAGTTCCCCTTGTTGAACTTCATGAGGCTTCTCTCAGCCCATTTCTCCAGCCATATAAATCTCCAAATTACAATTCCTATAATTGTGATAGTTGTAATCTACCAAATGCTGTTGAAGAGTTGAGTGCATACCTGATCTTAATTATGAGTTTACTTCACTTTCTAATGGATTTGGAAGAATAAAGAATGGTTATAGAAAACGTAACAAATGACATCACTGTAGAAAAATGTTTAGCATAAATCTTATTCAAATCCATACAAACAAGAATTAATCCTCAAAAAGTAGCTATGAATCATTGTTTCATAAGAGATTAAATTCAGCGCATAGACAACATGGCCAGGGCAAAAAGGCAACCATACTGAAGGTATAAACATAGAATCTGCTAAATTTCAACCCTACATTTATTCATCCAGACCCAATTATTCCTTCATGCTGATAATAACAATTACTTTTATGCACAACTAATGTTTACTATAAACTTCAGAATAAAAATACAGTACAAAACAAAACTGAGAAGTAAACATTACATTTTGATAAAGATTTCAGGCCAAAACCTGGTCTCGGTGAAATCAGTATTAAAACTCACACAGATTTCAACTAAATTGGGATTTCATGTTTCACACAGTTGCAATGGACAAACTAGCTCTTACAATCATGTAATCTTGGTGAAAATGGGAAAGTTACAAAAGTACAACACACAAAGTACATTTGTCAAATAGAAGATAAAACTTTCAAAGATTATTTCACACAAGTGTAGGGATAGATGAGGCCTTGGGAAACCATCCAGCCTGAACCTCTCATTTCTGTGGATTTTTGCACCTCCTATAGTTTGTCTACATCTTTTTAGTGTGGTGCAAAAACCAGACACAGCGCTCCAGCTGAGGTCTCACCACTGCTGAGCATAGCAGAATAATTTGCTTCATGATCTCATTCATGACCTTCCTGAATTTGCTTATATTTATCTTGCTATCCAGAATAAGCTCTGGATTCCTTCTGCTGTATAACTGACAGATGGTCATTCCTCATTCTGTTTCTGTGTATCTGATTTCTGCTTTGTAAGTCTTGATTTTTCCAGATCTATTAGGTGAATTTATCCTGCTGATTGTGGACCATGATTCCAATTTGTTAAGATAGTTCTGCCCTTCACAGTACTTGCCCTCTCTTCCAGCTTGCTCTTACTCATAAATTTTGTAAGCACATTCTCCTTTCCACTATCCAAGTGCTTAATTATAATATTAAATAGAAATGACCTTAGGACAGACTCTGCTGGAAACTAAAAATTCCCTCTCAGTTTGAAGCAAAACACTGGTAACTCATCTTTGAAAGTAATTTTTCACTCTGCCTCTAGACTCTGTTCTATTGTTTGCTTGCAATATGGAACAACGTCAAACCCATTTCTAACAGCAAGATATATCATATTGCACACAACCTCTTTGGTCATGAAGCCAATTATTTCCTTACAGTGTAGCTTTTGATGCTTCTTTTATTCTCATCTCTTAATAAGAGAGTATCCTGTAGGTTCACAGGCTGAGAACAGGAAGGCAGTGCTGTGTCTCTGACTCTTCTTCACCCATCACTAAGGCCCTCAGCACTGCTTTTCTCCTCCAGACAGTAGTAAAGCATGTCCGGAGTGCAAGGAGGAGAAACCCTGCTATATAACCCTACCAGTCCTACTTCTTCCTCATTCCCTGTTGCCAGATCTGCAGCACTTTGTGTCTAGAGAAGAGAGAAGGCATTGCAGATGCAAAAGGTAGGATGGGGAAAGTTGTAAAAACTGCCTATAATGTTTGGGAACTGTTAGTCTAGAGCAAATTTGATTATATTCTCCAAGTCTGAACATCTCTCACTCTAAATTTCCTTTAACCTGTTCTGCCTCTCCTAAGGCTAAATTTTAAAAAGCAGGTGAAAAAAGAAAGCAGTTAAATCTGTTTTTTAAAATTTGTTTTAAAAAATCAGATGTTCATATCAAAATGACATAGTTTAGTCCCTAAAATGCAGTATAATTTGTTTACAAATAAATTAATAATGCATTGCAGGAAGATGTTAATAGTTTAATATTAGTCTCAATAGCAAGAGAAAGCAAATGAGTCAATGATACCTATCACCCATTTTTCTCCCTTTCAAATGAACACAAAGGAAGGAACAAGTAGCAGAGACAAAGCAAAGCAATAACCTACAGCATCAAGGTTTGAACAGTCACTTGTTTTTCAAGATATTAAAAGTCCTGTTTTAACCCTACTTCTTCTTTTCTTCCTTGCTGCCAAATTATATGGTTGACTTTGAGCATACACAAAAGTTTGCTATTTAAAGGCATTCCAGAAAAAAATGTTTCATTTTTCAGGATTGCAGTAGGCAAGAAACTGTGAGGTGTGATAAAGTGGTAGAGCTAAAAGAGGGAGATCTGCATAATAACTCCTTATATCAACGCTGAGATCAGTTAGTGCTCTCAGATCTATGAGTGTTAAAAATAATTTGGGCCCATTGATGTGAACAATACTTTTTAAACAAAGATTTTGATGTCTGCAAACAACACAATAGTAGAATTTCCTAAAAATCCCAGAGCCACACACTACACAACTATAAACCCCATCTATTAGGTGAAAGGAACATCTACTTTTAAAACCACCCTTACCCTCTTAAAAAATAATTAAAAAGAACAGAGAAGTCTATGATCTTTTCCTTCAGGAATTTCTTAGACATTCTTTTACTCAGGGTCACATGAAAAGCATTTGGCATACTCCTACCTCCTATGAAAAAAGTGTTTAGTGTAATTCCTAGGCTCCAAAGGATTTCTCAAAGATACAAGACAAAGAACATTCATCTCATTCATATTTTCTTTCTGGTGCACAGAAGGAATTATTCAAATATTCAAAACCCTGAAACCCACCAATGTTTTTCTGTGTTGGTATGAGCATGTTATATGGGTTAAAATCCCTTGTGAATTCACTTCAGCGAAATGAGTTGAACTTTACACTTACATATATGCAAGTACATGGTATAAGCTTGTGTGAAATTTTCTTTTTTAAAGCAAATGTTTAAAATATAACAGATGTTCACTTTGTTTGCCTTTCTAGTGCTGGGTAAAAATACTAAAGTTGTTCCAATATATGGTCATAATATTTTCTCTTTCTTTTGGCAGCCATCAGATTGCTTTAAATTCATTCAAACTCAAACGAGCAGTGCTATAGTAGCAGTGAAGGTCTGATCTCATATCTAATGTGATGTAAATTGAGGTTTCTAGGACAGAAGTTGTCCCACCTTGTGTTACTGTTCTCTCCCCCTACCCTTGCTCTTAGCCTCAGGAAAGGGTCTCCCACCATTCTGTTGGATTTAGTGATTAGTAACACAAGAAATGCCCTTCTGGGTCCAGTCAATGGTTCATGCTATCCCTGAACTCTGTCTCTGACAATTGCAGTAGCAGACACTACAGAAGGAGAATCTCTGCTCAGGATAAATTCTGACACAAATTTTATCAATAGACGACAGGATCCAGGACAATATCAGACACGCATTGCTTATGAAAATGATCGATCTTATTACACTTTTTAGAAAATAAAACTATTTTAATAATTCTCTCAAAACAGACATACTCTGGGGGCTTATATACTTATATACTTAATAGGGACAAGGAGACGGTATCTCTCCCATTTGCTCTATTGCTTTACATTATCTTTTTGCTTTTTGGCAACATGTCCCTATTTCTGTGACCTTTCCTGTTGAAAATACTTGGACACACATTAACTATTATAACTCCATTCAGCCTCTCTAATTTGAAAAAAGCAGTTCCAGATGTGGCCAGTGTTTACCTCCTGAGCACTATCTCTTGGTTTCCAGTATCTTGGTAGGCATCCTGTTAGTTTTCATAGCTTATTCTTTTTTGTTCATTGCATTCACTAATGCATTGCTCTCTTTCCTTCTCCCAGTAGCATGAATATAGGATATATGTGTGGATTTAACATTCATGAACTTGGCTTGCTGTTAAGACCTAGAAATTGAGATATGTAGTCACTTACAAGAAATGCTGCCTAGCATAATAATTATTTTGCAGAGATGGTATTTCCTGGCTAGGGTCTTTCTTTAAAACTGATGTATTCAAATATCTACTATAATAACTGAAAAAACAAGAAATAAAATTAATGATTACAGCATCTCACTAGCATGGTAAATGCCACTCTTCAACACTCTTCCTCTAAATACTTTTTTGTGTCATTTTTACTTTATATGCTACTACCTAAGATTGCATATACCTAGCCCTTAAGCCAACTTGAAAATTTCAAGAATGTTTACAGTTTATGACACAATTATGAAATCAGAAAGCACCATTTATGTTTTTATTACTATTTTTGATACTTTCCCTGTATTCTTGATGACCATACAATTGCATTCACTACCTCAGTGACAACCTCCCCACCCCACCACAAAACTGAATCACAGAGCAGACTTTGGAAGAACTTCTTTACTTTTTTTCATCCCCCATCATAACATAATCAAAGATTATTTGCTACTTCAGGCATAGTCAGCTACACAGGCTGCCAGTTTTCATTCATGTGCCTCCAGATTTGCTAAAGATTGTGTTTTTTAGAGCATTTGCTGCCAGCACTGAAACCATAGGGCTGCTCAGAAACATTCTGTATCAGGGGAGTTTGAGTGGGTGGACTGCCTTCAAGTACTTTGTTATGGGCAAACAACAATAAATTTTGGCATTAACAGCCGTAACATCACTGGCACAGTCACAGAGGTAAAAAATTAATTGTTCAATTTCTGCAAGATCTTTCAACAATCAGATAGATGGTTTACTACATTTAGTTCTATACCTATTTCTTGCTCCATTTCTTAGATACTTGTCTAACTCTGGAAGCCCACAAATAATTCAGCCGTTATGATTTGTCAACTATTGTACATCATGGCAGGAAATTATTTGTCACAGCTTTCAGAGATGTAAGGGACAACTGCAGTTGCATCTTTTGCAAGTGGTCTTGCGACAGGATGATTACATAGATAAGTCATGAAGTCATTAAGCCATTAAGTCATTAATTTTGTGGCTAGTAGTAGCATTTGCAAACATACATATACTTTTACGCTGGAAAATGTGATGCTGATCTCTGTGAATGAAGGCTAAGAAGATTCTTCTTAAGAAGGCTGAGAGAAGTCCAGGAAATATGCTTTGATGTTGCCCACCTGATGTGCTGAACGAGTGAAATGTCATAGCTATTTCTTCTGAAAATAAATGATAAAGCATCTCTGACTTGGACTATTACAACACTCTGAGAGAGACTTTAAAGAATCTGTGCACATAACATTACATTTTAATCTCTTGGGGAGCTGAGGGAATGAAATATAGTAAAATAAAATGAAATCTTGCAATGATTTGTCAGTATGTTCAGGATTACAAATTTGTGAACGATCTATACATTTTCACAGGCGTCAAGTTTGCAAAGATACCACCTTAAATATTGTAGCATTGACAATATGCTATTTCATAGTTGTAAAATGTCTAAAACTACTGCATTTGATTAATGCTTTAATATTTTCTACGATAACACTTTGACATTTACTTCACGTACTGGTTAGCTCTTGACTTGCAAGGCACTTTGTAAATGTTTTTCTATGGTGACTTTAAAAAGTCAGGTGTGCCAAATGTTACAGTGAGGCAGCAGGAAGAGGAACCAGACTGAGTGCTGCAAGGATTGGGGTTAGTGAGATGAACTATTAAATTCTTACTATTGTGATAAGTTCTTAACTGGCCCCCTAATAGTCCCTATTTTTACCATGCAGGAATCACATTCAGAAAGATTATTGACTCACATCCACTTAACATAATCACATCAAGTTGTACCTGACAAAAGCAACCCAATTGTAAGTTTAAACATGCAAAGTGATTATTCGCAATTAAGACAAATGTAATTCAAAAAAAGGGATTTATCAATTGTGGTGTCTCCTACAAGGTTAATAGGTTGAGCATTCTCTGTACTAGGAAGTCAGCTGAAGACAAGACTGTAAGGCTGAGTGCTTATTTCAAGTCCAGGATTTATTAATCCTTTGGAATTCAGATAGTCTTTCTTTTCTTGAGAAAAGCTCTTGGCTTTTAACAAGTTCTCATATCAAAAGCCTTACTGGTCTCCAAGTCATCAGCTAGCAGAAGTGATGGCTTATGACAAAGATGTGGGCAGCTCCTCAATAAGCAAGGAATCACAATTAGATGGTTCTTTTTATTTTAAAAGCATTTCATACCCTTACTATTGACCTGTCATGAGGTCCTGGCTGAGATCACAGCGTAATGTCTCAGTTCAGAACTCCCTTGATGATTTCCAGCAAAAGTCTGAAAATACTATTACTGAAATATTTAGTCACCAGAACTTTTTGAATGTTTTCATAATTCCTGGGTGGATAAAGTCATTGCAATGTAAACATGACATTAAAAGTCTTCATCTCTCCTATCCGGTATACATATGAGCTAGAAAAATATAAATGCTTCAATGATTATACTGCATAACTTCTCTCCCCACCCCTTCATCTTCAAATAACATTAAAAAATCTGAAGGAACACAAGAAGGTGGATTTTTTATTCAATGTTCATTTTGTTTCCTGTAGTATCACGTGGTAAAAACCATGCAGATACTGATCCTTTTCTCAGCTACGCTATTACTGGCCAACGTCATGTAATTTCACCAAAGTCAGTGAAATTGTAATGGTTCAAGTCTTGAATTACTGACAGAAGGAGTAACTCCAGTTACTCTCCCATTAAATTCAGTGAAAAAATAACCTGACTAAAGTGTAGAAAATCAGGCCCATAATCATGATGCCAGAGACAAGGTGGAAGTTCAGATTTTGTGTTATCAAGTAAGCTAATATGAAGGATAAAGGCTTTAATACCTCCATCAGAGATGTCTTTGGACAGCACAGGACTCTTGTGTGGGTGCTGCAACAGTACTGCCATTTTTCCCTCCATGAGGATGTTAAAGAAATAGAGGGCAAGATGAGACTCCACTGGTCTGTCCATTCCTTGGCACATCTAAGAATGGGCACCAAAGATGCTTTTGTTCTTTTTCCTGACTTCTGCTCTAACACAGAAATAGAACAGCAAAAATATTGGCTGGAAGACTATAAAACATAGTGCTTGTGTAGTTTTTCTGTAGTTTTTGAAGCAGTCCACTCTGCAAGTTAATTTAGCTGGAGGCAGAGTTGTCCATACTTTCACTCACACACACTCTCATTCCTGTGTTCTTAGCAGATGCTACATCGTAAGTAAACAAGCCCTGAGTTTGTCTTCCATGCAAAATGAAGCTACCTTAAAATTACACCTTGACCATCAATTTTCTTCTTCTTGAATAGTTTCAGAAAATGGGATTCTTCTGCCTCTGGTGTGGGTAGCACTCATTTGTCATTGATTTGATTGACAGAAGAGTTCATTTCACATAGTTATGAAAGTTGCTTGTATACAGAGTTACAGCAGTGAATGGATTTAAGTCAACTGGAAATGTGTGGACAGACAGATTCAATACTTTTGGAAAAGCTAACAAAAACTACAATTAAACAAATAAACCATGTCTGAAAACAGTAAGATAAAACCATTGTCAATTTTTTTCCCTCTTAATTATGAATAATAAAAAGCAGTCATGGCATCTGTGCCATACAGGATTGTTGTAGTCCAACTCAGATTCTATATGTAATGTTCCAGTTTCACAGAACCCACCAGGGAAAACACCCAGCAAAGCTGAATATACAGTTGAGACAAAAATCTATTTCCTCTTATTTGAGTAAAGCTGTGATTATTCAGTAACCATAATATCAGTATTAGAACTATTAGTATCATATATATTTTAATAAGTTTCAATTTAAAGTGAGAAACTCAAATGCTGGTTAAAATCAACATTCAATTTTGTAATTAGCACCATTTTCCTGGTGCTTTAATATGTGTTGATTTAGAGAAACCATTTATGTTGCTGATTTGAGTATTTCCGTTTCAACTAAACTGGAATAGTACGGGTTTATCTGCAGTTGGAAGGCTTGTTCCAAACGCAACATGGCATTTGCCTTTTCCTCACATTCTTAAATTAATTTGGCTATGAGCTATCCTGTAATAGAAGAATTTCCACTACTCCAGTAATGTGGCATAGCTGCACTCCTTGTGACAATGCAGGACACTAGTACTTTCTTTCTGGACACCACCCACATAAACAACACTGACAAACTATCAAAGTTTTTGTGTTGGCATAACTGTATGTTTAGGGGTTGTCAAAACATTGTGCCAGTAAGCCTTAGCAGTATAGAACTGGCACAGTAATTAAGATGAGCTCAAGTTCTACTGAAGACACAAAATTCACTTTTCTCATATGAACTAGCAAAGCAGAAACTAGACTCCCCAATGGTTTTTCAACTTGTTAGCCATGTAGACTGGAGTTCTGAAAAATAGTTCTTTCTCTACTTAGATCATGCAGGTTAAAAACACACTTTTAATTTAATGAAGATGAACAAATTTATTCAGCTTTTAAGGTTTAAGTATGATCTATTCTAGACAGGAAATTAATTCAAAGTAGAATAAACTATTCTATCTACAGTTCATCAGTATTAGAGTATCAGTCAATGAAATAAAAGAGCCTCCAGCATAGACACACTAGGTTTGTACCACTGCAGTAAAACTATCATTCCTGGAAGGAACATAATAATAATAACACAGCTTTTTCTAAATGAGGGACACAGACGTTATGACACAGACCTCAAGTGTACGCACCTCTTATAAAAACCAGGTGCTTTAGCTTAATTGTTTAAAAACAGTGGTAAAACACATCTAGTAGTTCAGTCAGCTCGTATGCCTAAACGATAACAAGTAAGGATAAAATTCATTCTGTTTAAGTAAATTGCAAATAGTGAGAAGTCCTTGACTAATGTAAGTGAAATTCTGGCAGTTCTACTTTAAATAAGGTTGAAGTAACTTATTTTTTCCATGGACTACTTAGCATGGGTTATAAACACACACTCCATAGTGTAGCATGACATCATTGTTATTGAAACAGGTCACTCACTAATTTCTTATGTGATAAAAATACTTATAGAAACAAACTTACAGAAAACCTTAAAAATTAAGCACATATCTCAATTTGAAATTCACAGGCCATTTTTGGATGAGGTAAAAAAAAAAAAAAGAAGACAAACACAGAAGCCCTGCAGTTCTCTAAACAAACAAATTTAATAACACAGTTAAAATATATTCCTGTATCTTCTATTCACCTTATGCAAATATATGCCAGGACTTGTACAGCGTATGTACTGCAGTATTTACTGTAGGGAGGAATGGTTAACTTTGCACAACTACTCTGGAGGGATCAAGTCTCATTAACTCAGAATAACTTTGCTTATGTCAGACTCTCCAATCTTTTCAAACTGGTAACTGTCATAAGTGGGGTCCCCCAGGGACCGATACTAGGCCCAAGGCTCTTTAATATCTTCATAAATGATCTGGATGACAGGATCAAGTGTATCCTGGTGAAGTTTATTAATGATACCAAACTGCATGGGGAAGTGGACACTTCGGAAAGGAGAGCCACCCTGCAGGAAGACCTGAACAGGCTGGAAGAGTGGGCTCACAAGAACCTTATGAAGTTCAACAAAGACAAATGTAAGGTCTTGTACCTGGGAAAACATAATCCAGGAGTGCAGGACAGGCTGGGATGTACCCAGCTGGGGAGCAGCTCTGTGGAAAGGGACCTGGGGGTCCTGGTGGACAACAAGCTCAATATGAGTGAAGAGCGTGCTGCAGCAGCAAAGAAAGCCAACAAGATGCTGGGCTGCATCAACGAGGGCATCACCAGCAGAGAGTCATTATCCCATTACTCAGCGCTTGTCAGGCCACACCTGGAATCCTCTGTTCAGTTTTGGTCCCCGCTATACAAAAAAGATGTGGACAGGCTGGAGAGGGTCCAGAGAAAGGACACAAAGATGACCAAAGGATGGGGAAACCTGCCATATGAGGAAAGGTTGGGAGAACTGGGTTTGTTCAGCCTTGAGAAGAGAAGGCTTCAGGGAGACCTTGTCACTGTGTTCCAGTGTGTGGTGGTTTAGTCCCTGCCGGGGTCTGAGACCACGCGGCCGCTGCCCCTCCCCCACAAAGGGAGTGAGATACAAAGCCCCGGGGCTGAGATAAGGAAAGGTTTAATACAACAGTGCAACAGCAACACAACAAACAACAACAATAACAGTAACAGTAATAACAATGAACAGAGCAAGGTATATACCGATACAGCAGTGAGAGAACCGGCTGCGCCAACCCACGCGCTCACCGATTCTTCCCGCGCTCGCACCAGGATGTGAGGACAGCATGATATATGAATAACCTGGCTAGAGCTTGCCCCCCACTGCTGGGGAAACTTAACCCTATCCTGGCTAAACCAGGACACAGTGTTTAAAGGGTGGCTACAAAGAAGATGGAGACTCCCTTTTCACACAGAGTCATGTGGAAAAGATGAGGGGTAATGGGTACAAGTTACTCCCAGGGAGATTCCAACTAGACACAAAAGGAAAATTTTTCACAATGAGAATAATCAGCCACTGCAATAATCTGCCCAGGAAAGTGGTGGATTCCCCAACATTGGACACTTTTAAGATTCAGCTGGACAGGGCGCCAGGCCATCTGGTCTAGACCGTGCTTTTGTCAGAAAGGTTGGACCAGATGATCCTTGAGGTCACTTCCAACCTGGTATTCTACTATTATCTTCACATTGTTGTTCAATACAACAGTGTATGGCTTGTCTTTCAATTCAAAATCCAGTTTTGAACTCAAACCCGTATCTTTGCTACCCAAATCCAAGTGACTCTTTTGAGTCTCATTAAAAACAGACAAATCAACCCTCCCCACAGAGCTTCCAAATGCTGGGTGCCTTATGGCTACTTTTAAACATGACAACATGCATTTTAATGCTTTCTTCATGGCTTCAAATAATTTGCTTATTTGTTTTTTCCCAAGAATTCAACTAGTAGTGTTCTAATATCATAGGAGGCAGGGTATTTTTCATGAAGTGGCCCAAGTTAACAGCAGCAACATTTTGAATCAGATATTCATTAAAGCTCAACCATCAATTAGGCATGGGATTAAGACTGGCTTTTCACAAGCATTGCCATATAAAATGTCCAATCTTTAGAAGAGAACTGTGCTTTTTTCAATAATCCAGCTGCTAGCATTACAGAGTTCAAAATCAAAATGATACTTTTTGTCTGCACTTGAAAACTGACCCACAGTTTATGGGGAAAGGATGCTTGTTGGTCTTCATACCGCAGACTCGAGGGTCTGCAGTCTCCTGTGTGCCGTGTTTACTAGGTACAGTCTACATAAACAGAATTTTTTAAAAAGCAGACATTGCCACCAAAAAAAAGAAAAATACTGTAAATACCATCCCTAGAAGGGCTTTATCAGCTTAATTATGGACATTTGAAGAATTTTAAGTTGAACTGCAAGGTAAGAACAACAAAAATTAAAATGTGTAAGACTATCTCATTTATCCATTAAAACACTGATCAGCTATTCAAAACCGCATCAGTTCTCCCTGAATGAACAACATACTCCAACATTTCCTTGTTTTCTCATTTTCTTGGGTTTTTTTTTTCAGCTTTCCCCCCTCTTAAAAACTGATGTAGAATGTTCCTTATATACTGTCTTACATTTTTTAACATTCTCCACAGCTGCTGGAGGCAATATTGTTTGAATCCTTCACAATATTGGTATCAAAACATAAAATCATATTGCCAAGTGTCATGATATTCAAACCTTTTAACAAGGACTAGGTAAAAGGGTCTCTCTTTCTCCCTCTCATTGCTTCCTTATCAGTGTGATTTTGTCAGAAGTCAGGATGTGCCTGGCATCATCCTATGATGGAGGCTGCAACATGCTGATGTTGGGATCCCACTGATGTCTTCCTTGATATGATTTTTTTTTTTTCAGAAGCACTACTTCATTTACCTACTTTCCTGCTGGGACCACAGGTGTTTGAAATTCATTTGTCAGACACAGATGTTCTGTTGACTATACGAAAGGAAAGCCCTATCAGTTGAGAAGAGAGGAATAGTATAGACTAACTCTTGTCTCTCCACCTTCTCACTGTCAGAGCGAAGAGGCCAACAGCTACCCATCCTCACCTGTGGGAGACTGACTTGGGAGGAAGATGGCAAAGCCTGAGCCACAGCTGCCCAAACAGGCTGTGCAGATCAGGGCATCCCTTTAAAATCAGCATCACATCATAAAACAACCACAGTACGAATACATTGAGTCATCACTGTTTATCACAGTTCAACTTCACATTGCTTATGGTACTGAAATGAAGGAAGATTGAAATAATGTCATAGCTTTCCACTTCCAAGTTTCTGCAGACAAATGCATATAACTTTTTTTTTTTGTGTGTGTGAATAGAAATAAAGAATATATTAGGTAACAAGTTAACTTTCTATTGCTTTCCTGCATAAGGACTATAACTCAGAACACCTAATATGGAATACGTAACTTTTCCATACTCATGTTTCATTTGTAGTCCCACTCCACAGCACTACAACAAAAGGGGCAAATGTCATGTGAAATGTGCAAACAGACGTGTACTGCCCAAGAACTAACAAGCTGACATACCAAGAGCACTGCAAGAGAACGTACTTCAATGTGTGTCATATAAGCACACCTGGGACTCTAGTTACTCACGTGGATACTTTAGTCACACTACAATACCTTCAGCAAAACTTATTTTTTACTTAAATGCCTACTTTGACCTACAGAGAGATTTGGCAAGGCTCTTGGCAGCATTTAGATACAGAATTTGCCAAACACCCACCAAACTCCATATATATTTCAAACCCTACATTTTCACAAATGCATTTCTTGAAGACACATAAAGTTCTGTTTCCACACCTGCACCTGAACCTTGTCAGTGCGAGGCATGTGGAGCTAAGGCCCACTGCGATTCAGTGCTCCCAAACAAATAATAGAATTTTTATAATTAAGAAAATAAGGGTTTATAATTAATGGGATATGCAGAACAATAGTCATTTAACTGAACCACTATTTTTTTTTTGTCCTTTTTTTTTTTTAGGCAAAAGTCCATCAGTAATTGCCTGAGTAGCATCACTTCCAGTGATCTTATTTCAACATTACAGTCAAGGATCTCACCTCATTTTAATGCCAGAGTGCAAGTGTGGCAAGCTATCTAAGGTCAGTGCCTGATGAAATTATAGAAATGTTAGCGCTCTCAGTGAATAGCTCATATAGACTTAGGGCTGAAAACACGCAAGAGCTACTAGTTTTAAATCATGTTCCAAGACTTTTATTATACAATTTCTATTTCCTTTTCCTAACTCGGAGCACCCTGACCTACTACATATTTTCTGTCACTGACTTACATAATTAGCTGTTAAAGGAAAGAGCTACCTTTCCAATGCTTTAGTGCAGACTACACAAGGTCAAAGTAAAATGTCACATGGGTCAACACTATTTAGTACTGAGCATCTGCCAGCTATTCCTTTGCTTTTTAGACATGCACACTAAAATCAAGTGTACCTGTTTATATCTTTATTTTAGGCACCTCTAGAACATTTATCGTCATAGTAAGTATAATAACTAGATGTAGAGAGATCTTAATTTCTGCAACAGAAATAGCATTTTAACATACATAAAGGACATCATTCACTTTACAAGCATTATTTTTATTCTCTGAAACTAATTTCATCTCACTAGGGTTTCAGATGGGCATTTTCAGATCCCCTTGCTCTACTGCAGTGTGGATAAGACAGATATTAAATAGATGCATCAAGATAATGCAGTAAAGTAACAGATCCAGGTTTTATCAGAAGTGGTACATTTATTGTTCTTCAAACTAACAGAACTATGTAAATGCTAAATTTCTCAATTAAAAAAAAACCACACAACTTTCCAGTCTGATTATTAACCATTAAGGTCCCCCAAAATATAAAGTACATGCACAGCAAAAGCTTGACACCCACACAGAAATAAGTACTTTTATAAAATATCATACTTCTAAAATCAATTCTTTTTGGAGGCCTAATATATTATTTTGAACACTTGGTTCTGGCAGAAAACTTTTCTAATTTTTGGTTGCTAAAAACGCTTGAAAATGCAACTCCAAAGCACTGGAAGAAAAGAAACCAGAGCAAAAGAACCAGAAATGTGTGTCTTTCTCATGCTTCTAATTTTTAAGCGATGTGATGATTCTTTGTGACCTAAACCATGATTTTTGAATGCTTGAGATGTCAATATTATAAGAAGGCAGGATCACTAGTAAGGTATCAAGATTTGCTTCCAAGGCCCAGTCATATTCAGGCATCAGTGACAGAACTATCCAGATGACAAGTCAGTATCCAGCACTAAATGCATGTGACATCTATCAGGATACTTACTGCAGATCCTATAGTATGACAGAAGTGTCCAAGCTAACTGTAAGCTGCTTGGCTTGGAACTAGAGGCAATTTAGCTTCAGCAACAAGTAACTATTCATATGTGTGGAAACAATACATATGCAGAAATGTTAACTGGGACTGTCAGAGCAATGACTGCTGTCCAGGACGCATGGAATGTCAGTCCTCGCTTCTACAGGCTCATGTACAGCCTTGCAAGGCAGTGGGAAATACCAGACGGCTGTCAGTATTGCCAAATCACTAAACTTTATCCTTGTCTAAAAGAACTTGAGTTTTACATAGAATTCAGCCTTCCTTGAACAGTCTCCCTTCAACAGCAAATCGGAGTCCTGACTTCACCATTTGTGTCTTCCAAGTACAGCAGTAATTATTCGAAGCTCTGCATCAACTTGGTTAGATCGTTTCTGCTCTTGCAAATAACATGATTTGGGCTAACTCAGCCATCTCTACACAACACCACACTGTGTCATGTAGTCATGTAGAGGGAAACTAAGCTGGATCCAATATTCAAAGAGTGTTCAATCAAAGGGCCAGATACTGTCTTTAGGACTGTTACAAGTTTCTATAAAAATAGCCATAGAAGCATAATTCACAGTTGACAGAAAAGATTCCACTGTGACTAAGTGAATGAAAAGGGAATATAAAAAGCAAACCTGTCAAAATCTGGCTTCCAAAATGAACCGCTACATATAACTTTCTTTCCTACCTAACCTCCATTGCACAGGCAATGGAGGACACAAAAGAAACAGTGTAAACTGTAATTCAGACAATTCAGTTAAGCAAGGGTTTTCTGAGCAGGTAACTGATGCTTCCACTAAATAAGGAAATAAATGGTTCATTTTGGAAACAATATTTTGAGGGCTTTGCTTCTTTTTTCCCCTGACAAAAAGCATTTCTTAACTTTTCTTAAGTCCAGTGCCACAGCAATAGGGGACACCAGTCATGTGGCTTGACATATCCTTGACATCAGTCCTATTCAGTAAAGAAAGAAAATATTAAAAGCAGAGAATAAAATGGAGACTTTTTTCTTTAGAGAAAAATAGTTAATGAAATTATGGGTACATTTTATACACAAAGGCACTCAGAAGTATTGGGAATCTGCTTTGTTCTCCAACACTCCATCCTCTCTTATTATATACAAGTCATTGTGACAAATCAGAGCTGACTAGTGGTTTTCTAGACACCATTAAAACTATGTTTCTAATGAGAAAAGGATTTATGCATACGAAATGATGATTTTAACTGAATACAAAGAAACGTCTATCAGCACAAAACTAACACTAAAATCTAGCCAGACTGTGAAAAAACATTAATATTCAAGGAAAATAGAAAAAGAGAAAAGATTAATGGAAATGCTCAAAGATCTAGCTAAATTACTGCTAGTGCATACTCAAAAGAAACAATTAAACGACAAAAATGTATTTTTTATTCCTAAACATCCTTCTTCTGTAATGGATATAATTTCACTGGTAGAAGCAATGTTCACAGATACAACAGTGGGATTTACTATACTATTATATCAAAATGGATGCACTTTACTGTATTTCAAACTGAAGACACTTTAATTACCAGTATAAACCAAAACATTAGACTCTGATGTTATCTTTTTGTCTTAAATCAAACAGCTCAGGAAGGACACCAAACATACCTATAAAGATCTATTAACATACTAATCTATAAATTTACCTAATAAAGAAATTTCCAATCATTCTGGCAATGAAAGTTGACAGTGTGAAAGTTTACTCCAGAACATTCAATATTACTTCGAGTAATTTTGGTAATTAAAGCATGTAAGAGGTTTACACTATTTATTTTTTGAGTAAAATCAAGAACCTAAACTTAAAAAAGGGAAAGCGCTACTCATGTAATGTTAAGTCAGAAAGCATAACACACTGACTAAAATCTTTAAAATATTCTTGTTCTAATTTTGTTTTCCCACCAATATATAATAAGATTTTTGAAAGGGAAAAAAAAATTCATCATTAAGACTTCTGGCAAAAACTCTAAACTGAAGATTCAGTGCCCGATTTGCTAGTTTAGTATCCTATATATACACATCTAGATCCAAATATACATTCCAGCAAAGACACTGCAAATGAAACTCATTCAAAAGTTAATTAAAGCTTTTCTACACATGGAACTGTTCCTGATTAATTCCATATGGGGCCATTCTTATTACAGAAGTGCCTCATTCCATTTTAGTTAAAACAAACTGGTTTGCTCAGGAATGAGAGTTGCCCATACATGAAATTAATCAGAATCATTTGTAGACTATTTTAATTACTTGTGACCAAATAGAATTTAAAAAAAAAAATCAGTAGGCTTTAATTCACAACAAGTTTTGTGCTGCTCTATCTGTAGGGATCTCCTTGAAAGAGCATCTTACATTAAATACCTGATAAAAAATTATTAATTAGTAATGAGTGATTTTTTTCCTTTTTTCAATAGGTATAGAAAAAAATAAAATACACCATAGTGAAAAGACACAAAAGTTAAGTTTCTGAAGAGGGGCTTTTAGGTTTCAGGCCTTGTAGTTGTCTCTCACTTCATAACCAATCTGATTTTATTCGAGGGTCAGGATTGTTTCATAGTCCACAACAACTGCATGACAAAGATTACATCAGAAGATGGCACACAGGACTCTGTATTGTGCAATAAAGGAATTCCTATACCAGAGCAACAGCCTCACCCGGCTGTTTGTCATATATGCCTATCACCTTGGCTTTGTCCTGACACAAAGGGTGGAATGAGGTGCCTCAGCACACTGCTGTTGAAGTGGAAGGGGAAAGCAAGAAGAAAATGCCCACACAGAAGTTTTCCAGGAAGGGTTTCGGACAGCTCAGGCCACAAGACTAGTATTGCAGTTAAAACAATATCATCACCTTATAATTTTGGTATTGATACATAACATATGTCTAGACTGGTAATACATTTCTAAGACTTGTACACGGTCTATTCTCAGTACTTGCCATCCCTCCTCTTTGTTTCCTTTAATTCAAAGATTTCTGAATGCTTGTAAAGTAATGATTTTGGCTGCCTGTTCAGATGACCAATCACCAAATGATACTGTGATCCTGTAGAGAAAAAAAAAAAGAATTTAAAGTGCATTTTGGTTTTTTATAACCCTACACACATCAGCTTTGTAAGAGATACACCACAGTGATAACCCTTGTGTAGTCAAAACCCTATATATTTCTTATTCATGATATGCCTGTATGATTTTCACCTGGTAGATAGAAGATTGTGAAGGATTTGGAAAACTGTCTCTCTCTCAAATCAAGTGCACTTTGCAGGGAGTTAATGGCTTAGTGAGTACCAACACTGCAACAGACAAAAAGTGGTATAATACCAGAAACTGCCTGAACAAATTTGTTGGCTCCCTTTTGCAAAAGCATGTTTAGGAAGCTATTGTCCTTCCTAAAGAATTCTAGCTGCTTTAGAAAGCAGGCTTAGGTACGAAGTTTGCAAAACTTTTTGTAGGATTTACTTATACAACAAGGATTTTTGGCATATGCTTCTATCTATACAGACTGAATGCAGTCTGGTGGGGCGGCCGTATGTCTCAGCTACAAGTTCTACTGCAAATGCAGTTATACTAAAGAAATAACTTGAATAATATACCTTATTTCTCCTCTAGTGTAACACACAGCCTATTTCAGCAAATAGGCCTTTCTAGCCGTTTGTCATGTAGACATGAACTGTGTTTACATTATCAGACTTTGTCTACATGACCAGTACAAAGGCAGCTTTACCAGCAAACCTTTAAAATGTAGACAGTCATATGCAAATACTCCTTAACTATTCAGCACTGGTCTGTAAAAGGTCTGTAGTTACTGGTCTAATGGCTGTTAAAGAGCTCATTCAATCTGCTATTAACTCTCAAACAACCACAGACAACTCAAATATCCTACTATTGACTGTTTAACTCTTTCGGTAAGAAAGGAGAACACAAGCCAGAAAGGTAGTGTTTACTGTAAATATTTCATTCTGATACAAAGCTCAGCAGGTGATAAATATCATTCATTGTCCTCTTCTCACTTCAGTCAGGAAGGTGCCAGCCTAATGGCATCCATAAATAAACTCAAGCAGCCTCTTACCATACCAAGTGCTGCTGTTGGTGACTAGGGAAAGGTTTCTGGTCACTCTTACAGGACAGACGGGCCATCTTCCCAAGTAAGAGAGAAGCTTTGATCCCTGTTCCAGCAGGGAGGGAGTGTCCTGCAGTAAACTGATAGGGCAGCAGAAAGAGTTCAAACCAGTGTTATAAACCCTTTTACCTAAGTATGGATCAGCTATTTTGCTTCCAAAACCAGAGTGTGGCTTCTCACCTGCTGTCTGCAAATGCGGTGGTCAGCACTGATATGAAGAACTCAGTGCTAGGTTTGTATCAAGAGGTAGTTTTCCTTATAGGAGCAAAAATGGTAAAGATCCAATACTGTTTTTCCATCTTTTTCAAAGTGTCAGCATATAGGATTGAAAATTTCAGGGAAGGTAGAATGCAGTTTGCTTGAATTTAAGAGAATAATAATCCCAGTAGATAGAGTTCAGTGCAATAGGAAGTCAAAACCTTCAGCTAGAAATCAGGACCAAGAGATCTAAGAGATCACAAGATACAGAAGAAGCCTGTGGACTTTAATCCATACATGAAAAGAGCCCAAAATCAGAAAGATTTGTGCAAGATTCAAAATACAAGTGGACATCTGCAGATTCAATGTAGTAAGGTTTCTTTTTAGGGTTTCCCAATTCTATACACTAGTGTACAAGAGTCTGGATATGTGTATAAGATTGCAGCTCACTATTTCAATCATGTCAAATGCCCATGTAAATTTTAATCTGTGGTCAGAAATAATCTTAAAAAGCTCAAAGCATATATAACACATACTGTAAATAGCATCCTGAATTATTTTGTATACGAGGTTTAAAAGTACCATAACCCCCTCTCTCAGTTCTATCCTTTTCAGTAGATAATTTTTATAAAAATGAAAAATTATAAGACCCAAATTGTTGGATTTCATCAAATATAAAATGCAGACTCTGTCGAAGTTGTTGCTTTGCTGGCATCTTGGTTGAAATTTACACAACAAAGAATGGGTCCGAATGGTATAAGCAAAAAGGTGTCTTTGGACTCAGAGGCGTAAGAGTATAAACATTTTAGTTCTCAATAGTACTGAACTGCAGGGGGATTTTTAGTGTTTCTACAGAAATAAATATCCACAGTATATAGTGTACCACGTGAGAACCCGCTAGGCTCAGAAGCACACTGAAATCTTTCAGAAGCTGACAGCTGGGCAAAAGATGTGTTAAATCAGGGCCAAGGCAGAGAGTTGAGAGGGTTCTCTGAGCCATCAGTGTATGTTTCCATAAAGGCTGGCATCCCACTCTAGAGTATATAGAAAAGCATTAAAGGATGCTGCTTTTCCTCCTCCTCTTTCTTCTGTAGCAGATTGAAGGGTGATGCTCTGCAAGAAAGTGACAACATTAGTGATGCCATCATACAGTGAAACCTGTGTGACAGACAGCATTTGTTCTATTTGTTCTAGCTTCTACATTCTGTTCTTTTAACACAAGAGGCACTAAAGTGAAACTCCCTGAAGGAAAGGACACAGCTCCAGTCATTGCAAGCAACTCGAACTCCTTACCATGCTGAGGGAAGAAAAGTTTTCAGAGTCTGCAGGGTTAGAGAAAAGGTAGAAGAACCTGCAGCACACCCAAGAAACTAATGAGAAAAGCAAACAGATACTCAAGCTCCCCTTGCAATGAAAAAGCTCTTCCTAGAAACTAGAGGAGATCTGTACAATTCGTTTACAATTCAGAGCAGCCCTTGCCTATCTGCTCAGTTTCAGTTGGCTCAGTGGCTTCTCACCTCTTAACAAAGTTGATTTATGGAAGCATAGGATGGCAAGGGGATATTGTTTATAAACAATTCTAATTTCTATTATGTCTTATTCAGTGTTTTTTCCTTTCAGGAAAAAAAAAATCCTGTCCTGTTTAATTACCAGTTCAAATAAAGCCAGTCTTTTGGTGTTTAAGCCTTTTTCACCTTTGGGGAACTCATTTTAAGGAAAAGACCTAGAGATATCCACTTCCAAGCTCCAGTTGACTCTGTGGTCTCATCACACTTAGGCAGACTACTCTGGATTTCTGTTTGGAGTGCAGCACAGTGCCTTAGGCCTGAAATGGCAGCGAAGCTCTGTGCTGATTGTGGCCTGCTGTAGCTGAGGCCTTGCTGTAGCACATGAGTTAGTGTCACAGGGAGGCAAACCAGTTTAAACAAAAGTAGGAGCTGCTGCCCAGAGAGAAGCAGAGCAAGCCAAAGCAGCTGAGGGAAGAGAGAACACAGTTAAGACTGCAGTCTGAAAGCAAAGACAACTGAAAGGTTGCTATGACAAAAGCCTATAAAATAATTAATGGCATCAAAATGTGACAAAAGGACAAACGTTGGCTGTTAAGTCGTGAATAAGATGCCTCTAATTAAATTATCAGGAGAAAACCTTAAGCAAACAAATACTTTTTCCAAACAATGCCTATTTGCCTTGTAGCAACTCAGTGCCAAACTCTGTTGTACAGGCACCTAGGTATAAGTTGAGTTCAAAGAGTGACCAGAGAAATTTACAGGAAAAATCAAGTAGTATTAAATACAGTAATGAAGGGGCCTCAAGAAATGCTTTTGAGGTTGCCAAGCACAAGGAGAAAACAAAAGCAAGAAAAACCACTCTGCACCTGTCCTGTCTTCACATCCTTTCCTGAAGCACTCCTGCTGGCTATCATGAACAAAGATACTGAACTGGAGGGACTTTTGATCTGAATCATGTATAGCCATTTTTATATGTTCCTATGTACTTGAATAATTCATTCTTGTAAAATGTTTGGATGAAGGATATTACATATCTGTACAATATATTTTCTTTTTTCAGTCATGCCATGTGTCATAGTACAAACTAAAGCATGTATCCAGTGGTAAAGTTATTCAGGTTAAAATTTAATGAACTTAAATTTAGTTTAGTCAGAATTTAAATGGCTAAAGGCTAATCACAATGAATTGGTAGTGTTAAATTTAGCCTTGACCACAGAACAATCTCATACAGTGACTTCAGCATTGTCCTGTCTTAGATTATGGATAACTCAAGCATGCATGGTTTAGGTGTTAAGTTTTCACTGGATTATTGCCTGTATATTGTATTGAGTTAAATTTATTATCAGACTAATGAAAGTGTTCTAAAATAGTGCAGTTTCTAGAAACGTAAGCTCCCAAAGGAATTCCACTAATGAAAATTAAGACAGTGGATTCATGTTGAAAACAGTATTCTAGTTTTCATCCATATCAAGGGGGAAAAAAAGCAATTTTTTTTGAAATTCAGTGTGTCTTTTTAAAATAAGCTGTTTGTGTTCTATTACTTCTTATGGAGTTAGGGGGAAAAAATATTAAAAAAAATCAGTCAGCAAATGATCCCCTCCATTTAAAAGGATTTTATCATGCTGATAAGAATATAGATTCTGTTTTGCTTACTGAAGCCAATGGAAATTCTCCTAGCAATTTCGATGTGAGTTATAACAGCATGTAATTTTTTTTTTATATACAGATGTTCATCACAACATCATGGTATATCCCTTTAAATAGCTACCCTGATGCAAACAGCAGTAAAGGAAATGTTGTCCAATATTTAGCTAGATGCGGCATGATTCTTTAAAGCTGCTGTGAAATGCATGTGGTACTCTCTCTTCAGTATGAAATAGGAAACTCAGAAAACAGACATTCAAATCCTATTTGGTAACTCAGCACCTTTTTCTTAAGCAAGCTTGCCTAGTGTCTAAAACTTGGATCCTTCTTCTATTGTTCTTAACGTAATAGCTTGCATATCTCTTTTATGTCCCTCTTTTCATGTTCACACTATTTCCTAAGAGCAATTAGCTCTTTCGGCTTTACAGAAAGACTCAACAAGATTCTCAAGAAAAGGTCCCAAAATTGCAGAACTGTTCTGAGAAATGCTATTAAAATTCAAATACTGTATGATACTCTTGCTATCCAGTTTTAGTTCTACCTCTAGGAAGACTAAATCTAACATGGTCTTTAAAGTATGTACTTCTGACAAACTGTAAAATGTAACCACTACTATCTGTAATCAGATTGCTAATTTTTCATCAGATTTTTTTCAGAATTCTCACCCACTGCAGTCTATCAGATCCCAAACCAGAGGCAGTCCCTAATTATTTTGATTTACCAGTAACTCTAATTTAAAAAACAAAAAAAGCAAACAACCTAAAGACAGAAAGCCAAGCCCTGATTCATCTTTATGGTAACATTGAGACAATCACAATAACCGATCATAGCTCCTAGATTACTTAAAATCATAAGATTCCAGGCAAACACGATTTGGCTAAGATACTCAGGTTTTTTATTTTAAATGTGTGTTAAAATGAAAAGTACTGTACGGTATAGCAGAATATAAAACTTGTTTCTTCTTCTGCTACTTAGTGCATTTAACAAATAAAGCTATTAAGCAATAACCCTTCCAGTAGCAATATTAATAAAACAAACCACGACAATAATTTCCTACTCCACTCCTTTTGAGATGTGTATTGGCAGCAGAAAATAAATTACTCTCTCCTTTGTTTTGAGCAACCGATGTTCTGCAATTCTAGAAACTAATACTGAGTTAAGGAAAAACAGGACACGATCCTGACCCAAACACAGTCACCAAAGCTCTGAATAGCCTCAAAAAACTAGAATCTATAATGCCTTCGTAAGGGTTGCTTTTTCATAGCAATTACACCACTTTGCTTTTGCATTGGAACCATACAAGTTTTACTAGAAGAGGACAATACTCTCCATTTCCATGATAAAAGCTAAAGAGTTCTTTTTCTTGGAAGAGCATTTGTATTATCACTTCCACGGCAGTTATCTTTCACTTAATAGCAAACAGGAGATCCTTCAGAATACTTCTAGTTAGGGCCATAAAAGAAAATAAGGTAAAACCCCACACAACCCACTCTCAGTCTGGCTTCTGTTCTACTTTGGACTATTAAGATTAGTTTGAGTTTCAAGAGTTATTAAAAGGAGAATTACTCTTTTTGCACTTTAGAAATAGAGGTACTAACCTGTTGCCACTCTTAAGGCCAAATATGAATCCATTTAATTGAAGTAAATATTATGTAATATTTTCCCTTCATTGTTGGACCACATTTTCAAGGTCTCAGCTGTTTCATTGACTCATTATTTAAAAAAGATCTAGAAGAAATTAAAATTTAGAAGAAATAAAATCTCATAGGAAAAAATAGCTTACATGTTATATATTCAGGTTATGTTTAGCTTTGGACTTTCATCCAAGTACCATTCTTATGCCTTTGCCATTAAAAAACCCCACATAAACCAAAAAATTCACTAAGCTAGCCTAGTCAGAGATTAGGTTTATTTTGGCAAGACATCTGTAAATTTCCCCTCTCCCTGAAATGTTCTAAAATCAGTATTTATTCTAAACATTTGATACCAGTGGCAAACAACTATTTAAAAACTGATTTCCAAAACCCAGTAGAAGCATCTTATCACTGTAGAACCAGAAAGGGTTTAGGGGAGTTTTCCTCTAGAAAGAGCAAGTGGTGAACAGACATCAGGTTGGTTTTCAGCAGAGGCAGTAAGAGGTGTGATAGTAACAGCTTGCTCTAGAACAGAGCAGTGGTTATGCAGAGCATTGACAACATTGGTTCATGAAAACACTGATGAAAAAGCTTCAGCTTTTGGCTCAAAGTGAGTGAAAGCCTCTTCAACAATACAGCACTCCAAAACCTCAACAAGCCAAGTGAAGTTCTAGTTGTCAAAACAAGAGCATGCTGCTACCACAACGTCGCGCTCAACAAGGCCACAAGTAGTCGTCCCACCTACTTTAACAAAGAGAAAAGCTACGATATCCTTCACCCTCTGTCTGCAGTCTCCCAAAACACAGACAACCCAACAGCTGACCCCTGAGAGGCGGGAGGGGGCAGCCCCCAGAGAGCCCCTTAGGCCGCACCGGTGCCTGCTGCTAGAGGGCGGCGAGGGCGGGTGTGGCCTTTCCCCGCCCCTTCCCACTTGGGGCTACTTAAAGAGAAGAGCGGTAGCCAAAAGAAGCTGCCTTTCTCCACCTTTAAAAAAAAAAAAAAAAAAAAAAAAAAAGACTGTCCAGTGTTTGTTTTCTCGGAAGAGTTCGTTTTATATTTGTTTTAAACACCTCGTTAATTTTTAAGTGTGTGGGCGCTGCCTCAGCTTCAGTGAATGATGGTGAGTGTAGGGGTCGGGACGAAGGGGGAGCCATGGTTGGCACCGTGGGGGGTGGGACAGAAGGGGTGCGCTTGAACGCTGAGCCGTGGGGTGGCTTTTTGCTGGGGGCTGTAGTGGCTTGCTCGGGTCCTTCCGTGGGGAGCGGAGGTGAGACTTGAGCTTTTTTTGCTTGTTCTTGGCGTGAGGAACTGGCATCCCCACAGCCGCCGTAGCGTCGCTTTGTAACGGAGCGAGGGGTGCGCCGCTGCCTGGGGTGAGCCCCTGAGGGTTACTGCCATTCTTAGTAGCATAGGGCTTTAAAGTTTTAAGAGGAAGTGAGAGATTAAGGCCAAGGGAAGGAATACCGCAGCTAAAAAGCCCGGGGCTTGTGGAGGAAAGTGCCAGGGCTCGCAGCCGTCGGCGCCACGGTCTGGTGAGGACTTCGCGACGGGAGGCGCTTCACACCACGAGCGGCCATTTTGTGGCGGCCCTGCCCTGCCACATGGCGCCGGGCTCTTCCCGCTCTGCGCATGGCCTGGCCGAGCGGCGCCGGCCGGCCCCGTCCCCACCTTCTGTCCCCGTCGCCGCTTGCCGTGAGGGTCAGGTCGGAACCCTCGCCCCGGGTCTCGGGGGCGTTCAGACAGCTTCCACTGCCCTCAGAGGGGCGCCTCCCCTTCTGCCCGTCCCTCGTCCCCCGAGTCACTTGGGCGTCAACCCCGCCTTGCCCCGCGCCTCGCCTAGTGGCGAGGCGCGAAGCCCGCAGGACGTGAGGCGGCCGCCCCCCCGACTCCCTGTCGCGCTCCCCTGAGGTTCACCCTCTGTGGTGGTTTGGCTTTTTTTTTTTTTTTTAATCTCCCAGAAAAAACTGACTTCGTGTAGTGCGTTGTGGACTCCGTGTGGTCAGTAGGAGTTACTGCCTGAACTGGCACGTTGCTCCTTCAACATGCAAGTTGCTGTTTCTTCTTCAGAAATTTTTTTGCAAAATGGAATTTGCGACTGTAACCCAGACACTTGAGCAACACCTTTTAAAAGTAGGGTATTTTTAAAAAAAGTTAAGCCTTGTAAGTCGTAGCTGTTAGCGTGCGAGCGTCTTAAGTACTTGACTGAGAGCTCCACCTGCTGCCTAATGGAAAGAGCACATTGTACCGGCGGACATTTTCTTTCCTTAGGTAGTGTGCTGTCATGGTAACCGATTCTTGTGCACAGAAAGTAGTCTGCGGGACATATCAGGAGTTTTAAATGCTTAAATTAAAACCCAAAAAGTTTAATAGTTCCTTTAAACAAAGAGTGTATGAGATCAGGGAAAGACAGGGAGAAGCCTAAGAAATCGGGGACTTCTGTGACCGAAAGAAAAATTGAGGTTTTCCTTCCTTAGATGTGCATAAGACCGAGTGATGTTTGTAACCCACTTGAGTAGCTAGGTATTTCCACCACATGGTCCTAACGGTAGGCCTTTTCCACCTTTTTTTTTTTTTTTTGCCAAAAGTCTTGATTAGCCTCATGACTACTATAATCAAGAGATTAATCCAGTTTCCTGGCATCAATTTAAACTTGATGCTTGCTGGAATAATGCAAAAAGAGCAAGCTGATTAAATTTACCTTGTGATGAGAGAAAGGAAAAAAACTTGTTAATTCAGTAAACTGAAAACCTTTGAATAAGCGCTAAGTTTCCTAACATACAGAAATTTGATTTCAAAGGTATTATCTGAGAAGGATAGACAAATTAACCCCACTTAAGGTGTTTTTGAAGAGTTGAGTCACTTCAGCTGATGCTATAGTTTCAGGGTAGCCAATTATCATGTTCATGATTTTCCAGATTTTGAAAAATTTAGGTGGCTTAGGATTTGGACACTGATTCAGCAGCAGTGTGAGTTCTTTGTCCATACTGTATGTGGAAGTAAATTGTTTACCTAATGCTATATTAGGTAGTCAAATAACATTTTACCAATGCGATGTGTCATTAACGTGGTTTTAGATAGGGCAGTACGCTGTTCCAGTTGACAGAAGTTTTGCGTTGTAGTACTGAAGACTTGAAAAGTAACTTTGAAAGATTTTGTTCCCTGTTTTCATACTGTAAGACTTTTACTACAGTGCATTTTTCAACAGCTCTTTTTCAAGTTCTGAGAAATAAAGGTATTAACAGGTCTTAAAGCTTATTTTTGATGTTGACTAATTTGTCAGAATGCCTAAGTAGCCTGTTTGCTTCCTTTGTAAAATCATTAAATGAGTGTATTTTCGTTGAAAATTTTGTTCTGCGTCATTAGTGTGATAAACGAACGCTGCACTTCCATGGCAGCCGAGGCCATGGATGACTTGGGTACCAGCAGTATCTGCGTGTCTACCCACTTTCTTGTGCTGCTTCTGGCACTTGTTGGGTGCCTCTGCTGTGAGCCGTTTCCTGTTCTAGGTTGCCAGAGAATTTGCACGGCAAAGTGAATACTTCTCTTTTAGCCTGGTTTGCTGGAACAGATCCAGAAAAAAAGAAGTAGAAGCCACCTTAGGCCGGCTTAAGGTTGCTGTGGAGTTGCAGTCTCAGATTTCAGTTCAGATGCGCTTTAGCTTGGGGTGCAGCCACAGAAGTGGTCTTCTCACCTATTGCTTTGCTTTTGCACTTGTTGAATTCTTATACTAGCACAAGTATTTACCTAACTGCAGAATGAGCTCAGATCAGAAGTGGATGTGTCTGAAAATTAGTACAAAATTTTTCTCCTGTGAAATGTAAATGTAGGATTGATTTCCCTGCATAGTGATATGAAGAGCTGTTGTGGTACAATAGGAGGGAAGGGGGAGAACTACCCTCTTTCTGTTTACAGCAGAAATGTTGTATTACTCAATCTTTATTACCATGGAACAGTGGAAGTTGCTGTCTCCCAGCTTCACTGGAGGGTAGAGGGAGTTCTTAGATGATAAAGGGAAAGGATCGACTTAAAACTTCTGTTGAGAATTTGCAGTAGGAAGCATAGTTGGTAAGTAAATTGAGCATAGGCAACAGTATCTGGTGTGATGGAATCGGATTCTGTCGGAGGCATAGCTTCATGAACTGGTTTTGAAGTGACTTTATTGCTTAGTGCTTCTCAGAAGAGGCTAAGCTGCCTCCATCTGTGTTTCCTCTTCTGCATCCACTGATCCTGAGGTGGATCTGGTGCTTGTCTGATTCAATAGTAAGCTGATTGAATTCTCTACAATAGCAGAATACTAATTGGGTGAAAAACTGCTCACTTTACATTAATCTTCTTGCCAAATTTCTTGAGCCAGCTTAATTTGAACTGACAAGTGTTAGAACTTGTACAGAGGAGGCGCGGGCAAACCCTCTCTGGCTTTTAGTAATGGTGTGTTGTTAATTTGGTTCAGTCACACTGAAATCGTATTTGGAGGGCAGAATTCTCTTTTGGCTTTGTTTAATTGCTGGGCAAATCAAGTGCTACATGTATAATTCGGTTCTTGTAATTTTCTCATTCCCTTACTGGGTGTCCAGTTTGAATGAGTACTTACCACACACAGCTGCAGTTCAAATGTGCATTAAGCATGAAAATTGTTACATTGAAAAATTGGATGCTACCTATTGCAAATTATTAGGTTTCAAAATAGTAGATAACTTTGACTAAATCAAAGTTCAGAATATCTGAAGTGGGGATAATGTCAGACCAGTTGAATTGTAAAGAAAAGCTTATTAATGTTTCAAAGTACAGGGGGATGAGTGACTGAACTTGTCAAGAGTAGTTTATGTTCTTAGCAGCCAGGCAAAGCATGGCACATTGCTAGAACATTCAGATAGTAGAAGACATGGGGGTCTAGAGTTTGTGGTGCCAATGCTGCTTATGTTGTATTTTAGTTCTCGTAAATACATTTGTAAAACATCAAACCTTACGCAGAGTATGGAATGGATGTTTACTAGCATCAGGAACAAGAAATGGAATTGTATATGGTCTTTTCATCTGAAAAAATACTGAATTACTCTTTAGGGAGCATTGTATCTTCCTCTGCACTGAATGATTCCGTAACTCCTAGGTTGTTTCAAAATGCTTTAGGACCAAAAGGGTGTGTCTGAAACAGGGGTGTGCAAAGCATATTGTGACTAGTTGCTCTATAATCATAATGTTCTTTGCACTGCATGCACAGAAACTGCATGCTTCAGATTCTGCTTTGGTGCAGACAACTCAACTTCGTAGTTATTTATATTTCTGTTGTATTTAAATTGACAAAATCTTTTTTTCCTGAGAAAATGAATAGTGTGAATGTTCCATCAAGGTCTCATTTCCCTTCTTGTAGCTAACTTACAGTTTAACTCCATTACCTGTGCTCTTAAGACTGTTTGTAAGCTTACTCACATCTCAAGTATTCAAAGCTTTTGACCAGAAAGGCGATGGGATTTGTTCTGTTGGATAATCAATTTACAGTAAATTGTATATTTAAAGAATTTAATTTCTTGCTTACATCTGAAAGGAATTCAGTAAAGTTCTGAAATGAATTATTTTGATGTTCTTGCTGTGTGTCTGGTAGTAGCAGCAGTGGTCATGAAGCTTCATATAGCCAGACAGGGCTACTTAAATTAGCTGAGGTTAGGTCTAGATTTAAATTTTTAAAGCTTCTTAAAATAATTGCTTAAACTTTTTTCCAATGAATGGTCTATTTGCAGCAAGTACTTCCTTTAAGGAATTGGGAAGGTGCTGTTGAAATTCACTCTTCCAGGCTATATCTGTAGAAAGATGCAGGCATTCTAGTATCTTGAAGTGTACTTAAATATGTATTTGTGTTTAAATTTTTCAGTCGGCAAACACGGAGGCTCAGCGTGCAGGTATCTCAGAGGACAATACCCCTTTGTCAACAACCAGTACAGGATATGTTTTGCCAGAAGGAAAAATCATGCCAAACACAGTCTTTGTTGGTGGCATTGATATAAAGGTATTTATATACTTCTAATTGCTTAAGATGGGTATAGGGCACTTCAGTGGGAAGGAGATGGGAATTTAACTCCTGGAGTTTTTTATTTAATGTGTATCCTTACCAATCTTAAGGTATTGCAGTGTCATGAGAGAATTTTGGAACAGGTGAGTAACTTCAGTTCTTATGGTAGTAGAAGATGGATTTAAAAAATGGTACTGGCTGGTTTAAATCAGTTCTACAGTTGAATGTGTTTGAAGAAGTTTAAGACTTTGTTTCTTTTAGATGAATGAAGCAGAAATTCGGAGTTTCTTTGAAAGATACGGTACTGTGAAAGAGGTAAAAGTAATCACTGACCGAACTGGGGTTTCCAGAGGGTGAGTAGAACATGAATAGTTGTTTCAGGTTGCTGCCTAGGTGGCTGTAATTCTGTCATAGATGTTATGAGCAGCTAACTACTTAGAGGCACACTTGGTCATACTTAAGCCTTAATGCTAGCTGCAGTTTTCTGTTGTGGTAAATTAACACTGTGAAACCTGTAAGTCTAGATTGTTCCATAATCTTATAAAGAATAGCCTGATTTTTCTGACTTCAGTTTATCTGTTCAGGGAAAAGAGGGTTATTGCCACTTAGCCAGTGGAAACAAAGCTTGAAACTTGTGTGATGCTTATGCAGACAGATGTTTCATAGAATTTTTCTGATGGCTAAAGTAGTCAACAACAACCTGGAGAGAGTTGAGGGTGGTTAAGAGAAGTGGTAGGTGATCTGTTCAGGGCAATAGGACTGCAATCTTCTGACACTCAGGGATAAGTTAGAGAGAAAACAACCAAACTCATTTGGGTGAAGAGTGAAACTGTGAACAAAGTTGAAGCAAGGGAAGATCCCACTGGATATATAGAAGAATTCTCAATTAATTGTCTGTGGTGAAACACTTAAATAAGGATGTGTAGGACCCTGGGTTCTGGGGAAGCTCTTCCAGGTTTGAAGTTATCCCTGCTTTGAGAAGGAGTCTTTACTCTCAGGATGTTCCTTCCAGCCCAGTTCCTTTTCTGTCATTCTATAAGCAGATCCTAAAAGGTCTTGTTTTTTCTTAGGCATATGTATTAATTCATGAGCTGGAAATCTGTTTTATTTCCTCATATCCCTTGCTAGTCTTCATGGTGAATTCTGATGTGCAATTAGGCAGTGTATGTTCTGAGTATTGATAATGAATTGGCATACTCCATTAATTGACACAACTGTGTTCCTATAATGCTCTGAAATGATCTTAATTTTATAGACTAGATAAACTAGGGGGACAGTGAAATTGAAAAACCTCTTCAAGGATAACTTCCCCCACTGGTATTATGTTCCTGTAATGCCTGCCTTCATCCAAACCTCTGTACTAAATGCAAAATTGGATGATAATTCAGATCTTAAAAGTTTTTTTTTTTTACTTTGGGTTAGTAATATCAACAATAGTGCTCATTTTGAGTAGCTGAAATGGAAGAATAGCCCTTCTGTTTCATATTATTCTAGAATCTGGCATTCAGTTCCTTTCATCTGGCCCAGTAGTATATGCTGCTGGTTAGCAGTAAATAGATTTTCATGCTGAATTATAAATTCATGTCCTACTTCTGTCATGCAATATAGTGTACCTGCCATATATGCTGTTAACAGATCTTGTTCAAAATGATTCAGCTAACAGATCAAAATCTGATTATTGAATAACCTGTGTTTTCTTTTCAGGTATGGATTTGTATCTTTCCTGGACAATGTGGATGTTCAAAAAATAGTAGAAGTAAGCTCTTTGTCTAAATTATCTGAAGAAGTTAATATATGAAGGTTGGAGACATGTTCAGGGGAAACCAAATTATTATGTACCCTGTAGAGTAAATTAAGACAAGGAAGGTCTGGGGCTGCCCAAAAAGCAAATTCACTGAAGTGTGGTAGAGTCTTTGTATATTCAATTGAGAAAGAAAAAAAAATTAATTTTAGTCTTGGTGTGCTTGAATGTCTCATGTTGTTCTATTTCTGGTCGCTCTCATTCATTTATGTGCTTGAAAGCCTCACGCGTATGTTTGGCTGCTTGCTTTTTGTATCAGATGATCATCCTAGAACCCTTGTGCTTTTGGCAGATACAAAGACATGTCAGCATTATTGTTGGGAATAACAGTAACATGGAAAACAGCATTAGTTTTTTTACTTGTGTCTCAGCAGTTGAAGTATGTGTTTCTCTCTTGCAGTATTTGTGCATTTGGATGTTACCAGAGGGCAAGTATTTTTTTTAAGCCTCCTTGACTGTAAGATGCAACTTGTTCACGTCATACAGTTTTCCTGTAGCTCACACAGGAGGTAAAGGGCTAGAACTGTTACAGCCCTTCTGCTCTTAGAGTTCAGTATCAGAGAAATTTTAAATCTCAGTGCTCGCAATCAAATCTGTTACTTGGCTCTGATAGACTTGAGCAGGTCACAAGCCACTGACAAAGCTTTTTGTTTTCCTTTCTCCCCAAATGGAGTGCAATAACTGAAAATAACATGTATTGAAATATTTCCCTCTGAAGTCTTTGCTTCAGAAAACTCCCATGTTCCTGAAGGATGAACAGTCTCTCACTTGCTTCTGAAGCTCTTAAATAGGAGAGTAGATCTGAAAGACAAATCCAGATAAATGTGCCAGGCATCAATCTAGTGTTCTGTGATATGTTCAGCTGTGTTTACTGGCTGTCCAGCTCCTTAAAGGGGAAGAGAACATGTTCAAACAAAGTGGAGAGCAGTGAAATTTCAGCAGGAGGTTCTTGATGCTTGCCAAAAAGCTTGCTTTCTTTAACTCATGGTAAGCTGACAAAAATACTGCTGTGTACTTAGCAACAGACTTTATATGAGAATACCTTTTTTTTTTACCATGGGTTAGATTTATTGTACTAGATCAGTGTTGAATGCTTGCTTTGAGGCAGCAACCTCTAGAGGTCTCTTGAGTAGCATTGTCATTTGAGCCATGCGCCATTGCTGATTTTCTGTGCGTCTTCAAAACTAAAAGTGCTTAGTGTATCTCTATTAATATAGTACTCACTGATGTGACTTTGTATACCAGAGGCCTTGAAAGACCTGGAGGTGTATGGTGGATTTTTTTTTCAGTGCAAATTTCAGGTGTACAGGCAGTAAATAATTGCTGCCTTGTCAGGAAGAATCATGTCCAGATAGAAATCGTCTTACAGAGCTGTTGACTTCTGGAGGGGATGGAAAAAGGGAAAGAATGAAAATCTGCATTTTAGAGCTCAAGTCATAAGCAGAGATCACTTTGCTAAACTATTTTGGACATTATCTGTAGTAAGTGATCACAATCTTTTATGTAAATGAACACAATAGAGTCCATGGTTAGCACTCTAGATGCCTGTGTTTATCTGCCTAGCTCTATAGCTTTGTGCAACCTGAAAGTATTTTTTTGTCTGATTCCATTTGTAACTGCACTTTGGTCCAGCGTGAGCCTGTTTGCAGTTCAGAACAGAAAGCTGCCTTCTGCTTTGAGGGGAGGTCTATCTTCTGAGAGCTCTTGTTGCTCAGGTGGAAAAGGTGGTTGCATGGTTCTGGGCACAGTAAGATTGCAGGATCAATTAAAAAAACCCAAAACAAACCTGTCAAACTAGTCAGGGTGTTTCACCTTTTTTCCACCCATGTCTTATTCTATTTTTATCAGTATGAGAAGATGATCAAATAAGACATTTTTTTATATCACTATTTTTCTGCTTATTTTGCTTATTTTTACATTGGACAATAAAGCTGCTGCTATCTGTTCAAAGCACTTCCTTTAGTAGAAACGTGAGAACAAGTTTATTGAGGTGTCTGTTGAAATTACAGACTGCGTATTTTCTTCTAAAGCAGGCAGGTCCTTAGTGTGAGGCATGATGTGAGAATCTAGATAGTCTGTGTAGCTGCATCTAATTCTGATCTTAATACTTGGTACTAAACTTGTGTTAATTGGGGTAAGACAAAAATCTTCTCAGTGTAAAGCATTTGTAAACATCAATGTAGCCCTCTGAACTGTAACAGTACCTAGTTTAGGTAGTGTCATGTATGCTATGCACATCTTCATAGGTAGGTAAACGTGTTTCTAGTTACCATTTTGGCAGAGAATGTGAGGTCAGACCCAAAAGTGAATTCTATTTTGGGAGTTTTGTGTGGAAAAGTTACTGAGCACCTGAACAAACATTAATCTGCTTAAATCCATGTATTAAAGCAGGTTTATATACTTCAGACTTAAACTGTATTCTTGTAGAGAACAAATCTTACAGGCCCTCTTCTACAGTCAGTCCAAATAGACCTTGAAGTGTAAGCATGTTGTGGTGCCCTTTCAACCTACGTTTGTCAGTGAATGTTCTGGTTTTCAAACTAAGCAGTTTCACTGAAGAACGTAGAATTCAACTTCTGCAGGGAGGGAAGAGTGCTTTAAATTCTTCCTGTGCTTTTGTTATGGCTCCAGATACTGTGCTGCAAAGCAGTAATCAGTCACTGATCATTGAAAGTCTGGAATCCTGCCTTCTGAACTAGCATTTGGGCAGAACTTGGAGGATGAGAAGTGACACGTGTCTCCGGCATTTGCTGACTACTGAGGAGTGCTTCCAGCCCTGTCTTGCAAGTCTTTCAGATGCTGGGTTTGGGTATTTGAGGAACATGCAAACCTTCAGTCTTACTCTTTCTTGATTAGTCTGTGCTACATAGATGCTTTGGCCAGAAAAGTTCTGAAATGTCGGTGTGTTTGAATGTTCTGAAGGAATGCATGTGAGAATTTCTCTAGAGAGAATACAGTAATGTGCGGGTAAACAGTAGGGCTTACCCTTCTGTTTCCGTTAATATTAGGTATTCAACTTCTAACATGTTACGTGGAAGCCTCTTAGGAAGGTTGTGGTAAGGAAGATAAGTGGAAGATAGGGTTTCAAGGGAACCTAGACTATGGTCACTACATAAATATCCTTAGTGAGGCAAGAATAGTTGAACTCTGTGTAGAAAACCAGAAGGCTGACAGTCACTACTAATACATAGTTGCAAACTACTGGTAGTGCATGTTGCTGTTGAGGCAAGTGGTGTGTAGTGGGTTTGGAAGGTCAGTAAGCAAATGAGTGCCAAGAGCATTGCAGGAAATTAAAGGTAAAAGGTGTAAGATGTTGAGGCGGGAGAGGAGAATGGAGGCTGTTGAGCCTGTATGCGAGTTGAGAATACTGTGTTGTAGAAGCGGAGTATAGTCTCTTTCAAATCAAACCAACCACCCACCTCGCTGATTCCCCAGCTTACACAATAACCTGTTTTTCAGTCACAAATCAACTTCCACGGCAAAAAGCTGAAACTGGGGCCAGCAATTAGAAAGCAACAAAACTTGCGTAAGTATATATAAACAAATTTCTTCATATTACAAGTATATATTAGAGTGTTTTTTAATTATACGTTAATATCCTTGCAAATCCTTTTAATCTGATGAAATGTATATTACAGTTAAACTTCAGTTCTGAGTTTTATGACCTCACTACTTGTGTGGTGTACAGTTTTGGTAATAACTCAGGTTGGTAGCACAGTACAATACAGTTAATGTTGAGTTAAATTTAAGAGTCAAAACACGGTTTTTTGCAGCTTGATTTCAGATTACTAATACATGTGAAAATGTCTTAATACTTTTTATTTCTCTTTGCTTTAAAATAAGGTTCTTATGTGCATCCCAGCCCATTAATCTTCAATCCTCCTGCACCACAGTTCCATAGTGTATGGGGTAATCAAAATACAGAGATACTTGTGCAGCCTCCAGCTGTAATGAGCCCAGTAACCCAGTATGTTCAGGTAAGACTGTTCATGTCAATGATTTTGAAACATAATTAAATGTTTTTGAAGGTGCAGGCACATACAACTTCAGGAATATGTATTTGAGGCTCCAATCTTAACATACCGGCTTGTTTTCATATTACCTTCCCCAAAAAGAAGCATCTGACTTCAAACCACTTTAAAAGAATGTCAACAACCTTGGAAAATTAATTCATTGATGTGATCTCTTTTGTTATAAAACAAAGACAGAGATATTTTTTATTTTGAGAATGAGAGGTGGAGCTAAGATTTAATTATGTGACAGTTCTTAAGTGTTCTTATTACTTGTCACAGATGCCCTTCACAAATCAAATGGATCCAGATATTTAATGTACTGCTGCCCTGTGTCAGAATAAACCATAAACTTTAAAATTTATTTTTTTTAAACATGTATGGAATCAGAAGTTGGCTGTGGTACTGCCCCCCTGCCCCAGCTTCTTGTTTCTGAACTGCTGTTGTGTCTTTGTAAGAGTACTGTGTTAAGCATCTGCTGTTAAACAGCTGTGACCAGTACTGTACACCTACAGGACATCGCTTTATTGGTACTTCAGATAAGCATGCTTACTGAGGTGTAGGTGGAATACTTCTGGCCTGGTTTTGAGTCCTGTACTGTGAATAGGCGGCTTTCCAGGTTACGGTCTCTTCCTGTATTAACCCTATATGATATGACAATCCATCAGGGCTGTGATTCTGTTTTGTGTATTAAGTGAATGAAGACGAGCAAAGTGACTTGCATAAATATTTTTTCTGAAGTAGAGCGCTTGATAGTAGTACTGTTGCTGATTCTCTTGGGTCTATTGGGAGAGTGAAATAGCATCGGAGGAACTGATTCTGGAATGTGCCTTTAAGTATTCTCTGAAGAAGCTGAGAAGGTTCCAGGTTAACATTGTGTTAAAATGCTTGCAGTGAAGAAATGCCTGGAAATTGTCAGAATTGTAATACTTAGTTTGCCTTTGGCTCCAAGAAGATGATCTTCAGGCTGTAGTCCATTACTTCATGGTAGTTGGTCTGTTTCAGATCTGCTTTAGAAAGTTTATGGGATGAGTTCTGAAATTACTTAAAAAGATCAGCTACAAGCAGATGTGGGATTTTTAGATATGTAATACACTACAGAATCCCACTTCTAGAGTTTTTTAGTGCCTGAAGTTATGAAGCCCAATGGGGAATCTATAAGGGTTGCTTTTAAATAATAAAGCTAGTCTGACAGAGGAATTGAAGTAATAATGTGACTACGTACCTCTAAAAATGTGCTCCTGGCTTTATAAATACCTTTACAATATCATACTTTTTATCTTGCTTCAATCTTGCATTTTTTAAAACTTTTCTTCGCAGACATATCCATACAGTTCACCAGCTTTATTGATACAGCAGCAAGTTCCTGTAGGGTATCAGCCAACCTACAACTATCAGGTATGTAATTCTTTAGTAGCAGCAGAAAGGTTGTTTGATGCTTAACAAAACTTGAATGGAATGAAGTGTTAACTGGAGCCTGATCTTTCTGTGTTCCTCTTCCTGTGAATTCTTTTTCCCTTCAGCTCCTGCTTCACAGAAAAAAAACCTAGTGATATTCTAATGCAATGAAAACTATTGAATAACTGAGCATACTTTTAGTTTAAATTTTTTTCTTAAATACGCAACAATAAGGCAACTTCCAAATTAGCAAAAAGTACATGGATCAGTAGTACTTTTTCTCATGGGAAGGAACTTTGTGTTTGTACATGCTATACTGCAGATAGTTGATGTTAGTTACTTAAAACAGAATCACTGAGTCTTACCAGACTATGTAAATGTGGGATGTATATAGAGGGGATGTGCTCCTGACCTCTAAAAATGGCACTTGGCTGATAGTGATTTTTGAACTCAAGTGAAATGTGTGGGGAAGTCCTGTTACTGAAACTAAACTCGAAGTAGTTTAGTAACTGGAAGTAACTACAGGTTTGAGATGTTTTCAGTGTTGCTGCTGTGATTCCACTGATTTTCCTGATCTTTGGAAATCTTTTTTTTTAAACTTGGAATGAGGAGAGGAAGGAGGAGGAAGCTGAATTTGTGGTAAGGATGACTTTGTGCTGAACGCTACGTGAGGTACACATGAAAAAGCTATCTTGCTGGATGGAAGACTCTACTGTTTAATGAAAAATCCAGACATGAAATGTTATAAATGGTGGCTCTTAAAGAGTCTGTGTTGGAAATGAATCAATAAAAGCTAGTTCTTGTCCAATTCTTGTTTAAGGTTCAACCACAATGGCTTGCTGGGGAGCAAAGAAATTACGTTATGCCTCCGGTAAGTCTACAAAGTTAAACTTCTGTCTTGTCAATTAGCACACTGTTTTGACAGTTTAATACTTAAAAAAAAGTCAAACTGTTGTTTGACTGGTTCTGTATGTAATCTGGTCTATACAAATCTGTAGCTGCTGACAAGAGTAGGTAATTGTTTAGGATTTCCTACTGAAATGGTGCTTTTTCAGGGGCTGCCTGGCAGAACTACCTGTTTTATGGCATTACTCTATGTGTTCTGGTCATACAATTCTGGAATTTTAACATGAATGGAATTGGTTTTTCATAAAGTTGAAGTAAAAGTAAGTGGTGATCTGATGCACAATCCTGACTTACAAGATCTGTATAAAGTTACTGCTTATTGTTCCAGATTTTTTTAAATCTAAAAAGCCTCAAAATACTCTGCTTTGCAAGTACTGATTATTTTTTTGGCTCCTTTCAACAGCCTTTTAAATTACTTGCCAGACTGCTGTAGACTGTAGATGGTGCTGATGGCTTCTTAAGAAATCACTTGCTTTCTGTGACTTTACACAAGAGAGGAAAAAATCTTATGTATTTCTTTCAGTGTTGGAACTTAAACTTGCATCTTAGGGCATTTTTATGTTCTTTGGGTATATCTTGTATTTATTGAGTACAGTTTCTATTAAGTGTTTAAAAGCTGTAATACTTAATTTTCTTCTGAACAATAGTCTTTCAAGCTAATTCCCAGCAGATGTCTGTAGAATTTGTGAAAGGTAAATGGGGAAAAACGAAGAAAATCGAACTTTGTACATGTATATTGCTGCCCACAAGCATCTGATCATATTACAACAATACTTTATTTCTGCTCACTTCCAGTCATGAACTAAACTTTGCTTTCAGCTTCTTGGCAGAGAAGCAGCCTTTTTGTTTTCATGGAGAGTCTGTATTTTTTTAGTGAGAATTACCTTTTCTTTAATGGGGGCAGAAACAGACTCTAATTAGAGTTCAGAAGTCACTGAAATAACTGATTATCGTGTTGACTTGAAATAATTTTTGTTGACTACCATCCATGAACGTGATAGAGCTGCAGTATGTCACAACAATTAAATGGTAGCAAGCCAAAGAGTTTTTAGAGTAGGTGTGCATCATGGTTTTCATTAGACATTTTAAACTTGATTATATGAGCAGAGAACTTTTCTAGAAGTATCTCAGTTAAGCAACTCTAAGTATTCTTCACAGATTCTTTGAGGACAAGCATATAAGGAGATAGGAAACTTCATCCTTCAGGCTACTGCTTTATACCTACCTATTTGTTTGGTGGATAATCACAATTTCCATGCATAAATGGAATGTCCCCACTGTGATGAGGTCAGATATGATACCCTTTCTGATGGTTTGGGATGGTGCTCAGAAAGGAATAGTCTGTGAACATCGTAGGCTTCTGCCTCTCCCAGTATTGTCAGCTTGGAATTACAGTTTTGGTGTTGAAGGGATTTTGAGAGTGTCAGGTGGCACACCTTGTGTATAATCACAAATAACATCCTTAAGACTGGTGTTGCAAGAAACCGAAAACTACTGTCCAGTCTGGGTAAATCTGACTAATTGGGGGGGGAGTTTTGCCCCTGAAAAGTGATAATACTTAACCTTGCCGTTGATCCTGGTAAAATTGGCTGTAAAAGCTGCCGATCCTCTCTGGAAGCATCTGGAAGGATGCTTCCATAAAGAGTAACTGCTTTATCAGCCTCTTTGCTATTGTAATTAAACTCTGCACTGGGTTACCACTGTACTGTAAGCAGAGGGAAGTAGGGAGAGGTTTTTCTTAAATAAACTGTAAAATGGCTTGTGCTTTTCTAGACCATTTTACGTCTTGGAAAAATGTTAATTAGCATGAAGGAAGTTTCAAACGAGAAAGGAACTGTATAGAGAGAAGCAACTTCTTGGAAGGGCAGCAGTAGTAGATGTTTTGCTTCCCTTTCATTCGATTTTAGTGCTTAATTTCTTGAAGTTACCTGCTGGTTGTCTCAAATTCTCAGTGAATGCCTTCATTGCTCAATATGCTTGATGGCAAAACCCATACATGGAGGAAGTAGGTTGGGGAGCTAACTCTCAAGAGTGATTACAGTGGGGAGAAGATGTTACAACACATGCTTTTTGGAAGAAAGTAGAACTGTCTTAATGGATCAGGATATGGTATTTCCCCCACTCATGAAACTTTATCAAAAGTGTGAAGATAAAGTTGGCATACTTATGGGTAGGTGAGGACCAGTGACAACACAACTGTGTGCATTTTCCCAGTGTTACTGAAATACTGCAATGTTAAAAAAAATTATACAGGTTTATACTTCAGTGAGCTATCACTGCACTGAGGATCCAGAATTTATACAGACAGAATGTGCTGTTCCAGAGCCCACACAGTCGTCTGCCAACAGTCCACAAACAGTAAGTGCTTTCTCAAAACTTCCATGTTTTTTGTTGTCGATCCTATTCCCAGAAATTTGCATATGTGGTTCAGTGAAGAGGACTTCTGACAGGCATCCTAAAAATTAAGGTTACAGTTGCTGTATTAACCAGTTTGCTCAATCTATTGTATCTGATTTATGTGTACAACTTCAGAAGCTTCATGTTTTCTTGAAACTGTTAGTGCTTGTCTGTAGTGCTGAGGGCTGTATAGAATGTGTGTTCTGCTTCATTAAGTACCATAATGTTCTTAAGTGACAAGGCTTTACTTAATCTGCTGAGAATTACAGGGGAAATTGGCAGGTACTGAAAAAGCTGGTTAGGTAGTGCTGCCTGCTATCATATGCAGATTTATTTTAAGCTTCAAGCATATGAATTGGTAACATTTTATTCCCTTGTTCACTTTCTTTTGTGGAAGGTGATGCCGGTTTGGTCAGCAGTTTGCTCTGAATTCAATTTTGTAAAGGAGACTTCCTTTTTCAGCTGTCAGCCTATTCCACAACTGAACTGAGGTGTCACTGGTCAGAACTGTTACCTTGTAACGTCTAAGGGTGTTAATGAGTTACCAACATTAAAAGATTAAAAAAAAAGACAAAGAGATCAGGAAACATAAGGCAGTTGAGAGGAATCACAAATGCAAAGTAAACAGTGACACCCACACTGTTAGTAGTGGGCTAACTAAGAAAATCAGTATTGTTGAAGATGTGTAAATGTATTTCAGAAGTTTGTGGATAAAAGCATACAAACAGTAGTATCCTGTCTGTTTAATCCTGAGAACCGCCTGAGGAACACCTTTGTATCACAGGAGGACTACTTTAAGGTATGTAGTGAAAGCAAAATTAAATCCCTAAAACACAGCTGACCTTCAATTTGTTCACCTGCAGGATATCATAAAGATGAAGGGATTCATATCTGGAATGCCATTTGAATTTTTTTCTTGTACATGCTCTGAGACGTATGGGTTCGGCTCTCAGTGGATTTAATCAAGACTGCATAAAAAATTGCTGAACAGTCAACTCATGGACATTTAAGAGCATGAGGCTCACTAATCCTTCCTCGGTGACAAATTGTTGAAAGGATAGTGGGTTACTCCCTGGTTTGGATGGAGGATGTTGAGTTTGAGCCTTTTAATAATCTTTACACCAGTTAAGTACCCACTGTGGATGGTGGCTCTTCATACTTTGTGTAAATGCCTATGCCTTAACCAATAAACTAGTCCATGTTGGTAGCAGGTCATCATATTTTTGCTGTGTGTATTCAGTCTTTGTAGAATTGCAGTTTCTGATTCCATTCCAAGTGATGTTTAATTTCTGTTGTTTATTAATCTTACATTTAAGACTGTTTTTTAAAAGGACAGACACATGAACTAGGCACGTATACTCTGAAACAGGAATACAGAAGCTGTATTTATCAGTTTAGGAGGGGGGTAAATTAGAGTACAGAATGTCTTGAGATACTTTTCATGAAACTTCAGTTGCTTTATTCTGATTATTACCTATAAAAAATTGTCTTCCTGTCTTTTCTCCTATCTCAATCTAGGAGAGGAAGGCGCATCACTTCAGAAGAGGAAGAGCAGTACTCAAAAGTGTTTGATGAACAAAGACTTTAAAGTATCTAAATTCATTAATTTGATGTTACTACAGTTCAATTGAGCAATATATGCAGTATAACCTTTTTCAAAAAGTTGCTTCCAGTTGAAGTTTGTGTTCCTGTTCTACCTGTTTCGGTAGTTGTTTTTGCTTGAGTAGCTTGAAGTTTAAAGTTACAAGTTGACAAACTTGCAGGTTTTATTAATTGTTTGCATGTTTCTGCTGATAACTGGAATGTTAAAGAGTTTTTATATAGGAAAAACACTTTGATGCATGTTGATTTTCTTCTGAGCTTTAAGGTACAGTTTGTATGTTACACTTAATTTTTCTTAAACCACAATTCAAGTGACTAATACTGACCAGCTACCGCTTGCAGTTTAAAAATGGAAGCAGTTATTTGCCCAAGAGGTTGTATTTTAAAACTGAGCTCTTGATGTCTTCTGTTCCACTGATTAAGTTGTAACTCAACTGAAGCCCCTAAGTCCTGGTTGTCTTTAGACTACCTAATCAATGTGGTTATGTTCCCAAATGACAGTTTATGTACCTGCAGTTGTGAGCATCACTATTAGTTTTGGGAAAGAATTAAGAGAATCCTGAAATTCCTATATGTAATTTAAGATGCAAGAATGTAATTAGCTATATTGGCTACTCAGTAGAGTACACTTTTTACTTGAAAAATTTTAGCAACACCTGTATGTTAAAATTGTGAGGAAATACTGCCTTTAAAATATGCCTTAATGTCATGCAAACTGTTAATCAGAGACTATCTGTAAGCCTATTTTAATAATTATGTAGATTTTAGTCATGTAATTTGAAACAATTAAATTTTTATTTTGACTTGGTTTCCCAGATTTCTGGTGACATGCTAATATAATACTAGAGTTAATTTTAAGCTACCTTGAAAAATACTTACAGCATAATAAAGATTTGTTGATGCTATTAAAAATTTATTACCCTGTATGAGAATTCCAGTTTTGTAGTAACAAACGTCGTTTTCTTGTAGTTACTAGCTGCAGTTTTGAAAGAACTGAGAACTGTATTCAGTCTTATATGTTGGGTCCTAGTCTGCTTTTCTTACCCTACTCCCCTCAATCTCTTCAGACAAAAAAGGAAATGATGCCTCTCTTGTTGAGGATGTATACATGAGTTTGAATAGGATTGCATGTTCTGCTGCAAATTTCCAGAAGGCTTAGAAGTAGTAATGGCTAGGAAAAGACTTGCCCAGAAGTAGATGTTAGTGAAACGTATACAAGGGAACTGAGTTGTTGCAGACCTGGACATCTAAGGGAATATGGCCGCAGCATGGAAAATGTTCAAGGACTGCTTCTTGGGAGTGTTCTGGATGAAATTTTATTCAGGGGGCAAGGGGAGAATAGAAGTGATTATAGGTTTTGAGCCACTTTATGCAGAGTTGTGCTGATGTTCTGATAATATTAACAGCTTTGCTCTTTCAGGTCAGTTTACCTTTCCTCTGCTCAGACTGTTCTGTGTCACTGCATGTACCTAAACAGCCTACTCAGGCTGTTAAAGCTGTGATGTCAGTTTATTGATAAAGGTAATTGTTTCTTTGCAAATGCAGATTTCATTTTGGCTTAATGTTTTAGTTGGCTTGATTGCCCTGGGATGTATTTGAGGCTTTATGCTGTAGCTGTAAGAAAACACAAAGTGCCTATGTGTAGTTCTTATTGAAGAGTCAACACCAAAAGAAGAGATAAAACAGAAGATATCTACATAGAGTGCATATTTTATGTTTATTTGACCAAGTGTTACCCATAGGACCATCTGGTGAGTGAGTTGATTGTTCAGTATGTTTGAAATGGTGGTGCTAGATAGGAACTGTTCTTGCAAGCATGCTGAGAAGGCTTATCACAGTGAAATGCATAGCCCAGACCTTATGAGCGCCATTTATTTTCTCTTCCATTAGATGATGTTGTGCTGGTTTTGTTAGCCATTTCTCACCCGTAGGAAACTAATTTTTTTATTCCCATCTGGGAATTGTACATCTTGTGGCATATGCCAGTAAAAGTAACAAGTTATAACTAAGAACGTGCATTTTTAATGTCCTTTTGAAGTACCCTATAAGCGTAACACAAAAACAGTAGGTAAATCTCTTTTGTGTTGCATTCAGAAAGTTGAAACATCTGTTTAATATGGCTGTAGCTGAAGGCATTTCCAAAATAGGTGCACAATTGGAGCTTCTTGCAAATTTGTACCTCTTGTATTATCAAATCAAGTGGACCGTGTTAATTGTGAACTAGTAGGCAGTAGGGAGTTCTTGTGGATCTGCCTTTGCTTGCACAGACTATGTACATTCTGTGTGGGACCCAAAAGCATGCAAGTCTCCTGTAAATAGTAAGACAGCTTTCTGTCAAAAGAAATGATTGTTGAGACAAGATAGATACATAAAATGCTTGCATTTACTTGGTATTATAGGACTATGGCACTTGCTTGTTTTACAGTTCTTACCTGAAGTGTCCCAGTGAGCTGCTTGGTGCTGTGGCCTTTTCATACTGTGTTCACAAGCCTTGCCACCTGACAAAATTATTCTTGGAATGAGACAGCCAGCCAGATGGTATTCTTGGATCTCCATTAGAATGATTGTCTGGCACAGACACTAATTCCCTGTCAAAATGGAAATATTTTTTCCTTCTAGGTATTTGTGTGCTAAACCAAGATGCTAAATTCTGTCTTACGCGAAGGTGATCTGATCCTTAAATGCTACAGTGAGACAAAAGGCTTTTCTCTTAACTGTATTTCACAGGGTTTTCTTTTGCATGCCTTAATGGAACAGATTTTTGAAGTCCTTTAGCAGGTATGCAGTCTATATTCCTTGCAGGAATGACTCAGTTGACCAATATTTTAGGATAGATGTATAATTTAAAAGCTTTAATGTTTGTAACTTACAATGTAACTGAGAAAGTAAGAAAAGATGATTTCACACTATAAAGAGTAACTATCAAGGCTTCTTCAGATGAAACCTACATCTCAAGAAAAAGCTTAAGTAGCTTTACAACCTAGATGGATTCTTTATACTTTTTCATTTCTACTCTGAGGTGAATGTCACTTTAAAGTTTCTTGAAGGGGTGTGGGGAGAGAAGGGGAACACTTTCACTGTAACTTTTTTTTAAGAAGGCACTAGCTGAGGTTACAAAGGCCTCTGTATTGTCCCAGTGACTGTTCTGGCTTTGACTGAATACAAAACTTTTTTCTAGTAGTTCTGG